>NC_091471.1:73796236-74443270 GCF_036971445.1 Narcine bancroftii
ATTCAGGTAGATCTGGAAGCAACCTAGCCAGAATGTGAACTCCTCAGCCACGTTGGGGGCAATGGGTCTATCAGCAACATACCAGGTTTGAGTGGCGCTTCCATCTTATAGGGAGAACAAATGCTTCTATTAGCTTATAACTATGGGGAGGGTCTCACAGTAGTCTTCAGAAGGGTTCTGGGTTTATAAGGGAAACCAGGGTTATATATGGGCAGATGGGGGTGGAGCCAGCCAGTGAATTCCAGTTCACTGCAGGGGGTCACATTTTACATGGTACAAAATGTATATCCCCTGCCTCCACATGCATTTCATCTTTTAAATCATGGTGGGCACCAACTCTTTCCTTTGATATCCTTTGCCCATCGTGTGTTTAGATTGACTAGATGCTGAATGAGACTTATGGAGTTAAACAGTGTAAAAACAGGCCCATCAGCGCAACTCATCCATGCCAGGCACAGCTCGTCCCAATTGTCTGCTTTTGGCCCATATCCCTCTAAACCTTCCATATCAATGTACTCTTCTGTATGCCTTAAACATTGTAATGGTACCCACCTCTAGCAGCTCGTTGCACATGCTATTACACTCTGCGTGAAAAGTGGAAATGTTACTGTTCTCTGGCTCCCACCACCATGCCTTCACTATGATGTTGCACTTCCAGACCCCATCATGAAGTCTTAAAATGTTCTTTCTGCAAAAAGACCCAACCAGTCCCTCTCCACCAACACTCCTGTCTGCCTGGCAGAACAACTTCATTCTGATTCCTCTCCCTTCGTCAAACTCTTGAATGGACCTTAGCTACTTGTAAAAGTATTTGTTCCAAATCTTATCTGCTACCATTCCCAACTCTCTCTCCATTACATCGATGACTGAATTGCTACTGTTTTCTGGACCTATGCAGAACTCATCAATTATTTAATCTTTACCGCTATCTTCCATCCTGCCTTGAAGTTCACTTGGTCCATTTCCAGCATTACCCTCCCCTTTCTGGATCCCTCTGTCTCCATCTCAGGAGACAGGCTATAGACCCAAGGACACACTGCCACTGGTGTGGACCTGGGGAAAGCAGGGAGTGGAGACACAGCATTCTCCTGCAGGCCTCTATTGTCCAGTCGTACTGCTGACAGTTCTATTCAGGCTTTAAATGACCTGTCAGAGGAGCCAACAGTGTTTTATTTGAAATCTTGTGACCACAGGGTTTGCATCCAAGATTGCAGTGAATGCGTTCATCAGTAGCCATGACAGGTTGCAGACTCCAGGGGAGCAGAAGACTGGTGCAGGACACCAGAAATGAAGAGAACAGCACACCTCACCACCCTCTATTGAGAAGGAGAAGAAGAGGAGGTGGGCCTAAGTATGGTAACCACAGTAGGGGCCCAGCAAGGGTCTCTGTGCCTGAAAGACACACAAAGGTGGAAAGCTGTTGGTGACTTGTGGGCAAGGAAACTACAAAGGCTGCTGGCTGCTGGCAACCTGAGGTCGGAGGGCTCACACCAGGCTGTGGGCTGCTCAAGACAGGCTCATGAGAACTAGGTATCGGGATTTGAGAGGGTGCCCCTGAGCAGTGAAGGTTTCCTCATCATGTCAGAGGTTTGGATCTGGGCTGTGGTTGTTGATGGTTTGAATTGAGTTGGAGTCTTGTGTGGCTGCAGAGATTGTGGTATCACTGGAGGCAAATCCATGGACACTCAATGAGTTTGAGAGAGCTCTTTTACTTCTCTTTCTCTGACATTAAGGGGTACTGGCCAATGCTGATGGCGAATCTTTGTCTGCCTTATGACATTACATTTTTGTTCTATTACATGAAGCTGAATCAGAATTTATTGTCATAAACATGTCACAAAATGTGTTGCTTTGCACAGCTTTACAGATGCAAAATTGCTACAAATTACATTAAAAAAATGCAAAAGAAGAGAAAGGTGAGGTGGTGTCCGTGGTTCATTGTCCATTCAGAAATCTGATGGCAGAGGGGAAGAAGCTGTTTTATACCATTGGATGGCAGCAGTGAGAAGAGGGTATAGTCTGAGTAGTGAGGGTCTTTGAGGATAGAGGACCACATCATGTAGATGTTCTTAATGGAGTGAAGACATGATTTCACTGGCTTTGTTCACAACTCTCTGTAGCCTTTTCCTGTTCTGTTCATTGGCACCTCTATAATCAGACAGTGATGCAACCAGTCTTAATGCTCTCCACAGTACACCTGTAGAAACTTGCAAGAATCTTAGGAGGCATGCCAAATCTGCTCAAACTCCTCACTAAGTATAGCTGCTGGTGAGCTCTCTTCATAATTGCGTCGACATAGAAGTCCCAGGATAGACCTTCAGAGATGTTGATACCCAGGAATTTGAAGTTCTTAACCCTTTCCACTGATGACCCCTCGATCAGGATAGGGTTGTGTTCTTCTGATTTCCCCCTCCTGAAGTCCAAACAGTTCCTCAGTTTTGGTAACATTGAGTGCAAGTTTGCTGTTGTGACATCACTCATTCAGCAGATCTATCTCTGTGCTATACGCTTCCTCATTGCTGTCTGTGATTCTGCCAACGAACGTGGCGAAATCAGCAATTTTAGATGGCATTCAAATTATGACTAGCCACACAGTCATGGATGTAGAGGGTGTAGAGCACTGGGCTAAGCATGCATCCTTGAGGTGTGCCTGTGTTGACTGTCAGTGAGGAGGTGACGTTTCTTTTTTTTCTACTTTTATATTCAGCATGGGTAATTCTCCCTTGTAGCTGGGCTGATATTAAAAACAAGTCAATTCAAGAAAAAGACTCGTATCTCGCTGAATAAAATGAAAAGTCCTACTTAGTCGGGTTCAATCTCCTCCAAATTTCTACCAAATTCAGTTCCTTTATAATTACTGACCGACGATCAGCCATCTTAGATTTCTTCAAAGCTTTTGGAGATTTATCCAACAAAGGATAAACAAACAACAAATAAAATCTCCTCCAACTAAAATATTTTCATTCGCCTGATTCAGACCCAAAAAACATCAGTGATGAATTGTTCATCCATCCACATTAGGAGCATAAACATTCAACAAAGTTCAAGCTTATGAAATTTTATTTTACAATTAACAGTCAATACCTCTACCAGCATTGACCAAAGGTTATTCTAATGCAAAAGGTAACTTTTTTTATGTATTAAAATAGCTACACCTCTAGCTTTAGAATTAAAGGAGGACACAATAAGATGTCCGACCCAATCCCTTTTCAATTTCAAATGTTCTCTTTCCAGTCAATTGAGTTTCTTGTAAAAAAGCAATATCTACCCTCATCTTCTTAATATAAGTTAGAACACACTTCCTTTTAATCGAGTTATTAAGACTTTTAACATTAAAAGTCACAAAATTCAAATTAGACATAGTGTTACAATGACAAAAAGTGGCACCTCACACAGCTAATATAAATACAAAATAAAGGCTCCTAAAAAAAATAAAAAAAGCTCCTCTAAAACTACAAAAAAACCCTGCCCTAAATAACTCCCCCCAAAAAATCCCTAAAAGACAAACTACTACAAGAGTATTATCCCCCTCAGCTGACCGGGTGTGGTCAATACCGCAGGTGGCTGATGACTTCGGAAACAGCAGGGTCATCCACCTCCCCTCAACTGAACCTCACAAAAAAATACATGTACAAATAATTATCTTATAGTCCATGCTGAACTTGAATATCATCATCCACTTCAATCAGTTGTGCAGTTTCCAGCATTTTCTTCCCATTCCCATTCCCATTCTTGATCTTAATTACATTCACCAATGGTTTATTTCAAAAATCTTGGCTCAGCTTGTAATCTGGCAAAGAATTAGCAAAAGTTTATTTAACAACATCTGCTTTAATAAAGTAATTTCTCCATACATGTCAGTCATTTTCACCTTCATTTCAGCAAATTGCTCATCTATTTTCTGAAAACTTGGTCATAAAAAAAATCATATTCTCATTTTGCTTTGTTAACTCTTCAAACATAGTCATTACATCAGCGGCTCATTAAAACTGGAGAAGAAATTGATTTAGAAGGTAAAATTGATTTTGAAGCCCTGGGCCTATCTTCAATTATATTTGCAGTTGTTGCCAAAAGCTCTTGAAGAACTTGGAACATCCGACTGCAGTAAAGAGAGATTGAAAATGTATCTGATCTGATCTGAATGATACCTCCTCCCACTGTCTCTTCTCAGGGAGCCACCCCATTCTTTGTTTCACTACCTCTACCACATCTGCTGTCAAAATTAGGCCTTTCATTCCAGATGTCTTCCCATCTCGTGTAATTGATGGAACTCTATTTCACATTTCCTCCATTTCTCAAAATTAAGCTGTCAGTCACATTGCACCATGTAGAATAGGGATTAAGTTTCCTCAGCCCTGACCTTTTATCCCACCAGCACCCCTTTAATCTTCTGTGACTCCCTGGTCCACACACCTCTATCCACACATCCACCCACTTCCTGCAACACCTGTCTTGCACCTCTTGTTCCACCATCATCCAGGAACCTAAACACAGGTGAGAATTTGCCTCAAAGATTCACATGCTTGCACCTCCTCCCACCTTGTGTACTACATTCTTGATGTGGCACCCTCTATGTTGGTAAGACCCATTCCCACACTGACTGGTTCATCCTTGCATTTTCTCCTTTGCCAGGGTGGGGTCCAACACAAACTAGAGAAATAACACCTTATGCTCTGTCTGGGTAGTTTACAGCCAAATGGTATGAACATTGTATTTTCCAAATTCAAGTGACCCTTACTTCTTGAGTTCCTAACCCCATCCTATTTTCTCTTCTGATCCATCTCCAATCCTCCCATTTTTTTGATCTCTTTCCTATATGTATTATTGAGCACTCTATCATACATTTTCCTTCCTCTCCTCTCCCTTCTGGTTCCATCCATCTACTACTCACATACATCTGTTCTTTACCTCTCCCTTAATGTTTCCATATCACTTTTGTTATCAGATTCCAGCACTGGTAGCTTCTGTGTCCCCACATATCTCCCTCCTGATGCTACCTCCTTCTCCCCCTCCTCCCACCTGCCACCTACGATTCCAATGGCCCTTTTTCCTCTTTGTCTGCTTCCACTTATAATTCACATGCCTCCGTCTCTCAGCCCCATCCTCCTCCCCTACCTGGCTTCATCTACGCATCATCCCTTACCCCTCCTCAGTCCACCTTTCACCTATCATCTATCATCCACTGCCTCACCCTCCCTTTCTCTTTACACTAGCCATCTATCCAGTTCACTCAGTCTTGAGGCAGAATCTCAACCTGAAACATTGACAGTTCCTTCATCTCCCTCCCCTCCCCTCAGTTCCTCCAGTAGTTTGTAATTTACTCTGTCCATCATCCAACAATCTCCAAAGGTAAAATGCAGGGGGCCGCAGGATTAGAAAGTTGAAACAGTCGAAAAGGGAAAAATGGATTTACAGTCCAGTCAGCATAACATTAGTTGAATCAAGAAAACTGGTCATTCTAGGGATTTGGAGCAAAAGCAGAAAATGCTGCAAAATCTCAGCAGGCTAGGAAGCATCTGTGGAAGGAGAAACAGTTCATGTTTCAGATCACTGACATTTCACAGAACTGAAAAAGTGAGAAAACATTGATAGTGGACAAATCTTTGGTCAACATACCAACTTGGCCCTAACAGTCATGTCCTCACTGTACCAAGAACATGAAGTAAGATGGGTGCTTAGAGAGGTGAACACAAGGAAAGCCGCCGGCCCCAATGGTGTGTCAGTCAGGATGCTGAAGGAGTGTGCGAACCTTTTCTCGGAGGTCGTCATGAAGATTTTCAACAGGCCCCTGTCAAAATCTATTATCCCCCATGCCAAAAGGCTGCTACAATCATCCCACTGCCTAAGAAGAAGGCTATCAAGGGCCTCAACGGAGAGGTCATGTGATGCCGTAGGGAATGCAGTGCACCCTTACGACTCCCAGGGATTTTAATTAAAAAAAGTAAAGATTTTATTATTAAAGTTATTTTAAAGTTCATCTAAAGTATCGACAATTGAGAATAAATTGCCACCGACAAAAGAAAAAACTTTAAAAATTACTCCACCGAGGAACGATAAAGAACCTGGGCCTACTTTTTCAGTGAAGCTGCGGGACTTTCTCCTGGAGCCGCTGAAGGGTGGTGATGTTAATTTTTGTCTGGAACCTGTATTGGATAAATCTTCAAGAAATATAGTATAATCTAATTGATATTGGTGTGGATTATAAGATTAGATTAATATCTGATCATTCTCCTCTTCTGATTGAGTTGGAATTTGCAGAAAAACAATATTCATCTTATAGATGGAGATTGAATTCCTTATTATTGAAAAGACCGGAATTTTGTTTATTTATAAGACAGCATATTCAGTTGTTTTAAATGATATTACGTTCTAAGCAGAAATATTATAAGTTAGGGGAATGATCACATAAAGTTCTGGCTTAGCAATTAAAAGCGGAACAATCTTCTAGAACAATTAATGCAACACTGCAGGATAATGTTGAAGTGTCGTATAAACCACAAAGAATTAATGATTTATTTAAGGAATTTTATGAGAAGTTATATACATCTGAATCATTACAAGATGAAGAGGCTATAGATGATTCTTTGTCACAATTGTCAATACCGTGTTTAACTCAAGAAAGTTTAGAACAATTAGAGAGCCTTTCACTGAGCAGGAGGTTTGTGTTGCATTTACTAATTTACAAAATAATAAATCTCTGGGTGAAGATGGGCTTCAGCTGACTTTTATAAAGAGTTTAAATATTTATTGATTCTATTAGTTATGAAAGTAATAGAACAGGCTTCTAAACAACATTGTCTTCCAGAAACCTTTTCTATGGTGATAATTATGATTATTCCTTAAAGCCTACTTCTTGTAGACCTATATCTTTGTTATATGTAGATTATAAAATTGGAGCAAAAGTATTAGTGAATAGGATTAATGAATATCTTCCTGATTTAATAAACATGAACAGATGGGTTTTGTTAAAAATAGACAAACTTCAGAGAATATAGTAAGGCTATTGAGTATAATTCATTTAGCTCAGAAGAAAGAAGATTCGAGTCTTATTGTAGCTTTATATGCAGATAAAGCTTTTGATAGGTTGGAGTGGGATTTTTTATTTAAAGTGTTAAGTACATTTGGTTTTGGTGCAAATTGGATTAAGGCCTTATAGAAGTCCCAAAGCTAAAGTGATAACAAATGGACAGATATCTCAATCTTTTAATTTAAATAGATCTAGTAGGCAGGGGTGTCCTTTATCATTAGCTTTTTTTGCTTTAGCTATAGAACAACTTGCACAAAAGATCAGAGATGATCAACAATTAATGGGATTTGAGATAAATCAGATACAACTTAAAATTAGTTTATTTGCTGATGATGTATTAGTTTATTTAACTCAACCACAAACATCATTATCAAGACTTTATAGTCAACTGTTAAATAATGGGAAAATTTCAGGATATGAGATAAATTGGGATAAAACTGAGGTAATGGAACTTGTAAAAGGAGATTATTCACAATGTAGACAAATGGTTCATTTTAAATGGACAGATAAGATTAAATATTTAGGTCTAAGTATTGATACTAATTTGAAAAATTTATATGAATTAAATTCCAATATTTAAAAAGATAGAGGAAGACTTAAAGAAATGGGTAAGTTTACCAATTACATTAATTTGGAGAGTTAATTGTATTAAGATGAATGTCTTTCCATGAATTCAATATTTATTTCAAACTTTACCTATACATTTACCTCAAAATTTTTTCAAGATTTAAATAAGCAAGTTAGGAAATTTCTTTGGAAAGGGAAGATGGTAAGAAAAGTCATTAGAAAAATGAACATGTAAATATTAAATAGGAGGACTACAACTTTCCAATTTTAAGAATTATTACAGAGTAGCACAATTAAGGTTTTTAGTTTTTATGTTTGTTAAAATTAGACCATCATGGGGTGGGGGGGGGGGATATTGAATTAAATAAGATAGGAAAAGTTAGACAAGATGAGTTAATTTATAAATGGGATTCTAAATCTCGTGTAATAGAAAAGGAAGCTCCAACATTAAAACATTTGTTGAATATTTGGAATAAAGTGAGATTAGACAATGATGTAAATATCTTTTCTCTAAAAACACCATTAATTAGTCCCTTATTGACTTTTTTCAAAAGATAATCCTTTTTAAAATATATGGTATTTTAAGGGAATCTCTAAATTGGGGGTTTGTCATAATAATAATAATAATAGATTGATGTCTTTTGATGAATTAATGATTAAATATGATATACCTCATAATACAATACTTTGTTATTTTCAATTGAGAGCTTCTTTAAGAGAGAAACTAGGATCAGAAATGATTTTAAAGGATCCTTCAAATTTGGAACAAATTATGGTTGATGGAATGATTAAAAATTATTTCAATTGAATATATATTGTTACAAGAACAGACACCTAAAGTAGGGTTGTTTAATTCAAAATAAAGATGGGAATGGGATTTAGACACGATAATAGATCAACAAGTCTGGAAAAACTTATGTAAAGAAGTTATGACAAATACTATCAATGTATGATATAGATGACTTCATTATAATTTTTTACACCAACTATATATTACTCCTCAAAAATTGAGTAGATGGTGATTGAAATGATCAGATTATTGTTTTAGATTTGGAACAGAAATTGGAACTTTTCTTCATTCTATGTGGTCTTGTTCAAAGGTTAACCCTTTTTTGGGTTTCTATTAGTAAATTTTTGCAATGGATAATGGGAGAAAACTTTCCTTTAAACCCTGAATTACTTTTGTTAGGAAATTCTGAAAGTGTCACTCCTAAATTATCTCTGTCATATTTTCAATTAAAATTTGTTAAGTTGGTCTTAGTAATAGCAAGGAAATCTGATGTTTCATTAACATTAGATACATGGCATGCTGCGATTCAAAGGTATATTCCATTAGAAAAAAAATGTTTAATTTAAGGGTAATTTAATTACCCTTAAAAATAATGTGTAATTTAATTCTTTATTTTTGAAAATTTGGGGTCCGTATGCTAAAATAATGAAATTAAAATTATGATTTTTAAAATGTATTTTTCTTGATCAGTGACATATTCCCTGAAGATATAATAATTTTATAATGTTTTTGAGGTCTCTGAATGTCAGCTGATGCAATTTAAATTAATTATTTGTAATCATTTATCATGAAATATCGTATAATTTATTTTTGGGATTAGACAAATTTAGGGGGGAGGGTGGGCTAATAATGGGTTTAGTTTTTATTTATAGCAGTTAGTTTTTTTTCTTTATTAGTTTTTAGGTTTTTATATAGTTTAAGCATATATTTGTTAACATTCAATTATGTTACTATAGTTTATTATTGTCAATTACTTGATATTATATATGTTGAATAAATAAAATATAAAAAAACAGAAAAAAAGGGCCTCAACGTCTATCAACTGGTAGCTCCAACATCATGAAGTGCTTTGAGGGGCTGATTTTGCAGCATATTAATGCCAGTCTCTCACCCACCTTCAATCCACATCAGATTGTTTCAGAGTTAATAGGTCTACTGTGGATACCATCACCACTTTTCTTCACTTGGCATTGACCCACTTAGAACAACAGGGATGCTACATGAGGATTTTTTTCAATATAGACTTTAATTCTGCTTTTAATACTGTTATTCCAGGCAAACTGGTTGTCAAACTCATTGACTTAGGATTTTCCAGATCTATTTGTTTAAGGATCAAGGAATTTTTAACAAATCATTCCCAAACTGTAAAAATGGGCACTCATTATTCCCCTATTCTTACACTTAGCACTGGTTCACTACAGGGCCGTGTGCTGAGCCCAATGTTGTACTCTCTTTATATCTACGACTGTGTCTCTGAGTATCCCTCTAATACCATCATAAAATTTGGAGATGAAATGACGGTGATTGGCTCATTTCAATGGGCGACAAGTCTGCCTATAGGGACTGTCATTGTGGTGCTTGGAAAACAACCTGGTATTGAATTCCTTGAAGACGAAAGAGCTCGTAATGGATTTTAGGAGGAACAGCATGGCCCCAGCTCCATTGTATATTAATGGGGACTGTACGGAAAGGGTCACGACTTTTAAGTTGCTGGGAATAACGTTTAAGTTGCTGGGAACATATCTGGCTGAAGATATTTCTTTGACTACTTATACCACTGTGATATTGACTATGCCAATCTCAACATCTCCTGAGAATCTTTAGGGAAATCAATCTACAGGAAAAGTTATCGGTGTCCTTCTATCACTGCTCTATTGAAAGTGTGCTGATTTACTGCTTTCCCATGTGTTTGCCAGCTGCACAGCAGCAGATAAGAGGGATCTTCAAAGGGTTATCAATATTTCCCAGAAGATCATTGGGTTTCCTTGTCCTTTTTGAAGGATTTATTTCAATCTCGCTATATTGGGAAGGCAGCTAATGTTCTCACCAGATTCAGCTCCAACAGTGTCATCAAGTTTGCAGATGACATAACAGTAGTTTGGCCTCATCAGTACCAACAATGAGTCACACAACAGAGAAGAGGTTAACCTCCTATAGGAGCTCTATCAAGAGCATCTGGCAGGCTGCATCACAGTGTGGTGTGGTTTCTGGAAATAAATGGATTGGAGGTAAATCCACATAAGTGTGGCAGAGAGATTCACTGGATTCTCCCTCCCACCATTGACATGATCTACTGGGATCTTTGCCTGAAGAAGGCACACAAAATCATTGAGGACCTCTTCTACTCCACACACAGCATCTTCCTGCTGCTCCCGTCGAGGAAGAGATACAGGAGTATCTCTTCCAGCACCACCAGGCTGAGGAACAGCTTTTCCCATGGGTAGTGAGACTGCTGAATGACCAAAGGAAGCAGCTCACACTAACCATTCAAGATTCACATTTGTACAAAACTATATCTACTCGTCTTGCATTTGTATAATTTGTCTGTGGGTGCATTATGTCTAGTTGTGTGTCTGCATATTTTTGCACCAAGGACCAGAGAAAACTGTTTCATTGGATTGTACTTCTAGAATCAGATGATAATAAACTCGACTTATCTTGAAAGTGGCAAATGAAATACAGCCATTCCCCGACATACATCCCACTGATCTCAAAATGGATGTAAGTCAGACATATGTTAGCATGGCATGTAGTCCTCATGCTATCACTCCCCACACTGATCCCACTGCCCCACGCTCTCCCGACAGCCCGCTATCAGTCCCCATGCTGATCCCACTACCCCGCACTCTCCCAACAGTCTACTATCGATCACCACACAACCAACTTCCCTGCGCTCTCCAGGCAGCCCACTATCAGTCCCCACACTGACCCCACTGCCCCATGTTCTCCCAACAGCCCACTGTTCCTGCACAGCATTGTTTTATCCTGAAATTGAGAGAGATGCTGTGATGTACACAATGATGGGTAATCATCTGATGGTTGCTATCATACCCACACAGTCGTTAGCACCGGTGGATGAACAATCAAGCATAATTTTTATATTTACAAATATTTTTAAACATTTATACAGTATTTCTTTTCAGTTGTATGAACGGATGGTCATAAGTTGCCAAGATCATGAGTAGGGGAGAGGCTGTACAATGTCGGAAAGTGTATGATCATGAACTTCGGTAGAAGAAATAAATTAGCAGACTATAGGGAGAAAATTGAAAATTCTCATATGCATAGGGACCTGGGCATCTTCATGGAGGTCCCCTGAAGATAAATTTGCAGGTTGAGTCAGTGGTGAAGAAGGCAAAAGCAAAGCTGGCATTCATTTTAAGAGGATGAGTATATAAGAGCAGGGATGTGAGGCTTAATAAGGCACTGGTTAGACCTCACCTGGAGTATTGTGAGCAGTTCTGGGCTCCTCATTTTAGAAAGGATGCACTGACGTTAGAGAGGGTTCAGAGGAGGTTCACAAGGATAATTCCTAGAATGAAAGGGTTATCAGATGAGGAATGTTTAATGCCTCTTGAAAATTTGGGGAATGAGGGGGTGATTTCATTGGAACATTTGGAATGTAAGGCATGGAGAGAGTCGATGAAGAAAGGTTGCTTCCCATGGTGGGAGAATCAAGGATAAGAGAGCATAACTTCACTTAAATCAGAGGTGAAGAATTTTATTTACCAGAGGGTGGGATGAATCTGTGTAATTTGTTGCTACAGGTGATTATGGAGGCCAGGCCATTGAGTGCATTCAAGGCGGAGACTGATACAGTAGATTCTTGATTATCCAGGGCATCAGGGATTAAGGAGAAAAGGCCATGGAGTGGAACTGTGGGAAAATGGATCAGCCCATGATTGAATGGCAGGGCAAACTCGATGGGCTGAATAGTCTATTTCTGCTCCTGTGGCCAATGGTCATAGGTTGGATGTGATAAGAAGAATATTTGTTAGGTTGAGGCCAGGGTTGCCATGGGAATAACTTCTAGAGGTCATCCAATCACTGGGTTAATGGTGGCAGTGAGAGAGGAGGAAAATGAACAAAAGGGACATTGAGAAGACTATTAGATAGGCACTTAGATGTAAGGAAAATAGGAGGGGGGGGGTTATTGGGTGTGAGGGAGGGAAGAGTTAGATTAATTATTGAGTAGGTTTATATAAGACAAGAAAACATTGTGGACCATAGGGCTCGTACTGTGCTGTACAGTTGTAAAAACTATGGAATAAGAGCAGATAGAGATATTAATTCAAGATCACTACATATAACATGTATCCACATTGCAGGAAATATTCAAAGTTTAAAATTCAGATTTATTTTCAGAGTTCAGATGTGACATCAGATGCAACCCTGAGATACTTTTTTTTCCTGCAGGCCAAGCAGAATTTCTACTTCTCAGAAATGAAAACTGCACTGAAGAAAAAGATCCATATTCAAAAGAGAGAAATGTAAACAAAGAAAAACATGTAAACAAACCAACTGTCCAATACAGAGAAAAAAAATTCAGTTACAAATATTGTGCAAAGTAAGTGTCCTTAAATGAGTCTCTGAGTTTGCTGTTGAGGAATCTGATGGTGGAGGGGTAGCAACTGTTCCTGAACCTGGTGGTTACGAGTCTTGTGGCCCCTATCCCTCTTTCCTCATGGCAGCAGTGAGAACCGAGCATGTCTGGGTGGCATGAATCCTTGATGATTGCTGCTGCTCTCCGACAGCAGCGTTCCATGTAGATTTTCTTGATGGTGGGGCGAGTTTTGACTTCGATGTTCTGGGCTGTGTCCATTACCTTTAGCAGGGGCTTTCCTCGCAGAGGTATTGGTGCCCCCATACCAGGCCATGATGCAGCTGGTCAGCACTCATTCCACTACACATCTGTAGAAGTTTGCCAAGGTTTCTGATGTCATACTGAATCTCAGCTAACTCCTCAGGAAGTAGAGGTGCTAATATGCTGATGACATTAGTACGTTTGGCTGGGAAAGGCTGTTGTTAGTACACTATTCAGCCAAGTTCTCAATCTTCCTCCTGTATGCTGACTCATCACCCCTTTTCATACCACCCCACTATTCTGGTATCGTCAGAAAATTTGTAGATGGTGTTGTTGTCGTACCGAGCCACATAGCCATAGGTGTAAAGTGAGTAGAGCAGGGGGACTAAGTATGCAGCCTATGATGCTCTGGTATTGATGGAGTTGTGGAGGAAATGTTCTTGTCAATCCTCACTGAGAGTATTCTGGAGGTGAATAAATCCAGGATCCAATTACACAGTTGGTCACTGAAGCCCTTGTCTTGGAGTTTGTGGATCAGTTTTGAGAGGATGATGGTGTTAAATACCGAAATTTCACAAGATCACAACAAAAAGGAACAGAAGCAGGCCATTTGGCCCATCAGGTCTGCTCCATGAAACCTTCCTGTGCTAAATTGTCCTCGCATCTAGTTCCAAGTTCCGGCCTTGTCCCCATATCCCATGATT
Organism: Narcine bancroftii; assembly: GCF_036971445.1. NCBI lineage: Eukaryota > Metazoa > Chordata > Chondrichthyes > Torpediniformes > Narcinidae > Narcine > Narcine bancroftii. The sequence goes on from NC_091471.1 coordinate 73,810,129, forward strand.
CCCTGATTAATTAGATACCTATCAATTTCCTCTTTAAATTCCCCCAAATATCCGACCTTTACATTTGTATGTGGCAACAATAGACAATAGACAATAGACAATAGGAGCTGGAGTAGGCCCTTCGGCCCGTCGAGCCAGCACCGCCATTTTACAGATCATGGCTGATCACTACCATCAGTACCCCTTTCCAGCCTTATCCCCATAACCCTTAACTCCTTTGCCCACTAGAGTCTTATCTAACTCTCTTTTGAACATAATCAGCGAATCTGCCTCTACCACCCTCTGTGGCAGAGTAATCCACAGATTCACACTTCTCCATAAATCCACTACCCTGGGGCTAAAGAGATTTTACCTCATCTCTGTTGTAAATTGGTACTTTTAAATTCTAAGACTGTGCCCTCTTGTCCTGGAATCACCCAACAGGGGAAACATCTACTCTGTCCAATCCATTCATTATTCAAAATGTTTCTATGAGATCCCCTCTCATTCTTCTATATTCTAATGAATAGAGTCCAAGAGCTGGTAAGCATTCCTTATATGTTAACCTTCTCATTCCTGGAATCATTCTGGTAAACCTCCTCTGTACCCTCTTCAAACCTGCTATATCCTTTTGAAGATAAAGAGCATCCTGATATATGTGTCTTTGTTGTCCAGGTTTTCCAGCGTTTTGTGTAGAGCCAGTGAGATGCCATCATGCTACTGCTGCAGTAGGAAAATTAGAACGGATCTATGTCACAACTTAAGACAGGAGTTGATGTGCTCTAACATTAGCCTCTCAAAGCAATTCATCACTGATGTGTGTGTCACTAGTTGGTCATCATTTAGGGAAGTCACCACACTCTTCTTGGTACTGACATAACTGAAACCTGTTTGAAACAGGTGCGTACCATGCCCTGTCAGAGTGAGATGTTGAAGATATCTGTGAATATATTGGCTAAATGGTCAGCTTTGGTTTTTGGTACTCAGCTGGGTGTCTTGTCCAGACCAGATGCTTTCCTTGTATTCACTCTTCTGAAGGCAGACCACATATCATGTTTGGATACTGACAATGGACGATACAAGGGTGGCTCTTCTTTGCTCTGGTGGTCAAATTGTGTGGAGAAGCATTGGGTTCATCTGGAAGTGAAGCTTTGCTGTCTCCTTCGGCACTGGACTGGGTTTTGTAGCAGGTTATGTCATTTAGGCCCTGCCATAGCTGTCGGGCATTTGTTAAAATTTGAGTAGTTTCACAGGAGAATTATATAACATTGTTGGGGCTGGAATATTAAGTTCTGAGAAAATTGGGCTGGCTTGGGTCATTTGTTTTGGTTCAGAGGAGATTGAAGATTTTAAATTTCTGAGACAAGGTGAAAAGGAGATATCATACTTGGGAAAAAAATATTACATGTGATTGTAGAGGAATTTGAGGGAAGGGTGTTGAAGAATTTTTCTACCCAACGGTGGCGAGGTATTGAACTCTTGTAACTTGACATGCTGTAATGTGCAAACTTATAGAACAACAGTTGGCAATTGAGATCAGACAGAAAAACTTTTTTATAGCTCTGCATTCAATGGGCTGAATAGCCTCTGATTCTTTACATTTACACAAATTCTTTGAGAGGGTAATGGTCCTGAGATTGGACTTTCAACCTTGGTTGGATATTGTTGGAACTAAAGGTTGGGGGGAGGTTGGCAGGATAGTATGTAGGGGAAAAAAATCAAACATATTCCATTTAACTTGAAATAAGAATCTATTTTAAACACTGTGTTTCTTAGAAAAAAATGTTTATGTAGATCACATTGTACTGCATCTTTTGGTTTCCATCTGGCATTTCAGTGATTTCATATTAAATGCATTTGAGTCCTAATTTGGCACTGTGGCCTGGTATGGTTATTAAATGGTTTCTGGGATCATTTGCCCCATATAGTGCTCTTTTATATTGTGGATCTTTCTTTCATGTGGCTTAGTTTGTATTGAACAATTTTGTAAATGCATGTAGATTATTAGACATAGTCATAAATTTTCTCAAGCATATTTTGTAACAGATGTTCACTAATGTAACATAAAACAGTAATATAATCATGCGGTTCTAAAATGTTGATATTTGGCAATGACTATAAGAGTTATAGGTCTACTGTTAAATGGTCTTGTAATGGGCAAAGTTTCACAGAAGACAATGGCCTGGAAACTTGTTTCCGTAAAAGGGATTTGGTTCCTGAGCTAATAGGTGGGTTCAGGAGTTCTGAGGGGTGGGTTGTAGGTTGGTATTGGTAGTGTAGGAGGAGGTAAAGGGAGCATTCCCAAATAGGGGTGTCAGAACCCAGTTTAGTTGTTTTACTGTAAAAAAGAGTGAAAATCCAATGATGGTAGTTTGTTTATTTCTATGACATTATTTCTCGCCAATATTTTTTGGCCTCTGCCAATGGGTTGGTTCATTCGTCTCTTTTTGACCTTGTCCATTTTTGAATTGCCAGACAGTCCTGGAGATCTACAATAAGATCCAGGTGTTAAGGATGTTTGTGCCTTGTGTTGTTCAATGAAAGGCCTTTTCCTTGTCACTTCTGGACTACTATCTAGCCAGACTAAAATTGTTGTTTAGGTGTCTGGTTAGATCATAGGTATTGAATTGCACCTAAATGGGCAGCCTCTTAGTCACTATCCCTTATGTGAAGTTGAATTTGTTGCACTCTGAATTACACCAGAGACATGGAAGCTTTATTTCAAGTAGAAAATTAATTCATACTGTACCTGAGGTGCTATATTTTCTTTCATAGTTTAATTCCATAGGACTCATGACTGTTCGGTATTACCCTGAAATGAATGTCAACTCTCACCTGAGACTGGAATGCCTCAGAAGTCACTTCTCCACTGGGATAATTTTGTATTATTAAAACCAATGTAACTGCCACTTTAATTCGTCAAACTACTCCCACTCTGACCACTTGGTCTGTGGCTTCTTGCACCTTACAATGAGGCCAAAAGCAAGCTTGAGGAACAGCATCGTGTCTTCTGTCTGAGAACGTTGCAGCCTTCTGAACTCTGTTCAGAATTCTATGATCTCGGGAAACCCAATTTCCATCTGTATTAGTCGTCCACCTGTGATATTGACTTGGTTTGTTTGTTTGTTCCCCCATTTTATTCCTCTTCCTCTGGATATGCCAGGCATGACTTTCTGGGTATGTCTTCCTGCCCTCAATTTTGCAACTCCTGCATTCTTTTGTCAGCGTTCTCTTGCATGCCTTCTCACTCTCTCTCTCAGCGACATTGACCAGATAACCTTGTTTCCACTTTATCCCCTGTGGTCACCCCAGTTTTACCCTATAGACATCCTCCTCACCACTCTCCCTGCAGCTTTTTTTGTCTGCTTCCTAATTCTGCCAAAGGGTCTTCAACCTAAAATGCTGACCCTGTTTCTCTTCCCACGGATGCAGCTTGGCCTACTGAATATTTCTAGCATTTAGAATGTTATATTAGAGTTCCAGAATCTGCAGTTTTTAAAATTGGATTTTCACTAACTGAGTACAGCTTTTGCCAGAATTGTCTTTTACCACCAACAGTTAATTTTAACTTGAACTACAACACTCCTGGCATCCTAGAAATTCAATGCATAGGAATGCAATATATGGGTGGAAGAGGCGCTGAGAAATATACTGTATCTTTTTTATAAGACAGTGAGTCTTTTGAGTTTTAGTTGACTTCATTGGAAATAAAAATGTGGAGATACAGACAGCTGACAATTCATGGACAACATTTCATAAAATCAACATATAACCATGGATCAGAAAAATTGGTATTCAATTTTAAATTGTGGTTGCTTCCATTAAGCTGCAGCTCTGTGCAGTCTATATCTTTGGTTGCAAAACCATTGGAAGTTGATGTAAAAGTTGGAAGAGGGTGCAGGAGGTTGTGCTAAAGTTATGATCAAGGAGTTCATTGAAGCAGAGATGAGGGTTTTTGCCATGGCAGAATCAGTTATTGATACAGCCCTATTTGTGGTAGGATATATTTTTAGATGGAAACATTGTCAATGGTTTGGCCTAGGAAGAGTTTTGATGGAGCAAATCAGAAGCCAATAGCCCTTTAACATGGTGGGTTGCTAATTAGATTTCACAGAATGGAATAATTAATAAAAAGAGAGCTGAGAACATTCTGCAATGATTTGGACTGAACTGAAAGTGGACCTTACTTCCACAGAAATTTAAAATGAAACCTGGTTTGTTTTGCTGGGATATGCTAAAAAGGTTGGGGTGAGGTAGTAAATTGGATAGCTTGTCATAAGAGCCTTTGTTATGAAATGTACCTTGAAACTGTTTTAGAGGTCAACAGACTCACCGACTATATTTCACTTTGCAACAAGAATATTATCTGTTACTCGATGCAAAGTTGGATTCATGAGAAAGCTGTGGAGAAAGCTACAGTTTGCTGTTGGATTTTGAAGTAATTAAAGATTGCACTGGGGCAGAACAGGGAGGCGGTCAAGCAAAACATCACTGTGTCAAAGCAATGAGAGGAGTTAATGTTATCTGAAGGAACATCCTGTTAGTTATTCAATCGTGAAAATTATTATCATGTTGGAGAATTTAATGACTGAGGGAAAACAGTAATATAGAACTATAAAATATTTGCAGTGGCTTTGAGATGTAGTGTTGAAAAGAATTTGAACAGTTGTCCCACTTGACATTCATCCTTGCTGAAAATGATGCCAGAAGGAAGAGTCTAATTCTTATTGGTCATTGACTTGATAGTTTTGTTTCATGATCTCATTGGAATTGCCTGATTTGCAATCACTTGCTGTTATGCTGTATAAACCCACACGATACACTACTTCTGATTAACCTAAAGCATTTTTCTTGAAAGCTGCCTGTGTCAGAGAAATATTGGCAGGAACAACCCTTAAATATGTAACACTAGGGATTTGTATGCCTCAGTGAACCTAAACCTGGTTTGAGCAATGTTATTCTTGGGTTCATCTTCATTGCCATCATTCCTTTCATTAGTTTTCTCCGTGTCCTCTTCCAGAATCCTTTGCCTTTAACAGAGTTCTGAAATGCCAGATGTGTTTGGATTCCCTCCAGTTCAATATGTATGCAAGGCCAATTTTAAATAGAAATTGGGCTCCTGTGATTTCAGTAAAAGTCTGATTAATGGCAGTGAACTGAATAATCTGGAGCATACACTCACCCTCCACCACTATGCTCTGGACTGTAGAGGTTGATCCTGGACTATTCAAAGACTATGTTTCACTTCAATTTCAGAAACCCACCTCAACATCTGTTGCACCCCCCCCTTCATATCTTTTACCTCCAGCATTGAGGCTGGATGACATATCTGTATCATGGCAGCATGAAACTGAGGACCCCACACCTCACCTGCTTAGTTGATGCAAACAAGATGAGAACTTAATAATTGTCAGACTCTTGCTGCCAGTTTTGGGTGGGTTCCACACAAATACGCTGTTGACTGTCTGCCTGTTCTGTACCAGACTCTTGCTCCCAGTTTTGGGTGGGTACCACAAATGCGCTGTTGACTGTCTGTCTGTTCTATACAGTAATTGAAGGTTGACTTTAATACTCTTGTTAGGGGAACCAAACTCTCGCTGGACAGAAATTGTCTATTTTAGAGGAAGGAAAGTGTACACCAACAATAACACACAGGTAAACTCTAATTTTGCATTGCTCATATACATGGTAGGGATGACTGTCTCAAGACCATGATGTATTGCTTCTCCCCAGCTGCTCTTGCGAAAGAGCCAACTTTTTGAGTTGTTGCAGTCAGTGTAGTGAAGGAGCAAACCAAGAGTGTGAACACATAAAGTTCGACCAAATGAGACATTGGAATGAGGAAGGGGTAGTGGGGCAAGGCATGGGGTCATAGAGTGAGTATTCAATAAATGTCTTTAGAGGAAAGAGGGATGGAGAAGATAAGGAAGAAAACACTAGATCTCATTCTGTAGAGGAGTTTGGCATTGTCACTGCTGGTGGAGTGATGTATGTTGGCAATGTGCAAGGAGCAAGATGTCTCAGATCTAACAAACCTAGCTGGCTTCTCTGCAAATATCTTGTTAAATACTTTATAGACTAAGCCTGTTGAGAATGTGAAGACTTTGAAGAACAGGAGATTTTGAGCCCAAAGTGGGTAATTGTCCTAGATTAGCCCAAAGGACCTGTATCCTGGAATTTTAGTAAAAAGAAGGTGGTTTCAACTGATCCTTGCATGAGGAATCAATTAGAAGGGAATCTGATAAGACTGATAATGATTAAGCACTTAAAAGGGCCAAGAATTATACAGTACTTATCTCTTCTCAGCCTTGCTTTTAAGTTGGTCTGTGGAAGTCAAACAGAAGTAAAGTTGGCAGTTTGGAGATTTTTTTCTCACAAGTGCAGATGAAAAGATAGTTGATCCTTGTTTAGATCCTGGCTTTGGTTCTGTGGCACAGGAACAAAGGACATGTGGGAGATGGGGGATGGTGGTGACCCAATGATGTGCTGGAGCTGAGAGGAGAAAATGTTATTCTTAAGAATAAAGAATATTTGGATGGGTTTCTGATATGTGAGAAAGGCCTGAATGGCAGTCATGTCTATTTCTTCACACAAATGTATAAGAAAAAATTCAACAGGTTCAACAAGTCTATTATTAATTGGTTAAAGTACAAGCATTCTCAGCTTGTACAGAATGCCACCCGCAAAGATATGTAGTTGTCAGTTTCCAGTTTATTGCTAACATCTCAGAGTCCCAGACTCACAGGCCTATTTTGAATGTTAATCTTAAACTCACATGCTGCATTGGGTTTCAGTTTAAATTCTTTGTCCAAGACACATCCTGATCTGACTCCTCTTAACACAATTACACTCATTCCAGATATTTTCCTTGACTTAATCCTGAGGACCCTTTGTTCTGGATGAATTGGAATCCAGTTATTTCACAAAATCGATGACCATTGTTCTTTTAAGAATTAACACGGCAGAGTTTTGATGTGCTGAATGGTCCGTCCTCAGCAATAGTCTCACCTATGCTTGTCACTCAATGGATTCTGTGCCTGTCATGATATTGAATGCTACATCAGCTGTCTTATCTGTGCCTCATTCTTTGACAAGTGTGACTGATTATCTTGTGTTTATATTATATATAGATAGGATTTTGGGAGATAAAGTGTGGCAGGTTTTTTAATGTAGGTCACATACAAACACTTCAGAACAGATCTCATTTAAAATACTGGAGCTCTGCTCAAGCATGACAGGTGGCTCCTGTCAAAAACTTTGGGGAGTGCCCAAGAAACTTTACTAATGGATTGTTGTTTTGAAAAGCAACAAATGAAAGAGATCAGAGGAGTAACTTTGAGCCTCAGGCTGTCTGGAGCATAGATTGCTGTTCTAAGGGGGGTCATGTGGTTTTGCAAGCAGAGAGAGTCAAACAGGCTTTTTCTCAGAGAGAGAGAGAGAGAGAGAGAGAGAGAGAGAGAGAGAGAGAGAGAGAGAGAGAGAGTGAGAGAGAGAGAGCGAGAGAGAGAAAGAGATCAGTTCTGCAGTGCCACAGTCAGTAGTAACAGCTGGGACTGGAACAGGACAAGCTGGAAAGCTTGTGGAAAACCCCATTTTGAAGACAGGTTGTGAGTGCTTAGTTCAGCCTGGTCAAAGCCATTGTGGTGCATGCAAGTTAAGAGGACTGTGGCTGCCTAATGTTTAACTTGAAATAAGAGAAACAAAAAAGAACTCTGTGGTGACCTGAAAGAAAGAGGTTATCATCTGGAAAACCCTGATGGGGCAGGTTTCTTTGGCAAGACACTGACTTGGCTGATTAAAAGGGATCAGTTGCATCCAGGAACAACAAATCTCTCTTTGAAAACTGACAAGAACCTTTCTGAGCAGTAACCATTTACCTTTCAAGCACCAAGGACTGGTGAACTTCATAGTATAAGAATTGCCTGCAAAGAGTAAACTTGGAGGAATGAGAAGTGAGAGTAGACTGTGAATCCATTAACTTTTCTAAAATTTAATACATATTACATGCACGTGTGCTTAGAATTAGAAGGGGATTAAGTTAGATTAGTTAAGTTAATTGTGATAAGTTAAAGTGTGATTCTGTTTTCAACTTTTAAAGATAATTAAAAGCAACTTTTGTTTAAGTAGCTATTTATCTTGGTGAATATCTATTGCTGCTGGGTTTTGGGGTCCTCTGGGGCTCGTAACACAAGGAATCCCAAGCTTTCACTAATGATCCTATACTCATCTCCAACAGATCTCCTTCTATTGGACGATGCTCTCATGTGTTTTCCACTCAAGATCTGTTCACCTGGAATTTTTGGTGGGACATTAACCATCCACTCCACTCACCCATTCTAACTTCAGTCTCCATTCACTCCACATTGACCCCAAATTCATATAACCATATAACAATTACAGCATTGAAACAGGCCAACTTGGCTCTTCTAGTTCATGCTGAACACTTTTTCCCACCTAACCCCTCTGATCTACACTCAACCCATAACCCACCATTCCTTTCCTGTCCATATACATATTCAATTCTCCTTAAATGCTAATACGAGCCTTTCTCCACCACTTCATCTGGAAGCTTGTTCCATACACCCACCACTCTCTGAGTAAAGAAATCCCCCCTCATGTTTCCTCTAAACATTTTCCCCCTAACTCCTTCACCTTCAAACCTACAGACAAGGGTTCAGGGCTGAGATGTTGATTACCCTTTACTTCCAAAAGATGCTGCATGACCTCCTGAGTTTCTCCAGAACTTAGGTGTATTGTATTCAACAGACTTTCTTGTTTAACTTCAAGAGTGATGCAGTTGCAGCTGCATTGCTGAGGTCAAGTGCCAGCTCTTGGACACCACTTTGTATCTGCTCCTAGAGCAAGACCCTACCAGTCATCATCAGGATATAATTACAGACCATTTCAGGAGATCTCCTCTCACCGCCTCCAACCTGATAGTTTACCTTCTTCAATCCTGCACTTCCCTACCACTCAAAATTCATAAATGGAACTGTCCTAGCAGACTCTGTTTCTGCCTGCTCTTACCCCACCAAACATCTCTTCATATCTTAACACCATCTTGAACCCCCCTCCCCCATCCAGTCCTTTCCCACCTACTTCCGGGACAACACTCCCATGCTCCACCTCTGAGGAATTTGTATTCTCCATTCCCTTTACACATTCATTCCCTATCGGGAAGCCCTCTACTACTTTCTTGAATGCTGAGCCATTCAATTCTCATCAACAAACACATTCCTCCACTTGGCACTGACCTACAATATCCTGGATTATCCCAATTTTTCAATGGTTTCTATTCAACTTTATGTTTATTATCATCTGATTGGATATATATAACCAGATGAACCAGCATATGTCCAGACCAAGGTGCACAAACATACGCACTAATTGCTTAGATATTTAAAAATAAAATATAAAATAAAAATGTGTAAATATTTCTGCATAATTTATTCATTTCATTGATAAGTCATCCAAGGTTACAAAATTTAAACAAGGAAGTCTTCAGGCATTGAGTCGAATGCAAAGCACAGAAGTGCTGGAGAAATTCAGCAGATTATGCACCATTTATACAAAACAGAGTAACCAACTGATTGGGCCTGTGCCCTTTGTCAAGATGTGAGCAGAAGGCCGGAAGGTGCCTGAATAAAAAGGTTGGGGATGAAGAAGAGATAAGGGAGGAAGGGGCAGGGAGGAACACAGGCCATAGGTAGATACAGGTGGGAGAGTAGAAGAGAAATAAAAAGCAGAGAATTGATGGGGGGAGGGGGAAGCTCACTGAAAGGAGAGGGAAGTGGAACGGGTGGGGAGCTGGAGGAAAGGAGAAAGAGGGATAGGGAAAAAGAGAGACTTGGGTGTGGTGGTTAACAGAAATTGGGGAAGCCGCTCTTAATGCTGTCTGGTTGGAGAGTGCACAGCTCCAACTGGTGTTGTCCTCTAATTTACAGGTAACCTCATTTTGGCAGTGCTCGAAGACAATGGATAGAAGTGGTATGTGGAATTAAAATGGTTGGTTACTTGGAGGTCCTTGCTATTGCAATGAACAAAGCAAAAGTTCTCAACTGGATTATTTCCAGTCTCTCCAATGTAGAGGAGGCCTGCCAATTAACAAGTGGATTCCCCTACCACCCCACCACCCTCAGTGTCCATCATATTATCCTCTGCGATTTCCAGCATCTACAATGTTATCCCATCACCAGATACACATTCTCCTCTCATCTATATTGTCCACTCCCTCCAGAACTCTTCTATCTACTCATCCCTTCTGACTAATTGCCCCCTTGGTACCTACCCCTGTGACCACTGCCCCTATGCTCACAGCTCCTCCCTCACCACCATTCAGGGTCACAAACACTCCTTCCAAATGAAGCAACATTTGAATCTACTTTTCTTTTGTTCATACCTTGACGAAGGGATCAAGCCCAAAGCGTTGGCTACCCTTTACTTCTTGTAGATGCTGCATGACCTGTTGGTTTTCTCCAGCACTTTTGTGTATTGCAAGATTACAATCTACACTTTATTAATCTCACAGCCTGTGGGAAGAGGATATTTTGCAGCTTGGCAGTCCTGATTTTGCAGCCTGGCAGTCCTCCTTCCTGATGGTAGTGGGTCAAAGATCCAGTGCGATAGATGATAATTCCTTGAGCCCTATTTAAGCAACACTCTTGGTGAATGTTGTCATTATAAGAAAGGGAGACACCATTGATCTTCTTGGCCATTTTAATTATCCTCTCTACTGACTTCTGATCCAGTGCTTTGCCGCTACCAAAGATGCAACCAAACAGGACTCTCTTAATTGTTAGGATGGAGGCCGCAAGTTGCACCTTCCTGATTAATGAGGAGGTGTTATGGGCCCAGGATAGGTTGTCCTTTATATGCATGCCAAGAAGTTCTTCATTCTGTTCACGATGGAACCATGGATGTGTAGTGGATTTTCATCCTCTTGAAGTCCTCAATCGTCTCCTTTGTCTTGTCTACGTTCAGACACAGGTTGTTGTCTCGCACCATTTGAAGAGCCTCCCAACCTCCTGTCTGTAAGTCAACTTGACATTGTTGCCCATGATTTGCAAACTTGATAGTTCTGTTCAAACTGAATCTAGTAGTGCAATCATGAGTAAGCATCATTAACAGTAGTGAGCTGAGCTCAGAATCTTGAGGTGCGCCAGTACTCATCGTGATGGGACTCGAGAATTGTTCCAAACCGGATTGACTATATTCTTGCAGGAGCTGCTGTAATGGCAGCATGCTGCTGGTGTGGACCCGTGGAAAGTGGAGACACAGCCTCCCCCATGGGATCCTGCCATCCAGTCCAACTGTACAGGCTTTAAATGGCCTCTTAAAGGAGCCAATGTTAGTTTATTTTAAAGCCCTGCTTCGCAGGGTTTGGGCCCAAGATGATGGCTACTATGATCAGCAAGGCCATGAGGGGTTGCAGATTCTGGGGAACCAAAGGACTGGTTCCCTGAAAAATGAAAAATGGAGCATGCACCCCCTGTTTGAGAAGGAGAACAACCCATGGGCGGTAGCCACAGCAGTGGAGCAATTCGAGGCCTTGTGGCTGAAGAACACACAGATGGTTGGCTGTTGGTGACTGCAATCAAGAGACCCACGCCAGGCTGAGGACAGCTGGAGACAGGCTTGAGTCTGGCTGAAGGGATACCAGATATCAAAACTGGAGGCCTTCTAATCATGTCAAAGGTTTGCATCCGGAACTCAGATAGCTGATGGTTGGACTGAAGTTTCCATGGCAGCGGAGGCTGTGGGATTGCTGGAGGTGAAGTCATGGACACTCAGTGACTCTGGGGGACTCTTTTTGCTTCTCTTTCTCTGACTGTAAGGAGTGCTGAACAATTTCTGTTGATAGGAAATCTTTGTTTGCCTTATGGTAGATGAAAAGAAATTTCATGTATGTTTGTTATTGCATGCTGAATAACAACTACTGAGAGTAGCATTAAGCAAACTGTTTACTTTGTGCACTCAGGAGAGGGAGCTTCTTGCATGGTGTACACTCCATGCCAAAGCCTGTTTTTCATTGCCACACCTTCATGGAGCTCACGCATGCACAGAGCACTGTTACAATTACGGTGGCTGCAATGCAATTACAGCAGGTGCAGAACAGCAGCTGTCTACATCCCCATTTTTGAGCAACCCCCCCTCCCCCCCACCAAATACCACAGTTCAAACTAATGCTGAACATTACATTGATGACATTCAAGTAACAAAACTGCCAACCCAGTTCAGTCTCTAGACTTCCAGTTGGATTTACAGATATGCCTGAAACATGTCCTGGAGAAGCCTTCTGTGGATGGATGTGGAGGATTGAGGTGCCTCTGCTTGCATTGTCCATTGACTCATGGGTGGTCACTGAAGGAGTCTCATTGATCTCAGGATCACTTTCCAAATCCTGGAAAACAGTCTCCTCAGGATTAGTTTGGGATGAGGGAGGCACCCTTACTGGAGGATGTGCTGTCGGTTTCTTTGGTACACCCTCTCTTCTGATCAGACTAGGAATGACCTGGGCTCCTGGCAGCTCCCTTCAACTACACCCATGCAGTCATAGCCCTGTGGAGTCTGCATTCTGATAACCTGGCCCTTCTGCCAATGGTTCTGTCGCAGCATTTCTTCTGCGTCAGTCTTTTGCTCAGCAGCTGGGCCTTGATTTTTTTTGCGGGTTCCTCACTTGAGGCTCCAGAAGACTCCTCGCCACCGGTAGAGCCTTCCACATTTGTCTTGATGTTAGTCTTTGGCCCGGAGAGCCCAATGTGGCATCGCAAGAGATATTCCTCAGGTTAAGCAGACTGAAGAAGACATCTGTCTTCTCCCTCTGAGACTTTTCCATGAGCTGTTTTGTGCTTCTTACAGCTCTCTCAGCCAACCCATTTAACTGTGGATATTCTAGGCTGCTGGTGATGTGGATGAAGTCCCACATTGCTGCAGAGTCTCTGAATCTTTTGCTGGTGAATTGTCTGCCATCGTCTGATAGCAGAGTGTGAACTGCCCCATGCACCAAAATGTGTCTTTTTAGCTTGGTTATGACCGCTGAGGAGGTAGCGTCATGTAACATGTCTATTTTGAACCATTGATTAATATCAAGTATTAATCTTGATATTAATACTTGATTAATATCAAGTATTACTGACTTTGCCATTTGAAAATGTCCATTGCCACTGTTGACCAGCGTAGGACTGGGTGAAGCTGCTGGTGTGGCTTAGTGCTGTTGCACACCGAGCAAGCTTATACTTTTCGATCTATGTTTTCTGTCATTCCGGGCCAAAAAATGATGTGTCTCACCCTTTGTGGCCTTTGCACCCAATGCCCTCTGTGCAGAATGGCAACGTATATGTTTTGCAGTGAACTCGGGATTACCACTCTCTGTCCCTTCATTATGATTCCTTCATCGATAAGTCGCTCGTCACAGAATGGGAGGAAGGGTTGCACTTCTGGTGATAGGCTGCCTAGCTTGTCCAGCCAACTGCCCCTGATTAAAGTACTTAAGGACCTTAAAATGGTATCTTCAGCTGTGTGTCTTCTTAGTTCTTCCAACCGGGTCAAGGAAATGAGCATGACTCTCATTATGTCAAAAGTGTCCTCCATTTTCTGGGGGCACGGGATAGTGTGTCGGCTAGGTGCACTCTTTTCCACACTTGTATACCAAAGTGATGTTGTACTTCTGAAGTCTGAGCATCATTCTTTGCCACCTCACTGGTGGTGTGTGTATCAGCTTCGTCAATATAGTGATCAGAGTTAGGTGGTCAGTCTCTATGGTTACTGGTCTATCATAGATGTAGTCGTTGAACTTGGAACCATTGCCAATAACTCCATATCAATCTTCACGTACCTGGTTTCTGTGTCAGTGAGTGACCTTTATGCATAGGCCTTTATGCAGGTGTCCTGTCTTGCAGGCATGCTGCACCTAGGCCATATTGTGATGCATCACAGGTCAGCAGCACTGGACTTCATATATCGTAGTGCAACAAAACTGATAGGCAAGGCATATGCCTCTTTAAAGCTGCTTGTGCCATGTCTACTCCACATCTTTGTGCATCAGCTGTCACAGTGGAGTTATGAGTTCGCTTGAGTTCGGGATGAACTTGCCCAGGTAGTTAACCATACCAAGGAATCTTTGTAGGGCTATCATGTCTGCTGGCAATGGCATCTCACTGATTGCCTTAGTTTTTGAGGGGTCCGCCTTCAGGCCTCTGCTAGTTAGCACATGACCTACGTAAGTGACCTGATTCAACCGGAATTTGCCCTTCTGAGGGTTGAGCCTAAGGTTCACTTTCCTGGCTTGGTCAAGTATCTTTAAATTTGCGTTATTTTCCTCTAAATTCTTGCTGCCCACGAGTATGTCGTCAACTATGATGACACAGGGTACCCGGAAAAAAATTGCTCCGTGGATCTCTGGAATACTTCTCTGGCCAAATTGATCCTGAATGGCACCCACAGAAATCTATTGACCGAACCCAATGCTGAATGTGGTCAGTAGTGATGATTTATAGTCAAGCATGATCTGCCAGAAGGAGATTTTGCGTCTACATCTGAGAACACAGTTGCGCTGGTCATTTGTGTGGCAACTTCCTCCATGGTGTGTATCAGATGGTGCAGTCTCTTCAGGGCTTGTGGATTTATACATATTCAGATCTCTCGTCCATCTTTCTTCTTGCCAGCACCTTGGAGGATACCCATTCAGTCGGCTTGAAGACCAGAGTAATCACTCCCAGCTCTTGCACAAGAATCTACCTTGGCCTTGACCTTGTCTTTCATCACCACCTGTATATGGTGTGCTGGATAAACCACGGGTCAAGCTGCCTGTAGTACGTTACTGGTATCTTCCCCAGCTCATCTGCAAAAAGGTTGCTGTATTCTGAAAATATTCTCTGGGACAAATCATCTTTGGAGGGGCTTATTTGGTGTACTTCTCTGCTAGACAAGATAGGTGGTCACTGAAGGAGTCTCACTGATCTCAGGATCACTTTCCAAATCCTGGAAAACAGTCTCCTCAGGATTAGTTTGGGATGAGGGAGGCACCCTTACTGGAGCTGCATGCGCTCAGGCCCAATAGAGACATGACACCTTCATGGTCTACAAAGAACATTACAACATGTATCTGTCTCTGTATGTAACACTGCAACCACACCGTGTGGTTGGTTTTGATCCTACTGCCTCCACATGCTTCTAGACTTGTTAACCTAATGCATGGCTTAATCTGTTCCATTTTCCTCAGCCAACTGAATGTCTACTGTGACATGTTGATTCACTTTGCTCCTGTGCCAACCTTCATTTCTGCCATCTTGCCATTGAATTTCATAGCTTCGTTGTTTCCTCTGTTTTGCATTTCCACTGAGTTCCCTACCATCCACAGAATCAGTCCATTGACCTGGGTTGCTTTCCCCTTGCTCTGGTTCCAGCTGGTCAATCGTCCTCCTAGGTATGGGCCTAGCATTGGTTTGCTGCCAGGTTCTGCAGCATCTGCTGAAATGGTTCCATTTTCTGCAGGCTCTACACCACTGGCTGAATGCCAGGCACATTTCTCGTCTTGCCACATGATCACCTCGGCAATTGCTGCACTTTGCCATGGATGAGAGTGTGGGATGGTTGGCCTGGCTGGCTTTTCCTCCTGACCTCCTGTGGTGAATGTCTGTCAAGCTGCCTGTCTCCCCTTTGGTGAGCCTTGCTGTACTAACATTGGCTCTGCATTATCTCTACTGTTAAGGACACTCCCCTTGGATATAACTGTATATGCATCTATTGTCTTTCATTATTGTACCATGAGTTTCTGCTAATAAAAGCCATGATTATTGTTTGACCACATCGTCTTTGTCTACTTCATCAACTGGCACTTCAATTTTATTAGCAGAAATGGATGCAGCTCTCAAGCCACAGTGGCTGATAATCGATCAGTCTGCCCCGACGGCCAGAGAAATTTTCAACCACTGTATTGCTTGTTTCAATTACTACATGGCTTGAAACAACGTGGTCGATGAGGCGATACAGTGAGGTCACTGGGTGAGGTCCCTTTCGCCGTAACGCAAGGAGCTACCACTCTGGCTATAGCCCGGGAACGTCTGACTGCTTACTGTGCAGTGCCACGGAATGTGGTGCTTGCTCGACACCAGTTGCTGACTTGACACCAGAAACCTGGGGAAAATGATGCTGCCTATGAACTGGCCCTCGACTCACTGGCAAACAAATGTGATGTCAGGGCACAACACCACAATGCCTTGAAACTGGATGCTTTTGTCAACAGGATTGTTTGACTCCAGTTACATCCGACAGAGGCTGCTGGAGATGGAGCCCTTAACCTACCACCAGGGAGTCACTCTACCCAAAACACTGAGAAGTGCCATGCGGTCCAGTGAAATGCTAGAAACCGAAAAGGAAACATCCAGGAGTGCTGGAACCCCAAAGGAAAGAAAAAGGCAAACTCCTCAAAAATGCTACTTCTGTGATGAGAGCTGGCACCCCAGACAGAAGTGCCTGGGTCGATTTGCTACCTCCAGCTATTGTGGGAAACTCGGCCACTTTGCTAAAGTGTGTAAGGCGAAAAGTACTCCCACTGATAATAATAAGAGAAGCACCAAGAAAATGTGTCCTGGAGCTGCAGGAATGGAAGACAACTGTGAAAAGGGGGAAATCTTCAGACGAGCAGGCTTAATCGACTTCAAGTGATGGCGAGGTGAGATCCCCTGTGATAGCTCAATTGACTCCAAAGCTTGGGGGATGTTACGGACTGGAACGGTCAACTATGAAGGGGGATGTGAATGGTGAGGCTCTTGATCGTCTAATAGACTTGGGGAGTGCTGACAGCTACATCCACGAGAGAATTGTCAGAGCCTTAATTTTGCGGAGATATCCAGCGAAACGAAAGATATCAATGGCTTGTAGTGAACTTACAAAAACTGTACGGGACAAGTGTAAAATTACTTTAAATTTACAGGGACATTGTCTGGCTGATGCGTGACTCTTTATTATGATGGAGCTCTGTGCTCCTGTGGTACTGGGGTTAGATATTCAATTTCAGATGAACAGTGTAGTGTTAAATTTCAGTGGGCCACTACCCACACTTACCATCCCCCATGCTAATTACTGCGGACTGTCCACATTAAAGATCAAAGCTCCCTCTCTTTTCAATGATTTATCCCCCGAGTGTCGGCCTATTGCCACTAAGAACCGTTCTTACAGCAAAGAGGATTGTGAGTTTATCAAAGCTGAGACCCAGAGATTGCTTAAAGAGGGAGTAATTGAACCCAGTAAGAGTCCGTGGTGAGCCCAGGTGGTAGTTGTGAAAAATCACACTAAGAAACGACTAGCTATTGACTACAGCCAGACAATCAACCATTACACTAATCTGGATACCTACCCCCTGCCACGCATCAATGAAATGATGAATCAGATAGCGCAATACAAAGTGTACTCCACTATCGACCTCAAAGCAGCTTTCCACCAAATCCCCATTAAAAGAAAGGAATGACTCTATACTGCCTTTGAGGCTGATGGGGGGTTATACCAGTTTTAAAGGGTACCTTTTGGAGTCACTAATGGTGTGTCAGTGTTTCAGAAGGAAATGGAAAAGATTGTTAGGAGGTATGAGTTACAGGGTATGTTTCCCTAACTGGAAAATGTCACTATCTGTGGGAAAACACAGACTGAGCTCGACAACAACTTAAAGAATTTTTTAGCAACATCTAAAGAACTCAACCTTATATTTAATGAGGGCAAATGTGTGTTCAACTCGACAGAGCTACCCATTCTGGATTACATTGTCCGCAAGGGCGAAATCCTCCCCAACCCAGAAAGAATGGCCCCCCTTAAGAAGTTACCACCCCCAGACTCAGCAAAAGCCCTTAAAAGGTGTATGGATCCTTGTCCTACTACTGCAGATGTGTTCGGGACTACGCCACGAAGGAACACCCTCTGTTTGACACTAAATCTTTTCCTCTCTCTCCAATGGCCTTGAAGGTTTTCGAGAGAATTAAAGCTGATATTGCCAAAGCTGCACTCTCATCCATTGACGAGGATGTCCCATTCCAAGTAGAAACTGATGCCTCAGATTGTGCCTTAGCAGGAACCCTTAATCAAAAGGGCAGACCTGTGGCATTCTCCCGCACGTTATGCAGACCTGAACTTAAACATCCTGCCATTGAAAAGAAACCCAGACTATTATTGAAGATGTTCGCTACTGGAGACATTTTCTAGCCGGCAGAACATTTACTCATGTCACTGATCAGAAATCTGTAGCCTACATGTTCAGTACTAAACACAAAAGTAAAATCAAGAACGATAAGATGGCATACTGGCAAATAGAACTCTCAACTTATAATTATGAGATCCAATACAGACCGGGCAGGTTAAATAGTGCCTCTGACGCATTGTCACGATCTGCTGCTGGTGCTCAGCTGGAGGGGCTAAAAGAGATCCATAGTAGACTGTGCCACCCAGGAGTCACGAGATTCTTCCACTACATAAGGGCTAACAACCTTCCTTACTCTCTGGAAGAAGTCAGGAAAGTGACTTAAAGCTGTCCTGTTTGCGCAGAATGCAAACCGTAATACTTCAAAGCTCCAGAGGCCACTCTCATCAAGGCAACCTGACCTTTTGAGAGGATTAGCTTAGATTTTAAAGGGCCATTACCTTCCAACAACAAAAATGTATCTTTCCTTACTGTAACTGACGAATATTCCAGTTTTCCCTTTGTGATACTCTGCCCTGACGTCTCGTCAGCATCTGTCATTAAATCACTTGACAGAATTTTCAGCATTTTTGGTTTTCCCAATTACATTCATACCTATAGAGGCTCTGCATTCATGAGCACTGAACTGCTACAAGCCCTGCTATGAAAAGGGATTGCCACCAGCCGTACCATGAGCTACAACCTGCAGGGCAATGGGCAGGTTGAAAGGGCTAATGCTACAGTCTGAAAGATTGTTAATCTTGCTTTAAAAACACATGGTTACCCTGTTACCCGGTGGCAGGAGGTACTGCCTGAGGCATTACATTCTATTCGGTCTTTATTGTATACTGCAACAAATCAAACACCTCATGAACGTATGTTTGCCTTTCCGAGGAAATCATGGAACTGTGATGGTCTGGCCAGCCTGTTTATCTGAGCCTGGAAACGTGGTGCTGAAGAACTATGCTCGGGCGCGTAAAACAGACCCCCTAGTCCAATCAGTTCAGCTACTGCATACTAACCCCAACTCTTCTTTCTTTGGCTTGGCTTCGCGGACGAAGATTTATTGCTAAATTCCCAGATGGGAATACTGACAGTGGCCTCGCCTGGTTCACCCCTTCCTTTCACCCCCTACTCAGAGTGACCCTGAGAGGTTGGACTCACCCCCCCCAGCCTGTGACCCCTAGTTAGCTTTCAGATGTCCATGCTGAGGCTCCACTGCCTCTCGCTGGTGATTTTGGAGCAGGTCCAGAAGCCAGTCCTTCCCATACTACAGACCCAGGACCTGTACCAGTTCCCAAGGTTGCAAAGGAGCCACCTGTTTTGAGACGAAGCACCAGAATTCGTAAACAACCTGATAGGCTGACATATTCATAAAACATCTCATTATATTTCGATTGCTTGCCAGATACTGGCGTAGTTTGGCTGTTAGAGTATAACCATATAACCATATAACCATATAACCACTTACAGCACAGAACAGGCCAGTTCGCCCCTATTAGTCCATGCCGTAACAAATCCCCTCCCTCCTAGTCCTACTGACCAGCACCTGGTCCATACCACTCCAGTCCTCTCCTATCCATGTAACAATCCAGTCTTTCCTTAAATGTAACCAATGATCCCGCCTCGACCACGTCTGTCGGAAGCTCATTCCACATCCCTACCACCCTTTGCGTAAAGAAATTTTCCCTCATGTTCCCCTTATAATTTTCCCCCTTCAATCTTAAACCATGTCCTCTAGTTTGAATCTCCTCCACTCTTATTTGAAAAAGCCTATTCACGTTTACTCTGTTTGTTGCTTTTAAAATCTTAAACACCTCTATCAAGTCCCCTCTCAATCTTCTACGCTCCAGAGAAAAAAGCCCCAGTCCGCACAACCTTTCCCTGTAACTCAAACCTTGAAATCCTGTCAACATTCTCGTGAACCTTCTCTGCACTCTCTCTATTTTGTTTATATCTTTCCTATAATTTGGTGACCAAAACTGTACACAGTACTCCAAACTTGGACTCACCAATGCTTTGTACAATTTCATCATAACCTCCCTACTCTTGAATTCAATACTCCGATTTATGAAGGCCAACATTCCAAATGCCTTCCTCACCACACCATCTACCTGAGTATTAGCCTTGAGGGTACTATTTACCATCACTCCTAAATCCCTTTGTTGCTCTGCACATCTCAATAGCCTACCATTTAATGCATATGACCTATTTAGATTTGCCTTTCCAAAATGTAACACCTCACACTTATCTGTATCTCAAGGACAAACATGGTATCCATGTATTGCTTGCTTCAGTCTTTCCTAGCAGATGTCCTTTTGATTTTAACCCTTCTTCTGGTGGGGGGAGACTGTGGTGAATATCTGCTAAGCTGCCTGTCTCCCCTCTGGCGACCCTTGCTATACTAGCATTGGCTGTGCATTATCTCTACTGTTAAGGACACTCCCCTTGGATATAACTGTATATGCATCTATTGTCTTTCATTATTGTACCATGAGTTTCTGCTAATAAAATCCATGATTATTGTTTGACCACATCGTCTTTGTCTACTTCATCAATTGGCACTTCACTTATACTTTTTGGATTTTTGTCCAATAAAGGGTCCAAAACACAATTAAAATCAATACCAACTAAATCATTTTCATTAGCTTGAGTTAACAGTATAAAAGCTTCTGAAATAAATTGTTCATCATCTATATTAGGGGGATAAAGATTCAGGAAAAATTTTACAATTCACTCTTAATACTCTGCCAGCATACCCCTCTGAAGATTCCAATTCAAATGGAATTTTTTTATGACTCAATATTGCTACTCCTCTTGCCTTAGAATTACAAGAAGAAGAAAAAACATGACCAACCCAATCTCTCTTCAATTTCAAATGTTCTTTTTCAGTCAAATGTGTTTCTTGTAAAAAAGCAATATCAATTTTCATTTTTTTAATATAAGCCAATACTCTCTTTCTCTTAATTGGATTATTTAATCCCCGAACATTAAAAGCTGCAAAATTCAATTTTACATCTTTTTAACTACTAATATATTTACACACTATAAAATAATGCTCCCCTCTATAATTCTTCAAAATAAAGAAAAGAAAAAAAAACACTTAAAAAATAATTATAAAATAGCACAAAAACACAAAAAGAAACCACCTAAAGGTAGTAATAACCTAAAAATCATGGTGTGGTAAACCCACTAGTGGCAGATGACTATTTTCAGTGTCATCCACCCTCTCCAGCCAGATACATACTTATTATTTAATTAAACACAATCAAATATAGTCCATATATTCAGCCCAATGATTCCAAGCCCAAAGATTGCTTTGGATCTTCAACATTAGGAAGACTTTGTGTCAACTCTTCTTTCTTTCCATACTTTCCATTCTTTCCATACCCATGTCCATTTGCATTTCCATTTACCCTCCTCTTAGGAGAACACAGGGGAGAAGATCCATTTCTTCGCAGTTCCGGAAAAGAATTAGCAAAAACCAAAGCATCATGATCATTGTCAAAGAATTAAGATTGAAAATTTCCATAAAAACCTTGAAAATTGCAGGCTAATGAAAAGCAAACTTGTAGCCTTTATGCTACAAAACATCTTTAGCCGTATTAAATTTTCATCATCTTCTAATAACCTCTTGGCTCAAATCGGCATTAAAAAATACTCTGTTATTTTGAACCATTAATGGAGACTGACTCTGCCGTGCTTTCTGTACTGCCATATGTAGAATCATTTCTCTGTCTTGGTATTTTAAACAACTAACCAAGACTACTCTCAGAGCTCTATGAGCCCTATCCAATTCCAAGCCTTCAGGAAAAAGCTTTTTACCCAGCACCTCTGGGATCCAATGCTTAAAAATATGTATAGGATCAGAATCTTCAATGTCCTCTGGAAGACCAAATATTTTCACATTATTCTTTCGGCTTTGATTTTCCAATGAGTCAATCTTCTTCAATGAGTCTCATTTTTGAATCCCCCAATCTACAAAAGAACTTCCCACTCCACTTTTTCCATTTTTTTCTCTATTATATTCCACCTGATTTTGACATGCAGAAAAGGCTGTTTCAATTTTCTTAAAATGATCTTGCACAGTATCGACTGATTTTATACATCTATTAATATCACTCTTAACTACAGTCATTTCCTGTTTCATAGTTGACATTTCATCACACAAGGTATTCATTTTTATTTTCATCTCCATAAATCCTTGATTCACCTGAGTTGATATTTGTTTTGACATATTGTGCATTTGACAAGCAATCCCTTCCAAAACAGTGAACACTGAATCCATTCCAGATTCCATCTCCACTTTTTGAGGTCTGCCTCCTTTAACTACAGGCTCCTCCTCCTGGACAAATTCCAATAAGATAAGTTCCTCTACCAAGAAATGTATAGCGATTACTTGGAAGAATAGAAATGTATTGTCTTTAGATAGGTGGTATTCAGAGATGAAGTTTTGTTTGGTTATGGAAAGAATATCTTTTTCTATCCAAGATAAGATGTCTTTTTATGAGGTAAAGTCAACCCCATTTATTGATTATATACAATTTAAATAAGTTTGAATTAATCATTTTTTTTCTTTAAAAAAACTTTTTTTTATTATATATTTTTTCTATATATATGTTTTCTTATTTTCTTTCTTTTTTTTCTTTTTTTTTTAAAAAAATTTTATTAGCTGTTTTTTTTTGTTTAAGTTCTTTTTGTTTTTGTTTTTTCATATATATTCTTATATAATAAATTTTTTTGGGATTAATAATTAATACTTAATTAATTTTTTTTGGTTTTTTTATATATATCATTCTTTATTTTAAGATATATATTTTTTATTTTTTTAAATTATACTAATAGTATTAATTCTTCACTTTTTATTGTGGGGGTGGGGAGGGGGGGTTTAGGGGTTAAAAATAGTTTTTTTTTAGTCTTAGTTTTTAGTTGTTAGGGGGAGATGCCGAGATTGGTATTGTATTAACTATGTTACTTTGTACTTGTATTACTTTATTTTGTATTTTTTCTGTCCGTGAATTACTTACTTTCTTCATATGTTAAAATTAATAAATAAAGTTTTGAAAAAAAAGATAAGCTCCTCTTCTTTCTCAGTCATCGTAAATCCTTTAGCTGAGCATTAGTTATTCTTGAAGCCTGCTCCACCTTTAATTGCCAAGCTAATACTTTATGTTACCTCACCTAATTCATAATATCTTCGTCTTATTCTTATAATTGGTTTCTCAGTTCTATAAGTTTGTAATGTATTATATAGGAGATATTTATTAATCAACTGCCTGCTATAATTTCTCTTTCTAATTGATCTACCTCTGTCATATATTCTTTTTTAATTTTAGAACTGAAACAATGCTTGACCTCTTCAATATGCCTTTAAGGTGTCCCATATATCATTATTTATCATTTACCGAATTAAAATTTATATCACAAAATATCCAAATTTGTGATCAAAGAAACTCACAAAAATCTTTTAATCAACAAAGAATTCAATCTCCATCTATTTTTGACTTCTCCTTATCAGATATTTCCATCATTATTAACAAAGGTGAATAATCAGATAAAATTCTCGGTTTATAATCCACTTCAAGGATCCTATGCTGCATTTGATCTGAAATCAAAATAAAGAGTAGGAGTCAAATCTACTCAAATAAATTGAATAATCTTTTTCTCTCGGATGAATCCTTCTCTATAAATCTAATAAGTTCAAATCTCTCATCAAAACTAATAGAGCTTAAGCTGCCTTTGTTCTCATTGTTGCTTGGGTAGACATATCTTACAATGGATCTAAACAAAAATTAAAATCCCCTCCTATTAAAATATTTTCATGTGCCTCTGCTAAATTGAGAAATGTGTCTTAGATAAATTTCTTATTGTTAACATTTAGAGAATACAAATTCAAAAGAGTCCACATTTACAAAAATATTTGACAATGTACTATTACTTATCTTCCTGCTGCGTTTCTAACCACGTTTTGAACTTTGATTGGAAAGTCTTTTTTTATCAAAATTGCCACACCTCTTGCCTTAAGATGACATTACATATCCCACCCAATCCCTTTTTAATTTCAAATGTTCTTTTTAAATTAAATGTGTTTCTTGAAAAGCTACATCAACTCCCAATTTTTTAATATGTTAACACTCTTTTTTCATACCGTTCAACTCATTAACATTAAAATTTACAAACTTCATCACTTTATTCATCTAGACAAAATGTAATCAATTGCTTTCCATCTCCTCCTGCTAGTCTCCTCTAATTCCAATGAGTGTCAACACATAGCCCCTCCAGCAATCCAAAAAGAAAAAGAAATACAAATAAAGATATGAAAAATATATGATTACATAGTTATAATTAAAAGAAAGCCCTCCTGATAAGTGTTGTCTAAAAATACAGTATTAACTCCCTCCATTGTATGGGTCATGACCAAGGTCACAAATACCCACATAATCCCACAGCAATCAGCACGTCCCCCCAGCTCAATAATTAATACCTGAATTTTAAAAACTGTTTGTAATTTAAAAGTTTTTTTCTATAAAATTTTAAAGAATTAAGAAATCCATAATGAGAGGTAGTAAAACACAAACTTCAAAAAAGGCACAGTTTGAAAGAGCAGAAAGTGCAGAGGAATCAAGGCCTACCTCATTGAAGGATCCATAGAGGTCAATTTTTGAACAGCCGAAGATTCAAAGGATCAGCCAGGCGAAAGTATCCTTAACACCAGCGCCCTTGACGTAAGATGGCGCCACTGATGACCATTCATCGGTGAAGAGTCACGCTCGTGATTCAGAGCATGCTCCCAGGGATGTGGGGCTTTCCATGAGCAGAGGCCTGACACCTGATTGAGGTCTTGTGTATGCCGGACTAGCTGCCGACGTGTTGAGTCCGATTGTGGAAATGTCGGGCCTCCGTCGTGGGGTCCAGTCTGTACTGGGCATGCGTGAGGATTCGCGCATGCGCGCAACATCTGAACGGGGCCCGACGACTGGGCCAACTCTCTCCTGACAGCCTGAACACATCGGGCCTGTGTGGGAGGGGATGCTGACCCACAGTCGGGAGGCCTGGGCAGCAGCATCTGTTTTAGAAACTGAAGAAGGGGAAGAAGAGGAGATAGAAGAACAGTCTGAAGAAGATATGGAATTAATATTGAAAGCAGCTAAACTTCTTCAAGGTAGGCTTTAAATGTATAAAAAACTTATAAAAACTCCTAGAACCAAATCTCGCACTTTGCAAACTTTTAAAACAGTACAGGTGGAAGAAGATACCACTTTGTCTGTTTCTGAAGAGTTTATGTGGCATATGGATAATATGGCTGTTCAAGTTACTCAAGGTTTTCAAGAAAGCAAGCTTCAGTTTACTGAATTAAGAGGTGAAGTGATATCAATTAAGCAAGATGTGATTAAATTTTTAAGAGACGTAGATGTGGTCCAGGAGGAATTTAACGATATCAAGCGAGCATTCCGTGATTGAACGGATACTGTAGATCGATATACCGAACGAATAGATTTTTTGGAACGTTGTCTTACAGATTGGAATGTTCAGAAGTGTGAATTTCTGCAGAAGAATGATTCATTGGAAAATCAAAATAGACGTAATAATGTTAAAGTAGTGAGTTTGCCAGAAGATTTTGAAGGAACGGATCTGGTGAAGTTTTTTCGGAAACTGAGGTGTTGGGAAAGGATGTTTTTCTGGAAGGATTGGAATTGGATAGAGCACATAGGTCATTGAGAAGAAAACCTTTTCCCAATCAATCTCCACAGGCAGTTCTTATTCGTTGTTTAAGATATCAAGATCGTGAGTTAATTTTATGATTGGCAGTTCAGAAAGCTCGGCAGAATCAGAGCCCCTATGATGATTCAAGGATGTAGGGTTTTTTCTACATAGATTTAAGTCAAGATGTGATATGACGTCGGAAGAAATTTAACCCAGCTAAGGTTGTGTTATGGAAGAAGGGTTATCGGTTTGCTTTTAGGTACCCTGCTGTGTTGAAGGTGTTTTATGGAGACTTTCAGGCTAAGTTTTTTGATGATGAGGCTGAAACTTCATCTTTTGGTAATTCTTTGCCAAATAATTCTCATAGTTCGGAGTTGCATAAACAATCAAAATCGCATGGTTCCTCTAAGCGTAATGGCAACGGGAACAGGAATGGTAGGAGGAATGGTCAAGATCAACATTCGACCCGGAAGGGAGAAGAGGATCTATCTATTGTTGCAAATGGTGTTCAGGATCAATCTGGTGGAGTTGTGGGGGTAGTGGATTGAATTCATAAACAGTATTAAATCCCTTCAGCTTCTGAAGTCATCTCCCTCTAGTGGTTTAGACCACACCCGGTCAGTAGAGGGGGGTACCACTTTTGTGTTTTCTTTTCTTTAGAGGGGTTTAAATAGGGGGAAAAGGGGAGTTCCTTTTTTTCTCTTTCTCTCCCCTCTTTTTACGGTTTATTTGTATTTTGAGTAAGGTAAGAGGATGGGGTTTTTCTTTTACCAGAGCTTTGGTGTGTTTGTGGATAGGTTGTGTTGAGAGTTATTTGTTAAGATAAAATGAGTAAATTGAATTTTGCTACATTTAATGTTTAAGGGATGAATCATTCGATAAAGAGAAAGCGGGTCTTGGATTATATTAAGAAGATGAAGGTGGATATTGCTTTTCTACAAGAGACATATCTGACAGTAAAGGAACATTTGAAATTGAAGAGAGATTGGGTTGGACATGTTTTGGCATCTTCTTTTAATTCCAAGGCCAGAAGAGTGGCGATTTTGATACAAAAAAGGGCACCTTTTATTTTGGAATCTGTTTTTGAAAATGCTGGAAGAATTTTGAAGGTGAATTGTAAATCGTTTTCGGAAACTTGTACTTTATTGAATTTGTATGCACCGAATGAAGATGATGTGCAATTTGTAACTGATGCTTTTGTAAATTTGAATCAATCAAATGAGAATATAATGGTAAGAGGGGATTTTAATTTCTGTTTGGATCTCCATAATTGTTAAGAAAACAAAGATGGCTAAAAGGGTGATAGAATTGATGGAGGAGTTAAATTGAGTTGAAATATGGCGACGCATTTATCCGACCGAGAAGAATTATTTGTTTTATTCTGCTTGTCGTGACTCATTTTCTAGAATAGATATTTTTTTGGTCTCAGCTCATTTACAGGGAAGGGTTGATTACGCAGAATATAAGAGTAGAATATTGTCAGATCATTCTTTATTGTTGATTTCTTGTGGGACTGTTGAGAAAGTGGAAAGAACTTACCGTTGGAGGTTTAATGAGATGTTACTTAGATGTCCTGAATTTGTTTTGTTTTTGAGAGATCAGATTAAACTTTTTCTGGAGATGAATGAGGGATCAGTACAAAGTAAATTTACATTGTGGGATGCTTTGAAAGCATATCTGCGAGGTCAAATTATTAGTAATACAGCTAAAGTGAAAAAATAATATACGGTGGAACTTTTGGAGTTAGAGAAAGTGATTACAGATCTAGAGAAAATATTTCAAGAAAATGCAACTGAAGGTAAGATACAGTTATCCAATTTGAAACTTCATTACAATACGAAGCAAACTTATAATTATGAGAAATTGCTTTTGAGATCAAAACAGCATTATTACAAATTAGGGGAAAAAGCACATAAAGTATTGGCATGGCAATTGAAAACTGAACAAACTTCTAGAAAATTAATGCAATACAGGGAAATTTAGGTGTCACCTACAACCCACAGAAGATTAATAAGGAATTTCGTGCTTTTTATCGAGATTTATATACATCTGAAGGGAATGTAGATACTGAACAGATTGATTTTTTTGTCTAAGTTGAATTTATCTTCTTTGGAGGAGAATAATGTATGATTGTTATATGCTTCATTTCCGGATTTTGAACTTAAAGAGGCACTACAATCTATTCCGATTGGTAAATCACCTGGTGACGATGGATTTACGGTAGAGTTTTAAAAAGAATTTCATGATTTGTTGTTTCCAGTAGATATGGATGTATTGAAGCAGGTTACAGATACGGGATTGTTTCCTGAATCATTTTCGAGAGCATTGATAACAGTTATACCAAAGAAAGATAGAGACCCATTGAAGGTTGCATCTTATAGACCTATATCTTTATTGAATGTAGACTATAAGATTGTAGAAAAAGTTTTACAAATAGATTGGCTAATTTTTTTTACAAAATTGGTGCATGTAGATCAGGCAGGATTTATTGAAAATAGATATTCAGTTGATAATATTACTAAATTACTTACAATAATGAATCCATCAAGACAGCAACTTAATCAAGCAATGATATTAGCATTAGATGCTGAGAAGACTATTGATTGGGTTGAGTGGAAATTTTTGTTTAAAGTCATAGGGAGGCTTGGTTTTCGAGGAATATTGGAAATTTAGTTAGGAGAAAAAGGGAGGTGTACAAGAGGTATAAAGAACAGGGAGCTGACAATTTGAAGGAGGACAACAAGGAGTGTAGAAGGAATCTTAAGAAAGAAATTAGAAAGGCCAAAAAAAGGCACGAAGAGGCTTTGGCAGACAGAGTAAAAATAAATCCAAAGGGTTTCTATAAGTACATTAAAAGTAAAAGATTAGTGAGGGATAAAATTGGACCCCTTGTAGATAGTGAGGGTAGGCTGAGTGAGAAGTCAAAGGAAATGGGGGAAATTTTGAATGATTTCTTTGCCTCGGTATTCACTAGGGAAAAAAATATTGAACCAGTTGAGGTAAAGAAAAATAGTGGGGAGGTCATGAAGCATATAAGGATAACTGAGGAGGTAGTGATGGCTGTGTTGAAAAAGATAAAGGTGGATAAATCTCCGGGACCGGACAAAATATTCCCAAGGACACTCAGGGAGGCTAGTGGACAGATAGTGGGGCCATTAACAGAGATATTTAGGATATCACTGGCCACGGGGGTAGTGCCAAAGGATTGGAGGGTGGCACATGTGGTTCCGCTGTTTAAGAAAGGGTCTAAATGTAAACGTGGGAATTATAGGCCCGTGAGTCTGATGTCTGTGGTGGGCAAGTTGATGGAAAGTGTTCTGAGGGATGGTATTTACAAATATTTGGAGGTACAGGGATTGATAGGGAGTAATCAGCATGGTTTTGTCAGGGGTAAATCATGCTTGACAAACCTGATTGAGTTTTTCGAGGAGGTTACAAAAAAGGTTGATGAAGGGAAAGCTGTGGATGTTGTCTATTTAGACTTTAGTAAAGCTTTTGACAACGGCCGTTGTCATACCCACACTCCTGTTCGGCTCCGAATCATGGGTCCTCTACCGGCATCACCTACGGCTCCTAGAACGCTTCCACCAGCGTTGTCTCCGCTCCATCCTCAACATCCATTGGAGCGCTTTCATCCCTAACGTCGAAGTACTCGAGATGGCAGAGGTCGACAGCATCGAGTCCATGCTGCTGAAGATCCAGCTGCGCTGGATGGGTCACGTCTCCAGAATGGAGGACCATCGCCTTCCCAAGATCGTGTTATATGGCGAGCTCTCCACTGGCCACCGTGACAGAGGTGCACCAAAGAAGAGGTACAAGGACTGCCTAAAGAAATCTCTTGGTGCCTGCCACATTGACCACCGCCAGTGGGCTGATATCGCCGCAAACCGTGCATCTTGGCGCCTCACAGTTTGGCGGGCAGCAACCTCCTTTGAAGAAGACCGCAGAGCCCACCTCACTGACAAAAGGCAAAGGAGGAAAAACCCAACACCCAACCCCAACCAACCAATTTTCCCCTGCAGCCGCTGCAACCGTGTCTGCCTGTCCCGCATCGGACTTGTCAGCCACAAACGAGCCTGAAGCTGACGTGGACTTTTACCCCTTCCATAAATCTTTGTCCGGGAAGCCAAGCCAAAGAAGAAAGCTTTTGACAAAGTTCCCCACAGGAGGTTAGGAAAATAGGTGGAGGCATTAGGTATAAATGAGGAGGTAGTGAAATGGATTTAGCAATGGTTGGATGGGAGATGTCAGAGAGTAGTGGTAGAAAATTGTTTGTCCAATTGGAGGCCGGTGATCAGTGGAGTTCTTCAGGGATAGGTCCTGGGTCCACTATTGTTTGTTATATATATTAACGATCTAGAAGTAGGGGTGGAGAATTGGATAAGCAAGTTTGCGGATGATACAAAGATAGGTGGTGTTGTGGACAGTGAGGAAGATTACCATAGATTCAAAGGTGATTTAGGAAGGCTGGAGGTGTTGGTTGAGAAATGGCTGATGGAATTTAATACAGATAAGTGTGAGGTGTTACATTTTGGAAAGGCAAATCTAAATAGGTCATATGCATTAAATGGTAGGCTACTGATATGTGCAGAGCAACAAAGGAATTTAGGAGTTGTGGTAAACAGTACCCTCAAGGTTGATACTCAGGTAGATGGTGTGGTGAAGAAGGCATTTGGAATGTTGGCCTTCATAAATCGGAGTATTGAATTCAAGAGTAGGGAGGTTATGATGAAATTGTACAAGGCATTGGTGAGGCCAAATTTGGAGTACTGTGTACAGTCTTGGTCACCAAATTATAGGAAAGATATAAACAAAATAGAGAGAGTACAGAGAAGGTTCACGAGAATGTTGACAGGATTTCAAGGTTTGAGTTACAGGGAAAGGTTGTGCAGACTGGGGCTTTTTTCTCTGGAGTGTAGAAGATTGAGAGGGGACTTGATAGAGGTGTTTAAGATTTTAAAAGGGACAGACAGAGTAAACGTGAATAGGCTTTTTCAATTAAGAGTGGGAAAGATTCAAACTAGAGGGCATGGTTTAAGATTGAAGGGGGAAAATTATAAGGGGAACATGATGGGAAATTTCTTTATGAAAAGGGTGGTAGGGATGTGGAATGAGCTTCCAGCAGATGTGGTCGAGGTGGGATTATTGGTTACATTTAAGGAAAGACTGGATAGTTACATGGATAGGAGAGGACTGGAGGGGTATGGACTGGGTGCTGGTCAGTGGGACTAGGAGGGAGGGGATTTGTTACAGCATGGACTAGTAGGGCCGAACTGGCCTGTTCTGTGCTGTAAGTGGTTATATGGTTATATCTGTTTCAATCAATTCCATGTCATGTACTGGGGAAATTTTAAAAAGAATTAAATAAAGTGATAAGTCCTTTTTTATGGGAAAGGTAAATTATCTCAAATATTGATGCAAAAATTGATGTGGACATATGATTTTGGAGGTCTTCAGTTACCACATTTTCAAAATTACTACCTGGCAGCGCAGTTGAAATTTATTTTTAGATTGTTTGATATTGATCAACCACCGATGTGGGTGTACGTGGAAATGTATCATATATGTGAAAGATCAATACACTATTTTATATATAAATTGAATTTATTGCTTTTACAAACAAATAAGTTACCCGCTTTGAGTCATTTGTTTAAAGTATGGAATAAGTGGAACCAATTTACAGGTTCAAAGGATGTATATTCAATTAAAATTCCATTATATTAAAATCAGTTGATTCCTTTTTCTATGAATAGTCCTTATTTGAAGGAATGGGATTTAAAGGGTTTGGTATTAATTGAAGATTGTTTTGGGGCAGGTTTATTTCTTTCATTTGACAGGCTTAGAGAGAAGTTTGGGATATCACAAAATACATTGATTTTACAAGTATGTGATTTTTTAATGAACAGTTTTGGTCGAGAAATGGTATTACCAACATAATTGAAGTTTGAAATATTACTTATGGATAAGGGAAAGAAAGGGGTTGTTTCTGAAATGTATTCATTGTTACAGGTAAAAATGAAGAAGGTCGGCTTATTGAGAATAAAAATAAATGGGAACAGGAGTAATTTACTTCTATTTCTGAGGAAGAATGGTCTGATTTGTGTTTGCATAGTGTTGCTAAATTAGTTCATGTGCTTTATAGTCTAGTTCATTATAATTCTTTGCATCAGTTATATTTAACTCCTGAAAAGTTAAAGAGGTATGGTTTTAGTGAGTCTGATTTGTGTTTTCGGTGTGGAGATCAGATAGGTACATTTGTTCATTCTGTGTGGAAATGTGTAAAGGTTAAACCATTTTGGGAAAAGATTATAAAAGTTTTGCGACATTTATTCCAAAAATATTTGTCTGTGGATCCATGGTTGTGTTTATTAGGATTAATGAATCCATTAACAGTGCGTTTGGATAAACCTTGGATTGCATTTATCCAATTGAGTTTGGCAGTGGCTAGGAAATGTATAGTGGTAACTTGGAAAAATGATGTGGAGTTGAGTATACAGAGATGGCACAATGAAATTCAATCATGTTTACGTTTAGAAAATATTACATATAATTTGCGAAATAATTACTCTATTTAAAAAAAATGTGGACTCCATATTTGAAATGTATAAATTTAGATGTTAAGTAATTTTTTTATTTTTGTTTGGATTGTTGAATTGATGTATTGCAACCTAACCCACTCTGTTTGTTTGTTTATAAATACTTTTCTTTGTGTATGTTAAGCTCCGAGGGGGGGGGGAGGATAGTAGGGGGTGGGATATTGGGGTGGAAGGTGGGGGGTGGAGGCTATAGGGGGTAGACTTAGAGGTTTTTTTTGGTATTTTTGTATTTTACATTTGTACTTTGAAAAATTTTAAATAAACTTTTCAAAAAAAAATTAATCAATTAATGTGGTAACCACAAATAAAATATCTTGCTAAAAATCAAAATAAATGAGAGAAAGGGAAAAAGAGTATTTCTTCCATCTCACATAAGATTGGAGTAAAATGTAGGCATTTGCCTCATTAATGGTGCTGGTTGAATCAAAAGAAAACCCAATATCAATAAAAGATGGAGGCGAGAATGATGGAGAGAAGTGAGGAGAGAAAGAAAATGGGGACAGGAGAGGAAACAGATGCAAGGAAATATTTGGAAAGAAAGTAGAGATCGCACAAAAGGGCAGAGAGAGGCAGCATGGGAGGATTGGGGGGGGATAGCAAGAGGAAATGACGGTCGGAGAGGTTAGGGGTTCGACAAGAAAGAAAGAGATTGTATGGAAAAGGATCTGCCAAGGATTAAAGGGGGCAGAGATATCATTTAATTTAGACACAGTTCAGTAATAAGCCCTGGCTGCCCATGAGCCCAAGCCACCCAAAAACCCCAATTAACCTACAATCCTCATATATTTTAAAGGGTGGGAGGAAACTGGAGTTCCCGAAGGAAATCCATGCAGACATGGAGAATGTACAAACTCCTTACAGACAGGACCAGATTTGAAGCTGCGTTGCTGGTGTTAATCGTTTCACAGATGGCAGGGGAAGAGAGAAGTTGAATGTGAAAGATGCTGTTCACTAAATATCAAGGATGGATTACCTATAAAAAAGTTTCATTGAAGTTGGTCAAATACAAACATATCATAAGTCATATCGTACGGTTCACATTGTCCTTCAAACGACAAACTACTTCAAAATACTAAAACAAAAAAATGCACACAGTGGAAGCAAGAGATGAGAGGCAGATAAATGATGTTTATAGTATTCATGGGGAGAATCGTGGAAATCCACAAATCAGAGTTTACGCAAATAGTGCTGGCAAAGTGCCAACTTGTTGGATTTCACCCAGATTGGGTCATAATCAATCAATTTACACATAGGTGTATCTAGGGTATGGCAGATGGGGTGCAGAACCGGAGCACCACTTGCTGACACAGAGCCACTGTCCAATATCTGAGTCCCTAGCCCAATACAAGCAGTTTGGGGCAGCACCTGGAGGCAGTTCAATGCGGGATCAATGGGAAAAATGGCTGTCTTCTACCATAATCCCCCATGCAGATGGAACCGCTCTGCATTTCCCTGGCTGGCGATGGCAATGGCAGAGCAGTTCCAGCTACCTGGGGATTATGGGTATGGAAGGTGGCTATTTTGCCCATTCATCCTGCATTGAGCTGCTGGTGCCAACGAGTGGTCCTGAAGGCTGAAACGGCCTGGTGAAGTGCTGGAGGCCTGTGGGGCGGGCTGTCAGTGCACGGGCAACAGGCCAGTCATAGCTCACCCTGGCCTTGCGCTGATGGCTCTGCTGGCCGCCCCCTAATGGTTCCACTAGCTACCCCCTGACAGGCCCGCTAGCTGCCTGCTGACTGCCCTGTTGCCATTCCCTGATGGTCCCACTGGCTGCCCAGAGATGGCCACGCCAACAACCTGCCCTGGCCATACAATGACAGCCCCGCTGACAGCCTGCCCTGGCCTGCCACAGAGATTTTCCAATTAATACCTCACCGATCTCCCTGCAGCCTGCGCCGCGTCCCGCTCCTCAAACAAACTTTTGACCGACTTCATCACTGGAATGTGGGCTCCCTTTGATCAGGAGGAGGGAAGAGGTAAAGACAGATTGGTGTCTGGCAACCTGTATCCACAACCTCTATGTGTGTTGGTGGTGAAGGGTGCTTAAAATGAAAACTGTCGGGTGGCAGCAGGAAGATTAGTGTGTGGCTATTTTCTTGTACAATTATTATAACCCGGGAGGGGGGGCGTGGCACCGATGTCAGTGGCAGCCGTAGGGCACCACTTGACCTAGATACGCCACTGAATTTTCATGCTGCAAAATTAAGAGCAAACAACTTTTTTTTCCTTAGCACATTACATCAAGGTTCCATAAGGGGGTTAAAATTAGAATTATTCATTACATTCACATGCAATCTGAGATTCAGTCATTTCTTTGAAACATAATTTGATCTTCTTTCTGAATTGTCATTTGCAACAAAGCAGTTGCAACATTTGCAGGGGATAATATGCACCTTGGCTAAAAGATTAGAAAAAAATACCAAGCTATATTTAATGAAGAATTTAGCAATTTTCTTCTCACCTAGTAAGTGGAGGATCACTTGAATATTTGTTTTAATGATTTCAAAACAGGTGTCACAGGCAACTGATCATCTTGATTCATTAAGGCAATTAATGTAGATCATTGTATAAAGTACTATAATTAATCAATTAAGAAATTAGTGGTTTTACAATTCATTTTTAATAGAAGAAATGGACAAGAGATAAACAGAGCCCTTGGACAGTCCAGACAATTTTTAAAATAAAAGTAAAAAAGAAATGCTGGAGAAAGTCAGCAGGTCAAGCAGTGCCCTTTATAGCAAAAGTTTTAAAAAAACTGACATTTTGGGCTTGTGCCCTTCATCAAGGTGTGGAAAAATGTCAGTAGGTGTCAGACCAAAAAATTGGGGAGAGGGAAGTGGGGAGGTGTCATTCCAAAGGGTGGAGGTGATAGGTGGAGAAGAGAGGGAGGGGAGAGCAGCAATCAATGGGAGGAGGGATGACTAGGTGAATAGAGAAGGAGGGGGAGTAGAACTGGAAAGGGGGAAGTGGGATGTGGAGAGCAGGTCAGCAGAAACTGGAAAAGTCAATGTTAATACCATCTGGCTGGAGAGTGTCCAGATGGAAAATTAGGTGTTCCTCCAATTTGCAGGAGATCTTGGTGGGACAGTACATAAGGCCACGGACAGACATTTGAGTATGGAAGTGTGACATAGAACTGCCCCTTTCATAGAATGCTATCATGATTGGAAAATTTATGAAGTTTGGATGCTCTGGAGATTCTCTGTCTCGTGTCTGAAGCTCGCTATTTGATCTATATCTTCTCAACTTTTTCTACAAGGTAACCTTGATTATAAATTAGAGATAGATTAGATTTAGTTTTAGGTTTTTTATCTTTTTATTCCTTTTTTTAGATTAATTTGTTAAATATGGGTTTATATATGGTTGTCATAGATCGTATCATTAAATTAGACAGAATTTACCCTTCGTTTAGATCAAGGGATTGTCTAATGTAGTTTTCCTTATTTTCTATCCAGAATAATTTTTTGAAGAAATAATTGTTAAATAAACAAACATGGAGAGGTTTTTGATTTACATTTATATTTAATTTATGATATGCATATAATATGATCTGTTGTTTTACTAAAAGACTTTGTATGTAGGATTTTTATGTTAAACCAATAAAAATGTTTGAAAGAGAAGAAATGGTTGGCCATGAGGACGTCTCTATCACTGGTATGGACAGAGCGAATGTACACAGCGAAGCGATCGCCCAATCTGCGTCCAGTCTCTATGCTCTAGAGAAGGCCACAAAGGGAGCGCCGAATGCAGTAAAACAGTCACAGATATACAACTGAAGTGTTGCTTCACTGGAAAGGCTTGTTTGTGGCCTTGGACCGTGGTGAGGGAGGAGGTGACAAACTTTCCACCAACATATATTACAAACTCACTACGTCCCACAACTACCTTGACTACATTTCCTCACATCCTATCCTCTGCAAGTCTTCTATCCCCTTCTCTCAATTTCTCCATCTCTACCACATCTGTTCCCAAGATTTAGTCTTCCAGTCCAGATCTTCCAAAATGTGTGTCTAATCCCACAAATGTGGCTTCCCCTCCAACTAAGGCCTCACCTGCATCTCCTCCATTTCCCGTTCATCTGCCATGGCCCCCTCTGCCCCCAGATGCAACAAACATAGAATCCCCCTTATCCTCACTAACCACCCCACCAACCTCTGCATCAAGCACATTATCCTACAGAATTTTCAGCACTTACAACAGGATCTCACTACCAGACACATCTTCCCCTTTCCTCCACGCTTCTTTCCATAGGGACTGCTCCCTCTGTGACTCCCTCATGCATTCATCCCTCCCCACTAATCGACCCTCCTGGCACCATCCCCTGTGACGCAGGAGGTTTCACACTTACACCTGCACCTCCTCCCTCACCACAATCCGGGGCCAAAAACAAGCCTTTCAAGTGAAACAATGCTTCACCTGTGTATTCACAGGACTGATCTACTCATCTGGTGCTCCCTTTGTGGCCTTCTCTACATCGGAGAGACTGAGCATAGACTGGAAGATTGCTCTGCTGAGCACTTTCGCTCCATACGTACCAGTAACAAAGACCTCCCAGTAGTCAACCAATTCAGTTATAAGTAACACTCCCATACTCATGGCCTTATCCCACCAAGACCACCTACAAATTTGAGGAACAACACCTGATTTTCTGTCTGGCACTCTCCAGTCAGATGGCGTTTACCTCGACTTTTCCAGTTTCTGCTAACCTGTCTCCTCTTCCCTCTCCACTTTCCAGTTCTCCTGCTCCCTTCCCCATCATTTCACCTAGCCATCCCTCCTCCCCTCGATTGCTCCTGTCCCCTCCCTCCCTTCTCCACCTGTCACCTCCAGCCTTTGCAACAACAACCCCACCCCTACTCTTTTGTTCAGACGCCTACCAACATTTTTCCATACCTTGATGAAGGGCTCAAGCCCAAAATGTCGGTTGTATATTTTTACCTTTACTATAAAAGGACATTGATTGACCTTCTGAGTTTCTCCAGCTTTGTGCTTTTACTTCAACCACAGTGTCCACAGATTTTCATGTTTTACTTCTTTGTAAATGAGATTCTCTGGCCACCTTCCAAGAAATTTTCATTGTGATAGAACAGTCTGACCACCATTATATTCTGTGTGTATCAACATCTTAATTGAGATTTGAAGTTAAAATTAAAAATCAATTTTTTGAAAAATGCTTTCAGAGTTCAATAATTATCAATGAGAAAGACCA
The DNA here is from genome assembly GCF_036971445.1 of Narcine bancroftii. NCBI lineage: Eukaryota > Metazoa > Chordata > Chondrichthyes > Torpediniformes > Narcinidae > Narcine > Narcine bancroftii. Next base: position 73,847,783 of record NC_091471.1, read on the forward strand.
TTAGGTTAATCTTAGTTCATCCACATGAAATATTCTGCTAGACTTCCACTTCTACTGTAGCATCTGTTCGTATATTAAAAGATGTAGAAGACTTAAGGTAATAATCACTGGGTGGATTGTTTCTGGAACTATAATACTTTAACTCTCTTGCAGTCTATACAGTATGCCTCATGAACCAGATAAGTTGTGTTGAATTTAAAATTCCAGTTATGATGTTCATAACATGTTTTGTTCATCAGTGCAAGATCTGGCCAGAATAGTCCACTATATATAGTGATTTCATCATCAACAATGAATTGTCATCTACCACCAGAGTATAAAATCACCACTGGTCAAGTGGGAGAGGTCTCACTGGTCAAGTGGGAGAGGTCTCACTGGTCAAGTGGGAGAGGTCTCACTGGTCAAGTGGGAGAGGTCTCACTGGTCAAGTGGGCCATATTGTTTTAATCCAAACTCAAGGTTTAATCTATAATATTTTCTTCATTTTGTAGTCAGCAACATCGTTAAAAATGGCCTGACGTGCTTCAAATACTTTGCAGTATTTTATTTATCATGATAAAATTGCATTGGCACCTAACAGCTATTTATCACTAACATTGAAATAATTCCTCTTTGGCAAAGATTCTGCTTTTCATTTTTGAAATAACAAGGAATATTCTAAAGTGATTGGCATTATAATTGCTACAAAATGAAGACAATGTACATGTTATTACAGAATGGCTGAAATGTTTACATACACACTGTTATAATTAAGAAAAACTACCATATCTGAGAAACATGAAAGCTAACTGCAACTCCAAGCATATCCTGCTGGTGGAATCCAACTGAACATCCAGCATGCCGGCAAGAAAAAGAATGGTCAACATTTTGAGCCCAAACTCTTCATCAGGATTGAGAGAGGTGTACAGGAGCAGTGTAAAAGGACAAGGTGGGAGTGGTGAGGCTGGAGCCCCACATGGGATTGACCAATTATGCAGAGCAGAAATACGATAGACAGGAGTGGAAGATGCCAGACAAAAGGAGAGAGAGGCAACAAAAGCAAATGAACTAGGTGGAGGAAGAGGAGTTAAACAATGTGGAGTGTGTGATTGGAAGACAAAGGCTGCCAGTGATGGAATATGATGTCGAGAGGGTGAGATGGTTAACATAAAGAGAAACCAGACTGAATGGAAGGTGGGGGAAGGGAAGGGAATGGAAGAATCCAGAGGGAAAATGGGAGTGAAGGTGAGATGGAACGAAAGAGGGGATGAATATTGGGGGGCTGGTTGCGATGGTTACAAAGGGTGAAAAAAAGATGGGAAGAATGGAATAACAGATGGGGTGCAGAAGAAGAGGTGTCATTATCTGAAATTAGAAGATTCTATGTTTGTACCATTGAACTGGAGGCTGCCCTCTAGTTTACTTTGTGCCTCACTCGGGCAGAGGAGAAGGCCCAGGACAACATGGAAATGGGAAGGAGAGTGGACATGGCTGGCAACCAGGAGCTGAGGATGACCATTGCAGGCAGATCTTAGAGGCTTTGGATTTTGTTGAGGGAGGTGGTGCATGAACAAGTGTAACCCTTCCTGTGGCTACCAGGGAAAGTGCCGGGGTCATTGAAACATGGGTGGGGAGATGATCAGACAAGGGAATACAGAGTGATCCAGTGGACGGTGGAAAGGGGGCAGATGTATCTGATGGTGGGGTCAAGTTACAGCTGGTGGAATGTGCTGCATGTGGAGGCTGGTGGGGTGAAAGGAGAGGATGAGAGAAAGCCTAAACCTAATCTGTCTGAAGGAAAGTAGAAGGGGTGACCAGAACTGAGGAAATGTGGGAGATGGGAAATGGATGGGAAATTTTAGAGGTAATGGAAAGGAAGACCTCATCTTGAGAGCATAATTGGCAAAAACAGATGGGGGAAGGCAAAGAGAAGATGCCTCTCCACCCATATTTTTGTTATCACCGGTACTTTCCCCTATTACTGCAGAAAGTGAAACACTTGTTCTTACACCTCATCCCTCACCATCATCCAAGACCCTAAAGAGCCTGGGAACTACAGGCCAGTTAAGCCTAACATCTGGTTGGTAAATTACTACAGACATTTCTGAGCTAGAATATATACATTCTCTTGCATGGACAAAGGCTAATGAGGGAAAGTAAGCATGGGTTTGTAAGTGGGAGGTCATGTCTCATTAACTTGACTGAGCTTTTTTTTGAAGATGTAACCAAAAAATTTTAATCAGGGCTAAGCTGTGGTTGTTGTAATACCCTGGGTATGGATTTGAACAAAGTATTCAGTAAGGTTTATTAGGCTACCTTGAAAGGTATTGTCATATGGGATCTAAGTTGAGATAGCACAAGATAGAAAATTGGCTTCATTGAAGATGACAGAGGGTGATGGTGGATGTTACTTTTCAGCCTGGAGATTTGTGACTAGTGGTAACACAGGGTTCAATGTTGGATCCATTATTGTTTGATGTTGATGAAAACATACACTGCATGATTAGCAAGTTTGCAGATGACATTAAAGTATCTGGTATTGTCAATAGAGAAGATGGTTACAAAAGATTGCAGCAGGACCTTGATCAGCTGGGCAGGTGGGAAGATGAATAGCTGATGAAATTTAATGCTGAGAAATTAGAAGTACAGTAAAATCCCCATTATCCGGAATTGAATCAAGTGGAAACTCAACCAGAAAAAATAAATCAAGCAAGCAAACAAATAAATAAATATTTTGAATGAACAAGATGTGGCGGATGGATCCTATGGGGGAACGCTGAGACGTTTTTGGACATGCACAGGTTTGCCCATCTAGACTAGCAATGCCCTTCAATGTGCGTGCATGCTTTTCACTGTCGCCAGTTACATGTAAATGAGTTGGGTTGTCATCACAAGGAAGGTGCGCCAAGGGCCTGACTGGGACATTTGCATGGAGGTGAGCTACGTTGTCAGCGTGAGGAAGGTGCGCCGAGGGCCTGACTGGGACACTTGCATGGAGGTGAGCTATGTTGTCAGCGTGAGGAAGGTGCGCCGAGGGCCTGACCAGGACACTTGCATAGAGGTGAGCTTGGTTGCCTTGGTGAAGATGGAGCCAACATTCAGCCAGTGGAGTGTCACGACCTTAGCACCTGTTTGAATAAAATTTCGATAAAGTTGCATTGGAATGAAATGCAGAATGAAGAACCAGCCGATGTCACTCGTTGCTGGGGCGACTCTCCCGAAGTGTCCCCCTATCCCTGCCTTGGAAGAGTCTTTATTTTTATTTATATTAAGTATATTAGTAAGGTTTGATCTGTCAACCTGTAGGAAGGGGGTTAATTCTGAGGGCGGCACGGTTAGCAGAGCAGCTGGCACTGCGCTGTTACAGCGCAAGCAACTGTGGTTTGAATTTAAATTTTTTTAAGTTACAGGAATTACTTGATTAAAGAGAACTTTATACATTTAAAGACTGCAATGCCGATTTTTTTTTCAAATTACATTTGGCACTGTCTTTTGTCTTTTAAATGGTGTATTCTTAATGCAGATGTCATAGTTAGGTATTGGAAGAGTGAGTCTCAGTCAACAGGAAATTTGCATTTCCAGCATCCGCTGTATTGTATTTTGGGAAGTCTGACATAGGAAACTACACAGTAAATGATAGGGATTTGGGAAGTGTTATAGAGCAGAGAGATCTAGGAGTACAACATCAGTGGTCCCCCTTATCTGCAGTTTTGCTTTCCGTGATTTCAGTTACCTATGGTCCGAAAATACAGAACAGATCATATTCAGATAGAATTCAGATTGACTGTCATGTATCACAGTTGCTTGTGTTCAAGTAACTCTTTTTTTAACATTGTCGCGATTGTTCTATTTTATTATTAGTTATTGATGTTAATCTCTTAATGTGCATAATTTATAAATTAAACTTTATCATAGGTATGTATGTATAGGAAAAACATAGTATATATAGGGTTTGGTACTATCCGCGGATTCAGGCATCCGTTGGGGTCTTGGAACATATTCCCTGCGATGAATTCCCCAACAAGACCTGCCATTTCTAAACATCCACTGCATCACAAGGTGGCCAACCCTGATACAGCACCTTTTAAAACGGGCTCCCTTAATGTCCGCTCTCAAAGGACGGAACATGGGGATTAAAAGGTCCAATGACTCATCGCGTTATATCCGAATTCGCGTTAAATCGCGGTTCCACTGTATTATCACATTTTCTGTGGTATTTTATGACAATAAGATAATATTGAATCTTTTGGTCAAGACGTCCAGGATGCAACACTGAGAACTTGAGAAGAAAGCTGAAACAGGAGAGACCTGCGGGTGCTGGGATGTGAAGCAGGAGCTCAGAAAATCAAGCATTATCAGTGTGAGTAGAAGGAGGAATGTGAAGGGTTCCGATGTGAGCCATTGAGCATTCTTTATCTCCCTCTTATGCTGCTTGACCTGCTGAGTTCCTCCAGCAGATTGTTTTTTGAAACAGACTTTTTTGTCAACTAAATGGTCTTTTAGTAAAACAATTAAATTCTTGTGATATTTTGTTTGACTAGACTATCCAACTAGAAATGTCAGTAAAGCATATGCTCTATTCCACAAATCAGTTAAATAATCTGCGATTTATTTTATTCAACTTATTATCTCAGAACTGTTTCACCTTCCACTGTTAGGCAATGTTTATAGTTTAAGTGAATTTGTCACAAGATACTTAGTACATTGAGAAGAGTGCTTCTGTGAGCACACTCCCAGTTTATTTCTAACATTCCTCCAGCTGTGTGAAGACCACAATTTACAGAGCAGAGGATTACAATGACAAGGGAGGTTAATTAATGCTAAGCAAGAGCATGACAACACTGTTATGGGCTTCATTCTTGAACCTGATGGCCGCAGGGAAGAAACTGTCTTTAAGCCTGTTACTGTGGGTGCTTTCACACTCTTGAGTCTTCTCCCTGATGGAAGGAGAAAGATGACAGTGTGTCCAGGGAACATTGTCTGCCTTTCCTAGCAGAAGGAGATGTAAGTGGAATCCATGAGTGGAGTGAAGTTGTATTCTGAGACTGCTTCCTGTTGACTTCCTCCATTTTGCTGCCAACTTCCCCCCTGACGTCAAGTTCACATGGTCCATTTCTAGCAACACTTTTCCTTTCCTCGATCTTTCTGTCTCCATTTTGGGAGACAACCTATCAACAGACATCTTCTGCAAACCTACCATCTCCCACATCTATCTCGACTATACCTCTTCTACCTTGTCATTGTCCCAATTCCATTCTCTCAATTCCTCTGTTTCTGCTGCAGGGTGAGGACTTCAATGCCAGATCATCAGCGATGTCCTCCTCCTTCAAATAATGTGGCTTTCCCTCTACCACCATTAACTTAGTGCTCACTCGCATATCCTCCATTACCTGGACTCCTCGACCCCCAAGCTCAACAAGGAAATGGTTCCTCTTGTCCTCACCTACCACCCCACCAGCCTTCATACCAACACATCTTCCTCTGCCATTTCCACCATCTACTATGTGATCCCACCACTAGACACATATTCCCCTCTACTCCTCTCTCCACCTTCTGCAGGGATTGCACCCTCCATGATTCCCTTGTCTACTTCTCCCTCACTACCAATTGTCCCCTTGAGACCTACCCCATGTGACTGCAGGAGATGCTCCACGTGTCCATACCTCCTCCTTCGCTGTCATTTTTAGCCTTAAGCTGTCCTTCCAAATAAAGCAACATTTCATGTGAACCTGCAGGGGTCATCTACTGCATCCAATGCTCCTGTTGTGGTCTCCTCTACATCAGAGAGACAGGACGCAGACTGAGAGATTGCTTTGTTGAGCACCTTGACTCTGTCTGCTGCAATAGTATGGACCTCCCAGTGACCACCCATTCCAATTCCCAATCCCATTCCATTGCTGTCAAGTCTGTCCATGATCTCATGCACTGCCAGACTGAGATAACCCGCAAATTGGAGGAACAACACCTCATCTTCCGACTAGGCACCCTCCATCCAGATGGCATCAACTTCCCTGGTTTTCATTAAACTTCCCCTTCTTCTTCCCCCATCGCCTTTCCCCAGCTCTGTCTCTCTCTGTCTCCTTTCGCATAAACATGATAAATTTTTACCTCATCCATTATCATATCCAATCAACACCTTTTGTTGGTCTGGATTTCTCCCCCAGCCAGCATTGTCTGAATTCTGAGAATTTCTGAGATTTTCTGCTTCTGGCTTATTCTGCTTATTCCTTGAAGAAGGACTCGGGCCCAAAACATCGCCAATATATCTTTGCTTTTTATAATGCGGAAAAGACCGGCTGAGTTCCTCCAGCCTTTCAGTGTGTTTTTATTACAATCACAGGATCCGCAGACATAGAAACATAGAAACATAGAAGATAGGAGCAGGAGTAGGTCGTTCAGCCCTTTGAGCCTGCTCCGCCATTCAATGAGATCATGGCTGATCTTAAAAGTTCAGTACCCCGTCCCCGCCTTTTCTCCGTAACCCCTAATTCCCTTATACTGAAGAAATATATCTAATTCCCTCTTAAATATATTCAATGAACCTACCTCTATTGCTCGCTGTGGCAATGAATTCCACAGATTCACCACCCCTCTGGGTAAATAAATTCCTCCTCACCTAGGTTCTAAATGGTTTGCCTATTATCCTCGAACTATGGCCCCGGATTCTGGACTCCCCCACCATTGGAAACATCCTTTCCGCATCCATTCTATCCAGTCCTGCCAGAATTTTATATGTCTCTATGAGATCCCCTCCCAATCTTCTAAACTCCAGCGAGTACAATCCCAAATTCCGCAATCTTTCCTCATAAGTTATTCCTGCCATTCCAGGTATCAGCCTGGTGAATCGCCTTTGCACTCCCTCCATTGCAAGAACATCCTTCCTCAGATAAGGCGACCAAAACTGTACACAATATTCCAGGTGTGGTCTCACCAAGGCCCTGTACAGCTGCAGTAAGGTATCCTTGTTCCTATACTCAAACCCTCTTGATATGAAGGCCAACATACCATTTGCCTTTTTAACTGCCTGTTGTACCTGCATGCTCACCTTCAGTGACTGGTGCACAAGAAACCCTAGGTCTCTCTGCACTTCCCCAACACCCAATCTATTGCCATTCAAATAGTAATCTGCCCTCCAGTTTGTATTACCAAAGTGGATAACCTCACATTTATCAACATTGTAGTGCATTTGCCATGTATCTGCCCAGTCCCCCAATTTATCCAAATCACACTGGAGCTTCCTGACTCCCTCTTCAGTGCACACAAGCCCTCCTAGCTTTGTGTCGTCTGTAAATTTGGAGATATTACATTCAATCCCCTCATCTAATGTAAATTGTGAACAGCTGGGTTCCCAGTACAGATCCCCGTGGCACCCCATTGGTCACCGCCTGCCACTCAGAAAATGAGCCATTTATCCCAACTCTTTGTCTTCTATCTGCGAGCCAGTCTCAATCCATATCAATACTTTGCCCCCAATCCCATGAACCTTGATTTTGCATGCCAGTCGTTTATGTGGAACCTTATAGAAGGCCTTTTGGAAATCCAGGTACACCACATCCACTGGCTCTCCCACATCTATTTTACCTGTCACCATCTCAAAGAATTCCAATAGATTTGTCAAGCACGATTTACCTTTTGTAAATCCATGTTGACTCTGTCCGATCCCTTCTCTGCTAGTCATATGCTCCGCTATTACATCCTTAATAATGGATTCCATCATTTTGCCCATTACTGATGTAAGGCTCTCCGGCCTATAATTCCCTACTTTTTCTCTACCCCCCTTTTTAAATAGTGGGGTAACATTAGCTACCCTCCAATCCATGGGTACTGATCCTGAGTCTATCGAGTTCTGGAAAATAATTCTTAAAGCATTTGCTATCTGAATGTCCACTTCTTTAAGTACCCTAGGATGTAGATTATCAGGCCCTTGGGATTTATCGGCCTTCAATCCCTTCAATTTCCCCAAGACCATGTCCTTAGAGATACTGATTTCATTCAGCTCCTCCCTTGCATTAGTCTCTATGTTTCCCAACATCCTTGGGAGGTTATTTGTATCCTCTCTGGTGAAAACAGAACTAAAGTAAGAATTTAATTGGTCTGCCATTTCCTTATTCCCCATTATATATTCCCCTGATTCTGACTGCAAGGGACCTACTCTGGATTTCACCAATATTTTCCTCTTGACATATCTATAAAAGCTTTTGCAGTTGGTTTTTATGTTTGCCACAAGCTTACTTTCATAATTTATTTTTCCCCTCTTGATTAATCCCATTGTCCTCCTTTGCTACATCTTGAACTGTTCCCAGTCTTCGGATTTGGTACTTTTTTAGGCCAATTGATATGCTCTCTCTTTGGACCTAATGCTGTCTCTAATTTCCCTTTTTATCCATGGTTGAGTCACTTTTTTTGGTTTATTTTTATGCCAAACCGATATAAATGATTTCTGCAATTCTTCCATTAGATCTTTGAATGCTTTCCATTGTCGATCCACTGTCAACCCCACCATAAACACCACCCAATCAATCTTACTCAACTCCCGTCTCATACCATCATAATTCCCTTTATTTAAATTCAGGACCTTAGTCTCAGTTTTAATTTCTTTACTCTCCAGTGAGAATTCGATCATATTGTGATCGCTCCTACCCAAAGGGCCTTATACAACAAGATTGCTGATTAGCCCCTTTTCATTACATAATACCCAGTCTAAAATGGCCTGCTCCTGAGTTGGTTCCTCGACATATTGGTCTAGATAACCATCCCGTAAACATTCAAGGAATTCCTTCTCCTCCTCAGTATTTTTACTAATTTGGCTAGTCCAATCTATATGAAAATTAAAGTCTCCCAAGATGACAGCTGTTCCCTTATTGCACGCTTCTCTAATTTCTCTTTTTATGCCTTCCCTCACCTCTACATTATTATTTGGAGGCCTATATACCACCCCCTTTGGTTTGTTTTCTGCCCTTTGCTATTCCTCAGTATTACCCATATAGATTCCGCATCTTCCGAGTTAATATCCTTCCTGTCAATCGTGTCGGTCCCTTCTCTCACCATCAAAGCTACCCCACCCCTTTTTCTTTCTTGCCGATCCCTCCTAAATATTGTATACCCCGGGATGTTAAGTTCCCAGGCTTGCCCACCTTGCAGCCATGTTTCTGTAATCCAAATCAAATCGTATTTGTTTGTCTCAATTCATCTACCTTATTCCGAATGTTTCTTGCATTAAGATATAAAGCCTTCAGATTTGCTTTTTTCACCCTCCTTGCTCTTTCTGATTTTTTACTTTCGCTGCCTAACCTAACTTTTCCTATTTTATCTTTCCTGTCTTTGCCCTATCATACAGGTTCCCATCCCCCTGCCAAATTAGTTTAAACCGCATCCGACGGCTGCACCAAACCTTGCTGCCAATATATTGTCCCTTTTTGGGTTTAGGTGTAACCCATCCTTCTTGTAAAGGTCATGCCTTCCCCAAAAGAGATCCCAATGGTCCAAGAAGCCAAAACCCTGTCTTTTACACCAGCCCCTCAGCCACACATTCATTTGTCTTAACCTTCCATTTTTGTCCTCAGTTGCACTTGGCACAGGTAGCAATCCAGAGATCACTACCCTGACAGTCCTGTTTCTTAGCTTCTGTCCTAACTCGCTGTAATCCTTTTTTAGTACCTCCTCCCTCTTTTTATCTATGTCATTGGTACCCACATGTACCAAGACATCAGGCTGCTCGCCCTCTCCTTTCAGAATACTCTGGACCCAATTTGAGATATCCCGTACCCTTGCACCAGGGAGGCAGCACACCATGCGGGTATACCTATCTGGCTCACAGAATCTCTTGTCTGTACCTCTGACAATGGAGTTCCCAGTGACCACTGCATTCCTCCTTACCTTTTGTACCACTGTACCACGCTCAGTGCCAGCGACCTGATCACTGCAGCCAGCTTCTGTCAGGTCATCTCCCTCAGCAGCATCCAACACAATATACCTGTTGCTGAGAGGAGTAGTCACAGATGTGCTCTCCATTTTCCAGCCATTTTTCTTCCTCCCCTGGACAGTTACCCACTTACCTGACACATCTGGTCTCGGGGTAACTATCTCCCTGAAAGTTGAATCTATTAACTCCTCACTCTCCCTTACCAGCCGCGGGTCCTCAAGCTGCAGCTCCAGATCCCCAACTCGGTCCTTAAGGAACTGCATCTCGGTGCACCTGACGCAGATGTGACTATCTGGGAGACTATATCTGGGAGACCTTAGTGTTTCACTCATATTCTGAGATGCATTCTCTACCTATGTAACCTCTTCTGATCTTGAGCAGAGCAGCTCCCATACCACACCATCAATTTGAAAATGTTGTTAAGGGACTGTGGGGAGAAGCTGAACTACCTTTGTCTTTAAAAAAAAGTCTAGGCATTGGTGTGCTTTCTTGATCAACTCTTCAATGTTGCTTGACCCAGGTCAAGTCATTATAGATATTAATCCTTATGATTTTGAAGCTACCCTTCTTTCAACTTCAACGCCATTAATGTTGACAGAGTTGTGGACACTGGCCCTCTCCAGAAGTCTCCTTCATCTTATTGACGTTGAGAGAAAGATTATTATCTTTGCACCTCGCCACTAGACTTTCAATTTCTTCTCTGTAAGGCGACTCGTCATTACCTGATGCTGGGCCCAGTGCAAAAGTGAAGATGGATTTGGAATGGTATTTAGTTGTGCAGTCATGGGTGTGGAGGGAGTTCAGTGGGAGACTGAGTGCACTACCCCTTTGCCCACTTTTTCCCTTACCACCATTCAGGGCTTCAAACAGTCCTTTCAAATGAAGCAAAATTTGAATCTTCTTTTGCTCATCCCTTGACGAAGGGATCCAGCCCAAAATGTGGGCTACCCTGTAGATGCTGCGTGACCTGTTGGTTTTCTCCAGCACTTTTGCGTATTGCAAGATTACAATCTCACAGCCTGTGGGAAGAGGCTACTTTCCAGTCTGGCAGTCCTGATTTTGTGCTGGTGTTTAGTGTGATCATGGATGAGATGTGATTATGATCTGTCAGACAGGTAGGATCCAGTTGCAGAGACATAAAAAATGCAAGGTTTTTGCTAGCTATGAACAATGTTTGATGGATTTATTATAGTAGGAATTTCACCTTTTTGTTTCTTATGAAAATGTAGCAGCAAATGTGTACGTGACAAGATCCCACAAACAGCAGCATGATGATCAGTTACCCACTTTGGTCATTCACCATCATGAGGAGTTTTGAGACCCTCATCATGCCTCGCATCAACTCTAGCCCTCCAGCCACCATTGATCTTCAGGCCAAACAGATTCATGTCAGATGCCTGAGCATTGGGGCGGATCCTGCTCAAACCTCACCTCCCATAGGATCCCTCCAGTTGCAGTTCCTTCTGGGGTCATGTGCGTCCCAGATCTCAGCACCTTGGAGAACAAAATGGAATAGTCTGTGATTATCACACATAAAGCCATGCCTCTGCACTGCACTGCTTGGCCCTCAAATTAAAACATAGCTATTTGTTCAATTATTTAAATGAACATCAATTTTTATGCAAAACATGTTCAATATGTCATTTCATCTAACTATTAATGAAGCAGAAGCAAAATATAAGCAAACCACTCGGATAGGCTTACATTTTCCCTGCAGGTCAGACACATGGAGTGGTGCTAGATGCATCAGCTAAGAGATGCTTAAAACAAGAGAGGCCACATGGAAATGTACCCAGAACCTCAGTACTTTATAGAATCTCTGTTGGTCTAGCGGGTGAATCCAGGTAGCAATCTTGTATGGAGGCACCAACCAGCTGCCAAAGCAATCCCAGCCCATTATATCTGGAAGATCTAAAAGGATGGAATATCAAGAATTAGTCATCTATTCACTAACAACTGAATTATTGAACAAACTTGTCACTCTCTCAGAGAGAATTAAAATCTGTTATTTTTCTAATTCTAATAATTCTAATTATACTGGAGTTAACAAGAACATGTTGTCTGTGAATAAAAATCTGGGTGTATCTGCTGTTAGTTTTAAAATAAATTACATTTAAATCAGACTTTAAGAATAAGACTTTTAAGTTTTTTCCTTCAACCTCATTCCACTGCTTGATCAAAATGACAGGAAAAAAAACTATTGCTTAAAATTCAAAGTGCTGGAACTGCATGGCAGGTTGATTAGACTCAGAAAATAAGAGATGGGTTTTATTGCATCAGAATTAGACTAATTGTTTTCCTCTTCCTGGGACTTGTTTGCCTTTTACTTGGGCCATGCCACCTTCCATTTCTCTCACTGAAGAAATTCTCAGTCTACAAAACAGGTTGCTGTCAACGTACAACTGATTGTGGCTGAGTGGGGAAGGTGTTTGTTTTCTGCCTCACTTTGTGTGAAGGAATGCTTCCTTCATTTTATTCCTAAATTACCTAGTTCTGATTTTAAGGTATTACGCTCTTGTTCCTAATTGTGCGACCAAGGGAAACCATTTTGCCCTACCAAACTGCATTGGATCTGACCCTCATATTCCTAGTTATATGGGCCAGTGGGCAGGTGGCATAGAGACTCTCTGACTGATCTTCAAGCGCATAAATCAATTAGGAAGGCCACTCAAGCAATTGGGCTTTGACTGCTGCTGAGGGACTGCTTCTGAACACCTTGGCAGTCCTTGGCTGACACAAAACTTAAACAAAGCCTTTTGATTTTTTTAAGCATCTCCAAACTCAAAATATCTATATATAATTTATAGTAAAAATTAATAATAACATTTAAAAATATAATAAATAGATAAAATACAATGTAGCGTTCGCGCTATGTGAGCATGGATAAGAAAAACATGCACACCAAAGCCTTGGAAAATGAAACTGGTTTATTGTTCTGGCTGTTGTGCTTATGTGGGCCTAGGCGCTGATGTCAGGGCCCCATGTCATTGAAGCGCCGGCCTGAGATTGGAACGGCGTTCCCACTAGAGTTCCCCATCTTCCTGCCGTGTGTTATATACAGAGGAAAATTGGGACTATTTTATGCTGGAGCATGAACACTATAAGACTGTAAGAGCCGCATCACACTTGAGTGGTGAGCATGCTCAGTGAGACACATTGTAAGAGCCACATCACACTTGAGTGGTGAGCATGCTCAGTGAGACACATTGTAAGAGCCAATTCACACTTGAGTGGTGAGCATGCTCAGTGCCACAGTGTACCGATACATGCCCAGTACCTGATGTGAGTAAAAATTTGTACTTCTAAACTCACAAGCTTTTCTTAGTGTTTATTATGTCCTCCCATGGTACAACCGAGGACATAACAGAGATCATCTGGGATAATGGCCAGTGTCACTCCCCAGGTCTGCATTCATCAGCCATTTTGCTGGCTGGCCCATGTCTCCACATGTGGGCCCCTACAACACTAATGCATTTAAAAATCTATGAAAATGTTACGTAAAGTGATTCTGTAAAAAAAAAATAACCCTTCCCATTCTCCAGACTGAGTATTGTCATTGAAAGAATTGTGGGCCTCGGATACCAGCCAAGTCTGACAGATTGCCAAGGTCTGTGATTGATCAAGTCTATGCCAGTCCAGAACTTGCATGGGAATGAATGAACTCCAGTAGAGTTTGGCACTCCATCATCTTCTCTTTTGGATGGCATCACATTGCTTCACATTGAACTGCATCTGCCACCGCATTTTTTGTTGATGCAACTAGTCTATTTTGCCTGCACACACTTTACTGAACCTCTTAAATTTGTATTATTTGAACATTTGGATATAAGCTTCTCTATTATTCTATCATGATACGAATATGATGCAAGGTTAAAGCTTGAAACATTAGACAAGTCTCTTGAATTTAACTCCTGACAGCAGGTAAGATTATGAGATAATCAGTTATCTCACTGGCTTCTCTTCACTTTGAAAGCTCTCTCATAATTGTAAGACTGCAAGTGAATCTTATGCATTATTAGTCATCACTAATTCAAAGTTTATTGAGTTGTAAAACTACAGCAAAAAAATGAAAGAAGAACATTGTTCAGGGAATGATGCAGAACAAAAAGTGCCAGAGAAACTCAGCAGGTTGTGTAGGATCCATAGGAAGTAAAGGGTGACTAATGTTTTGGATCTGGGCCCTATACTGGATGAAGGTCCCAGGCCTTAAACATTAGTTGACCTTTGCTTCCTATGGATGCTGTAAGACCTGCTGAGTTTCACCAGGACATTGCACTCATCCCCAGCAGCTGCAGACTTTCATGTTTAACTGCTGGAGGCAATGATGCAGCCTTGTTTGGCACCAGTTTCCACTGAGATCGGCTCTGTTGTAGGACCATCACTTGTAGTCCATCATCTGGCAAAGGCAAATACCTGGATAGAAGAGCAAACAACAGAGAATCCCTTCCTGAAGAGCTCAATGCATTCTCAGATTTCAGATTTATTGTCAGAGTATAATCATGAAATCACGTACAACAGAATTACCACTAATTGGTGGTGCAAAAAAAAACTGTACACAGCGTAAACATATAAACAATTAAAAGAACTCTAAACAGATAACAAATCTAAACTAACTGACTGTGCAATAGAGAGACAAAAGAAAATCAGTAATGTGTACAAGTAAAAGCCTTAAATGAGTCTTGAATTTGTCATTGAGGAGTCGGATGGTGGAGGGGTAGCAGCTGTAACTGAACTTGGTGGTGTGAGTCTTGTGGTGCCTATACTTCTTTCCTGATGGCAGTAGCGAGAATAGAGCATATGGTGGGTGGTGTGGGTCTTTGATGATTGTTGCTGCCCTCTGACAGTTGCATTCCCTGTTGATGTACTCAGGTGTGCGGAGGGTTTAGCCTGTAATGTCTTGGGCTGTGTCCACTACATGATGCAGCTGGTCAGGACACTTTCCACAACACCTGGTAGAAATTTGCCAGGGTTTCTGGTGTCATACCAAACCTCTGCAAACTACTGAGGAATCAGAGTGCTGATGTGCTCACTGAATTGAATATCTCTGGCTTTCCTTTCCTGAAATCAACAATCGTCTCCTTTGTTTTGGTGACATTGAGTGCAAGGTTGTTGTTGGTGCACCATTCAGCCAATTTTTCAATCCCCATCCAGTGTGCTGACTCATCCATTTCCTTTATACAACCCACTACCATTGGCAAATTTGTAGATGATATTATTGTTGTACTGAGCCATACAGTCATATGTTTAAAGTGAGAAGAGCAGGGGGCTAAGAACATAGACCTGTGGTGCTCCAGTACTGATGGAGATTGTGGAGGAGAAGGAAGGATGCCACGAGGCATCTGTACCAGTACCTGTACTCATGCTCACCAAAGCAGATGTCAGGTTGGCCTTCCTGTGGAAAGCAACCATCCAGATAGAATCTGTGAATGTGTCCAAAGAACCTCTACAGACCCGTTTGTGGGTATACTTAACCTCTACCTGCAAAGCAGACTCGACGGACTATGGCCTACTCCTGTTCCTTTAACTTGTGATCTTGTGATGTTAGGACAACCTTATAATTTGAGTACACTTGTGATGGGAAGGTAGATGATCATTTTAGAAAAGAAACAGTCAGTGACTACAGAGTTGCCTGACAGAGAGTCAGAGAGGGAAATACTGAAAGTATTACATGTGTACATGCTGAAGAACATCCATTCTCACACTTTGGAGTTTTCTACATTAAATCAGCTATGATAGGCTATTTTTAGAGCCCCATGATTAGTCAGGACATTGAAGATGTGACTGTGTCATCACTCAAGATCACTGGTGCAAATGTAGCAATGGTTGGTTCACTCTTTCCAGTGAGGGGGGGGGGGGTGAACTTCTTTTAGTTAGAAAAGGAATGTTTGCTCTTGCTGGTTGATACAGTAGGTGTTTGAATGGTACACCTTTATAAACAAACCATAGAAACACTTTACAATCCGCATCTTCCTTAAGGAACCAGTTTGGAACAATGGTCCACAGTTCCATTTAAAACAGCCTGTCACATTAATCTGCTCGAATGGAATCTAGCAAGAGTTAAGACTCTGAACCATCCAACGTCCAATGAGGAGATTGAATGACTTGTCCACACTTTGGGGACAATGAGGTGATGATTACGAGACATTCAGTCTCTGAATTATTGACTGTCATTGTACTTTCTGATGTGCTGGACCACCCCTCTCCCTGCACAAGGTATTCCCTAGCACAGTTGCAGGGGGATTGATGTCCAAGAGCATGGACAACCTTGCTGCATATGATATTTGGAAGACAAGGAGGAGGACAAGAAGACGAAATTGAATGGTGACATGTCACAAGTTCAGGGAAGATGACTTCAAGAGACTGGGAGACACTGAGAGTGTTCCAATCACTGGGCTATGGACAATTATCAAATTGGAGCTGCAGGGAGATTGTACAAAATACTTGAGTCAGGAAATACATGATGAACATATGTAACTGAAGTCAGAAAATTAATTTGTAAATGAAAATGGCACCCAAAAAGATGGTGATTAATGAGGATGAGTATAGATTTGATTTCTTTCTTTATGATCAGTATCAACACAGGACTGAATATTGTCAGAAAGAACAGAAGACCCACTCTGGAAACAATTGATGGCTTGTGTGGGTCTCCTGTCCTTTTTAACAGGAAATATTGCATTGTTCAGGTGCATTTAAGTACACAATGCACTTAGTTATGTCACTTTAATTCATTGTATCAACCGCTGTTGTTAGTAGAAAATTGACTGCCTTCAATAAAAAGGTTTTGTTGGCAGCTTCAGCTCCGTCATTTGTCATAGTAAGCAAAAACACCCAAGACCTTCAGACATTACACCAAGCTTCTCATGAACAGAAAGCTATCACTCCCAAAAAATATAACTGCCATATGACTGCCATAAGAAGATCACGGTAGGAAATATCATTTGATCAAAGAAGCTTACAAATGTAGTTCATCCTTAGACATCCACTGACTCTGTTAGAGTTCACTTACCATAGTTTACCAGCATTGAGGGAAGGAATGAGCTTGAAGTTTATGATTCAAAATTGAAATGCAATGTTGGGAAGTGCTCAGTCATGCACTTTCGTCGAAGCGACCAAAGGGCTGACTATTATTTGGATGGAGAGAAAATTCAAAATTCACAGGTGCAAATCATCCTGAACTGATTGGCAAAACATGCCTAGCCACACAGTCATGGGAGTAGCTCTTCAGCCATTGGGGTGAGAATCTCAGCAGTGACTTCCCGTGGTGAGAGATACTACAGTCAGATCTGTCTCCTTTCCAGTAGGGGGTCATGATTAAAGCATCATTGAATCATCTTGCATATCCTCCTCTTCCAAAATGTGGTTAATGGGAATGTGGATCTGTGACTGAAGATCTGCACCACAGAGTTTTAGAATTTGAGTCGAGGCAGCTATTTTTGTTTTAACAATGCAGCCTCTTCAACCTTTGGTCAGTCAAGAGTTGTGACAAGGCTGGGCCCAATAGCCTGTAGTGGGATGGAGTCAAGTGTGCTCACATCAGAATCAGAATTATTCTTTGGTGGCATAATGAGTAGTGTCTGTTTCACACATTTCTAGTGACTGAGGTCCAACCATGGTCCTGAATGTATGGAGATTATGTGACCATACAGGTTTCCAGGTATTCTGGTTTTCTTCCCTATCACAAAAATATGTCACCTGGTAGATTAATTACCCATGGTACATTGCCAATTAGCCTGGTGTGTAGGTGAGCGGAGAAGCTGTTGGAAATGTGAAGACTTCAACCTCACTTCAAAAACAGCAACTCATACAAATGGCTGCTCTTCATAGACTACAATACATCCTTTACACCATTATTTTCTCAGTGCTGGTCAAAAAGCTTCAAACCCTGTGCCTCTGCACCCCCTCTCTGCAACTGGATCCTTGACTTCCATAGACAGCATAAATTGGAAACAATGTCTTCAAAGGATTGGAGGATGGCGCATGTGGTTCCGCTGTTTAAGAAGGGGTCCAAATGTAAACCTGGGAATTATAGGCCCGTGAGTCTGACATCTGTGGTGGGCAAGTTAATGGAAAGTGTTCTGAGGGATGGTATTTACAAATATTTGGAGGTACAGGGATTGATAGGGAGTAATCAGCATGGTTTTGTCAGGGGTAGATCATGCTTGACAAACCTGATTGAGTTTTTCGAGGGGGTTACAAAAAAGGTTGATGAAGGGAAAGCTGTGGATGTTGTCTACTTAGACTTTAGTAAAGCTTTTGACAAAGTTCCCCACAGGAGGTCAGAAAAAAAGGTGGAGGCATTAGGTATAAATGAGGAGGTAGTGAAATGGATTTAGCAATGGTTGGATGGGAGGTGTCAGAGAGTATGGTAGAAAATTGTTTGTCCAATTGGAGGCCGGTGACTAGTGGAGTTCCTCAGGGATCGGTCCTGGGTCCACTAATGTTTGTTACATATATTAACGATCTGGAAGTAGGGGTGGAGAATTGGATAAGCAAGTTTGTGGATGATACAAAGATTGGTGGTGTTGTGGACAGTGAGGAAGATTACCGTAGATTAAAAGGTGATTTAGGAAGGCTGGAGGTGTGGGTTGAGAAATGGCTGATGGAATTTAATACAGATAAGTGTGAGGTGTTACATTTTGGAAAGGCAAATCTAAATAGGTCATATGCATTAAATGGTAGGCTATTGAGATGTGCAGAGCAACAAAGGGATTTAGGAGTTATGGTAAATAGTACCCTCAAGGCTGATACTCAGGTAGATGGTGTGGTGAAGAAGGCATTTGGAATGTTGGCCTTCATAAATCAGAGTATTGAATTCAAGAGTAGGGAGGTTATGATGAAATTGTACAAGGCATTGGTGAGGCCAAATTTGGAGTACTGTGTACAGTTTTGGTCACCAAATTATAGGAAAGATATAAACAAAATCGAGAGAGTGCAGAGAAGGTTCACGAGAATGTTGACAGGATTTCAAGGTTTGAGTTACAGGGAAAGGTTGTGCAGACTGGGGCTTTTTTTTCTCCGGAGCGTAGAAGATTGAGGGGGAACTTGATAGAGATGTTTAAGATTTTAAAAGGGACAGACAGAGTAAATGTGGATACGCTTTTTCAATTAAGAATGGGGGGGATTCAAACAAGAGGGCATGGTTTAAGATTGAAGGGGGAAAATTATAAGGGGAACATGAGGGGAAATTTCTTTACGCAAAGGGTGGTAGGGATGTGGAATGAGCTTCCAGCAGATGTGGTCGAGGCGGGATCATTGATTACATTTAAGGAAAGACTGGATAGTTACATGGAGAGGAGAGGACTGGAGGGGTATGGACCGGGTAAGTGGGACTAGGATGGTGGGGATTTGTTACGGCATGGACTAGTAGGGCTGAACTGGCCTGTTCTGTGTTGTAAGTAGTTATATGGTTATATGGTTATATGACTATCAACACAGGCACACCTCAACGATGTGTGCTTAGCCCACTGCCCTATTCACTATACACCTATGATTGAGTGGCCAGGCACAATTCTAATGCTATCTACAAATTTACCAATGACACCACAGTCCTCAGCAAAATCATAGATGGCAATAAGGTAGCATGCAGGAGGGAGAGAGATCAGCTTGTTGAGTGGTGTCACACCCACAAGCTTGCATTCAACATTAGCAAAACCAAGGAGATGATTGTGGTCCTCAGGAGGAAGTCAGGAGTCCATGATCCAGTCCTCATCCAGGGCTCAATAATGGAGAGGGTCAAGAACTTCAAATTTCTGGGGGTCAACATCTCTGAGGATCTGTCCAGGAGCCTCCATGTTGATGCAATCATGAAGTGGCTATACTTTGTGAAGTGTTTGAGGAGATTAGGTATGTCACTGAAGACTCTTGAGAACTTCTACAGGTGTACCGTGGAGACAATTCTGGCCGGTTGCATCATTGCATGGTATGAAGGGGCCAAGTCTCAGGACAAGAATAAACTCCAGAGGGTTATTAATTCATTGTGCGAATTCACAGCACCAGCCTTCACTTCATTGAGGACATCTACAAAAGGCAGTGTCTCTAAGAAAGTAGCCTTAATCGTCAAGGACTCCGCCACCCAGGGCATGCCCTCTTCACTCTGCTACCATCAGGAAAAAGGTACAGGAGCCTAAAGACGAGCACTCACCGACACAAGAACACCTTCTTCCCCGCTGCCATCAGATTCGTGAAAAATCAATGAACCAAAGATACAGCCTTACTTTGACTTTTGACGCACTATTTTTATTTATTTTTTGTAAGGTGATTTATATGAATGTTTACACTATGATGCTGCAGGAAAACAACAAATTTCGTGACTTGTTCATGACAAAAAATTCTGATTCTGATTTAAAATAAAATGGGATTAGTGGAGCGCTTGTGTAAATAGATGGTTGGCGGACTCAGTGGCCAAAATACCTGTTTCCAAACTATATGACTCTTTTGGTTCTTTAGACTTTAGGGGAGGTCCTTGAAATGCTCCCTCTGACAGGTGTTGACAACTCTATCCACATGAAGTGGAAGAGGAGCATTCAAGATGAACCTTGAGTCCATGACTCAAAAATACAAAAAAACTATACCTGCCTACGTACCTGGTCAGGTATTCCCTGAACCTCAGAACCTGCAAAATTGGCATATGAGTAAGTCATCCTCAATCCAAAGGCATTGCCTAAGAGGAATAATGCACCCTTGGGCAAAAATCAGTATGAATGTCAACTAGAGTATCACTTAGCCCCAAAGTTATTCGTGGTCAGAGAGTGATCACTTTTGAGGGGAAGCCAAAAATATGGATTAATTGCAAACTTTAAGCACTCAATTTTTCTAGTTTAGAGTAAATTTGTAAGATACTGTATATTAGTGGTTTTCAAACTTTTTATTTTCACTCACATACCACTTTATAATCCCTTACTAATCACAGAACACCTATGGCATAGGGATTACTTAAGGCGGAATGTGAGTGGAAAGAACATGTTTGAAAACCACTGCTGTATATGGATTATTGTTTTCAGATATGCAGATAAGCAAAAGTGAGTGAATATGGCAAGATGAGATAAAGGATGCAATTCTAAACGGGGTACAAGAATGCAAAGGTTGGCTGGTAACAATGGTAGGGCAGGATGAGAAAGCAATTTAAAAAAACATTGAGGATTTTGGGGTTTGTGAAAGGAGGAAGAGAGTGGAAGAATCATAATAAAACTCTGATTCATCGACATCTGGGAGACAGTTCCATTCTGGATGTGCCACATTCCAAGCCATAGAGAGGTTGCAGAAGAGATTTGGTAAAATCTAATGATGTGATAGATCAGAGAAGCTGGAACAGGTTTCCTTGGAAATGAGGTGGTTGTGAGAGGATTTGATGAGGGGTATAGTCAGAATGCTTTGGCTCTACAAGACAAATGACTTTTTTCTGTGCTGTAACCATTTTATGATTCATTGGATGGTGAAGAGTGCTGATACTCTCACCTACGACATTAAATCAATGGAGAAAATAATAAGTGGCTGCACTTCAAATGTAACCAAGTCTATCCACTGTTTGTCCTGGCACACTGCTTGAAGTTCAGCTTGGGGTTAGACAATGAGTTGTTGACTACGAAATGTCAGAAAGCACATACTTACAGTGACTCTACAGATGGCTTATGTTTAGACTTCATTTTAGTTAAGCAATCTTTCGTGATGTATTGATGCTTTAATCCATTTTATATTAACAATTTTGCATCATAAGAACATGGCAATCAAGCCATTGGCCCAGATGGACTTACTACTTTCCCTTGAACAGCAATGCAGAATCAGAAAAAAATAAAGGCAATTTGATTTAAGGCCATGAGAATCATTCTGGTATTGAAGATGTGCTACTTACGAACACATCCAGTGGAGGATACTCAAGTGCCGTTACACATTGATTCACGAGTTGGCTGAAGGGCCTATTTCTATCCTCTATGGCTCTGAATCTGCAAGAGAATGTAAGCACTTAGATTTCAAACAGAGTGAGCGGTGGTGTAGAAGGGGAGGGGGAGAGGGGGATGAGACAGAGGGCTGGAGAACAATGATTTGTTGTTTTCTGCAGTGTAGGAAGGATTTAAAGAGAATTAACTTGAGATAACTCTGATCATTTCCAGAGGACATTATGTCTGTCAGAAAATTTAATTGTGCACTTCTGCTTCAAATTCACCTTTGTGCTGATGACATAATTACTGCTTCAGTAGCCCATGGGAAGATGTCATTTCCTGTCTGTGGGGGAAACACAGTAATACATGCATTGTACTGATTGACCCACCCCTGATACTGTAACTCCTCCCCCTCAAGATCCCTAATAAAGGCGGTATCGTCCAATTCCCTCCTCTCAGTACTGCCTTGGAGTCGGGCCAACAGCATGTAAGCTATATCATGATTAAAGCCTATTAATATCGACTTCTGGTCTGTCAGGTCTAATTGATAGTGCTACAATTTATTTGCTATAATTTTCATGCCATGGAGAAGGCTATTTGAGTGGAGAAGTTGAACATTGACCCTAAGGATCCAGAGGCCTCAGTAAAATTTGACCAGTGGCTGCACAACCTGAATGTCTTTATGATATTCGAGAAGAAGTCGACAAGAGAGACCTACTGTTTGCACAAGTCAGCCACCTCATTTTCCAGATAACTAGAAACTGTGATACTTACTCAGCCGTTATGGGACTCCTGCAAAAGTAGTACTGGACCCCAAAGAACGTAATCTATGCCAGATACCTCCTGGCAGCTGCTGACACGTCCATGGAGTAATTTGACGAATACATTCGGGCCTTGTGGGAGCTGGGGCGAGCTTGTGGCTTCATCGATATTACAGCAGCTGTCCACTAAGAGGAGCTGATCAGGGACGCCTGTGTGGCCGGCTTCATGTCTGACCATATCAGTCAAAGGCTCCTGGAGAAGGATGATCGGATCCTACAGGATGTAGTCAATCTCGCCAAGTCGTTAGAGACAGCCTAACTGAATGCGGAGGTTTACTCTACTAGCAATACAGTGGCCATCTTGGGATGTGGGAACCTAAACAGTAGCCACTATCACCGAGTATCTGAAGTGCTATTATTGCAGCCAGATGAAACTCCTGTGGAAGATCTGCCCTGCTGGAAGCGTGACCTGCTCCAGCTGCGGAAGGAAAATACACCACACAAGGGTATATGGGTCTAGATCTTTCACTTGCAGCGCCGTGTATGGGCATCAGCTGTTGCCAAGTTGGAACATGTCATGTCCGGTTCCACTTCCCATTGTGGAGAACAGCATGACGGGAACCTGGGGATGATGGCCCGGGTTGGCGTCACTTCTGGCTTTACTTCCGGTGGCAACCGCATGCTAACCATGGAAGCAGCCATCTTCGGGACGGACATCTTGGAGGTTGTCAACATGCACATACAGCAGCAGTGAGTCAGACAATGACCTGACACTGGCGTATATTGCTTTGGACCAGAGCAGCCCACATCAATTAGCAAGGTCCACCATGGACATCGAGGTAAATGGCTGCATTACAAACTGCTTGCTTGACCTGGGAAGCACCAAAATCTTTATACCTGTATACCTGGGCACAATACAGTGCTGCTTCCTCACAGTGACCCCAGTCCAGTGTAAAATCTCGTTGGCCTCCAAGTCCCACTTGACATAAATCTGAGGAAGCTGCTCGTTAACTGTGAGTGACACCAAGTACAAGAATTTTAATTTTCGCATTATGCCACAACTCCGTACACCGGTGGTATTGGGGCTGGACTTCCAGTGTCAACTTAAGTGTGTTCTGGATGGAATATGATAAGCCCCACCCCTCCCTCACGGTCCATAATAACCAACCTTTAAACCACCTGCCCGTCTCCCGGAACACAACCAATCAACAACCTGAACACTGCTCTCGACCTGTGGTCTGTCCACTCTCCAGGTACCACTTCTCCTCCCTCCCCACCCCGTTTGAAAACTTCACTCCCGACTATAAGTCTGCGGCAACTAAGAGCAGGAGATACAGCCCTGGGGACAGAGCCTTTATCAAAGCTGAGGTTAAGCGACTCCTGGCCTAGGGCATCATAGAACCCAACACCTGCCCACGAGAGTGCAGGTAGCGGTGGTAAAGAGTGGAGAGAAACACAGGATGGCCATAGACTACAGCCAGACCATCAACTAGTTCACTCTCTTGGATGCCTACCCCCCTCCGCCGCTTAGCTGATATAGTGAACGAGATTGCCCAGTACTGGGTCTTCGCCAACATTGAGCTCAAGTTGGCCTATCACCATCTCATGATCTGATTGGAGGACAACCTATAGACGGCGTTTGAAGCAGACACTGCTGCTATAATTTCCTCAGGGTCTCTTTTGGAGTCACGAACAGGGTTTCGGTCTTTCAGAGGGAGATGGATGACCACCAACTGAAAGCCATCTGTGGTCATGACCAGCAGGATCACGATGCTCACCTGTAAAAATTCCTTCAGACAGCAAAAGCCCTAAACCTCACATATAACCAGAAGAAACGCATGTTCCGCACTTCACACCTGGCTATACTTTGCTGTGTGGTGGAGAATGGAGGCCAGCATACCATATGACTTCTTAACCACCCTGTCTACATGGGAATCCACCTTCAATGAACTCTGTACCATAACCCCCAGGTCCCTCTGTTCCTCTGCATACCTCAATGCCCTCCCCTTAACTGCATATGTCCTATTTTGATTATTTTTACCAAAATGCAACACCTTGCACTTATCTCCATTGAATTCCATCTGCCATCTTTCAGCCCACTCTTCCAAACAAACCAAATCCTTGTGTAATCCAAGAAGACATTCCTCACTATCCATCACTCCCCCTATTTTTGTATCATCCGCTTATTTGCTTACCCAGTTAACCACACCCTCCTCTAAATCATTAATGTAAATGAAAAACAACAAGGGACCCAGCACTGATCCTTGAGGCATCCCGCTTGTCACACGCTTCCAACCTGACAGACAGTTGTCCACCATGACTCTCTGCTGTTTATCTTCCAGCCACCTCTGAACCCATGTCACAATCTCTCTACTAATTCCTAGTGACTGAACCTTCCTTATTAACCTTCCATGCGGAACCTTATCAAAAGCCTTACTAAAATCCAAATAGATCATATCAACCACCCTACCTTTATCCACTTTTTTTGTCACCTCCTCAAAAAACTAAACAAGTGTTCATAAAACATGACTTTCCCTTTACAAACCCACATTGGGTGGCACTAATCAATCCCTGCTTATCCAGAATTGCGTATATACTATCTTGAAGAATACTTTCCATAATCTTCTCCACCACTGAAGTCAAACTTACTGGCTGATAATTACTTGGCCTACACCTAATGCCTTTTTTAAACAACGGAACTAATTTCGCAACTCCCCAATCCTGTGGTACTACACCCTCCTCCAGTGATCTTTGAAAAATCACTGTCAGTACCCCTGCTATTTTCTCCCTGACCTCCCTTAAAGTCCTGGGAAAAATTCCATCACGACCAGGAGACTTATTCACCTTTATTGACCCTAGAAGCACCAAAACCCTCACTTTACTAATCCCTATCCTCTCCATAACTAAGCCCTTTGCCTCTCTTATCTCATATAGCCCAAATGTCCCTTTCCCTCGTGAATACAGACGAGAAAAAAAATTGTTCAATATTTATCCCATCTCATACGGTTCCTTACATAGTTCACCGGTCCCATCATCCAGTGGACCTACTCTATCCTTAACCATCCTTTTACTGTTCACGTATCTGTAAAACCCCTTAGGATTCACTTTCGCCTTCTTAGCTATGGACTCCTCATACCTTTTTGCCTTTCTAATTTCCCTCTTAAGATTCTTCCTATAATCTAAATAACGATCATACATCTCCTCAATCCCCTGTTTTTTAAATTTAGTATAGGCCTCCCTCTTGTCCCGAACCAACTTCTTAATTTTACCAGAAAACCACGGCTCCCTTGAACCTTTGGTCTTCCTTTTTGGCTTGACTGGAACATAAAGATTCTGTACTCTCAAAATCTCACCCCTAAATGCCCTCCAAATTTCCTCTACATCCTTTCCGGCAAAAAGATCAGCCTACACAACTCTCTCAAATCCCTTCTCGTTTCTCCAAATCTGACCTTCCCCCACTCGAAGACTTTCAACCTCGGAGCCGACCTATCCCTTTCCATCATTAAGCTAAAGCTAATGGGCCCATGATCACTGGATCCAAAGTTCTCTCCAATGCTCACCTCCGTCATCTGCCCCATTTCATTTCCAAACAACAGATCTAACACTGGTCCCCCTCTAATGGGCGTCTCAACATATTGCTGCAAAAAGCAATCCTGAACACAATGCATAAATACTAAGCCATCCTGCCCTCTTACTGACTGCGTTTCCCAATCTACGTTTGGAAAATTGAAATCCCCAACCAACACCACCCTATTTCTGCTGTACATCTCACCTATTTCCTTGCATATTTGCCATTAGTGAGACTTGGTTGCAGGAGGGGCAGGACTGGCAGTTCAATGTTCCAAGGTTCTGTTGTTTCTAATGGAATAGTGGGCAAGGGAGGAAAGGAGGAGGTGTGGCATTGTTAGTCATGGAAAATATCACAGCTGTGCTGGACAGGACAGCATTGAGGACTCATCTACAGAGGCCACATGGATGGAGCTGAGGAATAGGAAGGGCATGAGCACACTAATAAGGCTGTATTACATACCACCCAATAGTCTGAGAGAATTGGAGGAGCAAATCTGCAGGGAGATTGCAGACCAGTGTAAGAAGCAGAAAGCTGAGATAGTAGGAGATTTACCACACATAGACTGGGACTCTTGTATGATAAAAGGACTCGATGGGTTGGAGTTTGTCAAATGTGTACAGGAAAGTTTTCTACATCAATATGTAGAGGTACCAACAAGAGAAGATTCAACACTTGATCTTCTTTTATGGAACCAGGCAGGTCAGGTGGCAGAAGCATGTGTAGGTGAGCATTTTGTGTCCGGTGACCATTAAATTATTAGTTTCAAGTTAATTATGGAGAGGGATTGGTCAGATCCACGAGTTGAGGTTCTAAATTGGAGAAAGGCCAATTTTGAGGAAATGAGGAAGGATCTTGGAAGAGTCCATTGGAATAAGTTATTTTCTTGCAAAGATGCATCCAGCAGGTGGAATGCCTTCAAGGACAAAATTTTGAGAGTACAGAGATTGCCTGTTCCTCCCAAGAATAAGGGCAAAGTTAACAGTCATGGGGAACCTTGGTTTTCAAGGAGCATTGGGGAGTTGGTTAAGAAAAGGAGGGGCTATATATACATTATAGGCAACAAGGAGGAAATGAGGTACTTGCAGTTTATAGAAAATGTAAGAGAATGCTTAAGAAGTAAATTAGGAAAGCAACAAGAAGACATGAAGGTGCTTTGGCAGATAATGTGAAGGAAAATCCAAACGGTTTCTATAAGTATATTAAAAGTGAAAGTAAGGGACAAAATTGGACCCCTAGAAAATTAGAGTGGTCAACTATGTGTGGAGCCTCATGAAATGGGGAAGATCTTGAATAACTTTTTTGCCTTGGTATTTATGCAGGAAACTGGAATAATGAAAAAGGATGGAAGGTAAACAAATAGAAGTGTTATGGAACACATGGAGTTTAAGGAGGAGGAGGTGCTTGGTGCCTTGCAATGAATACAGGTAGACAATCTCCTGGACCAGATATGATATTCCCCCGTACATTGAAGGAGACAAGTTCCGAAATTGCAGGGCCCCAGGCGGGTATATTTAAAATGTCTTTTGTCTTGGGGGAGGAGTCAGAGGATTAGAGGGTGCCTCATGTTGTCCTGCTGTTTAAGAAGGACTCCAAGAGTAAACCAGGCAATTATAGGCCAGTGAGCTTGATGCCAGTAGTATGTAAATTATTTGAAGGATTTCTGACAGGATATATATTTATTTGGACCGTCATCAGCTGATTAAAGACAGTCAGCATGGATTTGTATGTGGTAGGTCATGTTTAACAAATCTTGCAGAGTTTCTTGAGGAAGTTATCAGGAAAGTTGATGAGGGAAAGGCTGTGGATATTATCTATATGGAATTTAGTAAGGCCTTTAACAAGGCTAATCTTGAGAGTTTGGTTCAGGAGGTTAGGACACTAGGTATTCATAGAGTGGTTGCAAACTGGATTCAAAATTGTCTTGGTGGAAGAAAACAGAGAGTGGTAGTGGATGGTTGTTTCACAGACTGCAGGTCTGTGTCAAGTGGTGCATCTCAGGGATCTGTGTTGGGACCATTATTGTTTGTTATCTATATAAATTACCTAGATAATAACATGGTGAATTGGATCAGCAAGTTTGCTGATGACACAAAGATAGGAGGTGTAGTGGACTGTGAGGAATATTTTTATAGTTTGCAAAGGGATCTGGACCAGCTGGGAAATTGGGCCAGTAAATTACTGATGGAATTTAATGCAGATAAGTGTGAGGTGTTGCACTTTGGAAGAGTGAATCAGGGTAGGATGTACACAGTAAATGGTAGGCCATTGAGGAGTGCGGAAGAGCAAAGAGATCTGGGAATACATATGCATTGTTCCCTGAAGGTGGATTCACTTGTGGACAGGGTTGTAAAGAAAACATTTGACATCTTAGCCTTTATAAATCAAAGTATTGAGTATAGAAGGTGGGATGCTACATTGAAGTTATTCAAGTCATTGGTGAGAAGACACTTAGAAATATTGTGTGCAGTTCTGATCACACAGTAGCAGGAAAGATATCAATAAGATTGAAAGAGTGCAGAGAGATTTACGAAGATGCTGCCAGGTCTTCAGGAGTTGAGCTGCCAAGAAAGATTAAACAGGTCAGGACTATACTCCATGGAAAGAAGAATGATGAGGGAAACTTGATAGATTATGAGGGGTATAGACAGAGTAGATGTGAGTAGGTTGTTTCCATTTAGATTGGGGGAGATAAATATGAGAGGTCATAGCTTCAAGCTGAAAGGGGAGAGGTATAAGTGGAACATTAGGGGAACGTTTTTCACTCAGAGAGTGGTAGGAGTATGGAATGAGCTGCCATCTGATGCAATGAATGCAGATTCAATTTTGAGTTTTAAAAATAAATTGGATAAATACATGGATAGGAGAGGTCTGGAGGGTTATGGAATGAGAGCAGTTCAGGGGGACAAGCTGGTTTTATTAATCAGCACAGACCAGAAGGATCAAATGGCATGTTTTTCTGTGCTGTAACATTCTTATGGTTCTATGTCCAATCCAAACTTGACTCAGCTATGATAAATTGAAACATAATTCATCCAGGGTCATTCCAAACCCAAACCTGACCCGGTTGTGATCAATACAAGCAATCCAGACAGAAAGCTAACCTAGACCTTCCCCCATCATGGCCAAATGAAACCAGACACAGCCAATGGAAAACCAAACTCCATGCATCCAGGGCCAATCAAACTCCAAGGAATCTGCCTTTTCTTAATTAATCTTTGGTTAGTTAATCCTACTTCTAAACATATTATGCTTTCTAGTTAACACAGAAATAATTATGTGAATTAATGGAATTGTAATACTGTACTGAAAGACCCCAACAATGAAGACGCTGTTTACATCCGGTACCGCACGGATGGCAGTCTCTTCAATCTGAGGCGCCTGCAAGCTCACACCAAGACACAAGAGAAACTTGTCCGTGAACTTCTCTTTGCAGATGATGCCGCTTTAGTTGCCCATTCAGAGCCAGCTCTTCAGCGCTTGACGTCCTGCTTTGCGGAAACTGCCAAAGTGTTTGGCCTAGAAGTCAGCCTGAAGAAAACTGAGGTCCTCCATCAGCCAGCTCCCCACCATGACTACCAGCCCCCCCACATCTCCATCGGGCACACAAAACTCAAAACGGTCAACCAGTTTACCTATCTCGGCTGCACCATTTCATCAGATGCAAGGATCGACAATGAGATAGACAACAGACTCGCCAAGGCAAATAGCGCCTTTGGAAGACTACACAAAAGAGTCTGGAAAAACAACCAACTGAAAAACCTCACAAAGATAAGCGTATACAGAGCCGTTGTCATACCCACACTCCTGTTCGGCTCCGAATCATGGGTCCTCTACCGGCATCACCTACGGCTCCTAGAACGCTTCCACCAGCGTTGTCTCCGCTCCATCCTCAACATCCATTGGAGCGCTTACACCCCTAACGTCGAAGTACTCGAGATGGCAGAGGTCGACAGCATCGAGTCCACGCTGCTGAAGATCCAGCTGCGCTGGGTGGGTCACGTCTCCAGAATGGAGGACCATCGCCTTCCCAAGATCGTGTTATATGGCGAGCTCTCCACTGGCCACCGTGACAGAGGTGCACCAAAGAAAAGGTACAAGGACTGCCTAAAGAAATCTCTTGGTGCCTGCCACATTGACCACTGCCAGTGGGCTGATATCGCCTCAAACCGTGCATCTTGGCGCCTCACAGTTCGGCGGGCAGCAACCTCCTTTGAAGAAGACCGTAGAGCCCACCTCACTGACAAAAGGCAAAGGAGGAAAAACCCAACACCCAACCCCAACCAACCAATTTTCCCTTGCAGCCGCTGCAACCGTGTCTGCCTGTCCCGCATCGGACTTGTCAGCCACAAACGAGCCTGCAGCTGACGTGGACTTTTACCCCCTGCATAAATCTTCGTCCGCGAAGCCAAGCCAAAGAAAAAGAAGAAATACTGTACTGCACTTAGATTTCAGAATTTCAGTTCATTATGCTGTCATTTTTGACCTTGTGCTCTTTGTGCACTACGCTTCCTTCCAAATGTTTCACGAACTGAGGATATGGGTCAGGACAAGACAGTTTAGTTTTCATATCCGGCTTTCCAGCCTCTGTCCTCCAGGTTCCTTTCTCTTGTGAATACTGAAGCAAAGAATTAATTTAGGACCTCCCCAACCTGCTCTGCCTCCCAAACAAAAATTGTGGAAAATGATTCTGTCTAACTCTTGCTTTATCAAAATGCTATGTTCCCTGTACATCTGTATGGTCAAACACTTGCTCCAACTCCATCTACAAACTTGTAGATGATACCCCCTTTGTAGGACAGTTCTGGTACAACAATAAGTTGGAATGCAGAAAGAAGACAGAGGGTCCAGATGCTTTGGTGTCAGGACCAAACCTCTCAACGTCATCAAGACGAAAGAGCTAGTAATTGACCTCAGGTAGAGGCATAGGCCTCATTCTCCTGTGCTGAGGAGTAGATAGTGAACTCCTTTAAGGTCCTCAGAATAAATGTCTCCTAAGACCTATCCTGGATTAATCTTGTCAATACGATGGCAAAAAGGTGCACCAAACTCTTGTTATGTCCCTAGTATCCCTCTTCAACTTCTACAGATACACTGTTGAAAGTATCATTGCATAGGATGGGAGCTGCTCCACCCAAATTTCCCTTCCCACCGCTTACTCCATCTATACCTCCTGATGATTCTGAAAAGCAGCCATAACCTAAAAGACACCCATTTGGGTCTTCTTCCTCCCGTTGGGAAGAAGAGTCAAGAGTGTGAAATCACACATCTCCAGGCACAAGGATGTTTCTTTCCAGCTATCATCTGACTACTGAACTGACCTCACCCTAGTAAAATAGTGTGGCTTTTCACTCTATCTGAACTGATCTATCTTTGTAACCCCACTCTCTATACTGAGTCTTATCCTGTCGTATTTATGCGTGGATAGACTTGTTGGATAGCAGACATCACAAAAGTTTCAACTGAACCTTGGCATAAGTGTAAACTTGAACCTGAAACAAATATCTGTGGGCCGCACAATTTGAGGAAAGTGCTCCACTTTGGAAAATGTCACAGCTGATATAGTCAAAAGCATGGTCTCTGAGTTGCAGTGTAGCTTGTATCCACAGTGCCTGAGATGGACCGTGCCCTATAATCCCACACTACCATCCAAGGAGTAGCTCAGAATCGGAATCAGAATTTATTGTAAAGAAAGGGTGGCCACAGTTAACATGACAATTAGCGTAACACTGTTACAGTGTCAGTGATCGGGAATCGGGTTCGAATCCCGCGCTGTCTGTAAGGATTCTTGAATGGCTCTCCCAAAAAAAATGTTTAAAATGATTGTGGCTAACTCTTGCTTTATCAAAATGTGAAAATAATTGCAATGCCTTTATGAGAGCTCATTGTAGTCTTGGAAGGAAATGGAGCATTATTTCAGACCTAAAGGTACTAAAGGAATTTATTATACAGGAATAATCTTTTTTTCCTGGTCTAGACAAATTAATATTGGTACACAATTACAGATATTTTTTACCTGCACTTGCTGGTTTATCTATTCAACAAATAGCTGATAGCTAAGTTAATTTAGCAACTAGTATGGACGCCTGATAGCTTCTGCAAATTGGGTTCGATCCTGAGCTCCGATACTATCTGCTTCGAGCTCTTCTGTGACTGAGTGCATTTTCCTGGGGTATTTTAGTTTCCCCCCATACCCTAAATGGCTTGTTGGTGAATTAGCCACTCTAAGTCACCCCTGGTAGAAGTGAGTGAAAATAGAATCAATGAGGATTTGATGGACATGTGAGAAACAGGAAAAAGGATGGGCAATGAAACAGTCGTAATTGCTTTGAAAAGTGGCATTTGGCAGAGGGCCAATTGAATTCCTCATATATTGTGAGAAATATAAAATATAAGTTTTAATATGCTGCTCTGTTTTTAAAATCATTTTTACAAGCTTGAACTTTTTTTTTATTTTGATTCGGTCCGGGTGTGATTTTTAAGTTTTTATTATATTTGGCAAAATTGATTTTGTTTACAATACAAATTAAATTAATAGACTTCCTGTTTCTTTCAATCTCTTTAGGGTGCACTATGTCAAATATATTGAAAACAGATCCTTCCTTCACAGAAGACCTCAATATATCTTGGTCAAAAAGATGCAACTCCATTGCATGTGACGAACAATGGCCTACATTACAAACTATCATCTTTTCCAAAGATCACATCACTGTTGCTCAGTAGGGACATTGAAAAAAACCCTCTGATGTCATTGATTTGAATGTTCTTCACAATGGCACAGCTAAGAGATTGAAAACTGGAAATCCTCAGTTTCTGGAGCCTGAGAGCTGGATGCAAATCACCGACATTTAGATTCTGATGACTGTGGAGGTTGTTGCTGCACTGAGTATAATGGAGTGACTGTGAGATGGTGGGAATCCCAAACTCATGAATGCTCAAATTGCAGAAGGAGCACTAAGACTCTTGAACCCCTTCAGGAGGACTTATAAATGGCAGAAGCTGTATACTAGCTCCCAGACTTCTCCTACCCATCTTGTCAAGCAGCACACTGCACCGTGGGTGCAGAGATGCATAGGTAGAGGGTGTAGAATAAATTTAAATGTAGACATACAGCATGGTAACAAGTCATTTTGGCCCATGAGTCTGTGCCACCCAATTAATCTACACCTACACCCCTGGTACGTTTCAAATGGTTGGAGAAATCCAGAGCCCCGGAGGAAAACCCTCAAGATATGGTTAGAACGTACAAACTCCTTAAAGGCAGTGCAGGATTCAAACCCTGGTTCCAATCACTGGTGCTGTAAAGGTGCTGCGCTTGCTCCTATGCCAACTGTGCCACTTCAAAAGAATCAAAGGGGAGTTGATGGGAATGGAGGAGAGAATACATTATAAGGCTACTATGAAATAAGGAGAAAAAATATTGAAGAGCCAAGGAGTTTGCAAGGGGAGTTGATCTGATTGGGGAATGGGCAAAGAAGGGGCAGATGTGGTACATCTGAGGGAATTATGTAGTCATGGACTTTGGAAGAAGTAATAAAGATTAAAAGTATTTTCTAAAAGGGAGTGAACTCAGAAAGCAGAAGTGCAGAAAGACCTGGGAGTTCTAGTACAGGATTCCTTAAAGGTTGACTTACAGATTGAGTGGGTAGTAAGGAATGCAAATGCAATGTGAGCATTCATCTGAAGACTAAACTATAAAAGCAAAGATGTGAAGCTGAGGCTTTATAAGGTGTCGGTTATCCTAGATTTGGGAGTAGTGTGAGCAGTTTTGGGCACCATATCTAAGGAAAGATGTGCTGGCAATGGAGAGGACCCAGAGGAAGTTTCTGAGAATGATCCCAGGGATGAAAGGATTAATTTAGAGGAGTGTTTTATGACTTTCTTTACCAGTACTGGAAAGCAAGGAGACTTCTCTGCAGTTATAGCAATGGCACTTGGCTTCTTCTTTAAGGAAGGATGTTAATGTATTAAACGGCTTCCATCGTACTCATAGTGACACAGCAGTCATTCCATGAACCTCGCTTTGATCTTGACCCTGGCTGCTGAGTGTGTGAAGCTTGTACATTCTCCTAATGATGGCAGAATTTCTACCAGCTACTCTATCTTTTCCCCACTCATCACAAAGATGAGCTGCTAGATGAATTGGCCATTTAAATTGCCCCTTGGTGTGGAAAAGTGTCAAAGGAATCAAAGGGGAGTTGATGGGCATGTAAAAGAGAATATGTTGTAAGGCTACTGTCAAATAAGGAGAGGGAAATGGACTAATAACATAAGAAATAGGAGCAAGAATAGGCCATCTGGCCCATGGAGCCTGCTCCAACATTAAATGAGATTATGGTTTATCTGATCATAGGCTCATCTCCACCTACCTGCCTTACATAGAACATAGAACACAACAGCACATTACAGGGACTTCAGCCCTCGATGATGTGCCAACCCATATATTCCTTTAAAAAAAGTACTGAAGCCTCCCCACCCCATAACCCTCTATTTTCTTCCATCCATGTGCCTGTCTAGAAGTCTCTTAAATACCTTTAATGTTTTAGACTCCACCACCATCCCTGGCAAGGCAGTCCAGGCACCCACAACTCTGTGTGAAAAAAAATTATCCCTGATGTCACCCCTAAACATCCCTCCCTTCACTTTCTACTCATGTCTTCTGGTGTTTGCTATTCCTGCCCTGGGAAATAGGCACTGGCTGTCCACCCTATCTATGCCTCTCATAATCTTGTAGACCTCTATCAAATCTCACATCTTTCAACACTCCAAAGAAAAAAATTCCTCATAACCTTGCCTCATAATACTTATTTTCCAATCCATGTTACATCCTTGTAAATCTCCTCTGCACCCTCACCATAGCTTCCACATCCTTCCTGTAAAGAGGTGACCAGAACACAATACTCTAAGTGACGTCTTACTAGAGATTTGTAGAGTTGCAACTTGACCACTCTACTCTTGAACTCAATCCCCCTATTAATGAAGCCCAGCATCCCACAGGCCTTCTTAACTACCCTATCAACCTGTGTAGCGACCTTGAAGGATGTATGGATTTGTAAACCAATGTCCCTCTGTTTTTTTCCAAAACTCAAACAGTTCCATTAATTCACAATACAACAATATCATTCATCAAATATGCTTACATTTCTTCTATTGAGTCTGGTTTTATCCCCCCTCCCCCCACAACACAAAAAAACAATAAGAAGAAAAAAATAAATGCACAATAACCATAACAAGGTCCCTCTGTTCATCAACACTTTTACATAATCAACCATTAACCCTGTACTCAGCCTTCTTGTTTGTCCTTCCAAAATGCATCATCTCACACTTACCAGGATTGAACTACATCTGCCACTTTTCTGCCCAACTCTGCATCCTATCTATATTCTTTCGTAACCTTCAACAACCTTTAGCCCCATCCAGAACTCCTCTAACCTTCATATTATCCACAAACTTACTGACCCATCCTTCCATCTCCTCATCCAGGTCATTTATATAAATCACAAAGAGCAGGTGTCCCAGAACAGATCCATGCTGTACTCCACTAGTCACCGACCTCCAGGAAGAATACTTTCCTTCCACTACTGCACTCTGCTTTTTACCTGCAAGCCAATTTTTTTATCCACACAGCCAAGGATCCATATATCCCATGCCTCAAAACTTTCTGAATAAGCCTCTCTTGGGGACCTTGTCAAATGCTTTACTAAAACACATGTAGACCACATTTACCACCATACCCTCATCAATTTATTTTGTTACTTCTTCAAAAAACTCATTTAGCTTATGAGGCATGACCTTTTCTTCACTAAGCCATACTGACTATCCTTGAGTAGACTGTACTTCTCCAAATGCTCATAGATCCTATCCTTAAGAATCCTCTCCAATAGTTTGCACACCACTGATGTAAGACTCACCATTCTATAATTCCCAGGATTCTTCCTATTAACTTTTTTAAACAAGTGGACTACATTTGCCATTCTCCAATTCCCTTGCGGCCAAAGATGACTCAAAGATCATAGCTACTGCTCCAGCTATCTCTCCCCTCACTTCCCACTGCAGCCTGGGATATATCGCGTCTGGCTCCAGGGACATCAATCTTAATGTTTTTAAGAAGATCCAACATTCCCTCTTCCTTAATCTAAACACTGTCCAGCATACAAGTCTGTTCTATTCCGACCTCACCTTGGTCAAGGTCCCTTTCTCTTGTGAATACTGAAGCAAAGAATTCATTTAGGACCTCCTCCACCTCCAGGCGCATGCTGCCTTCTTTATCTTTTAGTGGCCCCACCTTCATTCTCGACATCCTTCTGTTTTCAAATTCTCCTTAATCCTACATGTCAAGTCTTTCTCATGCCCCCTTTGAGCTCCCCTAAATCCTTTCTTAAGATCCTTCCGGGCTACCACCTACTTCTCATGAACCCTTTTTGTTTCCTGCTTCGTATATCTAATATACGCTTCCTCCTGCCTCACCTGTTTCGTCAACCACAGTTTCCTTTTCCTCCATTTTTTCCTTGTCCCACTAGGACAAACCTATTTGGAACTCAGCATATGTGGTTGCTAAACCCTCAACATTAGTTCTGTGCTTTCTCCCTTGAACATCCGTTTCCAATTTACTCATTATTTCTTGCCTCATCTCATTGTAATTATCCCTTCCCCAATTAAGCATTTTCCCATTTTGTCTGCTATTATCCTATGCTAAAGCACAGGGACTTGTGGTGACTCTCAACAAAATGCACCCCCACCTAAATGTCTGCCACCTGACCAGGTTCAATACTCAGAACTCGATCCAGTCTGGCCTCTCCTCTCGTCAGCTGATCCACATACTGTGTCAGGAATCTTTCTTGGACACACTTGACAAATTCAGCCCCATCTCTCCCTCTTGCAGTCAGGAAGTGCCAGTAAATATTAGGAATGTTGAAATCACTCATAACTACAACCCTGCTTTTCTTGCACCATTCCAAATCTGCCTGCTTATCTGTTCCTCAGACTGACTCAGTGGGTACACCCTCTACAGCCTCATCCCTTTCTATTGCCTTTTCCCCATATCATTAATTCCCCACCACACTCTGTTCCCTCTTCCAGATCATTAATACATATTGTGAACAGTTGTGGGCCCAGCACCAATCTCTGTGGCACCCAGCTCTCCAGTGATTGCCAACCAGAAAAAAACATGCCTGTATCCCAACTCTCTGGTTTCTATTGGTTAACTAATTCTCTATCCATGCTAATACATTGCCCTCAAGTCTATGCATCTTTATCTTGTATATATATAACTATATTTCCTGCTCACGGTGTCGAAGGCTTTGGTGAGGTCAACAAAGGTGATGTAGAGTCCTTTGTTTTGTTCTCTGCACTTTTCTTGGAGCTGTCTGAGGGCAAAGACCATGTCAGTAGTTCCTCTGTTTGCGCGAAAGCCGCACTGTGATTCTGGGAGAATATTCTCGGCGACACTAGGTATTATTCTATTTAGTAGAATCCTAGCGAAGATTTTGCCTGCAATGGAGAGCAGCGTGATTCCCCTGTAGTTTGAGCAGTCTGATTTCTCGCCTTTGTTTTTGTACAGGGTGATGATGGTGGCATCACGAAGATCCTGAGGCAGTTTTCCTTGGTTCCAACAAAGCTTGAAAAACTCATGCAGTTTGGCATGCAGAGTTTTGCCGCCAGCCTTCCAGACCTCTGGGGGGATTCCATCCATACCTGCTGCTTTGCCACTTTTCAGTTGTTCGATTGCCTTATATATGGGCTTTGGCAAATACTAGAGCGCATCGGATGTCCCCCAAAGTTCCTCAACATGATTATCCAACTGCACGAAAACCAACAAGGTCGGGTCAGATACAGCAATGAGCTCTCTGAACCCTTCTCCATTGACAATGGCGTGAAGCAAGGCTGTGTTCTCGCACCAACCCTCTTTTCAATCTTCTTCAGCATGATGCTGAACCAAGCCATGAAAGACCCCAACAATGAAGACGCTGTTTACATCCGGTACCGCACGGATGGCAGTCTCTTCAATCTGAGGCGCCTGCACGCTCACACCAAGACACAAGAGAAACTTGTCCGTGAACTACTCTTTGCAGATGATGCCGCTTTAGTTGCCCATTCAGAGCCAGCTCTTCAGCGCTTGACGTCCTGCTTTGCGGAAACTGCCAAAATGTTTGGCCTGGAAGTCAGCCTGAAGAAAACTGAGGTCCTCCATCAGCCAGCTCCCCACCATGACTACCAGCCCCCCCACATCTCCATCGGGCACACAAAACTCAAAACGGTCAACCAGTTTACCTATCTCGGCTGCACCATTTCATCAGATGCAAGGATAGACAATTAGATAGACAACAGACTCGCCAAGGCAAATAGCGCCTTTGGAAGACTACACAAAAGAGTCTGGAAAAACAACCAACTGAAAAACCTCACAAAGATAAGCGTATACAGAGCCGTTGTCATACCCACACTCCTGTTCGGCTCCGAATCATGGGTCCTCTACCAGCATCACCTACGGCTCCTAGAACGCTTCCACCAGCGTTGTCTCCGCTCCATCCTCAACATCCATTGGAGCGCTTTCATCCCTAACGTCGAAGTACTCGAGATGGCAGAGGTCGACAGCATCAAGTCCACGCTGCTGAAGATCCAGCTGCGCTGGGTGGGTCACGTCTCCAGAATGGAGGACCATCGCCTTCCCAAGATCGTGTTATATGGCGAGCTCTCCACTGGCCACCGTGACAGAGGTGCACCAAAGAAGAGGTACAAGGACTGCCTAAAGAAATCTCTTGGTGCCTGCCACATTGACCACCACCAGTGGGCTGATATCGCCTCAAACCGTGCATCTTGGCGCCTCACAGTTTGGCGGGCAGCAACCTCCTTTGAAGAAGACCGTAGAGCCCACTTCACTGACAAAAGGCAAAGGAGGAAAAACCCAACACCCAACCCCAACCAACCAATTTTCCCCTGCAGCCGCTGCAACCGTGTCTGCCTGTCCCGCATCGGACTTGTCAGCCACAAACGAGCCTGCAGCTGACGTGGACTTTTACCCCCTCCATAAATCTTCGTCCGCGAAGCCAAGCCAAAGAAAGAAAGAATATAACTATATAACAATGACAGTACAGAAGCAGGCCATATCGGTTTTCTTAGTCCTCACCGATTTAAGAGAACTCCACTAGTTCCACCTACTTGCTCCTGCCCATAACCCTCCAACCCCCTCAGATCCATGCACTCATCCAACCTCCACTTAAATGACAAAATTGACCCTGCTGCAACCACCTCTTCCGGTAGTTCATTCCACTCAGCCACCACTCTCTGAGTGAAGAAGCTTTCTCTTATGCTACTTCTAAAGTTTTGTCCCCTAACCCTTAACTTATGACCTCTCATTCCAATCTCTCCTACCCTCAAGGGGAAGAGCTTATTCACATCTTCTCTATCTATTCCCCTCATAATTTTATATACCTCTATCAAATCCCCCCTCAACCTTCTATGCTCCAATGAATAAAGACCCAATCTACTCAATCTTTCTCTGCAATCCAGGCAACATTTTAGTAAATCTTCTCTGCACCCTCCCTACCTTATTGATATCCTTCCTATAATTTGGAGACCAGAATTGCACACAATATTCCAAATTTGGCCTCACCAATGCCTTGAACAGTCTCAACATCACCTCCCAGCTCCTATATTCTATGCTATGGTTTATAAAGGCCAGCATACCAAAATCCGTCTTCACCATGAGAATCCACTGTCAAAGAATGATGAACCAAGATCCCTCTGTTCTTCTGCATTCCTCAATGCCCTTCCCTTCACTGCATTTGTTCTATTTTGATTATTATTCCCAAAATGAAGCAATTCACACTTGTCTACATTAAAATCCATCTACCATCTTTCAGCCCACTCTTCTAAGCAGTCCAAATTCTTCTGCAGTCCACAAAAACCATCATCACTATCCACAACTCCCCCTATTTTGGGATCTTCCACATATTTACTCACCCAATTTACCACTCCATCATCCAAATCATTAATGTAAATGACGAACAACAAGGGACCCAATACCGATCCCTGAGGCACACCACTCATCACTTGGCTCCATCCTGACAGACATTTGTCCACCATGACTCTCTGGTGCCTATCTTCTAGCCACCACTGAACCCATCTGACTATCTTAACATTAATCCCTAGTGCCTGAACCTTCCTCATCAACTTTTCATGTGGAACCTTATTGAAAGCCTTACTGAAATCCAGATAGACCACATCTACTTCTCTACCTTCATTAACCTTTCTAGTCACTTCCTCAAAAAATTCAACAAGATTTGTCAAACATGACCTTCCCCTCACAAACCCATGTATAAGACAACTCATTCATATTGTGATAACTCTATCCAAGAGGATCCCTAACTAAAAGATCCCTAATTTTTCCCGTCTCTTTCCTCAGGACCAGATCCAAGTTAACGTTCCCTTGTGGGTTCAGTAACATGTAGTTCAAGAAAGCCATCATGTATGCCTTCTATGAAGAACTCCTCATGTTTGCCTCAACCAACTTTACTCACCCAGTCTATGCTGTTCCGGCCTTACATGCCTCTGATATTTCTTGGTTTATTGCCTGTGACGCCATTATGTTGTAATTGGGTGGCCTATAGACAACTCCCACCAGTGATTTTTTTTCCCTTCTACTATTCCTAATCTCTACCCAGATGGATTCAACATTTTTCTCTTTAGATCTTACATCTTCTCTCAGGCCCTACAGCCTAACTCATCCATGCTGACCAAGTTGGCATAGTCCCATTTGGACGGGGGTGAAGTGGGGGGTGGGGGGGGTTGGTCTCTGTGGGGGAGTGTTGTGTCTCCACTCTCCCTGAGTCAGTGCTGCCCTTACAGCAGCTCCAGAAGTGCCACCATTTTTTTATTTTTGATACTTCTTTTTCAGTTCTGGTCACCTCATTACAGGAAAGATGATGAAGTTTTGAGAGGGGTGCAGAGGAGATTTACCAGGATGTTGCCTTAATTAGAGAACATGTCTTGATGAAGGATGAGAAGGGACTTAATAGAGATATATAGAATTATAAGGGACATAGATGGAATGGATAGCCAACACTTTTTTCCCCAAGCTGATAATGGCAAATACCAGAGGGCATCAGTTTATGGAGTGTGGAGGAAAGTGCAGGGGAGATATCAGAGGTATTTATTTTGAAACAGAAAGTGATGGATGCCTGAGATACATTGCTAGTGTCGGGTGTGGAGGCTGGTAGCACAGGGATGTTTAGATACGAAACTCAAAGCAGCTGCTCAGGCTGAGAGGGTTGTTAAGAAGGCATATGGTGTGTTGGCCTTCAGTATGTTGAACTGTGGAAATGAGTTCAAGAGCTGTGAGGCAATGTAAAAGTCATAGAAGACCTTGTTTAGACCCCACTTGGAATATTGTGTTCAGTCTTGGTCACCTCACTACAGGAAAGATGTGGTGCAGTGGAGATTTACATGCGTGTTGCCTGGAGATCATGCCTTATGAGGTTAGGCTGAGAGAACATGGCCTTTTTTCTTTGGAGTAATAGAGGATGAAGGGTGACTTGATAGAGGTATACAAGGTGGCCAGAGTCATTGATCATGTGGATAGCCAGAGGCTTTTTCCCATGGCTGAAAAGGCTAACATCAAGGGGCATTGTTTTAAGGTGCTTGGGAGTAAGTGTCGGGGGATGTAAGGTTGTTACACAGAGAGTGGTGGGTGAATGAAATGTGCTGCTGGCAACGGTGGTGAAGGTGGCTACAATAGCATCTTTTAAGAGACTATTAGATAGTTACAGGAAACAGTGAAAAATGGAAGGTTATACAGTAGGAAAATTCTGGGCAGTTGATAAGTAAGTAATTAGGTTAGTACACCACTGGCCAAAGAACCTATACTGTGCTGAGGAAGGGAAAAAATAGGAAAAATAAAAGATTATGGGTGTGTGATGGGTAAGGTTAAGATTGTTATGGAGTAGGTTTACATAGTGGGCCAAAGAGCCTGCACTGTGCTGTAATGTTCTATTTTATAGGAATACATTTTGGGACTACAAATCGTTGCTGCTGGTCATTTTAATTATGTTTTTAAATTATAAAATCCTTTGTCTAAAATGGGAATTACTATGTAAATTCATCAGACTACAATTGCCCTTGGCTGCCAGTAACATCAACCTACAGAAAGTTGACTGAAAGAGTTGAAAAAACATCAAAATTATGCAATTTCTTCCAAAAAACCTGAGCTGAACCAAGACACTGTGGAATCATGGACATTTTAAATGGATCTATAAGGCTTACAAATACTTACATCTTTTTTCTTCTGGATGTTTTACTTTTTCCTTTAAAAATGGGTCTCAAACTGATTTAGGAATCATACATTAATTCAATCCCTCTGGCTTTCTTCTTAGATATCCTGCTACAGGTACATGATCCTTTATCTGGACTTCTAAAATCCGGAAAGCTCCAAAATCCGGTATGTGGGGAGAGAGGCAGCCGGCACTTGGGGGAGTTAGCTGAGGGATTGGCGCTTGGTGGAGGTGGCTGGGCGGCCGGTATTTGGGGGAGGCGGCCAGGCAACTGGAAGGGGGTAGGGGTGGATACGACAGCACAATTTGGGTGGGCTTTCCGAAAACTGGAAAAATCCGAAATTTGGAATATACTGTCCCCCAAGGATTCCAGATAAAGGATCGTGTATCTGTACTACAAAATACACCAGATTCCCATCAATTTTTCAAAGAGAGATCCTCCACATTTTAAGAAACATGAAATAGAAAATTGTGGGTACTGGTGGGTATGGGCGAGGTTGGGGGTTGGTGGGGGGCGGGGTTATTATATTCCACATGTATTCCTATATGAAACATTATATTCAAATGTATTTCAATATTTTGTGGTTTAAATTTTTTTATATATTAAAAAAAAAGAAAATTGTGGGTGACTACCCAAGGTTTAAATTTTATAAATGTACTGCTGTTAGAAAAAAAAAGTTGTACTGCATGCATAATTCATAACTGGAAGGGAAAAAGATAGCCAAGTTCTCAATGTACTTTAAATATGGTACATTTGCCTTATTTTTAATCTTGCAGCAGTCTAATAAAATCTTTACAAAGTTAATAAAATCTGACCACATTCAGATTTTTTTTTCAAAGTTCAGTTCATGAAATATGCAAGTAAAAATGCCGTTGAACCACAAGATTTAATTCACTCAAATCATTTCCAGCACATCCCCAGAAAAATACTAAAGTTTTAATGCCATGTAAAGAACCCAGAGCAAAAATGAACCGTTTAAAAATTAGACAGCTCCTTACAGTTCTTGGACTAATTGCTCTAAAAGCAAAGATGTTCAAATGCAAGAACAAGAGCATTTTGACAACTCTAACAGCTGGTCCAAATACCTCTCCGTTATGGAAACAATCCTAATTTGTAAGCTGCCACTATTACATCACTAATGCTGGTTCTATACCCTGGAACTCCCAGTGAAGACAACATCATGGAAGGACTTTAATTAACAGATTTGAGAATACTGGTTTAAGAATTCTAGTTCAAGAAAACTGTTCACATATACCATCTCAACAGCAGTTAGAGATGGAATGGCAACTGGCTAGGAATGCCTTCATCCCTTAAGTACATAGATAATAGACAGACAGATTGACAGAGAGGGAGATAGACAGATAGTCTCCATCATAACTTCAGTTTATCCTTTTACTTTTATATTTCATGCATTTTTATTTTTATTTCACTTTTATATGTTTTACTTCTTCATCACATCAGCACGGTTAGTGAGGGGTGGCACGGTTAACATAGTGATTAATGCAACACTGTTACTGCATCAGCGATCGGGATTGAGGTTTGAATCCTGCGCTCTCTCTAAGGAGTTCGTATGTTCTCCCCGTGTCTGGATGGGTTTCCTCCAGGTAC
The DNA here is from genome assembly GCF_036971445.1 of Narcine bancroftii. Classification (NCBI taxonomy): domain Eukaryota; kingdom Metazoa; phylum Chordata; class Chondrichthyes; order Torpediniformes; family Narcinidae; genus Narcine; species Narcine bancroftii. Next base: position 73,891,763 of record NC_091471.1, read on the forward strand.
TCCAGTTTCTTCCCACCATTCAAAAAATGTGTCAAGGGTATAGGTCAATTGGGTGTAATTGGGTAGCACAGGCTCGTGGGTCAAAAGGCCTGTTACAGCCTTATGACTAATTTATATTAAATCAGAGTTCTTCCTTTGTAAAAACTCTAGATTTCTTTAAGCATGAAAATGACCCTGTCTGTGAAGCATAACTGAATAAACCAAAGTCTAATTCCACCATGTTGCCCAACTTCCAATGGAAATATGATTACAGTAACAAAATCACTTCCAACCCACCTCCCCATTATTGGGGAGCTACACTGTCATTATGTAGCATGTCAATAGTTTTTTTCTCCTTTCAATCATGAATGGCCAACTGCTCATTTTGCAATGGTGACCCTTGCCCACACCAGGAAAACATCACCCTTGCATTTACTCTGTCAAACTCTATATATAATCAGTATTCAGATGTAACATTTTTAATACATTCATTCAATGCATTGAAGTATGAATGACTGCAAAAAAAAAATATCTTTTCTACTGACCTTGTACTCAAAGCATAAGTCAAAGAAAAATGCATTTTGATGTGTCCTATCTATTTCTGCACAGAGATAGACAGGACATATACTAATTTTCATTTGACTCAAATTTTGTGTGCAGTCATTAAAAAAATTGACATTCCCACTAAAGACTAATTTTATCTTCAATAATTCCAAATAAAATTGCTCAAACTTCTCTTTCCTCAAGAACCCCTGCAAGGACTTTGCATCAATTATCACTGTCTGGCAGTTGCTCTTCATCTAACTTAGTGGCTGTGATTGTTTTAGAAGGTGATCCAACTGAAATATTAATTAGTTTGAATGTTTTGCCACAATGCCAAGGAATTGTTTTGGAGTTCATCCCATTGCAGCTGTTGGGTGAAATTGACAAACTCTCAACCAGAAGGCAAAAAGGAGGTGAATGAAAGAGCTTTAGATGTCATCTTGTTAACACAAGTGAAAAACAGAGTGATGAAATAAAGTTCAGAAGTCAAATAAAAACGGAAATAGGAGAAATCATAAGAAAAGAATATCTGCAAACATAAAAGGGAATCCAAAAGAATTCTGCAGGCATATAAACATAATAATAATTGTAACAAATGAATTGGGTTGACCAGCAATCAAGAGGTAATTCTCTGGGTGAGATATGAAAGAGTAATTTTTATTACCCACACATCAGATGATCTCTCTTGGGGTCTGCACTTTGAGGTAACTGCGAAAAAGACACACCAATGCCTCGATTTTCTAAGGAGTCCATGGCGATAAGGCATGTCATTGAATACTCTATCGAATTTCTTCTGGAGAACTTTGGAAAGTATACCGACTAGTCGCAAGAAGGTAAAGTTAAAGGTTCCATTGTTGTAACGTAATACTGCATTTTGAATGTTACATGAAATTCTTTGTCCAGCGTCCCTCACAGAAACCTACAGCACCTGGTGTTCCTCGACGGTCCCCCCTCCAAGTACTGATCAGACAATCCTAGGCGTATTCAGGCTATTTTTGGTTTGGAAACTTGAGTGCCCTGGAATGCAGAAGGTTGCGGAAAATATCTAACCTAGCCAATCCCATCACGTTGCTACTTCCAAAAATCCTTAGAAGGATGCCAAATCACGGGTATGATGAAAGCACGTGAAAGCACGGGGCTAAACATAGGTAATGACATAATGGCTGAATAAAATACTCCAGTGAGAAGTAGTGGGAAGTTATTTTTTGTGGGAGTGCAATGGATTTTGCTTTGTATGGGGGTGGGAGTGAAATTAACACATGGCATATTAATTGAAAGTCATGGGAGGGAACAAGGAGCAAGATGGTTGAATAGATAGAGTGGGGTGAAGCTTTGGAGAGGGCTGCAAATTATAATAATTTATATTGGAGTATTGGAATTCATTGTAGGTTGGTAGGGAAAGCAGTGATAGAGAATTAGGGCTGTGAGAGGAACTCAATGGGTCAGCCAGCATCTGTGGAGGGAATTGGACAGAAGATATATTGGGTCACCTCTTTATCTGGAGTCAGCTCTTTTTTTTTGCTCCAGATTCCGGCATCTACATTATGCAATGTTGGTTATAAAGTTTAAACTGGTTTTTGACTTCTACAGATTTCCAATGAGTGAACGATTGGAAGAATCTAGTTAAGGTCATGGACAGCACAGTTAGGATACAGCGCCAGTGACCTGGGTTCGAATTCAGCATTGTTTGTAAGGAGTTTATACGTTCTCTCTGTGTCTGCGCGGATTTCCTCCAGATGCTTCAGTTCCTCCCATTCTTCAAAATGTACAGGGGTTGTGAAAGAGATTGGAAGTGTTCTGACCATCGGTTGAGGATGGAGATCTTGTCGCTGAGGAGGACTTTGCCGTCTGAGCTGCGCAGCGGGCTTTGGACTTGGGGTGAGGGGCCGTACACAGCCTTTAGAGCCTCGTAGAAACCCCTGAAGTCGCCAATGTCCGCGCTGAGCTGGGTTCGTTTGGCGAGGCTAGTCCACCACTCATTTTGGATCTCCCGTAGTTTGCGCTGAAGATGGCTGCATGCGCGACGGAAGGCTTGTTTCTTCTCCGGACAGGACAGCTTTTCAGTGCCAACCGCTCAGTCCAAGATTCCGCCCTGCTCCAGCTCCCTCAACAGCCCCTAAGGCTAGAGCTGGATGAGGTTCCCACCCTGGATGAGACATATAAGGCAATCGAACAACTGAAAAGTGGCAAAGCAGCAGGTATGGATGGAATCCCCCCAGAAGTCTGGAAGGCTGGCGGCAAAACTCTGCATGCCAAACTGCATGAGTTTTTCAAGCTTTGTTGGGACCAAGGTAAACTGCCTCAGGATCTTCGTGATGCCACCATCATCACCCTGTACAAAAACAAAGGCGAGAAATCAGACTGCTCAAACTACAGGGGAATCACGTTGCTCTCCATTGCAGGCAAAATCTTCGCTAGGATTCTACTAAATAGAATAATACCTAGTGTCGCCGAGAATATTCTCCCAGAATCACAATGCGGCTTTCGCGCAAACAGAGGAACCACTGACATGGTCTTTGCCTTCAGACAGCTCCAAGAAAAGTGCAGAGAACAAAACAAAGGACTCTACATCACCTTTGTTGACCTCACCAAAGCCTTCGACACCGTGAGCAGGAAAGGGCTTTGGCAAATACTAGAGCGCATCGGATGTCCCCCAAAGTTCATCAACATGATTATCCTTTTTCTTTCTTTGGCTTGGCTTCGCGGACGAAGATTTATGGAGGGGGTAAAAAGTCCACGTCAGCTGCAGGCTCGTTTGTGGCTGACAAGTCCGATGCGGGACAGGCAGACACGATTGCAGCGGTTGCAAGGGAAAATTGGTTGGTTGGGGTTGGGTGTTGGGTTTTTCCTCCTTTGCCTTTTGTCAGTGAGGTGGGCTCTGCGGTCTTCTTCAAAGGAGGTTGCTGCCCGCCAAACTGTGAGGCGCCAAGATGCACGGTTTGAGGCGTTATCAGCCCACTGGCGGTGGTCAATGTGGCAGGCACCAAGAGATTTCTTTAGGCAGTCCTTGTACCTTTTCTTTGGTGCACCTCTGTCACGGTGGCCAGTGGAGAGCTCGCCATATAATACGATCTTGGGAAGGCGATGGTCCTCCATTCTGGAGACGTGACCCATCCAGCGCAGCTGGATCTTCATAAGCGTGGACTCGATGCTGTCGACCTCTGCCATCTCGAGTACTTCGACGTTAGGGGTGTAAGCGCTCCAATGGATGTTGAGGATGGAGCGGAGACAACGCTGGTGGAAGCGTTCTAGGAGCCGTAGGTGGTGCCGGTAGAGGACCCATGATTCGGAGCCGAACAGGAGTGTGGGTATGACAACGGCTCTGTATACGCTTATCTTTGTGAGGTTTTTCAGTTGGTTGTTTTTCCAGACTCTTTTGTGTAGTCTTCCAAAGGCGCTATTTGCCTTGGCGAGTCTGTTGTCTATCTCATTGTCGATCCTTGCATCTGATGAAATGGTGCAGCCGAGATAGGTAAACTGGTTGACCGTTTTGAGTTTTGTGTGCCCGATGGAGATGTGGGGGGGCTGGTAGTCATGGTGGGGAGCTGGCTGATGGAGGACCTCAGTTTTCTTCAGGCTGACTTCCAGGCCAAACATTTTGGCAGTTTCCGCAAAGCAGGACGTCAAGCGCTGAAGAGCTGGCTCTGAATGGGCAACTAAAGCGGCATCATCTGCAAAGAGTAGTTCACGGACAAGTTTCTCTTGTGTCTTGGTGTGAGCGTGCAGGCGCCTCAGATTGAAGAGACTGCCATCCGTGCGGTACCGGATGTAAACAGCGTCTTCATTGTTGGGGTCTTTCATGGCTTGGTTCAGCATCATGCTGAAGAAGATTGAAAAGAGGGTTGGTGCCAGAACACAGCCTTGCTTCACGCCATTGTTAATGGAGAAGGGTTCAGAGAGCTCATTGCTGTATCTGACCCGACCTTGTTGGTTTTCGTGCAGTTGGATAATCATGTTGAGGAACTTTGGGGGACATCCGATGCGCTCTAGTATTTGCCAAAGCCCTTTCCTGCTCACGGTGTCGAAGGCTTTGGTGAGGTCAACAAAGATGATGTAGAGTCCTTTGTTTTGTTCTCTGCATTTTTCTTGGAGCTGTCTGAGGGCAAAGACCATGTCAGTGGTTCCTCTGTTTGCGCGAAAGCCGCACTGTGATTCTGGGAGAATATTCTCGGCGACACTAGGTATTATTCTATTTAGTAGAATCCTAGCGAAGATTTTGCCTGCAATGGAGAGCAACGTGATTCCCCTGTAGTTTGAGCAGTCTGATTTCTCGCCTTTGTTTTTGTACAGGGTGATGATGGTGGCATCACGAAGATCCTGAGGCAGTTTACCTTGGTCCCAACAAAGCTTGAAAAACTCATGCAGTTTGGCATGCAGAGTTTTGCCGCCAGCCTTCCAGACTTCTGGGGGGATTCCATCCATACCTGCTGCTTTGCCACTTTTCAGTTGTTCGATTGCCTTATATGTCTCATCCAGGGTGGGAACCTCATCCAGCTCTAGCCTTAGGGGCTGTTGAGGGTGCTGGAGCAGGGCGGAATCTTGGACTGAGCGGTTGGCACTGAAAAGAGATTGGAAGTGTTCTGACCATCGGTTGAGGATGGAGATCTTGTCGCTGAGGAGGACTTTGCCGTCTGAGCTGCGCAGCGGGCTTTGGACTTGGGGTGAGTGGCCGTACACAGCCTTTAGAGCCTCGTAGAAACCCCTGAAGTCGCCAATGTCCGCGCTGAGCTGTGTTCGTTTGGCGAGGCTAGTCCACCACTCATTTTGGATCTCCCGGAGTTTGCGCTGAAGATGGCTGCATGCGCGACGGAAGGCTTGTTTCTTCTCTGGACAGGACGGCTTTGTAAGGTGAGCCTAGTGGGCAGCTCGCTTCTTTGCCAGCAGCTCCTGGATTTCCTGGCTGTTTTCGTCAAACCAGTCCTTGTTTTTCCTGGAGGAGAAGCCCAGTACCTCTTCAGTGGATTGCAGTATGGTAGTCTTCAACTGATCCCAGAGGGTTTCAGGGGACGGGTCCGTGAGGCGGGTTGCAACGTCGAGCTTTGCTTTGAGGTTTGCCTGGAAGTTTCCTCTCGCTTCGTCTGACTGCAGTTTTCCAACATTGAACCTCTTTCTGGGGGCTTTATTGTTCCTGGGCTTTGGCTTGAAGTGAAGGTTGAGCTTGCAGCGAACCAGCCGGTGGTCAGTGTGGCATTCCGCGCTAGGCATGACCCTGGTGTGGAGCACATCTTGTTTGTCACTTTCTCGCACCAGGATGTAGTCCAGGAGGTGCCAGTGTTTGGATCGGGGATGCATGCAGGTGGTCTTAAGGCTGTCCCTCTGCTGAAAAAGGGTGTTTGTAATGACAAGTCGCTGTTCTGCGCAGAGCTCCAACAGGAGGCGCCCATTGTCGTTGCACTTGCCGACGCCATGCTTGCCCAGGATTCCTGGCCAGGTTTCTGAGTCTTTGCCGACACGAGCGTTGAAGTCGCCCAGGATGACAACCTTGTCGACTGTAGGGGTACGTTGGATGAGGTTGCGCAGGCCGGTGTAGAACTTGTTCTTTTCTGCTGGTTCCGCCTGGAGGGTTGGAGCATAGACAATGATGAGGGTGATGTGACGCTTGTTTTGAAGTGGGAGTCGCATGGACATGATTCGGTCCGAGAGGCCTGTCGGAAGGTTTTCGAGTTTGGAGGCAATGAAGCTCTTGACCATGAAGCCTACACCAGATAGGCGTCGTTCATCCGAAGGCTTGCCAGACCAGTAGAGTGTGTAGCCCGCGCCGCGTTCTTGGAGGCTGCCTACATCTGCCAGGCGGACTTCACTGAGAGCGGCTATGTCGATGTCAAGTCTGAGGAGTTCATGTGCAATGAGGGCAGACCGACGTTCAGGTCGGTGGCTGTCAGCCTTGTCTAGCATGGTTCTGATGTTCCAGCATGCTAGCTTGAGTTTGTGAGCATCTTTTGAGGGGGAGGACGTGGAGGGGGAGGACGTGGACCTATCCTCGGGCCTGCGCAAAGGAGCTTTTAGGTGGAGTGCAGTGCGCGCAGTACTGGCCCCAGCCTTTACACCCATGGTTCGTGTGCCGTGGCCGAGCAAGCTGGGACGTGGCAGCGAGGTCCTTGGGTCGTAGGTTTTATATCGGAGTGGCCTTCTCCTATGCAGGTTTCTTACCCGGGCTGGAGGGGCCTGCCTCCCCTCCTAGGTCGGTCCATACTGCCCGGACCGGGGCCGAGGCCGCCGCAGTTCACCCTGTGCCTGGATTGGGGCCGCCGCCTCCCACTCTCTGCCCGGATCGGGGCCTTCGCCTGCCCCACTCGACCGAGGCCGGGGCCGCCGTCTCCCCCTTGCTCCTGCCCGTATCGGGGCCGCCGCCGTCTGCCCTTCGCCCGGACCGGGGCCGGGGCCGCTGCTGCTCTCCCTGTGCCTGGACTGGGGCCGCCGCCTCCCACTCCCTGCCCGGACCGGGGCCTCCGCCTGCCTCACTCGACCGAGGCTGGGGCCGCCATCTCCCCCTTGCTCCTGCCTGTATCGGGGCCGCCGCCGTCTACCCTTCGCCCGGACCGGGGCCGGGGCCGCTGCTGCTCTCCCTGTGCCTGGACTGGGGCCGCCGCCTCCCACTCCCTGCCCGGACCGGGGCCTCCGCCTGCCTCACTCGACCGAGGCCGGGGCCGCCGTCTCCCCCTTGCTCCTGCCCGTATCGGGGCCGCCTCCGTCTACCCTTCGCCCGGACCGGGGCCGGGGCCGCTGCTGCTCTCCCTGTGCCTGGACTGGGGCCGCCGCCTCCCACTCCCTGCCCGGACCGGGGCCTCCGCCTGCCTCACTCGACCGAGGCCGGGGCCCATGATTATCAACATGATTATCCAACTGCACGAAAACCAACAAGGTCGGGTCAGATACAGCAATGAGCTCTCTGAACCCTTCTCCATTAACAATGGCGTGAAGCAAGGCTGTGTTCTCGCACCAACCCTCTTTTCAATCTTCTTCAGCATGATGCTGAACCAAGCCATGAAAGACCCCAACAATGAAGACGCTGTTTACATCCGGTACCGCACGGATGGCAGTCTCTTCAATCTGAGGCGCCTGCACGCCCACACCAAGACACAAGAGAAACTTGTCCGTGAACTACTCTTTGCAGATGATGCCGCTTTAGTTGCCCATTCAGAGCCAGCTCTTCAGCGCTTGACGTCCTGCTTTGCGGAAACTGCCAAAATGTTTGGCCTGGAAGTCAGCCTGAAGAAAACTGAGGTCCTCCATCAGCCAGCTCCCCACCATGACTATCAGCCCCCCCACATCTCCATCGGGCACACAAAACTCAAAACGGTCAACCAGTTTACCTATCTCGGCTGCACCATTTCATCAGATGCAAGGATCGACAATGAGATAGACAACAGACTCGCCAAGGCAAATAGCGCCTTTGGAAGACTACACAAAAGAGTCTGGAAAAACAACCAACTGAAAAACCTCACAAAGATAAGCGTATACAGAGCCGTTGTCATACCCACACTCCTGTTCGGCTCCGAATCATGGGTCCTCTACCGGCACCACCTACGGCTCCTAGAACGCTTCCACCAGCGTTGTCTCCGCTCCATCCTCAACATCCATTGGAGCGCTTACATCCCTAACGTCGAAGTACTCGAGATGGCAGAGATCGACAGCATCGAGTCCACGCTGCTGAAGATCCAGCTGCGCTGGGTGGGTCACGTCTCCAGAATGGAGGACCATCGACTTCCCAAGATCGTGTTATATGGCGAGCTCTCCACTGGCCACCGTGACAGAGGTGCACCAAAGAAAAGGTACAAGGACTGCCTAAAGAAATCTCTTGGTGCCTGCCACATTGACCACCGCCAGTGGGCTGATAACGCCTCAAACCGTGCATCTTGGCGCCTCACAGTTTGGCGGGCAGCAACCTCCTTTGAAGAAGACCGCAGAGCCCACCTCACTGACAAAAGGCAAAGGAGGAAAAACCCAACACCCAACCCCAACCAACCAATTTTCCCCTGCAACCGCTGCAATCGTGTCTGCCTGTCCCGCATCGGACTTGTCAGCCACAAACGAGCCTGCAGCTGACGTGGACTTTTTACCCCCTCCATAAATCTTCGTCCGCGAAGCCAAGCCAAAGAAGACAGTGGTTGTACAGGGGTTGGATTCTTTGGACAGCACAGTAAAAAAAAAACTCATGAGGATAAGAAAGAGGCAAAAACTTTTTTTAAAAATAAGTCTACATTCTGGCAGTAGCTAGGCTATGGGATTTGAATTTAATTCTTTGCAACTGGGGACTTTAGATTTTGAATGGCTTTAGTTCAACTCTAAAGATCTGGCAAAGAAAAGGATAGAGTTAGTATCAAGGGGATGGAAAAATTGATATTGTTGAAGAAGCATTTTTACTTGTAAGTTAAATGTAAAAGATGATGTGTGATTTGATTTATTTCACACATTGTGGCCTGAATGAAAAGTTATAAACATATTGATATGGGTGTATTCTAAAACACTGTGGTGTATTTTTTTTTATTACCAATCTCCATCAAGTCCAAAAGTTATGGTTATCTGTAAATGGTCACTTTAGATATCCATTTTTTGGAAAAAAAAACATGTCTTTTCACAAAAAAAGTCTCAGATTACACTGAACAACAAAGATTTTGCTTCCTGAACACTTTTGGATCTATTTTATGGATTTAGGGCAGCTGATCATGAACCACCTTAAAGCTTTCCTATCACATACTATTTTTTATATATAACATATTTTTGAGATTTCCTGTCATATTTTAAGTCTACTTCAAGCATACAAAATGGTGAAGTTCAACATGTCATTGAAAATTCATTTTCTGCATTTCCACTTGGATTTCTTCTCTGCTGGTCTTGGTGCAGTCAGTGATGAACATGGTGAATGGTTTCACCTGGTCATTGTGAACAGAGCAACTGGAATCCATCAATGCTGGCCGACTATTCACAGATTATGGATATCATCAACATCTCACTCCGGCAGGGTGTGGTACCCACCTGTTAAAACAAGTGTCAATCAAACCAGTGCCCAAGAAGAGTGTGGTAACCTGTCTAAATGACTATCAACTAATGGCACTCACATCAACAGTGGTGAAGTGTTTTGAAAGGCTTTTGTTGAAGCATATCAGTTCCTGTCTGAGCAGTGACAATTTAATTCCTCTCATAGCAACAGGTCATTTAAGAGAAGGTTGGATGAGTGCTTTGGAGGGTTATTGACAAGGAGCGGGTAGGTGGAACTAGTGGAGTTCTCTAAAATCGGTGATGACTAGAGGGGCTGAATGGCCTGATTCTGTACTGTAATTGCTATGTGGTTATATGCATGCCATCTCACTGGCTCCACACAAAGCCCTGAATACCTGGACAGCAAAGATGCATACATCAGGACGCTTTTTTATCAACTACAGTTCGGCATTCAACATCATCTTCCCATCCAAATTGATCAGCAAAATGAAGACCTGGGACTCCACATCCCACTGTGTAATTGGATCCTTGATTTCCTCACCTCCAGACGAAAATCAGTGAGGATTGCCCACAAGTTCCATCAGTACTGGAGCACCTCAGGGATGTGTTCTTAGCTCCCTGCTCTACTCACTTTACCTCTTTGATTGTGCAGCTTGGTATGACAGCAATACCATCTACAAATTCTCTGATGATACCACAGTAGTGGATAGTATAAAAAGATGCACTAAGTCAGATTGAAAACTTGGCTGAATGGTGCACCAACAATAACCTCACACTCAATGTCACCAAAACCAAGGAGATGATTGTTAACTTCAGGAAGGGAAAAACAGGTCTACGATCCATTGATTATTGTGGGACAGAGATGTAGGGGGTGAGCAAATTTAAGTTCTTGGGAGTCACTATCTTGGATGATCTTTTCTGGAGCCAACAGACTAACAACATCATGAAGAAAGCATGTTTGAGTCTCTACTTCCTCAGGAGTTTGCAGAAGTTTGGTATGACATCAGAAACCCTGGCAAATTTCTACAGATATGTGGTGGAAAGTGTGCTGCCTGGCTGCATCATGGATTGGTGTGCGGACACCAATACCCCCAAGCGTAAAGCTCTGCAGAACTTAGTTGCCACAGCCCAGGACATCACATGCAAACCCTTTTCTAACTTTCTAAGTAATATAAGAAGTAAGGAATTAAGCCTCAAACTGGATGAAGTGCAAAAAAGATTTATTATGATAGCCTTAGCTGTAGCAAAAAAATGTATAATGTCAACTTGGAAATCGGAAGAGAGCCTGAGAGTACAGCAATGGTACATGGAAATGAATAAATAACATATAATTAAAAAAATAAAGTCACATTATTTGAACAAATTTGGGAACCATACATGGAACATAACAGAGAGGGCTTGCCTCGAACCTCCACCCCCTAAAATGATAAGAAGACAAAATGATTTGATCCAGTGTGTAAAAGTAGATGACACATTTTTCTTGTTTATTTTTCATTGAGTGATGACATTTTTTAATGGTTTTATTGTATTGTATATGTTGAATATTTATTGGTTTTGGAGGGGGTTGGGAAGGACAAGAATTGTGGTAGGGGGGAAAAAATAGGAGAAAAAGAGTCTGGAAAAACAACCAACTGAAAAACCTCACAAAGATTAGCGTATATAGAGCCGTTGTCATACTCACACTCCTGTTCGGCTCCGAATCATGGGTCCTCTACCGGCATCACCTACGGCTCCTAGAATGCTTCCACCAGCGTTGTCTCCACTCCATCCTCAACATTCATTGGAGCAACTTAATCCCTAACATCGAAGTACTCGAGATGGCAGAGGCCAACAGCATCGAATCCATGCTGCTGAATATCCAGCTGCGCTGGGTGGGTCACGTCTCCAGAATGGAGGACCATCGCCTTCCCAAGATCATGATATATGGCGAGCTCTCCACTGGCCACTGTGACAGAGGTGTACCAAAGAAGAGGTACAAGGACTGTCTAAAGAAATCTCTTGGTGCCTGCCACATTGACCACCACCAGTGGGCTGATATCGCCTCAAACTGTGCATCTTGGCACCTCACAGTTCGGCGGGCAGCAACCTCCTTTGAAGAAGACCGCAGAGCCCACCTCACTGACAAAAGACAAAGGAGGAAAAACCCAACACCCAACCCCAACCAACCAATTTTCCCTTGCAACCACTGCAACCATGTCTGCCTGTCCCGCATCGGACTTGTCAGCCACAAACGAGCCTGCAGCTGATGTGGACATTGCCCCTCCATAAATCTTCGTCCGTGAAGCCAAGCCAAAGAAAAGAAGAAAAAAAAATTTAAGAGCGAAATGTTTGTATGTATTTTAGTTGATATGATTCACAGTGTGAAAAATAAAAAAAAATTATATAAAAAAAAGAACATCTACAGGGAACGCTAACATCGGAGGGCAGCAGCAATCATCAAGGAGCCATATCATCCAACAAGTTTGCCAATGACACCATAGTTGTCTCAGAATCACAAATGGCAATGAGGAAGTGAACAGGATGGAGACAGATCTACTTGTTGAATGGTGTAATGATAACAACTTTGCACTCAATGCCAGCAAAACCAAGGATTGTGGACTTCAGGAGGAAGTCAGGCAACATAACACAGTCCTCATCAAGGGCTCAATAGTGGAGAGGGTCAAGAATTTCAAATTCCTGTGTTTCAACATCTCTGAAGATCTGTCCTGGAGCCTCCATGTTGATGCAATCATGAAGAAAGCTCACCAGCAGCTATACTTTGTGAGGTGTCTGAGGAGATTTGGTAGGTCACCAAAGAGTTTTGTAAACTTCCACAGGTGTACCATGGAGATCCTGCTGGCTTGTTGCATCACTGCCTTTTATGGAGGACAAGAATAAGCTCCAGAGATTTGTTAACATCACAGGCATCAAACTTCACTCCATCAAGGACATCTCCATGAGGTGGTCTTAAAAAAATCAGCCTCTATCCTCAAAGACCCCCACCACCCAGGGCATGCCCTCTTCACTCTGCTACCATCAGGAAAAAGGTACAGGAGCCTAAAGATGAGCATTCAGCAGAAGGGCAGCTTCTTCCCCACTGCCATCAGATTCCTGAATAATCAATGAACCAAAGACACTGCCTTACTTTTCGTGCACTATTATTTTTATTTCTTTATATAGTAATGTTGTAAGATGGTTATAACATGAACATTTGCACCGTGATGCTGCCACGAAACACTGAATTTCATGATTTGCCCATGAGAATAAATTCTGATTCTGAAATTCTTATTCTGACATGCTTTGTTCTCACTGCTACCATCAGGAAAGAGGTAGGGAGCCACAAGACTCACACCACCTGGCTCAGGAACAGCTGCTACTTCTCCACTATCAGATTCCTCAACAGCAACTCAATCAGAAACTCTTTTGCACTTCTGCCCTTTATTGTTTTTTTTATTCTCCTCTCTGTATTGCACAGTCAATTGTTTAAATTGGTTTACATGTGTATGTTGCGTACAGTTTATTTTTTGCACTATCAATAAGTGGTAAATCTGCCTGGCCTGCAGGCAAACAAATCTCAGGGTTGTGTTTGACATCATGCATGTACCCTGGTAATAAATCTGAAATCTGAAATCAGATGCAGAGTACAAATAAAAACCAGTGGCGAAACGTTTTTGAGGTCAGTTGAACTAACACAATATGTCAGCATCATTATGCGATTAAACATGTTAAATTAAATAAAAGTTAATTTAATGTTTCTCCAATCCTACGTGATACAGCAAATATGAAATTATCTTTGCGTTCAGTTTGAAAAAATGTTGTCCAGTGTTATTGTCTGAATATTAATTTTAATATCATGAGGACTGACATTGCATTTGAAGGGCATTTGTATCATTCCCAACCATCTCTGTCCAAGAAATATAATTGGAACAGCTCTTAAGATTATGAAACAAACTATAAGAAAGCAGTTAATGACAGAATATTTTAAAATCTTTTTCTTGTGTTGTTTGTAGAGTTTTAGAAGTGAGAAATGCAACTTTCGGTCCCTTGTCTGAAGGAAGTATTTAAAAAAAAGTTGATCTCTGCCTGTGGAAAAGCTCAGCAAGTGGTACTTCTTAACCATTGTGGTTGGTAGTGGACTTCATCTTAAACCACTACAGTTCTCCTGACAATGACATTCTTGGGTAGGGAATCCTAAGAGGGTGAGGAACAGCTACAAGCTGATGGTTATCTTGAAGATGTTCTTCCTGCTTAAGATCTTGTTAGTAACAGATGACATCTATTTGATCACTTTATGTGTACGTAATGAAATATCATCAGTTTTATTTCCTCGAGAAAATTATAGAGATGACGGTAGGTGGCTTGGCTAAAGAGACAATCAAAATTGAAACGTTTTCCAAGAATTTTGTTCAGAGAGTGCCCCAGGGCTCTCTTCCATTGGTGATCAATGGTTTGAATTGGAGGCCAGGATTCTATTCGGTTTTTCCTCCTCTTGTTTACACAGGGTTCCTGATCTTAGTTGCAGCATTCCTACTTAAGATCAGTTAACGCAACACATCAAGGATAGTTGAGTCATGGAGAGAACTTTTCACAGACTTGATTTGTTTATTTGCCCACTGGTCTATAGGCTCATAACTACCATCATGACTGACTTGTTTTTTGAGGTTATCATTATGGAGAGATTGCTAAGAATAGCTCATGCTGCTGTTGACAGCCCAATGTTTTTCAAACCCAATAATAACATGATTTGCACTGCATGAAAAAATCAGAGAAATCTGAGTCCAGCTAAATGCAATAGAATATACACAGGCTAAGGTTTTTAATCAGTCAGCATTAATTGAAAGTGAATAGTCAAAATAACCAAATAAATCATTTCAGATATTGGGCCAATAGGTTTTGAAAATATGAAATGGTGCAAATATGAAATTGGATTGCTTGAAATATGAAAAATGTTTGCACATGGAATTTTACGGCTGGAATTACAGATTTTTTTGATCAGGGAGAATAGTTGCTCACTATGACATGATTCAGATCAGATCAATTTTGTCTGTGCATAACATATATTGTGTTAAATGAATACAATATTAAAGCATTCATGTTTGTTGTTGCCTCAGCAATAGAGAATTTATATAATGTATCTCATCATAAAATCTCTTATGTATAGGTGCCAAAGCTAGTATTGTAGAGATCTACTCTATAATGTATTGAATAATTTTGTTCCAGCAATTATATAATCTTTCTTTGGCTTGGCTTCGCGGACGAAGATTTATGGAGGGGGTAAAAAGTCCACGTCAGCTGCAGGCTCGTTTGTGGCTGACAAGTCCGATGCGGGACAGGCAGACACGGTTGCAGCGGTTGCAGGTTGCATCTGGAAATAAGCACAACTGAATAAATATCATCTGATAGCCAAAAAAAATCACGTTTCAAAATAATCAACCTTTTCACTGGAATGTTAGCCAACAAAATAATAGAAGCATCATTTTACATTGAATCAAAGTAGTTAAAATAGTGGTTTGTGGATATTTGTGTTGTTACAAATATATTACACAGATGTGTGTGTGTGTGTGTGTGTGTGTGTGTGTGTGTGTGTGTGTGTGTGTGTGTGTGTGTGGGTGGATTTGTGTGTTGTGTGTGGGTGTGTGTGTGTGGGTGGATTTGTGTGTTGTGTGAGCATGTGGATTTGTGTGTTGTGTGTGGGTGTAAGTGTGTGTGTGTGCATGTGTCTTGTGCATGCACATATATACAGCAAATGGATTCTACTTTTAAGATAGCAAATGGATGGGAATAGATGAAGAGTAATGCCAAATTAGTACAAAAGTGATCATTGTTAAGCTTATGTCAGCGACTTGTAAAATTGCATTAAAGCAATTTGTTTACATTGCACACATTTACTTTATATAGGGGCCATCTCTGACACCTTATTGAAGAAAAGGCAATTACATTTTATATTTCATTGATTTTCTTATAAAATCAATTCATAGTGAATAGTTATCACAGGTCTTTAATAGCAGTATTTACTTTTTGTGTGCCATTTTTAAATTGCTCACTGTCACATAAAAGCAACAGTACTTTTGTCATTGCAAACAGTTCTACTAAGTTACACTTCATTTGAATAAAAGATGTATTTTTTATCCACTTTATTATACTATTTATTTGGATCACCAGATGTTTTGAAGAATGATTTATTGAGCAGAGAAATATGCAACAAACATAAGAAGGAAAAGTTCCATCTCGGGGAATCTATAATAGTAATGGTTTGAAGACTTAGAATAATGGATCATATTGGAAATAAACTATTTGATTACTGGAGATAGCAGTAAATATAAAGTTGTCTCATATTGTTTCAAATCTGTTTGCTTTCGGTGCACCCATATTATTGTAATTACTGAACAAGAGGATATCTGTACAAGATGAGGGGAGGAAAGTTTTGGGGAGACGTCAGGAACAAGTTTTTTTAAACACAGAAAATAGTAAGCACTGGGAATGCATTGCCAAGGGGTGGTAGAGATTGGTACAATAGGTACTTTTAAACAACTCTTGGAGAAGGCATATGGATGGAAGAGAATAGAGGGTTATGGGTGTAAGGGTTGGAAGGTTTAGCTTGTTGAGTAGGTTTCTAGCGGTTGACACAACTTTGTGGGCAGAAAGGCCTTAACTGGGTTGCAATGTTCTATGTTTTATAAACAGGAGGTGTATATTTCTATTTTGTATATTAAATTCACTGTGTGGCAGGATGAAAAACCAACAAGAATCTTTGTTAATGGAAGAACATAGTTTAATGATGCAATGTGGTATTATTCTGTGATTAAAAACCCAGAACTCTGTGAATATAATTTGCAAGAAAGGTGTATGTTTCATAAGCATTGTACTGGTAAAGAAAATTAAACTCAGCATTTTAAAGAGGGGTTAGTGTAATAGATTTCAGTACTGGCCTCTGGGCTTCGGTCCAATACAGACAAGTAGGTTCAAGTCTTTGGCTGTGGAGGGTCCCCTGTGATATTGAGCTAAGAGTGCAGCACATCTGCCCACACAGTCATTATTTATACATTATTACCAGGATTATTGGAATACTTAACACTGAAACTGATTTGTAAAAACAAATTATACTTCATTTTGTAGTTGACATGGTGACTCTTTCCTATGATATGGCCCCATCAGCACGAGGCACCTATGAATACCTCATTCCCATTGCAATTATTTACTGGTTAGCCTTGACATTGAGACTTTACAGTCTATTTAATCACAATGGAGAACTAGTCCCAATTTTGGCTTGTCAAGTAGTTCACTGGCTTCTTTTTTCTTCCTTCCCAGCAAAGATAATGTCAGAAATTAAGACTGTGTACTTCATCACCAACCACTCCCAACAATCTCCGAGCTGTATGGTCAGTTACGGAGCAACTATCACTCATCTTAGATTAATGCCAAAAATAATTAAAAGTAACTTAATGATAAGGAGTTTATTGTCATATGTACAATGTACATAAGCCTGAAATTCTTACTTGCTGCAGCTAACAAGGTAGTTAGTGAAAAAAAGCAATGAAGAATATACATTAAAATACTTTACAGAAACATAATCACTGTTTTTTATGAAAATATGAAAGATACATGATAAATATTCATAGTTATACAAGCATGAGAAAAAATGTGGCTTTTCAGTAGTACAGACTGATCTTTTTGTGGTGTTGAAATAGTTTATGATTAATGTAGCGTGGGGAAGTTCCAGAGCCTGATATTCTTTTGAAAAAATTTCAGATAATTTTTGATTAGCCAGGGCATCAAAGGTTAGGGGGAGAAGGCTGGGCAGTGGGGCTGAATGGGAAAATGGAGCAACTCATGATTAAATAGTGGGGCAGACTCAATGGGCTAAATGGACTATTCCTGCTCCTATGTCTTATGGTCTTCAAACTAGAGGTTCTGGACATCAGGCTTCTGTATATTAAAGAAGAAGATAATAATCAGAAGAGGTTGTGAAGAGGTTGTGACCAGGATGAAGACCTGTTGGAATTTTTTCCCCTGGTGATGGATCAGGGCATCTCCTGGATACCCTGTTTTGATCGGTCAGTTCTACACAGAGTCTGAACTTTATTCCTCATGTTGGTTCACTCACTGCCTGATGTAGAACCAGTCTGACAATTACATCCTTCAGGACTCCTTGCAGATTTCCTCCACAAAACAAATGATCAAAACAGCAAGCTCTTATGACAATTTAAGGTTTTTGCTTCATGATTATTGTTACCACAACAAATTCCAGATTTTTAACTGAATGTAAATTCCACAGCTGCTTTTGGTGGGATTTAAACTGGACTCTGGTTATTAGTCCAGGTCTCTGAATTGCTCGTCTGTTAACCAATGTGCTAGCAATACAGAGAAGGGGAAATACATTTGATGTAATATACATGGAGATCTAAAAGATTTTTTGACAGAAGATGAATAGATAATAAATATTCACAGTTAACCATTGTGTAATATTTCAATAGTGCAGACAGTTATTTTTATAGTGTCAAAACAGACCTTAATTCGTGCATCAAGGAGATTCAAGAGCCTGAAGGCCATGGGAAGACACTGTTTTTGAACCTGGAGATGTTGGCCTTCAGGCTTCTGTACCTTCTGCCTGAAGGTAGCAGTGAGAAGATGCTGTGACCAGGGTGATGGAGGTTCTTTATGATGTTGGCTGACTTCTTGAGGCAGGACCTTACACAAATGTTTCCAATGGATGGGAGGTCAGAGTCTGTGATAAACCTGTGAATGTTTGCTCTCTCCAGCTTTCTGCTTTCCTGGGCACTCAAATTACTAAACCAGTGTGCGATGCTACTGGTTAGTACATGTTACACGGTGCATCTGTAGAAGTATTCAACGATATGCCAATTCTCTTCAGGTGTGATTTCTTCATAATGCCTCTATGTCTGGACCCAGGAAAGGTCCACTGATAGCTGAGTTTTGAGGAAGTGTGAGGCTGTATAAATTATAGGGGGTAAATGGAAATAAAGAGAAGGGAATAGGATGAATGGGATTGCTGGGATGAACTTGATGGGCCTTCTGTGTCATTTAAGGTGAGATCAGTTAATGAAATACAGATAAATGATCAATCCTTTTATCTCTCTGGTGCAAGTCAAGGCCCTTTCAGGAGCCTTTAACATTATTTTTCATAAAGTCAGAAAAGATTAAAAGAGAGGCATCTTATTCTGGTACCTGAGGGTCATGCTATATGGATTTATTTCTTTAGCTGCCAACTGTCAAGTTATTATAAAATCACTTCCATTAACAAGTTAACTCGAGCAGAAAAATATCCATGCAGTGAGTTGTAGAGGTCTGTTGGAGATCTGTGAGCTTCCCATTGTGTGTTGCCTTTCTTTCTCATCACAACCAACCCCACCAAGTTTTACATCTCTTTTTTCAGGACCGATGAAAGGACATCAAGCTCAATTTTAACTCTGTTTCTCTTTCTACAAACATTGTCTGACTCAAGGTCAGCATTTATCATTTTTATTTCAGTCTTGCTTTTGAACTATTTACAAATTGAAGCCTGAATTAAACTTGTTTTGCCAGCATTAAACTGTGATTCAAGTTAACTAGAGCAGGAAAATATAAAAAGACAGTTAGTTGTGGAGTTCTGCTGGAGATCTGTAAGCTTCCCATTGTCTGCTGCCTGTAGTCCTGAACCATTCTGCAACTCTGACCTTGTTCCACTGTTCCAACAGAGTTCAATGTAAACTCACAGAACACACATCACTCATGTCATCACTTTTGTTAAAGTTTTCAGCACGCCTGAAGAAGGACTCAGACATGTAACATCAACTGCTTTTTACTTTCTAAAGGGGCTGGAAGGCAATAGATGTTGAGGTTGTTAGGGAAAGAGTTGGGTGGAGCAGCTTCCAGAGGACTAGTGATGCACCATCAATTACCACAAAAGACTGAGGTTGTGAAACTGATCGGCTTTCATTGACTATAGACTGGAGCAACACCAACCTCATCAACTGATCATGTCAGGGTGAATGGGGTTATGGGTGGGATTGGTCTCGGGAGGTGTGTCCATCTGGCAGTAACCAATCACGGTACTAATAGTGGTTTACCACATTCACCCCTCCTTTTTTAAGAAGAGTCCTGCAGGTGAGAAAAAAGGGAAACAAAGTAAATATATACCCATATATGTATTTTACAGGTCAAGTCTATCAAGGGGATTCCTCTGCCATACCAAACGATGTGGTAATGGTTGGGGTGCAACCCTAAGCAGCCTATGGGGTCGGTCTGTTGACACCAGTTACAGTTCTCCAGGGAGAAGGGACAAATGAAGGGAGGAGGGAATGTGGTGCTGGTGCATCATGGGTGACAACAGTTACTGGGGATACAGTGTCATTGGCAACAGGTTCAGCCCCCCCCCCCCCCAAGATGGCAGTGGGGGAGAGTGTCTGTTGGTGGTCAATACTGTTCAGAGGGGTGCCTGATGGTGCCAAATTCCAGATTGAGACTGTCCTTGCACCCATCAGGGAAGACCATGTAGGTGAACTGGGGGTTTGCATGGAGGAGGTGGACCCTCTCAACCAGTGGGTCAGTCTTAGATTGCCTGGTGTTCTTCCAAAGCAGGACCAGTCCTGGGGAGGTCTGCCAAGTAGGCAATGTAGACCCTGATGTAGAATTTCTAGGGAAGGCAAACATGCATTCATGAGGTGTATTGTTAGTGGCTGTACATAGAGTGACTATACAGAGTGGAGCGCATCTGGGAGGACCTCTTTCCCCTCGACTTTAGTATCAGCAGGATGGATTTCCAGACCGTGGCATTCACCCTTTCCACCTGGCCATTCCCTCTAGGATTGTAGCTTGTGTTCCTGCTTGTGGCCAGCAGGCATGGCCTCAGCTTGTCACTCATGAACGAGGTCCCCTAGACGTTGTGGATGAAGCAGGAGAACCCAAGAGTATGAAGACATGCTGAAGGACTCTGACGATTGTAGCCGTGGTCATGTCTGGCAGGGGATGGCAAAAGGGAAGCGAGAGTATTCATCAACGATGGTAAGGAAATAGACATTACAATTTGAGGAAGGGAGAGGCCTCTTGAAGTCAATGCTCAGGCACTCAAAGGGGTAGGTAGCTTTGATCACCTTGTGAGGGCAGTAGAAGTGTGGTTTGCCCTCGGCACAGACCTGACAGTTTTTAGTCATTGTTCTGACTTCCTCAGTGGGGTATGGTAGGTTCCAGGCTTCGATGAAATGGAAGAACCTAGTCACTTTGGGGTGGCAGAGGTTGTGGAGGGTCTGCAATTTGTCCCTTTGGACATTGGCACGTCCTGCAGGATAGGGCATCTGAGGGCTCGTTACGTGTGCCAGGCTGGTGTAGGATATCGTAACTATAGGTGGGCAGTTTGATTCTCCACCTGAGGATTTTATCATTCTTGATTTTGCCACTCTGTTTATTATTGAACATGAAGGCAACCGCCCGCTTGTCCGTGAAGAGGGTGAATAGTTTGCCAGCATACTGCCTCCACAATGGCCTTGGCCTCCTTTTCGACTGAGGAATGGCAGACTTCACGGTCTATGAGGGGGTGGATGAGAAGAAGATGGCATGTCTGCTCTCATGGTTGAATATGGAAGTCAAGGCAAAGTCAGACGCATCGCTCTCCAGCTGGAACAGCATGGATTCATCTATAGCATGCACCACCGCCTTGGTGACATCGTCCTTGATGCAGCAGAAAGTTGTGAGAGCCTCTACCATCAGGGAGAAAGAGGTGGCTTTGACCAATGGGTAAGCCTTGTCCACATAGTTGGGGACCCATTGAGCATAGTACGAGAAGAAACCAAGGCATCTCTTCAAGGCTCTGAGTGTGTGGGGAAAGGGTATTTCCAGTAGACAGCACATGTAGTTGGTGTCAGGTCAATGATGCAGTTTCTGACCATGCAGCTGAGAATGGCTAGTCGGGTTGTCTGGAGCACACAGTTCTCCTTGTTATAAGTAAGGTTCAGGGGCTTCATTGCCTGGAAGAATTTTCAAAGGTTGGCATCATGGTCCTGCAAGTCATGGCCGCAGATGATCACATTATTGAGGTATGGGAAAGTAGCCTGAAGTTTATAGTAGTCCACCAAGTAGTCCATCTCCTGCTGAAAAATAGATACCCTGTTGGTGGTGCCGAAGGGGACCCAGAGGAAGTGGTAGAGATGACCATCCGCCTTGAATGCAATATACTGGCAGTCCTCTGGGTGGATTGAGAGCTGGTGGTTGGGTGACTTCATGTCGATTGTGGAGAATATCCAATATTGCGCAATCTGATTAACCATATCGGATAAACAGGGAAGGGAGTAGGCATTGAGCTGCGTGTACCATTTGATGGTCTGGCTATAATCTATGACTATTTTGTTCTTTTCTCTGTTCTTTACTATGACCACCTGGGCCCTCCAGGGGCTATTGCTGCCCTCTATGATGCCCTCACCTAACAAACACTGAACCTCCGACCTTTGTCTGTGGCATAGTATCGCCTGATACTGATGGCCACCAGCTTGCAGTAGGGTGTGAAGTTTGCAAATAATGGTGGAGGGGTGACCTTGATGGTCGAGAGCCCACAGGTCATGCACAGAGGGCCGTCTAGAAAGTGTTCATTGCTAATGGTGAGGGGGGGGGTTGGGACGCAATGAACTCCAATGGAAGTGCAACCCCAGCACCAAGGGGTGCAGAGCTGCGGCATGACAAGGAGCCTGAAGTGTTCGTAAACTGTCCCTCCAATGGTCAAAGTCACTACATAGGACCTGTGGACATCTGCCGTATGAGATTTGGATGCAAGTGATATCTTATGGTTGACTGGCCATACTTTGAGAAATAGGCACTTAACAGCATCGGGGTGGATAAAACTTTCCGTATTCTCACTATCAAACAAACAGTTCATTATGTGCCCTGGATTTTCATCATGGACCTGGCGAGTTCGTGCGGTCCCTCGGTTCAGGGTAATGGAGGCCAGTATAGACTCACTATCCAAGTCCGATGAGGGCCTGCGTTCCCAAGATGGCCACCTTCACTGTTTCCTCACAGTTCTGCAAGCCTGAGAAAATGGCGCCAGCTTCCTGGTCCAAAATGGGTGTCCCTGTCACTTGTATGTGGCATCGGTGGTCCACAGAGGAGATGGTGCCGATCGCACAGTCCAGGGTGACAGGTGTCCGCACGTTGCGCTGTTAGGTTTGGCAGGCAGTTTAGACTGACAGACTTTTGTGTAATGTCTTCTTTTCCTGCATCTAGTGCATACTGTCTCCTTAGCATGGCAGCATTTCTTCAGGTGCTTGCCCTGCCCGCAGAAGTAGCATTTGGGGTGATCCCCTGTCACAGTTGCTGTGGTCATATTGCTAGAGGAGTGTGATGATGTCTGTGACCAATTATTCATGACACAAGACGATCCTCCATTCCATGATATTGGCATCCATGGTGGCCAAGAAGAGGCTGAATAGTTGTCTAAGGTTTGGAGGGCCTCCTCCAGCATCTCTGTTAATTCAACCGCCCCTTCCAGGTCGAGTAGCTTCTGTTCCAGCAGTTGCTGTCATATGTATCTGGAGCATTGCCAGCCACAAAGGCATCCCGGATGAGGCTCTCTGCATTCTGGGCGGCTGTCGCAGCTTTGCAGTTACATGCTGGAGGGCCTGTAGGTACTTGGTGCTTGTTGCTTCCTAGTGGCCTTATGTAGACCTTGTCACCCTTCTGCAATACTGAACCTTCAGTGTACCCAGGGCCTCCTCATACAATTTGGCTTTATTGATCACTGGGAAGAGTAGGAGTCTGACACTTGAGAAGCGGAGCTTCAGTCTGTCCTTGTCCGTGTTAACATCATTCATGGTTGCCGTCAGGAAGTCCTTAAAGCAGCATAGCCAGAGTTCGAACTTTTTTGGGGCTATCAGATGATTGAGGGTTTATGTTGAGTCTCTTGGGTTTCAGATCTTATTCCATTTTATTTTTTTAAAAACTTTATTTATTCATTCAAAAAACAAATGACTTATGACATATACAGCAATTAAACACGAACATGAACATTTTTTTATATATATAACAAAAGAAAAAGAAAAAGAAAGAAAACCCCCCTTCAGCCAAATCTCCTAAGGAGAGCCATAAAAAAAGAAAAAAGAAAGGATATTCTTCTTTGGCTTGGCTTTGCGGACGAAGATTTATGGAGGGGTAATGTCCACGTCAGCTACAGGCTCGTTTGTGGTTGACAAGTCTGATGCGGGACAGGCAGACACAGTTGCAGCGGTTGCAAGGGAAAAAAAAGTTAAATATACATATTAAAATCTAATCAATATAAATTGAAATGTAAATATTCCGAGTATAACAGCCATTTATTAATAAAAAAATTATAATTATCATGTGAAACATATGTAATTTTTTCCATTATTAAACAATATTTAATCTCATTATGCCATCTATTAATAGTTGTATCTTTCCATGTACTAGCAATACATTTTTCGCTACGGATAAAGCTAAATATACAAAAGCAAGCTGAAACTTATTTAATCCCAAATCTTTCAGAGGTTGCAAACTACCCAATAAAAATACTGTTGGATCTAAAACTATTTTAAATTTCCAACCATATCAGCACATCTAAAACACAGATCTAATTCATTAAAACCATATTTAAAAAAAATTTTCAGGTGTCAAATATAATTGATGTAAAAAATTGTAATTAATCATTGCATAACGTGCATTTATCAATCGAGTTACACTATCATAACAGATATCTAACCAATCCTCTTCAGAAAAAATAAAACCAATATCCATTTAATTTTAGATCTATCCCAACCCTTTTTATCCATACCATCCTGTAATATTTGATACATAAATGAAATATAACCCTTCTCTGGTACCTTCATAAGAAAAGTCTCAAATTTAGTCATTTTAGGTAAAATAATCTCTCTACCAAACATACATTTTACCAAAGATCGAATTTGATAATAAAGAAATAAAGAATTCTTATCAATACCAAAATCTTCCCTCATCTGATTAAAAGATAAAAACTTACCTTCTTTAAAACAATCTCCCAAATTTTTCACACCTTTAAATCTCCAATGCAATAAACTTTGATCATGTATTGAAAAAGAAATAAGTTGATTATTATACAATGGAGTCAAAGCCAATAATTTACCCCTAGAACCTATCATTTTATTTTTCTTTATCCATAACTTCATTAAATATTTTAGTATAGGCACATTATATTGTTGTAACAAATTCATATTCCATCTAAACAAAAATTGATATATTTCAAATTCAGAAATTCTTGCCATCT
Organism: Narcine bancroftii; assembly: GCF_036971445.1. Taxonomy (NCBI): domain Eukaryota; kingdom Metazoa; phylum Chordata; class Chondrichthyes; order Torpediniformes; family Narcinidae; genus Narcine; species Narcine bancroftii. The sequence continues at coordinate 73,916,442 of NC_091471.1, forward strand.
CCTTATTCCATTTTCTTGAAAAAGTATAGTCAATAAAATTGATGCACCATTAATTACCACAAAAGACAGGTGGTGAAACTGAAAGGTTTTTATTGACTATAGACTGGAGCAGCAACCAACCTCATTGACTGATCATGGCAGGGTGAATGGGGAACATGCAAAGGGGTTATGGGTAGGATATGTCAGCCAACAGCAGCCAATCACAGCGTAACAGCGGGTTCCCACAACTAGGCTCTGACTCTGGCAGGCAGTCAATACCTAATGAGTTGCCACATGAAAACTAGTTGAAAGTCAAACCTACCCTCTTCCCTGGGAAAAAGAATTTAAGAAATACCAACAGGAATAGACCATTCAGATCCATACAAGTACTTCTATCCTGTCCCATCACCATATCCCTTAATATTCAGATGTATTCTCAGCAAGGCCCATAAAATATGGAAATCAAATCCTTTGGCAAAAAGGACATCATACCACTTCTATTGCTAGTTACCTACTATTCCTGTATGTTTGCAGGTGCAGTAGACAACCAACAAACACCAAATTTCATGACTTGTTCATGACAATAAATTCTGATTCCGATTCTGATGTTAACATTCAGGTCCCTTTGAATATGGTTATTTTACAGTCTCATGTCATTTAAAAGACATTCACCTCTACTGTTTTTCCACCAAAGTGGATAACCCAAACTTTTTCACATTGTACCCCATCTTCTATGTCATTGTCCACTTCCTTGGCATGCACAACTCCCCATGGAACCTCATTGCATACTTATCACTGCTCACATTCCCATTTGGTTTCACAGGAGAGCCAATTTACTCTATATCTATTCACTTTTCCCCACAATTTTTACATTGCTCATGAGTTAAATCAGTCTCCTGGCTTTGTGCAACCGGACACCAGCACAGATGTATTCCGCAAAGCCAAGCAAGCAACTCAGCCAGTTTTGGATAATGCAAGCAAGTGGAATCTCTCCAGGGGATTGGGCCAGAAGTCTAAGAGTTCTCGAGTCAAATTAGTGACTTGAGGGCTCTGGGCCATTTGATACCTCTCTGTAAAGTATTAAAGGGATCTATAAACTTTGGAATATGTTAGAGTATGTCTGAAAAGTGTTTGATGCTGTATCTCTAAAAAATGCTTTCCTGAAAACATTCAACTCAAATCCAATGGCAGTGACCTATACAACAGTATATCAAAGTTCAGACTACATGTTGCACTCTGTTCCTAAGAGCTGAATAACTGTTTGAAGCAAAGAAAACTGCAGATGCTAGAAATCTGAAATGAAAGGAGAAAATGGAACTATCTGCAGGCCAGCAGGTTTCTGATGACATTGACCCAAAACTTTATTGTTTCCCTCAACCTAGATACTACTTAACCTGTAGAGTGTTTCTGCTGTTTTCTGCATACTTCTCATAATCTTGACCCATATTTTGTTTTAAAAAGCAAATCAAATATAAAAATAGTCAATCTTCTTGTCTTCTTAACCTCTGAAACCTCTCAGCTGTAAAGGACTCTTAGTCATCTCTGGAGTGTTCACTCCAGGTACCTTCAATTCTGGCGAATCTGTTACTATTGTAGCATGACTTTCACCTTCTTCGGTTTAGTTCTCTTGTGCCTCCGATGCATGCCGAGCCCAGCAATCCTGTGAGTCAGATCCATGTTTCCCCTGCACATCATCTTTACCACCTTCTCATTGAGGATTGAGCATGTGTGCCAAATAACCAGCATGGACTTTTGACTTTTACTGTCCGTCTTTACCACAAACCTTGGTGTTTTATAACCAAAACCACTCACCTCCCCTGCTGTCAGACAGAAAATGCATGGCTTTGTAAACACGGACCAGCAGATTCAAGGATAGTTTCTTCCATACTATGTCCAGACGATTGAATGAATCTTTCATTAGTAAAAATGATACTTTCCTTACATTTTTTAACTAAACTTTTTTTTATTGGAACTCTATTCTCTGCAGTTTTTATTTTGCACAATCTGTAGTACTCTATCTTGATAGATATAGTCACCCCACGCCACATAACAACGTCTTAACAGTTAGTCTTGATAATTACTTCAACTGTAACTGGAAAGCAATTTTTGCATGCAAATGAAAAATGCTTTATTCCTATTGGCTGTTGCAGATATAAGTAACCCCAGAAATGCCACCTTTATTAAATCCCTCCCTCTAACATTTCTCAGCTTTTTTCTCTTGTTCCCTCCACCCATATTGACCTCTGACCTCTTATCTGTGGGCCTGTGCTCCTCCCCCTGCTCCCCTGCCACCCCCACCATTTTTTTCAGGCACCTGTTTTAATTTTCTTCATACCTTAATGAAGGGCTCAGGCCCAAAATGTTGGTTATTAATCTTTATCTTTGCTACATAAAGAACGCTGAGTGACTTGCTGAGTTTGTCCAGCATTTCTGTGGAAACTACAATCACAGCATCTGGAAATCTTCTTGTTTAACCTCTTTTTTAAATTGTGTACAGCAGTGGTTTTTAATCTTTTTTTTTTCCCCTCACATACTTCTTTAAGTAATCCCAATGCCATAAGTGCTCTGTGATTAATAAGGGCACAGAGCATCCATAGCATAGGGATTGCTTAAAGTGGTATGTGAGGGGAAAGAAAAGGGTTGAGAACCACTGGTGTACAGTTTCTCTCACTGAAGGTGAGGGTGGGAGAATCAGACAAAATTTGTTTTGGGTTGACATGTGGGTAATAACTGCTCTCATAAAACCATGTTGATTGGGGGAGCAAATATTTACTGCAGATATTATAGTTAAGGTTTTGATAATAATTTACTAAAATTCTCTGGACTCTGGGCAGGTCCCAGTAGATTAGAAGATGGCGAATGTCATACCATGATTCGAATAAGGATGCAACCAAAGGACAGGGATCTATAAGCCAGTTAATTTATCTCCTGTAGTTGGGGAAATGATTGAAGCAATCATTAAAGAAGAAATAGCAATCCACCTGGAGCAAAATAGATCCATCAGGCAGATGCAGCCTGGGTTTAGCAAAGGCAGGTCCTGTTTGACAGATTTACTGGAGTTCTTTGAAGATATAATTAGCTCGGTAGATAGAGAGGAGCAAATGGACATTGCTTACCTGGATTTCAAAAGGCGTTCGATATAGTGCCGCATGAAAGATTTATACATAAGATAAGGCTCTATAGATTTGGGGATGATGTGTTAGCATGGATAGAGGATTGGTTAACCAGTAGAAAGCTGAGAGTTGGTATACAGGAGTGTTTTTCTGGTTGGCAATAAGTGGTGAGCAGGGTGCCACAGAGGTCGGTGCTGGGCCCACCATTGCTTGCAATTTACATGAATGATCTGGAAGAGGGGACAGAGGGTACTGTATCTAAGTTTGCTGATTATACTAAATTGAATGGGAAAGCAAATTGTGCAGAGGATATGGAGAGTCTCCAGAGAGATATAGATAGGTTAATTGAGTGGGCTCAGGTCTGGAAGATGGAGTACAATGTTGGTAAATGGAAGGTTATGCATGTTGGAGGAAAAAAAATGGAAGGTCAGATTATTATTTATGACAATTGATTGTAACATGCTGCCATTGAAAGGACTTGGGAGCACTTGTGAATGAATTGCAAAAGGTTGGTTTGCAAGTGTAGCAGTCTATCAAGAAGGAAAATGGAACATTGGCCTTCATTGCTAGTGGGATTGAATTTAAGAGCAAGGACGTTATGCTGCCACTGTACAAGATACTGGTGACCACCCATGGTCACTGCGTGACCTCACTTGAGGAAGGATGCACTGACATTGAGGCTGGTCCAGAGGAGGTTCCCCAGGTTGATTCCAGAGATGAGGTGGATAGCCTATGAGGAGAGATTGAGGCATCTAGGACTGTACTCACTGGTATGTAGAAGAATGCAAGGAAATCTTATAGAAATGTATAAAATTATGAAAGGCATAGATAAGAGAGAGGTAGTTAAGTTTTTTCATAGAACTAAGGTACATTGCATCAAGATTCAGGATTGTATATTTTTTGATGGAGATGAGGAGGAACTGCTTTTCCCACAGGGTGGTGAATCTGTGGAATTTGCTGCCCTTTGAAGCAGGTGACCTCAGTAAATAAATTTAAGACAAGGTTGGATAGATTTTCCTATAGTAGGGGAATTCAGGATATTGGAAAAAAGCAGGTAGGTGGAGATGAGGTGGTCATCATTTCAGCCATGATTTTATTGAATAGCGAAGCAGTAACGATGGGCCAGATGGCCTACTGCTCCTATTTCTTATGTTCTTATGTACTAAGCATCAATCTATGCAGATTATATGCTCTCTTATTCTCTTCATCCAAAGACTAGTGGACATTTTGCAAAGTAATTAAAAATGGAGCCCCATATTTTTTTAATGGAAAACATGGTAGAATTTGATCCTGGCCATTGAAACACATGCTGTTCAATTACACATAATTAACCTATCAACCTGTACATTTTTGAAGGGGAGGGGGAGGAAACTGGAACTCCCGGGGAAAACCCACACAGGTCACTGGGAGAACATACAATCTCCTTGCAGATAGTACCGGATTTGAACCTGGGTCACTGGTGCTGTAACGCTGTTACGGAAACTGCTACATTAACTGTGCTGCCCTAATATTGTGGACTGAGTAATCCTGAAGTAAATTCTGGAATGAAGGAAGTTTGCAAGCATTAGTGAGCTGATTCACATTTAATCCAGATGTCAGTTATGTCACATTTTCACCTGTACATTGTGATTCTGTACCCTGCCTAGAAGCACCCAGCATCTCCTGCTCTGTCTCCCTTAACATGAGGTTATTATCTGCATTGCATACCCTCCTCAGAATTGTTTGCAGCATTTTAACCATCACTGAACTGAAAGATCTTAGGTGTTCCATAAGAAGAGTGTAATTATTCTTCTTGCTCTTGTTAACTGTCAGGTAGCTCTTATTCCCTGAAACCACATTCTGTTGAACATGCTAAAATATTGAAAACATGCCAACTCCACAAGTAAGATGGTCAGTAAATAGTGCTCATTGCTAATGTACCAAAGCATAGTTCCCTCATATGTTACGAGCCCAGAGGACCCATAAACCCAGCAGCAATAGATATTCATCAAGACAAATGGTTACTTAAACAAAAGTTGCTTTTAATGATCTGCATGCCGTTGTTGTATATTGCAAAACAGACTCTAACTCTTCTGCTCTCAAATACTACGTGAGTATTCTTGCACTGCATTCTGCTGACTGCCTCTGACTGAACTGCCCTTGCTTCTTGCAGACTAAGAATGTCCAGCATATTTTACTACATTTGGTATCTTGTTATGTCAAGAATCTTGGCTGAATTGTATAGAGCATGCACATAACAACAATCTTTGTTACCACCTCTGAGGATTGTTAGAAGGAACGCCCAAGTGCTTGAAAGAATTCTGCAACACTCCAGGGTCCTCTCAGCTACATGCCTGCTTAACATGTGTACCTGATTTTCACTCTCTTTGGCTAAAATCTTCCATGGAATGTAAATGTAACTTAAAAGGTCACCATTTATTGCCCATCCCTAATAATGTCTGAGAAGGTGGGGTCTTCTTGCACCACTGTAGTCCAGATTGTGGTTAAGCAAGGAGTACCAGTATTTTAGCCTCAGGGAAGGATAAACATATTTCCATGTCAGGGTGCTTTATAACTTTGAAGTAAATTGCACTTGCTATTATACCAATGGTATTACATGTCAGGATCCTGTTATTGACATACTGTAACCTTGGTGTGGCAGTGGTAAAGGAAGGGAATGGTTGCAGTGGGGATAGGATATCAATCAATGGCATGCTTGGCTTGAATGTTACTGAGAATTTCATGCATCATTGAACCTGCACTTGTCTAGGCCATATTGAGTTGTGCCTTATGGATGGTGGAATGGCTATGAGCACTATTGAGCATGGAGTATTTATCCTTTTGCCTTCACCTGTATTTTAAGTATTTATGTGACTGGCTCAGCTAACCTTCTGGTGCAAAATGACCCTGAGGTAATGATTTTGGCAATAGTCATTCTGTTGCCTCGCTAGCAAAAGCATTTAAACTCTTTCATTGGAATTGGTTATTTCACCTCTAACAATATAATCCTAAACCAAGCCTTGCCATATTTATCTGAGAAGCTGTAAATAGAACAGAACAGATCAAAGTGTCCACCTCTTGTCACTGATGACGAGTTAAAAGCAGGTCTGTCCAAGGCTTGGTTTGAAGAGTTCCTGAAGTGATGTCCCAAGGTTGAGCTGACTGACCTTCAACAAGAGGGTGGCAGAGTAGGCATAGCGGCTATCGCAATGCTATTGCAGTGCCAGCAACCAGGGTTCAAATCTGGCTTTGTCTATGAGGAGTTTGCAGGTTCTCTCCACGTCTTTGTGGGGTTTTCCTTGCTGCTGCTCTTGTTTACTCCCACTTTCCAAAGACATACAGGGTTATTAAGTTAATTGGCTGTGCATCTCTAAATAATAAATTAACAAGGGAAGCATTTTGTAACTTTACATGATAATGTTTGACCACTGTCTTTGATGCTGTAGTTTCCTGGTATTCTTCCTCGTTCACTTCACTTTGGCAATGAAAGACTCGTATCGAGAAAACTTTGGAAAATCATGCTTAATCATGTTTCCTCACTTATTTCTTATAACATTTTGTGTGAAAACCATCTTATCCTCGAGATTTGCCTGTTATTTCCATTACTTACATTGTTTTTCATTGATCTTCGATCCAGTAAACTCCTCCCCAAGACTAATTTTTAGGATTTTATAACCCAATACTTCTGCTTTGGCCTCCATTGTGAAATCTTGAATTCAGTTAATAGTTCTGTTCTATATTTATTATGCACTAAAATCTTGCTTGACTCCAGCTTTGATGGATTCACACACTTAACCAGCCCCTTAATAAATTTACAAATAAGTGATCTTTAATAACACTTGGAAATTTTTTAAATATTCTCTTTTCTGTAAAGCATGTTAATTTCTGTTTATTTTTTTCATATACTTCTCTCAAATCCACAAAATAGTACTACATGTGTGCAAATGTTTTCTCTTCAATCTATTTCCAAATTGTGATTAAGATCTTGGCAGAAATTTACCTTTGGTTTCAGAGCCAGTTGATATTGTTTTGTCGGTGATTTTTTTGATATGTCATCTTAACTCTTAATCTGTAAACTAAAATGGCCAAATGGTCATGATATTGGAGAGTTAGAGTTGGAGCTTGGCTTTATTTATTGCATGACACATGCTTCAGCGATGTTTTTAATGTATGTTTGTGAAGTCATTTGATGTAAAGATGCATATTAAATCTGTAGTTTTCTATAAACAAGAGAGAGAAAGAGAGAGAGAGAGAGAGAAATTTGATGAAATAGTAACATTTTTAAATTACAGGCCAAAGCAGAGAAAATCCAGACTTTGTAGGGTACCTAAACCATCTTGGTGACATTGGTAAAAAATCCAGAGAGTCAGGAGGTGTGCACAAGGATGATTAGCTTTGGATAGATAGATATATCAATTCACAGTGGCCTTAGAAAGGGGAAGACAGGGATAATGAACTGAAATGCATGCCTCTTTCAGCTGATCAGTCATCATCAGTGATAGATTTTCCGACACTACCACGATGCATTTTCCTCTCAAATGTATTGCTGCTAAAACCTCAGCTCCCAAATGATCCAGAATCCAGAAAACATCAACCAAATGTACGTTGCATGGGTATCGTAGTGGTTAGCGCAGCGTCGTGACAGTGCGTTGCCAGTAGGGAGTTTGTACGTTCTCCCCATGTCTACGTGCATTTCCACCTGGGGGCTCTAGCTTCCTCCCACCATTCAAAACATATGGAATTGTGGGTTAATTGAGTGTAAATGGGTGGCACGGGTTTGTGAGCCAAAATGGCCTGTTACTGTGTCGTAAGTCTAAATAAAAAAAACCTCTCAGATAGTCTAAGATAATTCCAGTGATCGCATGGTAATGGCCTTAGTGATAACTGAAGATATCATTCATCTACCTAGATCTTTCCTGAGGTATAAAAGGTATAACTTGAAGGGAAGGGATTGTGAAAGCTACCAATTGTTAACAGAATAATTTAAATATGTTTGACAGGAGTTAAATTGACATTAAATAAGAAATAATCTTTTAAATGGTTTTGATTAGATTAACATGTGATCTTCATTGTTATATGGGTTTCCTTTACTTAGGGATGCTTCAGAATATCATTGTGGAGTGCTTTCTTGCTTATATATCAGGAGAAAGTGGACAATTGGCCTGTTCTCCACTGCAATTTCTATGGCTACATACCACGAATTAGTGTTCTGTCTGAATTTAACCTATTGTTTATTATTTCATCAGCTCTGCCCTATACATGTATGTTGAGGAGGTGTGCGGGCATCCATTCCAGACTGATATGCTAAAATGAATACTGAATTGCTATACTCTCTGAGCTATGACTTTTCTGTCAAGATGATAAAGCAAGACTTGATGTTGTCGCAGACAAATTTAAACTATTGTAATCACTCTATTCGAACCATAGAATCAAAGAATACTACAGCATGGAAACAGGCCCCTTCAGCGCTTCTAGTCTGTGCCAAACTTTTTTTTTGCCTAGTTTCACTGACCTGTACCCTGCCTACATTCCTCCAAACTCTCCCATCCATGTACCTGTCCAAATTAATTCTTAAATGTAAAAATTGAGCCCGCATTCACCACCTCAGCTGGCAGCTGATTCCACACCTCTGCCACTCTCTGTGTGAAGAAGTTCCCTCTCATGAACCCCCTAAACTTTTAAATACCTCAATCAAATCTCCTATCACTCTTCTACTCTCCAAAGAATAAAGTCCTAACCTGTTTAACCTTCCCCTGTAACTCATTTCCTGAAGTCCAGGCAACAACCTATTAAATCTTCTCTGCAGTTTTTCTATCTTATTGATAACTTTTCTGTAGTTTGGGATGGAAAGTTTGTCCTAGAGTGCTGGCCAATATTTATCCATTTTTCTTTTTCAATCTTTTTTATTGTTTTTTGTAATAAATACAGTACAATGATAAAAAGGGACAAAACTGAAAATACAATATCACATATGTAAATATATCTCAACATATAACTTCAAACAGTATCAACTCAGTCCCCCCTCCACTGCACTGGGTGAAGACAGAAAAGACATCAAAAATATTATATATAAAAACCTAACTAACCTACTCTTTTAAAAAAAGAAAACTAACCAGAAAATCTGAGCAGCGTATCCTGAGGGTTATATATATTGTGTAGCTTTTGATTCATACCGTGAATCAAAAAACAAAGGTAAGATTATATCTCACCTGGAAGAGTGAGTACATCTAATCACATTAAATGAAGTGAAAATAAGACACAAAAGGCTGCCATGTATCTTCAAATTTCACTGTTGAACTAATACATGATATCTAATTTTTTTCTGAACTTAAACAGGACATAATATGAGGGAACCATTGAAACACTGTTGGAGGTCTCAAGTCTTTCCATTTGAATAAGATGGCTCTTCTAGCCAACAGTGTAGAGAAGGCCACAACCTGTTATGCAGATACAGAAAAACTCCTTATGTCTGGCTTAATAACCCCAAAAAGAGCAGTTAATGGATTTGGTTGTAGCTCCACCTGAAATTCAATTGAAAATATATTAAAAATTTATTTCCAATAGATTTCTAAGGATGGACAAGACCAAAACAGATGTGCCAATATAGCAATTGTGGTGGCCCGCCGTGGCTGCAATTGAACTGGTGCTCTGGGTGGCGAGTACAACTAAAGGCCAGCAGCCTGCGCAGCGGCACTGGTCCCAACAAGCAAACCGACAGGTGAACGGCAAGGGCAGCTTAAAGGTCAGTGACACCAAAATGGTGCTGGCCTTGCTGCAGAGCCAATAGATAGGGACAGCGCGCGGGGAAGAAGAGCATTGTCATACAGAAAACTACCTGCATGTGGGAAACCTGCTTTAGTTATGCAGGTTGTGACGTCAGCCAAGGGGGGCCAAGGTGGGGAACAGTGCAAGTATAAAAGTCAGTCCAGAGCCCTAATAAAACTCAGAGCTTAACCTGTGTGTGTTACATGTGTGTGTCTTCAAGTAGCACGTGGCTACAATTGGTGACCCCAATGATTTAGATAGCACGTAAACTCAGTGAAGAGGCAGCAGTCAACATGGTCGCTCTCAAGCTGGTGACCTTCTGGATGAATCAACCACGCTGTGGTTTGACCAGGCTGAGGCACAGTTCCAGATCCAGCAGATCACAGCAGAGTCCACCCGGTGCTACCATGTAATGAGCACCCTGGACCAGTACACAGGAGGCCGGGTGGCCAACTTCATCCATCGGAACGCACATACACTGCCTTCAAGGACTTGCTGATCGAGATTTTCGGGCTCTCATGGTGTGAGAGAGGAGCACCTGGACAAGCTAGGGTACAGGCCCCCGTCAGCTCTCATGAATGAGATATTGGTCCTCCTGTGCAAACACAAACCCTGAATCATGTTTGAACAGGCACTCCTGCAGAAACTCCTGTAGACATCTAACTGCTCATGGCTGATGCAGATTTTAGCAAACCCTGGAAAATCGCAGCATGAGCGTATATTCTGTGGAAACAGAAGAGAGAGTACTCGGTGTCTATGGGGCTCATCACTAAACCCTGCAGCCAGACCCATGCAGATCCACTGAGAGAACAGCAGCGCCCCAGAGGAGGTGATCCAGACAACCATTGGTGTTTCTACCACCAGCAATGGGGTTCTAGATCCTGTCGGTGCAGGCTGCTATGCAACTTTCAGAGAAACGTTGGGATCAGCTGTTGCTAATGGCTATGATGGCTGGCCACCAAGACAGCCTCCTGTATGTTTGTGACCGCTAGTCTGGAAGATGTTTCTTTGGGGACAGAGGAGCAGAGGTCAGCATCCTGCCCCTGTCAGGACATCAGGAACAGGCAGTGATGCCCCAAGGTGACACCTGCAGCCTCCAGAACTGAAGTATGGTGCTTTCAACAGAGAGCTACTGGTGCTGTACTTAGCCATCCATCACTTCAGGTACTTCCTAGAGGGCAGGTGCTTCAAGGCTTTCATAGATCACAAGCCCCTGACTTTCACCTTGGCTAAGATCTCAGATCCCTGGTCAGCCTGCCACCAACTACATCTTGGTGTACACCACAGATGTAAGGTATGTCTCCAGCAAAGACAACATGGTGGCTGACACACTGTCCAGGCAAAGTATCCATGCACTATCAAAGGGAGTGGACCTTGTGGCACCTGCAAAGGCACAGCACAAAGATGAGGAAATGCCCCAATACTGGACTGCAGTTCCAGGACATCCCAGTCGGCAGAGGTAGCACCACCCTTCTATGCAACGTGGTCACTGGTCATGTCAGACCCATCATCCCGGCAGCTTGGAGATTACAGGTTTTTGACTCCATCCACAGACTGAATCACCCATCTATCAGGACCACAATATGGCTGATGGCCAGAAAATATGTGTGACATGGATTGCAGAAAGGGGTCAGTGGGTGGGCAAAGATGTGCATGCAGTGCCAAACAACCAAGGTAAACAGACCCCACCTCAGCACTTCGGGCCTGCAGAATGAAGTTTCGACCACATCCACGTGGACCAAGTAGGACCCTTGCCGGTATCCCAAGGTTTCTGCTATCTTTTCACAATGGTCGACTGTTTCACCAGGTGGCCAGAAGTGGTCCCACTGGCAGACACATCCACAACCTCATGCGCAAGGGTCCTCATATTGTCTTGGGTGGCACGGTTCAGGTTACTGTCCCACATCACATCCAACAGAATGGCCCAGTTCACCCTAGTCTGTGGTCTAACCTCGCCAGGCTGTGGGGTGCCCAGCTGCATCACATAACAGTTTACTACCCACAGTCCAATGGGGTGGTGGAGCACTTCCACAGGCACCTCAAAACTGCGCTCACGACCAGACTTCAAGGACCCAACTGGGTAGACGAGCTACCATGGGCACTATTGAGCATCTGCACGGCACCCAAGGAGGACCTCAACACTTCTTCGGCCAAACTTGTCTATGGAGCTCCACTGGCGGTCCTAGGAGAATTCGTACCATCCCCAGGCGGACAGCAGGATGACTCTGCAGCATTCCTCAATGGCCTAAGGGAAAGAGTCATCAATCTGGCCCTGATTCCACCTTCCAGGCACAGACACGCAAGGACCAACTTACCTAAAGACCTCCAGGACAGTGAGTATGTTTTCATTCGCAGTGGTCCATATCATCCACCGTTTTATAGGCAATATGAGGGTCCATTCTGGTTCACCTGCAACAATGGGACCACATTTGAGATGGAGGTCGAAGGCAAGATGGTGGTCTTCACCACAGACAGACTGAAGCTGGCACACCTGGATTCAGCACACTCGGTCAAGACATCAGCACCACGCTGAAGAGGCAGGCCACCAAAGACTGCAGAGACTTTGCCTCCAGGCACCAAGGACAATAGCAAGGACAACACCATCAGTTCTGGAGGTGGTCATGTGGCAGCCGATCACCATGGTGATTGAGCCGGCACTCCGGATGATGAGAGCAACCAAAGGCCTGCAGCCCAAGCAGCAGCACTGACCCCAACAAGCGAACCAGCAGGTGAATGGCAAGGGCAGTTTAAAGGCCAGTGACCCCAAAAATGGTGCTGGCCTTGCTGCGTAGCTGACAGACAGGGACAGCACATGGGGAAGAAGGGCATTGTTATGCAGAAATGTAATTGTGCATGGGAAACCCACTTTTTTATGTATGTTGTGATATCAGCCAAGGGGTGGGGGGGCATGGCGGGAACACTGCAAGTATAAAAGTTGGGCCTGAGCCCTAATAAAACTCAGAGCTTAACCTGACTGCACTACAAGTGTATCTTCTTTCGAGTAGCATGTGACTACACAATATCAGATTTGCATCTGTCACAAGTAGGGTTAATATTAGAAAAGATACAACATGTGAACAAGATGCCTCACTTTGAATTGGTTTGATGAATGTCGGGCACATATTAAAGATGTATTCACCATTTTAAGAATCTTGTCCCATTGATCCTCTGGTAAGGGTCTTGCAAGTTACAATCCCCAAGTCTTTGTAATTTTTAGTGAAATACTGAATATAATTTCAATAATATATCATGTATAATTCCAATTAATCCTTACCGAGAAGGATTCAATTGAAAAATATTATTAACTAGATCTGGTGGATATACAAATGGAAAGTCTGGTAATATGGTATTTAAGAAATTTCTAATGTAAATATCTAAAAAAATGAATATTTAGTAAGTTATATTTACTTGACAACTGTTCAAAAGACATTAAACATTTATAGTTCACCTTATTATTAATGGTTACTAATAATAACAAATCCTCCTTATTTAGGCTGTTTGGAGAAACAAGACAGGTATGTCCCTTAGCCCCTTGCTATTTGATCTAGCTTTAGAATCTCTGGTAATAGCCCTTAGAGACATTCATGAGGTTCAAGGGATTGGCAGAAATGGAGTAACTCATAAGGTTTCTTTGGTTACAGATGACCTATTAGTTTTTATTTCAGAACCCAAAAGGTCTATCCCAGCTATGTTATCTGTGCTTTTGCAATTCAGCTCTTTCTCTGAATATAAATTAATTTTTCCAATTAATATGCAGGTCCCCTATTTACACTCAAGTTCCATTAAAGATTGTCGGAGATAATTTCACACCCTTAGGGATTAAAATTACTAAATGATTTAAAGATTTATATAAACTCAATTTTTTTCCTCTATTCGAGAATGTGATATTTGTAGATTGTCTTTTTGTAGATCATCCCTCTTTATCATTATCTTTAATAAGTCATATTAATACAGTTAAAATAATAATACTACCTCTTTTTGAAAAGTTATTTCAAGTGATTCCAGTTTTCATCCCAAAATCTTTTTGTGAGAATATTGATTCAAAATTTCTTCCTTTATTTGGAAGAACAAAAACTCTAGAATTAGTAAATTTCATTTACAAGACTTGAAAAAAGATGGAGGTAAGGGCCTACCTAATTTTAGATTTTATTTCTGGGCTGTTAATATTCATTATCTAATTTTTTGGATTTTTTTATTTGACAAATTGGATCAATTCTTCTCTATATGGAAAATTAAAGGTATTATTTCTTTTGAAAATTTATTTAAGGAAGGTTGTTTAATGTGTAATATTTATCCTTCTGCCCATATCACTAATTAATAGTTCATCTACTCATTATCACATTGCAATCAATTGCTGTGTGAATTTCATTGTGGGGCTTCCTATATTACCATTATTCCTAGATCCCTCTATTCTACTGCACTCTTCAATGCCCTACCATTCTCCATATATGCCCTATTTTGATTAGCCCTACAAAAATTTAACCTCACATTTATCTGCATTAATAAAGTTTGATGTTCATGTGAATATCCAGACTTGCATCTACAGCTACATACCCTTTCTGACTACTTCTCTCTACCACCATTTTGTGCCACACAGTTTACATCTCAGTTTCCAGGCCTCCCAGTTCTGGCCCCCACAAGGATTTGACTGTTGCTCTATTCACGTCTCTTGCCAAATCCTATGGACCACCCTCACCTCCATTCGCAGTTACAAGAGGACAATAGTTCTGGATCTCACTCGCCACGACCAGCCAAGGAACTCTCCTACTCTTCATTCTCCACCAGATCCATGCATTCAACCTACACTCACCTGGTGTCCATCAACTCCCCAAAGGCAAGTTGGGTCTCCTGGCCTGTTTCCATGCTGTTAAACTCTCTAATTCTAATAGTACCTGAAAAGTGTGAAGCAGTTTTGTTCAGGAAATATTTCTGTGCAGCAAGGCATAAAACAAGCAGAAATGGTGTGGTCATTTACTTTTCACTTGAGCCACATGTGTAGTGCAAATTGTTCAATGGAAATCAGTATGTCTTGTGAAGAGAAGAAGGCCATATGTTGAATGGCTGGAGAGACTGGGAGGCCTTGCAGCTGGAGAGAGAACTTTTTGAGAAGACCCTGTCCAATGTTTGCCAGTGGAAAGGGTGTATTTCGCAAAGGAACAAGTGATTGTTTGGGGACACTCTCTGAATCCTGGGTGAGATAGATAGCTGGATGTCAGGCAGTGGTTGTTTAACCCAATGGGGCAGTACAAGCAGGAAGTTGAAATGAAGACCTCACTGTTCAAAGACAGGGAAGGAGAACACACAATTTCAGAAGAAATTTAGACAAAATGTGATGAAGCTGCCAAACTAAGGAAGTGGTTGCAGAATGTTTTTAATCTTCCACATAATACAGAGCTGGCTGACCTTGACAAAATCTAAAAGGATGCCATAGATTTTAGACTTCTTTCCTCTCAGTTGGATCTGAAACCTTGGGGTTTTGCTTTCATAGAATATGGCAAAAGAGTGACATCAGTGCTGGAACACAGCCAAGGTATAGGAGTGGATTTTTGATCCATGGCTGTTCATATTGTGGGATGGTGTATTCCAAATGGCAGGAGTTGAAGATATTTTTTGCAGATATTGCACTTTTAGGTGCCACATTACAGGAAGGATGTAGAGGCTATGGAAAGGGTCGAGAATGTATTCACCAAGAGATTGCCTGAATGAAAGAGGATTTGATATAACAGGAACTTAACTTGTTTTCAGAATCAGAATCATACTTATTGTCATGAACATGTCATGACAATTGTTCTTTATAGCAGCAGCATTGTACATTACAGGTGCAAAATTGCTATGAACTACAATTCCTAAATGCAAGATTAAAAAAAAACTACAAAAGATAAAAAAGTGAGGTAATGTCCATAGGTCCATTATCCATTCAGAAATCTGAAGACAGAGGGGAACGAGTAGTTTTTGTAATATTGAATGTGTATCTTCAAGCTGCTGTACCTCCTTCCTGATGCTGGAGATGATAAAAGGGTATGACCTTGGTGGTGATGGTCCTTGATCATAGAAGCTGCTTTGTTAAGATCCGCCTCTTAAATATGTCTTTAATGGAGTGGATTAATGGCCATGATAACATTCATCAAGTTTAAAACCATCTGTCGGCATTTCCTGTCCTGTACATTGGCACCTCCATACCAGACAGTGTTGATCCAGTCAGAATGGTCTCCTGTATACCTGTAGAAATTTGCAAGAGTCTTTGGTGACATATCAAATCTTCTCAAACTCCCAATGAAATATAGCTGTTGGTGTGCCAACAATGCAATTCATGATTGCATTGACATGATGGTCGCAGGATAGGTCTTCAGAGATGATGACACCCAGGAATTTGAAGTTCCTTACCCTCTCCACTAATGACCTCTCAATTATGACTAGTTTGTGTTCTCCAGGTTTCCACTTCCTGAAGTCCACAATCAATTCCTTTGTTTTGATAAGATTGAGTGCAAGGTTGTCGTTGAGACTCAACTAACTGATCTATCTCACTCCTGTGCATTTCCTCATTGCTGACTGTGACTTTAGTGACAACTGTCGTGTCATCAGCACATTTGGAGATGGCATTTGAATTGTTCCTAGTCACATGGTAATGGCTGTAGAGAGAGTAGAGGAGTGGGCAAAGGACGCATCCCTGAGGTGTGCGTGTATTGATTGTCAGTGAGGAGGAGATATTGTTACTGATCTGAACTGACTGTAGTCTTCTGTTGAGGAAGTCAAAGATCTAGTTGTAGAGAGAAGTACAGTGCCCAATTTTGTAAACTTTGAAGTTTTCTCTGGAGTCTTGAAGGCTGAGGGGAGACATGACAGAAATTTATGAAATGATGAGAGTCATAGGAAAGTAGCTAGTCAGGATCCTTTTCCAAGAGTGCAACTCTCAGATACTAGAGGACATAGCTTTAAAATGAAAGGGAAAAATTTAAGGCAAGGCATTTTTTTTACACAGAGAGTATTGGGTGGCTGGAATATGCTGCTTGGTGAAGTGGCAGAAGAAAATACAATAGCTTTGTTTAGACAGACACACAAAAAGGCAGGGAATAGAAGGGTACAGATCATATACAGGCTGATGGGATTGGATTAGACCGGCATCAAATGGAGAAAATGGGAGAAAGGGATAGTGTCCTTAAAAAAAAACAGGGTTAGAGGTAGCTCTGGAACTTAGTGGTAATCAAATGAGGTACAAACTTTGAGTGTGGTCATAATGGGGTGTTATTCATTCCGGTAATGGAGTTGATGAGACACGATGGCAAAAGCACTAAGACACCCTAAGCACATGGACTTTTCATTTTGGATATAATGCTAATAATAATAAAGGAGAACAGAAGGCTCAGACAAGAGCCAATACATCACACTTAGGAAAAAAGTTGAAGAGGAAATTGGAAGCCTTAGGTAGGTCTGAACAAGGGATGGAGGAAGCACTGGCTGCAGTATAGTGGACAATGGACTAAATGAAGTGTATGAAAAGAACATAGAATGTGACTCCCTTTATTCAGATTACCTGCCACATGTCTGACCAGGGTAGCTCAACAATCTCCAGATTAAGAACATTTAATTCATGAAAATAGTGGTTGACAGTTTATCTATAATCTGGACATGGAAAATCAAGGGTGAGGGAAATATGCGATCATAGATTCTTAGTTTGCTACAACTCCAGCACAACAGAACTTGAAATGGTGTTTTCTGGAAGAGTCAGAACCCTGGATACATACCTCAAAAGGGAAAAAAGTGGGTAGTTCCATCATAAAGGCAAAATAATGAAAAGAGGTTAAAAGTGCACAAGAAGAAAAAAGTAAAAAAGTGAGACTGTCAGAAGAGCGGAAAGAAGTTAGATCATGTTAAAAGACAATGAAAATTAACTTGCTAAAGCAATACTACTTTTCAGACAGAGCAAAGTAAAACTGAAAGGAGAAATATGCGTTCATTTTTTACTTCAGACTTGCTTACTTAAAAGAATAAATTTAAAGATGATCGAGGTGCTAAGCAAGTCAAGGTATCATCTGCGGAGAGATCTGAAATGGTAACTTTGTTTCTCACTCTGCAGTTCCTACCTGACCTGTTGATTAGCCCCAACATTTCAATTTTTATTTCAGATTTCTGCAGCTTTTAAAAAAATGTTGATTACTTAAAAATAATGCAATGGTAAATGAGAGAATAAAATCTTCTTGGACAAATACATTTTAATATTTTAATGCGTGTTGTAAGGTAAAAACATCATGAGATGGGACCGGAGAAGGAGTCACCCAGTACTAAGGAGTAACAGAATGCAGATGTGACCTTGTACACTCAAGATAAGCTTTGCACTAACAAGAATGATGAGCAGCAGACTAACAGAGAAGGGTAGCAACAGTTTATTCATTGGACAATGTCATGGTATGATAATTTACTAAGTACGTATCCTGAGGTATAAAAAAACACCATTTTGCTGATAACGGCAGAATGCATTCTCCGACTAACATGTTTAGTCGCAAGTGTTACAATCCGGTAATAAAGAACAAAGAACCCTGATTTCGACTCAGTCTGGTGTTTGTCTCACTCATTCATGAACAAAGCAGACCTAACAGTGTGCATTGTAAAATAGTTAAGTGAAGCAATATTAATTTAAAAAAAGATTTTTCCTTTGAAACAATAATCTTCGCAATATTCTTTTTACCGATGACGCTATCTTCTGAGTGACAAATCACCTGGCAATCAATTCATTGATTTAATCATTTAGTAGTAAAATACTGAAGAAGCAGGAAATCCAAAGTCAACAAAGCAAATGTCTGAAATTTTTAATGTCAGATTGAATCTGTGGAGGGAGAAATCCACTTATTCTTTACAGAAAGTTACAGAAGGAAACAGTGGAAGAAAAGCCTGTTCTCTTGATTGTCTTGAAATTTGTAAATACATGAAAATGGAATGTCACAAGTAGTTCATATTCGCCGAAGTCCTGGAATCATTCAAAAATCTGTTTGGGAATTGTACAAATAGATTAATTCAGATGGGCTTCTTATCTGGAATCATCTTGTGAATGAACAAGCTCATTTTAATTTGCAAAGTAGCGTAAAATAGATCACCTGCTACTCAGTTCTCTTCACCTCCTATCTATTGATGTTAATGGAAAGAAGAATGAGACGGGACTTTGATGAATGATCAGTTGCCTGCTACCTATTGTCTGCTTTTCTTCAAGCTGAATCATTATTCAGTTCTGACAGAAAGCTTCTAATGGGCATATGTAACATATTAGAATAATAAGGATATTAAATTGACTATTCAGGGCTAAACCCTTTGACTTGTGATAAAAGATTAATAATAAACAATTTGTTTGATGATTTTTTTGATGATTTTTTTTTCATTTGTTTATACTCTCATCGTGCTCCCTCAAAAGGCATATACACTGATTCATACATGGCACTGTTTGACTAGTGTTCATTAAGGGCATGTGCAACAGATGACATTACATATATTTAAGGGTGAGATGGATAAAAATGTAAAAGAACAAGAATTGAGGGTTTTGGGGAATCTGGCACAGGAGAGAAGTTGAAGCCAGCATACACTAGCCATGATCAGGTTTAATGGTAGGGCAGACTTGAGGGATCTAGTGGCACGCAGCTGTTTTTATTTTCTTGTGTGTTCTTATGTGACATGATCTAATATCTCTAAGTGCTAAAGCCCCAAACAAGCAGGCCTTTTTCTTTGGCATTTCAGATGTACAAAAGGTACTACTATCATTTGAGTAATTTGTTATACTCTACGGTTTGTCATGTTCGCTGATAAATTTCAAGGCTGTCATGGTAAGAGAAGGGAAGTAAATGAACAAAAAAAAAGAGGCAGATTGAGAGGCCAACAGAGTTTCTCTTTTTATAGCTGCTGTCTGACCTGCTGAGTGTCTCCAGCATTTTCTGTTTGTTAAGGAAAATGTGAGTCCATGTCATTAAGTTTTTTCCTTGTCATTGCAGTGGCTGCTACACAGGTTGAAACTCACAATGACCATGTTGGGGGTTTCAACGAACTATTTTATTCAAACTTCGCGCGCATCCCTTTAAGGGCATTGTGAAGTCTGCCCCTGTGTCGGTGGTGACATCACCACGCTCACCCGAGGAGCACACTTTGCCCAAACCCACATGGCAGAAAGGTCCCCTGATGGTGCCATCTTCTCATGGCTGCCCGGTCGGTGCCATCTTTTTGTGGCTGCCCTGCCGGAGCGGCGGTACAAGTGGGGCGGTTCGCCATGAGGATGTGCGTCACCACACATCCCCCCCAGAACTGGCTTACGCGTCTCGCCTCTTGGGTGGCCAACCTCATTGTTTCGGCTGGGCCATTGCTACCGTTTGGCTAAGGTCCAGGTGTGAGGCCTTGAGAAGCTCGACTGTGAAAAATTCCTCATTGCCCCTGATGTCTAGAATGAACATCTTGCCTGAGCGCTGCAGGACTTGTAGGGACCTTCGTAGGGGCGCTGTAGGGGCACAGTGTATGGACCTCGTTGGACAAAAACAAAATCGGCTGTGGCCAGCTCCTTGGGGGACGCAGGACATGTGGCTGCCATGGTGGGATGGTGGTAGGGGGGCTAGTGAGATGAGCTTATCCCGTGTCTGCCAGAAAGGTCCGACTTTCAGCTGCGGGGCCGATCCTTGGGCCAAAGAATTCCCTGGGTAGCGAGAGTGGTGCGCCACAAACCAACTCTGCGGTTGATACCTGTAGGTCTTCTTTCGGAGTTGTTCTGATGCCGAGCAGGACCCAGGTCAACTCATCCGTCCAGCTGGGACTGGTGAAGTGAGCCATGAGTGCCAACTTTAGGTGCCAGTGGAAGTGACAAACCTGATTGAGTTTTTCGAGAGGGTTACAAAAAAGGTTGATGAAGGGAAAGCTGTGGATGTTGTCTATTTAGACTTTAGTAAAGCTTTTGACAAAGTTCCCCACAGGAGGTTAGGAAAAAAGGTGGAGGCATTAGGTATAAATGAGGAGGTAGTGAAATGGATTCAGCAATGGTTGGATGGGAGGTGTCAGAGAGTAGTGGTAGAAAATTGTTTGTCCAATTGGAGGCCAGTGACTAGTGGAATTCCTCAGGGATCGGTTCTCGGTCCACTATTGTTTGTTATATATATTAACGATCTGGAAGTAGGGGTGGAGAATTGGATAAGCAAGTTTGCGGATGATACAAAGATTGGTAGTGTTGTGGACAGTGAGGAAGATTACCGTAGATTAAAAGATGATTTAGGAAGACTGGAGGTGTGGGCTGAGAAATGGCTGATGGAATTTAATACAGATAAGTGTGAGGTGTTACATTTTGGAAAGGCAAATCTAAATAGGTCATCTGCATTAAATGGTAGGCTATTGAGATGTGCAGAGCAACAAAGGGATTTAGGAGTTATGGTAAATAGTACCCTCAAGGCTGATACTCAGGTAGATGGTGTGGTGAGGAAGGCATTTGGAATGTTGGCCTTCATAAATTGGAGTATTGAACTCAAGAGTAGGGAGGTTATGATGAAATTGTACAAGGCATTGGTGAGGCCAAATTTGGAGTACTGTGTACAGTTTTGGTCACCAAATTATAGGAAAGATATAAACAAAATAGAGAGAGTGCAGAGAAGGTTCACGAGAATGTTGACAGGATTTCAAGGTTTGAGTTACAGGGAAAGGTTGTGCAGATTGGGGCTTTTTTCTCTGGAGCGTAGAAGATTGAGAGGGGACTTGATAGAGGTGTTTAAGATTTTAAAAGGGACAGACAGAGTAAACGTGGATAGGCTTTTTCAATTAAGAGTGGTGGAGATTCAAACTAGAGGGCATGGTTTAAGATTGAAGGGGGAAAATTATAAGGGGAACATGAGGGGAAATTTCTTCATGCAAAGGGTGGTGGGGATGTGGAATGAGCTTCCGACAGACGTGGTCGAGGCGGGATCATTGGTTACATTTAAGGAAAGACTAGATAGTTACATGGATAGGAGAGGACTGGAGGGGTATGGACCGGGTGCTGGTCAGTGGGACTAGGAGGGTGGGATTTGTTACGGCATGGACTAGTAGGGCCGAACTGGCCTGTTCTGTGCTGTAAGTGGTTATATGGTTATATAGTTATATGGTTAAGTGCTCAACTAGACCGTTGGCTTGGGGATGGTATGCGGTGGTGTGGTGAAGCTTGATCGCCAAGAGATTTGTCAGCTGTGACCAGAGAGCGGATGTGAACTGGGCATCCCTATCGCTCGTCATGTATGCCGGGACCCTGAATCTGGCGATCCAGTGGGTGAGTGGGTTCCTGGTGCAGGACTTGGCAGATGTGACTCTCAGTGGGATGGCTTCTGGCCACCTGGTTGACCACTGTCAACAAATAGTGGGCATCCCTGGATACCAGCAGAGGCCCCACGACGTCGATGTGTATGTGCTCGAACTTCTTGGCCATGGGGTTGAACTGCTGTACCGAGGCCTTTACATGGCACTGGACCTTGGAGGTCTGACACTGCATTGCAGTTTATCGCCATCTGGGCTACCTGCTTCTTGAGGCCATACTACACAAAACATTCTGCCACCATGCGAACTGATGACTTGACCGAAGGATGGGCCAAATCATGGACCATGCTGAAAGCCTGCATCCTCCATTGCAGTGGCACTACTGGACTTGATGAGCTGGTGGAGACATTGCAGAGCAGCGTGTAGGGACTGTCAGGCAACTTGAGGTCCTGGAGCTGGATACCTGTGATGGCAGTGTGGAAAGTTTGTGTGTCTACATCCTCCTTCTGCACCTGCGCTAGCTGAGCATAGTGCAGGCTGGGGGCGAGGCTGTGGATGGTGAACACGGTGAATGGCCTGCCCTCCAGGAAGTACCAGAAATGTCTGATGTCCAGGTACAGGGCCAGGAGTTCCTTGTCGAAGGCGCTGTACTTCAGTTCTGGGGAGCGGAGGTGCCTGCTGTAAAAGGCAAGTGGGCATCACTGGCCGTTGACTGATCATTCCAGGATGCCCCTGATGGCTGTAGCTGACACATCCACTGAGAGTGTGGTGTGGGCGTCCAGCTGCGGGTGGACAAGTAGGGTGGCGCTCACCAGGGAATCTTTCATTGCAATGAAAGGATTCTCAGCCTCTTCTGTCCATTCCGGGGCTTTGTTCTTCATGGCGACCAGTGTGAACAACGGCCGCATGATGCGAGCCACCCCCGGGATCAACCGGTGATAGAGGTTGACCATGCCAATGAATTCCCTTAGGCCCTTGAGGGTGTTGGGCTTCAGGAACAGGGATACGGCTGTGACCTTCTTGGGTGCCGGGGTGGCTCCGTCTGCCGAGATGGTATGGCCCAGGAACTGCAAGGCAAGCTTCAGCCTGTTGCCACAGCATCCTGAATTGGAAATTTAAGTTCTCCTTTGTCTGCTGTTGTTAATTCTGCATATAACAGTGAAGCTACAAGTAAAGGGATAAAACAAATTTAATGCCTTGACTGTGCTACTATCCACTGGTTGGAAAAGTCTGGAAGCAGGTTATTCATAGGAAACAATTGAGAAAATTTCTAAGGGAAATAATTTCTATTCCATCTCAAAAATAATCTCTTAAAAATATTATGAAAAAGTTGTAGGGTTGAAAATGAAGACTAGTTATTCCAAATCTTGCAAATAAGTGCACTTTTATAATGGAGTAGAAGTCTATTTTCGCTTGTGTGACAAAGCATAAGAACCAGAAAAACAAATGAATTACCCTATCTTCCAAGAACTATTACCCTAAAACTTCAATCTAACAATTATGCAATACTTCAACACAGATAAATTAGCAAATATTACATAGTTTAAACATTATTTATTCTCTTGAGTCTCGGCATGACATTTACATGGTTCCAGCAATGTTCTGGAAAATGTTGGATTATTTTCATCACTACCTAATTCATAAGCTTCAATCTCCCAATGAAACCATCATTTATTACTTGTTTCCTACAAGAGTTTATATGTTACTAATTACATTCTTTCCAGTTAATCCTGTTGCCTGACTGTTTGGTTCAAGATTATTCTTTATGAATTTGTTATTACTCTACACACAATTTTAAACAAAAAAGATTGTATTACACAAAAGTGTAAATTAAAAATCTTCATTATCGCTGCTTGAAGAATTGATCAGTTTCCAGGATTATGCTTCTCATCAGAAAGACATATTTGAAAATTTATTCTCTCTTGAGTCTTCTGGAGATTTAGAAACCTTGCATTGTACATCTCTCTTAAGGATTTCTGCATTTTTCTCCAATGATATCACTTACTTTCACCAACTTTGCACTGTGTGCCTTTCCTTCATAAACTCTTTACATTGAAATTACTGAGTTGACCTTGATCAATTTTATATCTATCTTATTTGCATTATAATTGTATTGTGATTGTAAAATTGCCCAGGCACGTTGAAGAGGATAGCAAAGAGTGTGGAACATAGAACAGTACAGCACAGGAACAGGTCCTTTGGCCCACAAAGTCTGTATAGATAGATAAGTAAGAGGGTCAAAAGCTTTTGCAGAATCAGAATTTATCTTCATGAATATGTCACAAAATCTGTTGCTTTATGGCAGCACTACAGTGCAAATATTGTTATAAATTACATTTAAAAATAAATACACATTTCTCCCAGAATAAAAATGTCAAATACTAGAAGACTAAATTCTCTTCTGCATGCATGTGATACCTATCCCTTTATTTCCTACTTATGTCCATCTAAAAACCTCTCATATACTTCTGCCCTATCTGTTTCCACTAAAAATGGCAGTCTGTTCCAAGCACTACCAATCTCTATGTAAAAAACACACCAATATCCTATATAAACTTTCTCCCTCTCTCCTTCAATGCGCATCCTTTAGCATTTTTACCCTGGAAAAATAATTCCAACTGTCTATCAGTTCCTCTCAGGTCTCTTCTCAGCCTCTGATGCCCCAGAAAAAGAAACCTAAATTTGTGTAATCTCTCTTTACAGTTCATACCCTCTTATCAAAGCACAATCCTTGTAAATCTCTTTTGTACCCCTTCTAAAGCTGCTACATTCTTCTTCTATTGGGATAACCAGAATGAATATAGTACTCCAAGTGCAACCTAACTGAAGTTTCATGTCCCTACCCAATGAAGGTAAGGTATACCTTAAAGGAAAGCTCAGGGTTCAAACATCAGTTATATATCTATCTCCCATCAATTCTGTGAGACCTGTTGAGTTTCTTCAGCATTTCTGTGTTTTTACTGCAATCAGTGTCTGCAGATGTTTACGTTTCAAGGCATAGCTTTCACCTTCTTCGCCATTCTCTCCAATTGCCAGGGTATTTTCAGGGAGTTGTGGTCTTGGACCCCAGATCCGTGTGTAATCAGTATTATTATGGGTCCTGCCATTAACAATCCCCTTATATTTAACTTCCCAAAGTGCAGCACCACACTTGCTTAGATTGAACTCCATATACTGTACCATTCCTGTGCCCATATCTGGAACTGATGTATATCCTGGTGTATCCTTTGACAGACCTATTCTGTCCATTATTCCTCTAAACTAAGTTCTGCAAATTTATTGAATCATGCATCTACTTTTTCATCCAAGACATTTACAGTATATACATCAGAGAGGTCTCATCTTTTTCCCTATGGAATACCCCTGATCACAGACCTCCAGTCAGAATAACATACCTCCACCACTACCTTCTGTCCCCTGGGCAGGCCAATTATGGATCAAAACTATGTATTCATCATGGATTCCAGGTTTGTAATCGAAGAAGGAACTAGTAAGAGGTTAAGTAGATAGGTAACAGGAAACAGGAAAGCTTTGCTAGACACTGTTGAGGAGCAAGATGAATGGAGGTCATCAATTGTGGTACCTTTATTCAAGAAAGGAAGAAAGTATAAACTAGTCAATTGTAGCCCAATGAGGCTAATATTAGTTGCAGGAAAAGTATTTGGAAATAAAATAAAAGAGGGGCAGGGATTGATCAAAGTTAGTCATCAGGATTTTGTTAGAGGAAGATTCTGCCTGAACAATTTAGCTGAATTTTTTTTGAAGAGGTTACAAAATGGTTTATGAGAGCAGAGTGGTTGAAGCAAGGCCTTCGATTTGAGTAAACCTTTGACAAAGACCCTTGTGGGTGGCTGGTCCAAAATATTAGAACCCAAGTGATCCAATGCAAGTTGACAAATTGGATACAAAAATTGGCCTAGTAATAGGAGGGAGATGGTGACTGTGGAGGGTTGCTTTTGTAATTGGAAACTTGTGGTCAGTCATGTATCACAGGGATCAGAGCTTGGACCATTACTGCTTGTCTTTTACATTAACAATTTATGTTTGTTTAATCATTCAATGTGCTTTGCAGGGAGAGCCAGCATTTAATTGCCCATCCCTAATTATCCTTAAGAAGGTGGTGGTCTGAGCTCCCTCTTGAAATTCTGCAGTCCTTGAGGTGTGGGTACACCCTGTTATGGAAGGAGCTGAAGGATTTTCAACCATAGATAGTGAAGGAGCAGCGATATATTTCTAGTCAGCAGAGCATGTGGCTTTGAGAACAACTTCCAGATAGTTGTGTTCCCTTGCTTTTGCTGTCCTCCTTCTTCAAGTGAAGAGCAGTTGTGAGTTTGAAAGGTGCTGGCCTAAAGGTTATGAGTCTGAGGATATGCGATATGATTAGAAAGTTTGCAGAGTGATGCTGATAGTGAGGTGGGTAGTGGCAAGATACAGCATGGTGTTGATAAAATGGGCAGACAATGACAGAGGGAAATTATTTCTTATGAGTACAAGTTGTGCATTAATAACGTGAGTATATGTCCAGCGAACGATAAGGTCCGAGGAAGTATTGCAGAACAGAGGAATCTCGGTACAAGTTGAAGGATCCTTGAAGGCAGCTTCATAGAGAGATAATATAGTGAAAAAGGCATACAGGATGGTCGCCTTTATTCACTAAACGCAATCTTCTCGAGGAACTCAGTGGGTCAAGTCTTGATGAAAGTCTCCAGCCTGAAATGTCAATCATTCTTTATCTCCCACTGATCCTGCTCAATGCACTGAATTCTTCCAACAGTTCGTGTTTAGCTTCCGATTCTAGCATCGGTAGTTTCCTATAAGTCTTCACTTGGCTTCATTAGTTGGGGAAAGATTACAAGAACAGGAAGGTGTTGGCACAGTTTATGTAAAATTTATGTAAAATTTATACTGTGCATAATTTTGTCACCAATCTACAGGAAGCACTGGAGAGGGGCATTTCAGTTCAGATGCAAGAGTGAAGAGGCTGGATTTGTTGTCTTTAGAACAGAGGCTACTGAGGCTGAATTTCATAACAAAATTCTGAGGGGCACAGAAAAGGTACAGAGTAGGAAAATTTTTCCATTGCAGAGGTATCTAAAACCAAAGGATTAGGGTCAGAGTTAGGTGGGTTAGAGTAGATCAGAGGATGAACTTTTCTCACGGAGGGCGATGGGAATCTGAAACACTTTGCCTGAGTGGGTGGTGGAGTTAAATACTCTTTCAACATTTAACAAGTATGTAGACAAGTACTTGAATTGTCAAGACATAGCAGGAAAAGGACTAAGTGCTGGTAAACAGGATGAGTAGAGATGGATACCTTGATGGATGGACACAATGCCCCGAAATCTGAATGATGGTTGTGTCCATGATAACAATGCTGTTTTTGCAGTTGCAATTTTAAATTCAGATTGAACACCACCAGGAAAAGGAAAAAAAAACCTAGAACTTCTACTATTTTATCATATAATCCCCTGTACTGCACCAGATATGTTTCTTTAATAACTCATGGCTTAACAATCACATTTTGTGCCATGGCCATATTGCAATTCACTTCTCTTTATGGTCAAAACAAAACTATTTAGTAATTAATACCTCTATTGTATCCAAAGTCCCTCTTGTATGTAGAGGCATCAGATTCCCTTGTGTAATAATCTGAATTCACTCTGCTTCTCTAAACCAATCTACTTATTACATTCAAACTAAATCTTAAACAACTTTATGGCTGGAAGATATAACCGCAGGGTACAATTTGCTCACAGGATGATGAGCTCATGATGCACATCAGTGCAGCAATTTCCCACACTGTGATGAAGGATTTCAGTTTGTAGATAAGCATGTTTATAAAGAGTGTATTAATGATAAGTTGTATTTTTGAGGAACACTGAACCTCAGTCCCATATATTATTAATGTGTAATTATATTGCACATACAATATAAACTAATTTAGTTAAATACAACAGTGATACCATTTAATTGGTTGTCCTGTACAATTGTTGTACATTGATTCACCATGATTTCATGTGTACAATTAAAACACACCACTCATTAATATTCTATCAATCAAACTGGAAACTTTGTCAAGTTGTCAGACTTGAGGTGGTGAAGAGACCCAACACGAGCATGTTAGGCAGAACTAGCAGCTTTTGAAAACAGTTAAATATCATTTATTTGCCCTGGAATGATTCCACTCTCTCATATAAAGAGACATTTCAATATCTGATTATAGTGTCTTGCCCCTGCTCACAAAGTGAAATAATTTGAAAAGCAATTGAAATGGCCATATTAAACTGTATTGTGCTCATTGTTTGGACAATTGATTGTGGTGATTGAGATTTGTGGCAAATGTGAATGAGTCAAGCGGACTGCCATATTGGGATGGCCATTCTGATGTGTGACATGATTCTCTACTGAAAGTTTGAAGCAGAGGAAAAATATGATGTTAACATGCATAAAACACTGATTCAATCCCCATACGGATAGAGTTCAATAATTCAGCTCTTGACGTTCTGTCTGCAAGATTCATGGCAGTTTTGCTGTATGCATCGCAACTTGTCCTCCATGTGTGTCTGGCTTTTTGCCACAAGCTGTACAGCAAATATCTACAGAAAAAAATTGTAGGGCGATAAGAAGAGAAAAAGTATTGACAGGAAAAAGAAGGTGGGAAATGGGGATGAGCCCAGCTCATTCAAATTCATTACAAGTAAACACTATTCAAATTCCCCATTCATCCAAAGTCCCCTTCTTACTTTCGGTGACACCCATTTGGCAACATTACCAAAATAAAGTTACAACACTAATATTCCAAACCATAATTATAAATGCAAGATTACCAAATCAATCTTGCAAAATTTTCCTCATGAACATCTGCACATTAAATCCTTTAGTTTTACATATATTTTTATTGGTTTTTGAGAAAATAATAATATCAAATACATAAGAAAAAAGAAAAAAAATCTTATGTAATATAATTTCTAACCCCAACCTATTATCTGAGTGATTACAATCAAAGCCAGGCGTTGATGTATTTTTGAGAAAATAATAATATCAAATACATTGATACGTAAGAAAAAACATCCTATAAATAATGTAATTTCTAACCCTAACCTATTATCTGAGTGATTACAATCAAAGCCAGGGGTTGATGTATTCAATACTAATAGTTCAAATAAATGAAGAAAAAGGAAAAAAGATTTGTAATAATAAACAAAAATAATTGATCTGTAACACCAAAGATCACTTTTTTAACTCGTTTTAGTTGTTGAACATCTAATTTTCTTTCGCGAGAGGGATGCCATCAAATCTAATAACCAAATGAGCCATCTTGCAATCAGGGAAGCAAAACCAATGACATGGGATTGACATGGAGTCAAAATTAAGTCCATTGGTCCACTCATTCTAAAAATAGCAATAAAAGGGCTCAGAGATTTATACAAAGAATTAAAGATAGTATACTAAATATTTCTTTCCAATAGTTTTAGAGGGAGAGACATAGCCAGAAAATACAATATAAAGATCCTTCTTGAATTGTACACTTATCACGTTTAGAGGATATATTGGGATAAATATAAATAACTGAACTTTGGAATAGTAGGCCCTATGGACTACTTTAAATTGTGATAATAAATTATAAATTTTATGCCCTATGGACTACTTTAAATTGTGATAATAAATTATAAATTTTATGCACTGTCGGTACTGGACTCTAGTAAAATCAAGCATAGAAACCAATAATTGGGCATCTTTAGTTAAACAAGCACATCTGTAGATGCTGGGTTGAATGCATACACAAATGTGCTGGAGAAATTTATCAGGTCACACAGTGTCCATAGAAAGTAAAAGGTAACCAACATTTTGGGCCTGAGCCCTTCTTATGAGCAAAGGACAGACAGGTGCCTGGATAAAATTGTGGGGTGAAGGGGAGAGTGAAGAGAGGAGGGAAGAAGGGGCAGGAGGTTAAGCATAGGCTAACATATAAGAAGTCAGGTGGATGCAGGTGGGAAGGTGGAAGAGAAAAAATGCTGAGGTGATAGGGGAAGAGGGTTGCTCTCTGAAGCAAGAGGGAAGGTTCCTCCAGTCATCATAGTGGGCAGAAAAATCAAAAGAAAATGTTACAGAAGTCACTAGATATTAAAAGGACAAAGAGCATAAGGGCACTTTATCTGAATGCTCGCAGTATTAGAAATAAGGTTAGTGAAATTGAGGCGCAAATCTGTACCCATGCCTATGATTTGGTAGCCATCACGGAAACATGGCTACAAGGTGACCCTAAATGGGAATTAAACTTTCAAGGGTATCAGGTGGTGCAAAGAGATAGACAGGATGGTAAGGGAGGTGGAGTTGCACTCTTAATCAAAGATGAGCTCCAGGCAGTAGTGAGGAATGATATAAGATCTAAAGAGCATAATGTTGAGTCCATTTGGGTAGAAATAAAGAATAACAAAGGGAAACAATTATTGGTGGGTGTTATCTATCGCCCACTAAATAACAATAGTTTAGTGGCACAGGAAATAAATAGAGAGATAAGTGAGGCATGTAATAATGATACAGCAGTCGTCATGGGGGACTTTAACTTCCACATAGATTGGGAAAATCAAGTTGGTCGTGGGAGTCTGGAAGAGGACCTCATAGAATGCATCCGCGATAGCTTTCTTGAGCAGCATATTAAGGAACCCACAAGAGAAAATGCTCTCCTGGATCTAGTGTTGTGCAATGAGATAGGTAGAGTAAATGATGTAATAGTCAGAGATCATCTGGGAAATAGTGATCATAGTATGATTGAATTTCTCATTCAGATGGAAGGGGAAATAGTTAGATCTAAAACTAATATATTATGCTTAAACAGGGGTGACTACCATAGGATGAGGGAGGAATGGGCAGAGTGGACTGGGAGCACAGACTAATTAATGAAACAGTTGAGGAACAGTGGAAGATTTTAAAGAAATATTTTGTAATGTTCAACAAAAATATATTCCGATCAGGAAAAAGGGCAGCAAAAGAGGGAAAAATCAACCGTGGTTAAAAAAGGAAATAAAGGAGAGTATAAAATTGAAGGTGCAGGTGTAAAAAGCTTCAAAGAGCAGTGGGAAACTGGAAGATTGGGAAAACTTTAAGAGACAACAAGGGGTTACAAAGCGGATAATAAGAAATGGGAAAAAGGATTATGAAAGTAAATTGGCACAAAATATAAAAACAGAAAGCAAAAAATTTTATAAATATATAAAATGGAAGAGGGTGGCCAGAGTTAACATAGGACCCTTGGAGGATGAGAAAGGAAAATTGATAGCAAAAAATGAGGAAATGGCCGAGGCATTAAACAAATATTTTGTGTCAGTCTTCACGGTGGAAGACATGTCCAGCATGCCCAAGTGCGGAGTTAAGGATGCGAATGTTGGGGAGGGCCTTGATAAAATAGTTGTTACAAAGGAAGTAGTGATGGAGAAACTAATGGGACTAAAGCCAGACAAATCACCTGGCCCTGATGATATGCATCCAAGGGATCTGAAGGAAATGGCAGAAGTTATAGATGATGCATTGGTGGTCATATACCAAAATTCCTTGGATTCTGGGCAGGTCCCGGCAGACTGGAAGACAGCAAATGTCACGCCACTTTTTAAGAAGGGATGTAGGCAGAAGACTGGAAATTATCAGCCAATTAGCTTGACGTCTGTAGTTGGAAAAATGCTTGAAGCTGTCATTAAAGATGAAATAGTGAAACTTTTGGAACGTAAGGGTTCAATCAGGCAGACGCAGCATGGTTTTAGAAAGGGAAGATCTTGTTTGACAAACTTGTTAGGATTCTTTGAGGATATAATGGGTGCGGTGGATAGAGGAGAACAGGTTGATGTTGTATATTTGGATTTCCTGAAAGCGTTTGATAAGGTGCCGCACAAGAGACTTCTCAGTAAGTTACAGGAAAGTGGAGTCCGGGGAAGTATATTGGCCTGGATTGAAAATTGGTTGTCTGACAGGAGGCAGAGAGTCGGGATAAATGGGAGTTTTTCAGGTTGGCAGAGAGTGGTAAGTGGGGTGCCGCAGGGGTCAATGTTAGGCCCACAACTGTTCATCATTTACAATGATGACTTGGAGGAGGGGACAAAATGTGGTGTAGCCAAGTTTGCGGATGACACCAAATTGAGTGGAAGAGCAAATTGTAATGAGGATGTGGAGAGTCTGCAGAGGGATATAGTTAAGCTGAATGAGTGGGCAAAGGTCTGGCAGATGGAGTACAATGTTAGTAAGTGTGAGGTTATCCATTTTGGCAAGAAAAATAAAAGAGCTGAATATTATTTAAAGGGTGAAAAACTACAGCATGCTGTTGTGCAGAGGGACTTGGGAGTGCTTGTGCATGAATCACAAAAAGTTAGGTTGCAGGTGCAGCAGGTTATTAAGAAGGCAAATGGAATGTTGGCCTTCATCGCTAGAGGAATTGAATTCAGGAGTAGGGACGTAATGTTGCAACTGTATAAGGTACTGGTGAGACCGCACCTGGAGTACTGTGTCCAGTTCTGGTCTCCATATTTGAGGAAGGATATACTGGCTTTGGAGACGGTCCAGAGGAGGTTTACTAGATTGATCCCTGGGATGAAGGGGTTGACTTATGATGAAAGATTATATCGTCTAGGATTGTATTCGCTCGAGTTCAGAAGAATGAGAGGAGATCTTATAGAAACATATAGGATTATGAAGGGTATGGATAGGATAGATGTAGGAAGGTTTTTTGAGCTTGCTGGGGAAACTAAAACGAGAGGACACAGTCTTAAGATTCGGGGGAGTAGATTTAGGATAGAGATGAGGAAAAATAGTTTTTCCCAGAGAGTAGTGAATGTTTGGAATTCTCTAACCAGGGAAATGGTTGCGGCTGCCTCATTAAACATATTTAAAATTTGGTTAGATAAATTTTTACATGATAGAGGAATTAGGGGATATGGGGAGAAGGCAGGTAGGTGGAGTTAGGTCATAAATTAATTAGATCAGCCATGATCGTATTGAATGGCAGAGCAGGCTCGATGGGCCATTTTTGGCCTACTCCTGTTCCTTCTTCCTATGTTCCTATGTTCCTATCCAGTGATCATTGGGGGAATCAGAGGTGGAGAGGATGAGCAAATTAAGTTTTTGCTCTTTCCTTGATCCAACCACCAATGGCATCATGAAGAAAGCATGATAGGGCCTCTACTTCCTCAGGAGTTTGCAGAGGTTTGAATTATAAATTTATAAATTTAGATTACATTTTAATTTAGCATCCAGACAGTAACAGGTTATTTTAGCCCATGAGTCCATGGTGCCCAATTTACACCCAATTAACCTACGTCCTGGTACATTTTGAATAGTGGGAGGAAATCGAAAGCCCAGCAAAAATTCTCATAGACACAAAGGGAACGTACAAACGCCTTACAGACAGTGTGGGATTCAAATCTCGATCCCGATCACTGGTGCTGTAAAGGCATGGCACTAACTGCTATGCCAACCATGCTGCCCCATCAGAAACCTTAGCAAATTTCTACATATGTGTGGTGGAAAGTGTGCTGACCAGCTGCATCACAGTCTGGTATGAGAACACCAATACTATTGAGTGTGAAGGTTTGCAAAAGGTAATGGACATACCCCTGGACATCACAGGCAAAACATTTTCCATCATGGAGAACATCTATAGGAAATGGTGCCATCAGAGAGAGTGACAGCAATTATCAAGGATCCACACCACTCAGCACACATTATGCTCTCACTGCTTCCATCAGGAAAGACGTATAGGTGCCACAAAATGCACACCACCAAGTTCAGGAACACCTGCTATCCCTCAACTATCACACTCCTCAACAATAAACTCAATCATGGATAATTTAAGGATTCTTACTTGGGCAGTTTATTGAATTTTTTTCTCTCTGAATTGCATAGTCATTTTTTTAACTTTTATTTATTTGTTTACATGTGTACGTTGATTCATTATTTTGTACTACTAATAAGTGGTAATTCTGCATTGTTCACAGGAGAAAACATCTCAGGGTTGTATGTGATGCCATACATGTACCCTGGCAATAAATCTGAAATCTTAATCTGAAGAGAGAAGAAGATGGGGAGCTGGAGGAATGAATAGAGGGGACATAGAGACTTGGGGACAGGGTTCAATGGAAAGTGGAGAAATCGATGTTAATGCCATCTGGTTCGAGAGTGCCAATATAGAATACAAGTTATTGTTCCTTCAATTTGCGTGTAGCCTTAGTTTGCCAATGCATAAAGCCATGGATAGACATGTTGGCATGGGAACGGTGTGTGGAATCAAAATAGTTGGCCACTGGGGAGTCCTTGCTATTGCAAAAGACAGAGCAAAGGCGCTCAACAGAAGGATCTCCCAGTCTGCATTCAGTCTTGTTAATATAGAGGAGGCCACATCAGGAGTACCAGATGCAGTAGATGACCCCTGCAGATTCATAAGAAGAGTATGGAGGCACAGCTCTTGTCTGAAGGGATCAACCATCTGACCTGTTAAAAGAGCCGACAGCGTTTCATTCTGAAATCCTGCAACCATGAGGTTTGTACCCAAGATTGCAGCATCTATACTCGGCAGTGAGTATGAAGGGTTGCAGACTTCAGGGGAGTAGTGGAGCAGTGCAGGGCCCCAGAAAT
The DNA here is from genome assembly GCF_036971445.1 of Narcine bancroftii. NCBI lineage: Eukaryota > Metazoa > Chordata > Chondrichthyes > Torpediniformes > Narcinidae > Narcine > Narcine bancroftii. The sequence continues at coordinate 73,951,130 of NC_091471.1, forward strand.
GGGAAGAACATCACCCGTTGAGGAGAAGCAGAAGAGAAGGTCCTGCAGGACAGTGATCATGGGAACAGACCAGTGATAGGCTCAGCGGCTGAGGAACCCACACAGGCTGCAAGTGACTTGTGGTTTGGAGACCTAAAGAGGCAGCAGGCTGCTGTGGACTGGCTCATGAGAGCCATGTATCAGGATCAAAAATATTTCCCAATTTCAAAACGTGTCATCTTCAAAGAAACATAAGGATGATATTCCAAATCACAATCTTACCAATTCAACAAACCAAACTCTGTAGATACAGATTTATGTGGCTTTAATTGATTGATATAAACGGATAAACATTTTGCATAACTTCATACCAAGATTTTCATAACGATGAATAAATAAAGCATTCGGTTATATTTAAACACATAACAATATCGATGATGAGAAATGATTAAGATGAATTCAAAGAAAAATATTTTGAGCTCACGTATCTTCTGTGGTTCTTCGAAAAGTGAGAAAGCAAGCTCCGAGTCTGCATGGATATAACGACATATGACATCATAATAACTATGGTAAATGCTACAAACACTACTTTTCCTTAAAGAGGTAGGCACAAAATTATTAAAACACAAGGTTTTAACCTTTACAAAGAGCATGCTAAGGGCAAGAGGGGCTCCCAAAGAGCCTCAGGCATGAAAGGCTTCATGATCGTGTCGTGTTACCAATAGATTGAACAGGAGTCTGAGCAGTTACAGAGGCTGTGGGATTGCTGCAGGCAAATCCATGGACACTCAATGTCTGTGAAGGACTCTCATTTGCTTCTCTTTCTCCTATTGTTAGGGATACTGAATCATAGTGAGAATTTGCCTTATGCCAGACAAAAGTTACAGTATATTGTGTATGCTACATTTTAATGTATTATTACATGATAATAAAAGGAACTTTGAACATTGATTTCTTGCGGTCACAGCTTTCCCTCAAGGACTGCCTTGTTTACTCATCCCTTCTTGCTAGTTGCCTCCTTGGTTCCAACACCTGTGTTTCCATTCCTCCAGCTCTCTACCCACTCCCCCTCTCTCTGCTATCAGAAAGCAACTCTCATTGCTCATCTTTCTTTTCTATCCTCTTTGTGTCCCCCATGACTTACTAATTAGCCCGTGCTTCTCCCCCTGCTTCTTCCTCCCTTCTTGCCTCTCCTCTCCTCCCCCCCCAGCTTTTCATTCAGGCATCTACCTATTTTTTGCTCATACCTTCATAAAATGCTCTGGGCCAAAACTTTGCCTACCCTTTGCTCGCTATGGATGCTGCGTGACCTGCTGAGTTTCTGCAGCACATTCTGCTGAACATCTTTAATTTTATTTATTTGTTCATAGGATGTGGACAGTATTGCAAGGTTAGCACTTATTGTCCATCCATAATTGTTCCTTTATTGAGGAGGCAGGAATGGGTAAACAACATTGTCTTGATTCATATATAGGCCAGATTGTAACTTCAGTTTTTTAGAACATCATGACTATTTTACTAGATTTTTAAAATTGTTACATTCCCTCTGTGCCATACTTGGATTAAAATTTGTGTCTTCTTTTCATTAGTTCAACGTTTTGGCCACTGATTTCCCTCAGGTAATGCATCAGTACTCTGTGGATCATAGGGCTATACTGAATGGAAACAGCCCCTTCGGTCAATTCAACCATGTTGGACATATCCCCCTAACCCCTTCCATTCTTAACAAAATGCAATGTCAACATGGAAAAAGACATAGGAGATGATTGTGGACTTCAGGAGGACCAGGAATGACCACCCTTCACTACACATCAGCAACTCTGTAGTTGAGAGAGTGGAGAGCACCAAGTTCCTTGGATTTCACTTGACTAGTGACCTATTGTGAACACACAACAGATCCTCACTTGTCAGGAAGGCAAAGCAGATTGAAGCAGGCAAGACTACCAGCCACCATTATGTCAAAATTCTGCTGGAGCCCTATCGAGAGCACTTTGGCCAGCTGCATCACAATGTTGTACAGTTGCTGCAGAGAAATGGATCAGAGGTCAATGCACAGGACCATAAGAGTGGTAGAGAGAATCACTGAAGTATCTCTCCCCACCATTGACATGATCTATTGGGATTGTTGACTGAAGAGGGTGCCCAAAATCCGTGTGGACCCCTTCAACCTTGCACACAGCATCTTTCAGCTATTCCCACTGGGAAAGAGATACAGGCCTATCAGAGCCAGCACCTCCATGTTGAGGAACAGCTTCTTCCCACAGGTAGTGAGAATGTTGAATGACCAAAGGAACTGCTCACACTGACCATCCAAGACTCTCACATTCGTGGAATGATATTTTTTATTTATTTGTATAAATGAAAATTTGTCCTGCATGTGCATTTTTTGTCTGTATGTGTGTTATGTCTGGTAGTGTGTTTGTGTGTTTTGCACTGAGGATTGGAGAACACTGTTTCGTTGGGTTGTGCAATCAGATGACAATAAACTTGATTCTCTTAAAATATTTCAAACATTGCAATACTATCCATCTTTACCATTTCGTTTGACAGCTTGTTCCACATACCTAATTCCATCTGTGTGAAAAAAATTGCCCCTCAGGTTTCTTTAAATCTTTTACTTCTCATCTTATACCTGTGCACTCCAGTTTTATGCTTCCTTAATCTGGAAAAACAAAAGTTTGCGTCATTCATCTTATACACAATTTTATTCACCTCCATAAAGCCACCTTTCAGTCTCCTTAGTCCAGACGATCCAACGTTTCATTATATATCAAGCCTTCCAGTCCCAGTGCATAAAAAGTTCTGGACAGGCTATTTTAACTGTCAATAAATACTTGTTTTTGTGTCTTGAGGATAAGATGCAAATTGCTTGACCAATCTTGAGGTACACCATAAGCATTAAAGTAAAAACTTCAACAATAAAGTTTAATTCTTTCCAGAGATCATTGGACATGGCTTCAATTGTTCGAGATTTAAATTACATTCACCTGAACAACTTGGATTTCAGAATTCAATAAAGAATTTCACATCTCATTTTTTGGGGTGTGTGGCTGGTTGGAGTGTTAAATTTAATGAAGAGGAACCCTGTGACTAAATGGTACAAAAAAATGCTGTGCTAGCTGTGGGCAGCAACATTTGTGCTGGGACTTTGTGCTGGGAAATGAATTTGGCCAGGTGTTTGGAGTTTCAGTGGGAATGCAGTTAAGGAATTCTAATCGCAATTCCTTACAGTTCAAGATAGTTAAAAGGATAAGCCTGGAACTTGTAGAAAAATACTAAATTGGGGGAAGGCAAATTATGCCATTATTAGTCAGGGGTGCTATTTAAAAAAAATTAGACCTACAGCGCAGTTACAAGCTATTTTGGTCACAAGTCTGTGCAGCCCAATTTACACCCCATTAACCAATACCCCTGGTACATTTTGAATGGTGGGAGAAAACTGGAGCTCCTGGAGAAAACCCACGCAGATACGGGGAGAACGTACAAGAAGACAGTGCAGGGTTCAAACCCTGGTCCGGTCCCAATTGTTGGCGCTGAAAAGCTGTTGTGCTAACAACTACACCAACCGTGTCACCCATTGCTGTTAATTAGGAGCAGATGATACCTGGGAAGCCTTCAACTACCATGTGAGTTGTTTACGACTTAGAGTCCAGGACCTCCATGTTCCAGTAAGGAGGTAGGATAGTGAATGTTGTCTATTTGACTTTTCAAAAGCATTTGGCCAACTGCTACATTATAGACTGCTCCAGAACGTAAAAGTGCCTGTGATCCACAGTGTATTGATAGGTTGGATTCTGATTGGCTGGGCCATAGAAGACAGAAGATCGTGCTGGAGGGGTGCTTATTCTGGGTAGATAACCGTGACTAGAATTGTTCTGCAGGGATCTCTATTGTTTGTGATTATTTCTCAATGGCCCAGAAGAAAAGGTAGGTGGGTAGGTTAGCAAATTTGCAGATGACATTTAGATACTTTAGAGAAATATCAAAGAATATAAAAGAATGTAGATGAATCACAGACATGGACAAAAAAAAAATAGCTGATTGCATGTAATCTGGACAAGTATGAAGTATTGCTCTTTAGGAGGTCAAATGCAAGGAGCAGACGTGTCAGCTGAAGGGTCTGTTCCTGTGCTATGTTCTAAGAAGAGGTCTTTGACCTGAAATGTTAACTCAATTTCTCTTCCACAAATCCTCTCTGATCTGCTGTGTGATTCCATGCATTTATTTTAGGCAAGTTTATATTAACTCACAAAAGAATCTTGAGCCTGCCAGGTGTAGTTTAACTCGTCTTTTTTACTCTGTTTTTAATCGAAGGAAATGACAGTGAGAACATTCATAAGCACTTATTACTTCAAATAACATTAGGAAATTAATAAGTGGCAGAGTCGAAGAGTTATGGAGCACAGAAATGGGATATTTGTCCCACCATATCCACGATGACTCTCAAGTACACATCTTTATGAAGTGAGATTAGATATGAATTTAGCAATATTACGATGATGGCACCAAAGATGGTGCAACATCCTATAGTGGTATAACTGTTGATGATGACTTTCCATTACTTATGTCTGAAATTGCAGAGAAGATCCAGAAACCATTACCATAGATGTTAGTATGGCACCATTACCGTAGCAATTAGTATGGCACTATTATAGTGCCAACGTCCTGGGTTTGAGTCTGGTGATGAGAGTTAAGGAGTTTGTACATTCTCCCGTGACATGTATGAGTTTCTTCTGGGTCCTTTGGTTTCCTCCCATCTACCAAAATCGTCTGGGGTTTGTAGATTAATTGGTGTATTTGAGCGGCACGGACTCATGGCCAGAAGGGTCTGTTACTTTGCTGTATGATTTAAAAATAACAAAAAAGTAGAACTCTAAAAGGTCAGTGAGGAAGCATTGAATGGATCAACAGAACTTGACGAGCATCTAAATAAAAAAATCAAATATTTTGTGATTGCTACCATCATCATAAGAGCAAGGGTGCTCCAAGTGACATAAATGATCGTCAATCTCAACCATTTTGAGGGAAAAGGTATTTGGGTGAAGTTTATGCCCACCTCACTGACAAAAGGCAAAGGAGGAAAAACCCAACACCCAACCCCAACCAACCAATTTTCCCTTGCAACCGCTGCAATCGTGTCTGCCTGTCCCGCATCGGACTTGTCAGCCACAAACGAGCCTGCAGCTGACGTGGACTTTTTACCCCCTCCATAAATCTTCGTCCGCGAAGCCAAGCCAAAGAAAAAAAATGTTGAACACAACGGAATAGTCAATATGAACAGGAGCAATGAGTTAATTAGTGGTACTGTTTATACATGTCACAAGAATCTATGAATAAAAAGCAGCAATAGATCATTTGGCCCCTCAGACCTGTACTGCCATTCAATAAAATCATCTCTACATTCTTGTGGTAGCCTTTCACCCTTTTGCTTATCAAGTATCTATCTACCTTTGCCTTAAAAATATGCAAAGAGTTTACTTCTGGTCCTTTGAGAAAGAGACTCACTACCCTCTAAGAAAAATAAATTTCCTCATCTCTGTTATTAGTTGGTGACTTATTATTTTTAAACAGTGATTCCCGTTTTTGTATTTTCCCACAAGAGCAATGTTCTTTCCACATCCACCCTATCATGACTCTTATATGTTTCAATCATCCCTCACGTTCTTCTGAATTCCAGATGATACATGTCTAACCTGGCCTAAAACCCTTATCCAATCTTTCCTCAAAAAACAACCCAGGGCATTGGTCCTATAAATCTTTTCCAAACTATTCCCAAAGGACCTACATACTTCCTTTAATAAGGAGATTGATATGGCACATAGCCCTCCAGATGGTCTCACCAACATCTCGTACAACTGAAGCATAATCGACTGGATTTGTATTCAATTACTCAACCAATAAATAATAACATTCTGCTAAACTAACTTGATTACCTGCATTGCTTACATATTAGTCTTTTACAAATCATATATTATTCATGCAGATCCCTTTGCATTTCAGAGCTTGACATTAAAATAGTTTTACAATTTTTACTGCCAAAATGGATAATTTCACTTTATACTCCATTGGCCAGATCTTTCTCTATTTATTTAACTGATTTATTTCCCTGTGAAGCCTTTTTATGTTCTCTTCAGGGTTTCATAGAGAAATAAATTGATTAAAGTAATCATTAACCTTCTGAGAACTTTTTGTCATGGATATCACCTCGTCGAAAGGGGGCATATTCCAAGTGGGTCGGGGGGGGGGAAGTGTTCAAAGGTTCCTTTTTATTGACATGTGATAATACATTAAAAAAATGTAACATACATGATTTACATAATACATATGGTTCCTTAAACCACCACCATGCCCAGGAGCTCTTCACGGGAGGAACCCTGATTTTGGGGTTAGCGTAATGGTTTAGCACAATGATAATATAGCGCCAGTGACCAGAGTTGGAATCCAAGGAGTTTATACATTCTCCTGGTGACTGGTGTAGGCTTTCTCCAGGTGCTCTTGTTTTCTCCCACTATCCAAAACATGTGGGTATAATTGGGCAGCACAGATCAGAAGGGCTTCTCAATTTTGTTAAAAAAATTTAAAAATCTATTGTTTCTGAGATAGCATATACTGCAGACTTTTATAAATCAAGGGGCTGAAAATTACCCAGAATTGTTAAATAGTTACTGAAAATATGCTAGAATTAACTTGAGGAGTAAAGTGTGTGCTTTGACAATAATCCTTAGTTTTGATGGCTGCAAACCTAATGAAGCTGAATAATATCAAACTAATTCTTCATATTATCTGGCTTCAAATGGAGCAGCCAAAGATCCAGTGAAAATATTAAAGAAAGCTCTCAAGAAACACAAGCTGCAGATGTGCAAAAAAAGCTGCAGGATCTAATTAATTTCTTGTTCAAATGCAGGATAACTTCATACTGATTGGATAGTTGTCAAAAGTAAACTTATTCAAGAAAACTCGGCAAGTTTGAGTTTTTATCACCCCAAAGTAATTCAAGCTCACATTAGTGAGGGAGTTCTTGCTGATGACTGTAAAATTAAGTGCTGCAAGTAAGCACAAGGTTCTGTGGAATTAAAAAGTACAAGTCTTCATGTCACTTTTTGAGATGAAGAACATGTTTACAACATGTTTAACCATGGTCCAGTCGCTGCACTTTTCCAAAGTTCTATGCTGCCTCAATTGGAACACCAACTCCTCCAGAGGTAAACAAGAAGTTTGCAGATGCTGGGGAACTAGTACAATACAGAAAAGTGCTGGATGAACTTAGAAGTTTATGCAGCATCTATTGAACGCAATAGGATGACAACATTTGCATTTGCCTGATTTCAAGCATTCCTTTTTTTTCCAAACTTTATTTAAAGATTTAAAATAAACATAACATACAATCCAATAATCATTAAAAATTGATTTTACAAAGATAAACCCCAAACCCACCCTCCCACCCCTTCAGCCAACTCCCTTAAGGGGAGCCAAAAATATAAATTATATATAAAAAAATTATAACTGTTGAGAACAATTCAAAGTATATCTAAATGCATATATTTCAAATACAGAGACCATTTGCTAGCAAAAAGGGAATAATTATCATGTAAATTATAAGTAATTTTATCCATAACAATTCATTATGTCAACGTAGTATATTAATCTCTGTATTGTCTTTCCAAGTACTTGCAACACACTTACGTGCTACTGATAACACCAAACGTACAAAAGCAATTTGAATTTTATCCAAACCTAATCCCCTCAATGAAATCAAATTACTCAACAAAAAAATCGTTGGATCTAATGGTAATATAAAGTTATACAATTTTTCCAAAACTACTTTAATTCCTTGCCAAAATGGTTGAAATTTAACACAAGTCCAAACAGCATGTAAAAAAGTTCCAATACGTGAATTACATTTAAAACATAAATCTGAATTACTCAACCCATATTTTTTCAGTTTCTCCGGAGTCAAATATAATTGATGTAAAAAATTATAATTAACCATTCCATATCTTACATTTGTCAATTTGATTACATTGTCCTGACACATATCCGCCCAATCATCTTCAGGAAAAATAAACACTAAATCACTCTCCAATTTAACTTTAGATTTTTCCCAATCTGGTTGATCCATATTATCTTGTAACAAATTGTACATAACCAAAATATAACCCTTCTTTGGTTCAGAGGAAATCAAAGAATCAAATCTCGACAAAGTAGGTAAATTCATCTCTCTACCATAATTATCCTTTACCAAGGCTTTAAGTTGGTAACACATCGAATCCACGCTGCTGAAGATCCAACTGCGTTGGGTAGGTCACGTCTCCAGAATGGAGGACCATTGCCTTCCCAAGATCGTGTTATATGGCGAGCTCTCCACTGTCCACCGTGACAAAGGTGCACAAAGAAGAGGTACAAGGACTGCCTAAAGAAATCTCTTGGTGCCTGCCACATTGACCACCGCCAGTGGGCTGATATCGCCTCAAACTGTGCATCTTGGCGCCTCACAGTTCGGCGGGCAGCAACCTCCTTTGAAGAAGACCTCAGAGCCCACCTCACTGACAAAAGACAAAGGAGGAAAAACCCAACACCCAACCCCAACCAACCAATTTTCCCCTGCAACCGCTGCAACCATGTCTGCCTGTCCTGCATCGGACTTGTCAGCCACAAACGAGCCTGCAGCTGAAATGGACATTTACCCCTCCATAAATCTTCGTCTGCGAAGCCAAGCCAAAGAAAAAGAAAGAAGTTGGTAATACACAAACAAAGAATTTACAGATATTCAAATCTCTCTCTCAATCGATTAAAAGAAATATATTGTCCCTCTTCAACACAATCTGTATTGTCTTTATACCCTTAAAATCCCAACTCTTTAAATAATTATTAAACATAAAACAAGGAATAAGCTGATTATTACACAATGGAGTTAAAATTAATAATTTATCTTTTGATTCCCAAACCCAATTTTTAAAAATCCAGATCTTTAACAAATGTTTCAATACCGGCATATATATATGTCTGTAGCAAATTCAAGTTCCAATGAAATATAAATTCATGAATCTCAACCTCAGAAATACACACCATTTCCTCCTTACCCCAGCTAGGAGGATAATCTAGATCCATCAACCTGTTAATAAACTTCAACTGGGCCACTTCATAATAATTTTGAAAATGTGGCAACTGAAGTCCACCTAATGCATATTTCCATGTAAGTTTATACAATGCCACTCGAGCTAATTTACTTTTCCATAAAAAAACTCCCGCACTAACTTATTTAAATCCTGAAAAAAAAACTTTTGTAAGTAAACAAGGTATTGACTGAAATAAATGTTGAATTCGGGGAAAAATATTCATTTTAATACAATTAACCCCACCAATCAAAGTTAATGGAAGATCTTTCCACTTAATCAAAATTGTTTTAATCCATTTTAATATAAGCACATAATTTAACTGATACAATGACTGATAATTAATGTCTACAAACACACCTAAATATTTAATTTTATTTGTCCACCTTAATTTTGTAATAATTTTAAATTCTGAATAATCTCCTATTCCAACTGGTAAAATTTCACTTTTATCCCAATTAACTTTATATCCTGACAATTCTCCAAATTTTGACAAACACTCTGGCTCCGTCAAATATATCAATACATCATCTGCAAATAAATTAATCTTATATTCTTCATTCATAGCCTTCATCCATCTAATTTCATCATTTTGCCTAATAGTCTGAGCTAATGGTTCATAGCCAATGTAAATAAGGCTGGTGACAATGGGCAACCCTGCTGAGTTGAATGAGTCAACCTAAATGGTAAAGAAATCTGACCATTTGTCACCACCCTAGCAATCGGGTTCGTATATAAAGATTTAACCCAACCAATAAAAAAGGGCCAAATTTAAACTTTTCTAACACCTTAAATAAAAAAATTCCACTCAACCCTATTAAAAGCCTTTTCTGCATCTAGTGCAACCACCAAAGGATGGATAGGCTGCTTTCAGTATGCATTGACCAAAGTAATGAATCGAAGAATATTATCTGATGCATTTCTATTCTTAATAAAACCTGTTTGATCTGTATGTATCAGCTTAGGTAAGTACATAGCAAGTCTATTAGCTAGTATGAAGACACTTTTAATGGACCTCTATCTTTTTTTGGAATAAGTTATTAAAGCACGAACAAGATTCTGGCAGCTTCTGTTCTTCAGTAACTTGTTTTAACATATCTCCAAATACATTAGATAAATTATCATTAAAATATTTATAAAATTCCACAGGAAATCCATCATTCCATGGGGACTTTCCATTTGGCATTTCCTGTATAGCTTCCTTGATTTCAAAATCTGTAAATGGAGATTCCAATTCCCGAATATCTTTCTCATCTTAATGTAACCTCAATCTTAAGGTAACCTCAATTTAGATAAATAAGATCCAATAGAACCATTATCCTGCTTCCCCTCAGAAGTATATAATTTTTGATAGAATGACTAAAACTGATCATTAATTTCCTGAGGCTTATAGGTAATATTGAATTCTTTTTAATGGCATTAATAGTCCGAGATGCCTGTTCAGCTTTCAATTGCCAAGCAAGTACCTTATGAGCTCTTTTTCCCAACTCATAATAATGTTGTTTAGTTCGATTAATTAAATGCTCAAACTGATGTTTGTAAAGTATTATAGTGTAATTTCAATTTCGCTAATGCAGCTTTTTTGTCTTCGGTCACATCCTTCTAAAAGTCTTTCTCTAACTCAGCAATATGATTTTCCAACATTAAACTTTCTGCCATAAATTGTTTCTTTACTTTCGTAGAATATCTAATAACCTGTTCCCTCAAGTAAGCTTTTAACGTGTCCCATACTACAAAATGACTATCCACAGAATTAATATTTTCAGTCAAAAATAAAGAGATATGCTCTTTAACAAAAGTAACAAACTCTGTTTTTTTCAATAACATTGCATTAAACCTCCATCTATATGATGAATGTACCACTTCTGAACTTTCACAGGAAAAAAAAAATGAATGGTCTGATAGAACTCTACTTTTATATTCAGCTTGCAATACTCTACCCTGTAGGTGTGCTGATATTAAAAAAAATCAGCCTAGAAAACGAATCATGTCGTGATGAATAAAAAGAAAAATCTTTCTCTGTAGGATTAACCTTTTTACAGATATCTACAAGATTTAAATCTTTCATCAATGCTTTGATCTGTATGGCTGTCTTTGATTTCCTTATTCTTCTTTGGCTTGGCTTCGCGGACGAAGATTTATGGAGGGGTATGTCCACGTCTGCTGCAGGCTCGTTGGTGACTGACGTCCGATGCAGGACAGGCAGGCACAGTTGCAGCGGTTGCAAGGGAAAATTGGTTGGTTGGGGTTGGGTGTTGGGTTTTTCCTCCTTTGTCTTTTGTCAGTGAGGTGGGCTCTGCGGTCTTCCACCCAGCGCAGTTGAGTCTTCAGCCGCATGGAATTGATGCTTGCGGACTCAGCCAGCTCGAGTACTTCGATGTTGATGATGAAGTCATTCCAATGAATGTTGAGGATGGAGCGGAGACACCGCTGATGGAAGCGTTCTAGAGCCGTAGGTGATGCCGGTAGAGGACCCATGATTCGGAGCAGAACAGGAGCGTGGGTATGACAACGGCTCTGTACATGCTGATCTTTGTGTGTTTCTTCAGGTGGATTTTTTTTTCCAGACTCTTTTGTGTAGTCTTCCAAAGGCGCTATTTGCCTTGGCGAGTGTGTTGTCTATCTCTTTGTTGATCCTTGCATCAGATGAAATGGTGCAGCCGAGGTAGGTAAACTGGTTGACCGTTTTGAGTTCTGTGTGCCCGATGGAAACTCTTTTGCTTTCTGTCCAATAAAGGTTCCAAAGCACAATTAAAATCTCCCCCAACTAAAATATTTTCATTAGCTTGAGTTAACAATAAAAAAGCTTCTGAAATTAACCGCTCATCATCTACATTAGGTGCATAAAGATTAAGCAAAATCCAAGATTCAGCAAAGATTTTACAATTCACTCGTAAAACTCTACCTACATTTCCCTCTGAAGATTCCAATTCAAATGATAAATTTTTATGAATCAAAATCGCCACCCCTCTTGCCTTAGAATTAAAAGAAGAAGAAAAAAAAACACACGTCGAACCCAATCTCTTTTCAATTTCAAATGTTCCTTTTCGGTCAAATGTGTTTCTTGTAAAAATGCATTATCAATTTTCATTTTTTAAAATATAAGCCAATACCCTTTTTCGCTTAATTGGATTACTTAATCCCTGAACATTAAAAGTTGCAAAATTCAAAGTAGACATTTTTACTAACTATAAATATATTTACATTCCATAAAATAATGCTCCCCTTTATAATTCTTCAAAAACCTGAAATATTGACTGACTATTGCTTTCCTTTGCTGCCCTGCTGAGTTAATTCCTCTCGCACTTTGGTGCATGGATCACAAAATCATCTGCTCTAACTCCCAGTGTAGGTTTGAGGAACTGTTGTATTGCAGGAGGAAACAATGGGGTGAGCAGAGCCTAGGGCATTACCTTCTAGTCAGAGAACAGCCTGGCTAATATTTATCACTTAACCACATGATCATAACAGATTATATGGTAATAGCATGAACATGTTCAACCAGCTGCTAAATAATGAAATAAAGAAAAGGTGTAAAGTGACACAATAATGGTGTAAAATGTTAATATGTTGGAGGCTGATGTGAAACTTAAACCTTTGTTGTCACCAATTACTCGAGATTTGTTTGATTGAAAGCTTTCATTTTTGAACATTTGAAATCCATCTTTAACTTCAAATAATAAGATGGTGCTGATTTCAGCTGTCCATTTTACTCTGCTCCCCGATATCCTGTTCCTGGACCATTACATCTTTATCTTCGTCCTTCTAAAACCTGAAAGAATGTCAGCTGTCATAACCTCAACAGTCATATCTTCAAATTGCTTGAATACTTGAAGGCTGCTATTTTTTAATTCAATCTTGGACATTTAAAAAAAAGTACTAGCTGATTCTGCTGTTATCCCCAGTAAGGAGAAACTGGAAAGGCTTTTTAGGGTGTTACTACTTAAAAAGCAGCCAATTGAAAAAGATCAAAATGATAACAGATGGAACAAGTATGCTGTGAATTTTATTTGTGGAGGTTTTATGGCTGTGGCATATAATTCTTGCATGTCATACTGTGCTTACGAAATAAATATCTTTGACAGTCACTAATAAAAGCTAAAACACAGCCTTCTTTAAAGGAATCTTGTTTAGCAATTTAAAAATTAGCATGAAAAGAATGATAAAAGCTAGTAATTCCCTTCACAATGAACATTAATCAGTTTGGGTAGATCAACTTCAGGCCAATGTTCTTATTCCTTTATTTTTTTCAGTGAGGTCAATCAAAGCTTGGCAAACATTCATATCTGTCATTTGTCATGGTAAAAAGACCAGAGCGTAGCTTCAAATTATGTGGTATTGTTGTTGATATAGTATAGTAAATAGAATAACTCCAGTAACACTGGTCTCCTTTCTCAATATATATGGTCATTGAAAACCAATAATTTTGCACGTTGCAATGAATTTTTGGTTGGACAATAACATAAAATGTATAAAATATGAATTATTCTATATATTAATGGAAAACATGCAGAATATATAACAAATATACATAATGTATTTTATTAAAATTGAATGTAACAGAATACAATATTAAGCATTTGCTAAACTCTATAAAAGCATGACCACATATAAACAGAACATTTACTGTATAATGGCATAGAAGGTAAGAACATCCTATAATCAAGAGCAAGACATATTGAGGAATATTTTATGATCATAAAGATTCAAATACATACACATATTATGTGTATATCTTTATTTTAAACATTTTTATTTGTTTGCTGTGATATTACATGAGGGCATATTATCAAATACATAAGTGCAATATACAGACTTAATATAATTCTTAGCAGTGTAAATCAATTTACAATAGTGCACCATGAGACAGAAAAAATAATTGGATAAATCAATATTCACAGTTGCAGTGCCAAAAAGAGGGATGTTTCAATTGTGCAGACAGACCTTTCGGTGGTTTTGGAGTATTTCATGATTAGAATAGTTTGGGAAGTTCGAGAACCTGATAGTTGTTGGGAACAAAAACTGATATTGAACCCAGAGGTGTTGGACTTCACCTCTCTATAGCTTCTGCCTGACGAGAGTAGTGATTGTGATCAGATATGAAATCACACGAGAGAGCTAGTTAAAATAATTTAAAGAGGAATATAAACTGAAAGACTATCTGCATTTTTTGAATTAGAGTATTATCTCTCATTTATTATCGAAAATGATAATTCCCTGGTTGAATCTGTAAGAATAAATATAAATGTCATCAGCTGCTTACAAACTGCATCATTTTCTATAGTTAAATGGAAGTGCCAGAATGAATTTTGTGCAGAAAATAGAAGTGGCACATTTCTTACCAGAGTTCTCGCCTGCATGGATCACATGACACTAGTTTGTCAGAGAGCAGGAGTAAATGGCCCTTTTTCAGGTTGGGATCAATAGGAGATCAGTGCTGAAACCTTCCTGTTCACAGTCAATGTCCATGATATACCAAGTATAACAGGTCCAAGTTTTCTTTTGGTACAAAGCTAGACAGCAGTGCCAATTGTGAGGACACATGAGAGACTGCAGATGCAGACTGGAGCAAAAAGCAATCTGCTAGAGGAATGCAGTGGGTTGAGGAGTGTCAGAGGGAGAAAAAGAATGACCAACATTTTGGGTGGGAAATCTTTATCAAGTTTTGATGAGTGGTTCCAACTTGAAATGTTGACAATTCCTTTTCTCCTCCTGATGTTGCTCAGCCCACTGAGTTCCTCCAGCAGATAGATTTTTTTTTGCATGAGGGGAATCTACTTGGCAATAAAAGAAATGAAACATCATTCAGATGATTGATTCCTTGATGAGGACAGATCAAGGAGACAGGGCTTATCCTTACCAGAGTTCAGATGGACAAAAAGTGAGATGTCCAAAATTCTTATGGGACGAGGCAGTCTGAACCTCAAATACTGCATGGTTTAACTATTTGGAACTGACTAAGTATAATTTTTTTTTCATCTAGAGAGAATAGTTAATTTTTTCCTGGGGACCAGAAGTTCTCACTGAAACCATGGTAGTGTAAGACTTGTCAGTGCATTCCTTCTCCCATTCTTCACCATCCAGGTATCTCAGTAGACCTTCGAGGTAAGACAGCACTTCACATGCAGGTTCAGATGTACAAAGGGGGTTGATCCTTCCGCACCCTCTGAAGTGACCCTGTGATGAATTATCCAGTGGACACTACAGCCCACTATGCCCGTGCTCATAATACTTTTCCATACTGGTCCTATTTCCCTTTATTTAGACCAGTCTGCTCTGCCATGGTGATTCAAGTGCTTGTCTATCTACCTTCATCTCTTCAGGCAGCGCTTTCCAGATTCCAAGCACTTTGAGTGAAAGACATCCCTTTTAAATCTGCTTTCATTCATGTTATATCTTTGTCCTTTTGTTTTAGGCACTCCCAACGTCAGGAAAAAGTCTTCTCATCTATCTTATTTATCAGCCCTTATAATTTTGCATACAGATCTAGCAAGCCCCACTCCCACTCAGTTCAAGGTAACCATGAATTAAATTAGGTATATTCCCATTCTGTGAAAAAAAATATACTGTGATTCATCCAGGTCTGGAATTCAAACAAGCAGACCAACTGCTTTGAGGTGGTGGTGGGGTGAACGAGGTACACTATCACATCATTGCTTGTGCTGCCAAAGGTTACTCAATACAGATAAGTTAATAATCAATTGAAAGAGGTTTCCAGGAATAAAGCAAAGGAACAGGAAAGATCAAACATTTCACAGGCAATATAATACAATTGAAAGGAAGGAAGTGACTTCCATTTAGCTGTACAACAATGGAAAGGCAGAGGCTGGATACATTAAAGGGTAAAGGGGGATGAGACAGTATAACACAGCATAGGAGTCACAAAGTCTGAAATTTACAACTTTGGTTGAATTGGCAGGGGACTAAACATGACAGGGAACAATTGAAGAATGGAACTCCAGGAAAGATGGACCCACATTTTAGATGTAATAATTCATTCAATAACATTGAAAGGAAAATAGGATTGAAGAGAAGGCAGTACTGTACAAAGGTGAAAATGGTATCTTGTTTTATCCTGCTGAGCAGAGAATGAAAAGAAATACATTGACGAGAAGGCAAATTTTATGATGCCAAATCCCTCTGTAATGGGGCCAGGATGGGAAGTTAGTTGTCAGCATTTAGCAGGGAGAGAACAGGAAGAACAGATGATGAATGTAATGTTGAAGACTTGAAATAACATAAGGATCTAGAATCTTTTCATTGATATGGAACCCTGGAAGCATTAAGCTGCTTAGTATCTTTGAACTTGACAATCTGTGGGAAACAAGTGTGGGAACAAAAGAATAGAACGGCTCCAAGTCCTGTTTTATTTCTCCCAATTTCCTCTTTTAACACATTGGTTTTGATTTTTAGGCAGCCTTTTGAATTCTGCCAGCCAGACTCCAGGAAGATTCTCGTTTGAACCAAATTGAGGTTTCCGGAGGGAAATTGGGTCCAGATGGCAACTCAGTGCACTACTGCTTGTGATACTACCTTCCCATTCCTGGCCATTGATGCTGGACTGGAGGAAGATAAATATTGGAAAGCTGGACATGGCCAGTAGTGGCATGGATATTCCTTGTCCAAAAAAGAAAGTATGGGTGACGACTGATCTGAACTCTGTGGCCTCATTTCCACCAAACCAACTCTCAAAGAAACCTCAGCTGTGGGAAACTGAATCCTTCTTTCAGGATCAATTTACAGCCATTAACTTTATCCTATTGCCTCTAGACCACCAATTTTTTTCTATCCCTCTGTCCATATTTCATATATCTGTTATAATACTGCAAGCTTGTTGTTAGTTTTGCAGAAATAGTCTGTGTGACCCAAGAATATTGCTAAATTAGTATCTATCCATTGTTCTGTTGTTCTTCAAAGTACCTCAATAACTGGCCATCTTCACTAGAATACCTCTTCACTAGTTTCTCCTCTCTTCTCCAGCGAGAGTGACATTCTTGGTTTGAACCACATAAAGTTTCGAGGTTATCAGGAAGCAGGAGTCAGACCTATCAGTCTTCTCACTTCATGTTAGAAAATCTAACCCACATAAACACTCCACCTCTTCCTACTTTACCCAAATATTCTGTTCCTGTTTGATACCTTGTCTTTTTTTTGACTCCTCCACTGAAAACTGCCTCTTTTGCAAGTGTACCCAATATTGCTCATATACACCCTGAGCAATTTGAATGATATCACTTTTAAAAACAAAATAGCATGTTGATTTCTGGTTCAAACTCAACTTTATTCATATGCATATGCATGCATACATGCACACATACACACAAACACACACATGTTCATGAACATGCACACATATATCCACACTCACATACACCAAAAGACATAGGAGCACAAAATAAGCTATTCAGCCCATTCAGTCTGCCCCGCCATTTAGTCATGAGCTGATCCATTTCCTACTCACCGCCACTGCCTGGCATCCCCTTTGATGCCCTGGTTATTCAGGAACCTATGAATATATGCCTTAAATACACCCACAGCTTTACCACTACCTGACTAAAGATATTCTTCCACAGACATCCTTCAACCTGAAGTTGTGCCCCCTTGCTTTAGACTCTCCCACATCCAGTCTTTCCACATTCAAAATGTTTCTATAAGAATCCCCTTCATTCTCCTAAATTTCAATGACTCTAGGACAAGAGCTGTCAAACACTCCTCATATTGAAAACCATTTCAATTCTGGAATTATCCTTGCAAAGTCAATTCAAGTCAAGTCAACTTAATTGTCATCAGATGGTGCAAGTAGAACCGGATGAAATGGTGTTCTCCAATTCTTGGTCCAAAGCACACAGACATCCAACCAGACAAAATTCACAGCTATAGAAAGAAAGGAGGCTGTAGAGGGAGTGTCCACTGAGTCAGTGTAGGTGGATGTTAGAAATAAGAAGGGAGCAATCATTATCCTGGGAGTAGTCTATAGTTCTCAAAGAGCTCTCGGGTCACCGAGGAGCAGAGAAGCAGGCAAATTTTGGAATGGTGCAGGAAATGCAGGTTTGTAGTTATGGGTTCCCTATATTGACTGGCACCTCCTGACTGCACAAAGGATAGATGTGGGTTAATTTGTCAGGTGTGTCCAAGAAGGATTCCTGACACAGTATGTGGACCACCGACAAAAGGAGAGGCCATACTGGATCTGATTCTGTGTAAAGAACCTGGTCAGGTGGCAGATCTCTCAGTGGGGGAGCATTTTGGTGAGAGTCTCCACAATTCCCTTAGCTTCACTGTAGCTATGAAAAAGGATAAAAGCAGACAAAATGGGACAGTTCTTAATTGGGGAAGGGCTAATTACGATGGGATGAGGCAGGAACTAGCAAGAGTAAATTGGAATCAGATGTTCAAGGGAGAAAGCATAGAACTAATGTGGAGGAAGTTTACGGACCACTTGTGCTAGGTTCTGATAGGTTTGTCCCAGTGGGATAAGGGAAACCATGATTGTCAAAATGGGTGAGGCAACTAGACAAGAGGAAGAAAGAAGCATATATTAGACATAGGAAGGTGAAAACCAGAAAGACTCATGAGAAATGTATGTAGCGAGAAAGAGCTTAAGAAAGGTCTTAGGAGAGTTTGAAGGGGGCATGAGAAGGCCTTGGCATGTAGAATTAAGGAGAATCCCAAGGTGATCTATGCATATGCGGAAAATAAAACAAAAGGATGATGAGAATGAAGGTGCCTGAGGCGGGGGAGGTCCTAAATGAATACTTTGCATCAGTATTCACAAGAAAAAAGAAACTTGATCAGGGTGATGTCTGAATAACAGGGATGGAGCTGAAGGTTATTGAATGTTACAAGAGGATATGAGCAGGATGCCAATTTGGGAAGAAAAGTGGCAGATGGCGTTCAATCCAGATAAATGTGAGGTGACGTATTTTGGGTGGACAAATCAGAAGGCCTAGTAAAAAGTTAATGGTCAGTTACTTAAGAGTGTGGATAAACAGAGGGACCTTTGGGTTCAAGTGCATACATCTCTCAAGGTTTCTGCACAGGTTGATAGGATAGTTAAGAAGACCTAAGGGATGCTGGGCTTCATTAATAGGGGGGATGAGTTCAAGAGTAGAGTGGACATGTTGCAAATCTACAAATCTCTGTGTTCAGCTCAGGTCACCTCATAATAGGAAGGATTTGGCAGCTATGGGGAACATACAGAGGAGATTTACAAAGATGTTACCTGGATTGAAAAATGTCTTATGAGGCAAGGTTAGCAGAGCCGGGTCTTTTTTCTTTGGAATGTAGAAGGATGAGAGGAGACTTAATAGAAGTCTACAAGATTATGAGAAGCAAAGACAGAGTGGACAGCCAGTGCTTATTTCCCAGGGCAGGATAAGCAAACACCAGAGAACATGTGTACAAAGTTAAGAGATGCAATTTTTTTTTAAAACACAGAGTTGTGAGTGCCTGGGATTCTTTGTTGGGGATGATGGTGGAGGGTGAAATATTAAGGGCATTTAAGAGACTCCTAGACAAGCACATAGATGGAAGGAAAATGGAGGGTTATGGGGTAGGGTGGGTTTAGTATTTTTTTTTAGGGACATATGAATCGTCACAACATTGAGGGTCAAAGGGCCTATACTGTGCTGTAGTGATCTAAGCTCTATGTTCTATGTTCTAAAATACACATACAGACAAACAATGCAGGAAAAGTATTCACATATACAAATAAATAAATAAAGATTGTTTTGTAAATATGAGAGTCGTGGATGGTTAGTGTGAACGGTTCCTTTGGTCACTTAGCATTCTCACTGCCCATGGGGAGAGTTATGGTGTGAAAAATAAAAAAATTTAAAAAAAAAACAAAAAAAAAAAAAACAATGGGGAACTGAAAGCTGCTGTGTATGGGGTAGAAAGGGTCATCAACAATATTGTGCACCTTTTTCAGACAACCATTCCAGTAGATCATTTCGATGAGGTGAACTTCTAACTCTCTCCAATATTACCATATCTTTCTTAAACGAGGATCCCAACACTACTCACAATGCTTGCGCTGGGGTTGCGGGCCGGATAAATTTGGATCGCATGCCGTAGGTTTCCCATCCCTGGTCTAAGTCCTACTGCAGCCTACGTGTTTCCTCAACACTACCTGTTCCTCCACCTACCTTTGTATAATCTGCCAACTTGGCCAAAAGGCTATTCATTCCATTATCTATATCATTAATATACAACATAAAAAGAAGTGGCCCTAACACTGACCCCTGTGGAACACCACCAGCAACTGGTAGCCAACCGGAATATGATCCCTGCATTCTGACTGTCTCCTTCCAAACAATCAGTCAATGCTTTACCTATCCATTTATGTTTCCTGCTATCTCGGCTGCACCATTTCATCGGATGCAAGGATCGACAACGAGATAGACAACAGACTCGCCAAGGCAAATAGTGCCTTTGGAAGACTACACAAAAGAGTCTGGAAAAACAACCAACTGAAAAACCTCACAAAGATTAACGTATACAGAGCCGTTGTCATACCCACACTCGGCTCCGAATCATGGGTCCTCTACCGGCATCACCTACGGCTCCTAGAACGCTTCCACCAGCGTTGTTTCCGCTCCATCCTCAACATTCTTTGGAGCGACTTCATCCCTAACATCGAAGTACTCGAGATGGCAGAGGCCTACAGCATAGAATACACGCTGCTGAAGATCCAACTGCGCTGGGTAGGTCACGTCTCCAGAATGGAGGACCATCGCCTTCCCAAGATCGTGTTATATGGCGAGCTCTCCACTGGCCACCGTGACAGAGGTGCACCAAAGAAGAGGTACAAGGACTGCCTAAAGAAATCTCTTGGTGCCTGCCACATTGACCACCGCCAGTGGGCTGATATCACCTCAAACCGTGCATCTTGGCGCCTCACAGTTCGGCGGACAGCAACCTCCTTTGAAGAAGACTGCAGAGCCCACCTCACTGACAAAAGACAAAGGAGGAAAAACCCAACACCCAACCCCAACCAACCAATTTTCCCTTGCAACCGCTGCAACCGTGTCTGCCTGTCCCGCATCAGACTTGTCAGCCACAAACGAGCTTGCAGCTGACGTGGACATTACCCCTCCATAAATCTTTGTCCGCGAAGTCAAGCCAAAGAAAGAAAGATGTGCTCTCATCTTCTGAAGTAACCTCATGTGTGGCACTTTGTCACAGGCCTTCTCAAAATCTAAATACACAACATCTACTGCATCTCCTTTATCCAACCTGCTTGCGACTTCTTCAACAAATTCCAATAGGTTTATAAAGGAAGATTTTCCCTGAAGGAAATCATGCTGGCTTTGGCCTATCAGTTCATGTGCTTCCAAGTACTCCATAACCTCATCCTTGACAATTGAGTCTAATATCTTCCTAACCACTGATGCCAGGCTAACTGGTAAATAATTTCCTTTCTGCTGCCTCCTTTCTTTCTTGAATAATGGGGTGACATTTGTGACTTTCCAGTCCTCCGGGACCATACCAGAACCTATTGATTCTTGAAAGATCATTACCTATGCCTGCACAATCTCTACCGCTATTTCTTTCAGAACTCCTGAGTACAATCCATCTGGTCTGGGTGACTAATCCACACTTAGACCATTCAGCTTTCTGAGCACCATTTCACTTGAAATAGTAACTCACTTCCTTTCCCTGATATACATGGACATCTGGTGCACTGCTAATATCTTCCACAGTGAAATCGGATGCAAAATACTCATTTAGTTCCCATGACATCTCCTAATCTGCCATTATTCCTCCAGCTTTATTTTCTAGTGGTCCTATAACTACTCTCATCTCTCTTTTACTCTTCTTTATGAAGAAGCTTTTTAAAAAAAAATTCTCTTTTATGTTATATGGAAATCTACTTTCTTCATCTTTGTCCCCCTTGTAAGTTTTTTTAGTTTCCTTCTGCAAGTTTTAAAAATAAATTCCCAGTCTTCTATTTTCCCACTAGTTTTTGCTTCCTTGCCTGCCAGCTATTTTGCTTTCATGTTGACTTTTACTTTCCCTGTCAGCCACAGGTGTGTCATTTTTCTATTTGAATATTTCCTTTTTTTTGGTATATTTAATATTTATCCTGCACCTTCCATATTTCTTTTAAATATTTTATTTCGGTTTTCATAGTCTCATAAAACAATTCAATCACCCAATACAATCTTTTTCAACATTTATAAGAGTCTGTATTTATCCCTCCCTCCCCCTCTCTTGCCCCAAATATATAATTATATAGATTATACAAATACAAATACTAGTGGGGTTCATAGTCCCTTCTGAAACCTAAGGAAACAAAATCCTAGGTAACTAAATAACACAAGTAAGGAATAAAAATAAAGAAATATAAAACAAACTAAAAAAAAAGCACATCACCTGCAACTCCACTCCTTTCCCTGCTGGGACATATTTTTTATAGTGTTCATATCTCTAAAGGAGAGGGAAACTAGTAAACTGCATGCCCATGTATTTCAAAAAGGGTTGCAAGTAAATCACAAAATTCTGTAGACACTGTGGCTGAAGTAAAAACACAAAATGCTGGAGAAGCTCAGCAGGTCAGTGTCCTTTATGTAGCAAAGGCAAAAATACAGAATTGTGGTGGATCGAGCAGCCGCACAGCTGGACAGGCAGAATCGCTGCACTGAGCGGCAGCACAGAATGGTGTGGGATTTCCTTCTTTGCCTATGAGAAGTTCGCGTCTGCAGACCCAGGTGGGTTGATCGAGTGCGTTGCTTCCCTGCTAGCAGAGAGACAATGACTCTACAGTGTGCTGACATCACTCCCCTTTATGAAGCACGCTGACATCACTCCCCTTCATGAGGCGTGCTGACATCACTCCCCTTCATGAGGTGGGCTGACATCACTCCCCTTCATGAGGCGCACTGACATCACTCCCCTTCATGAGGTGGGCTGACATCACTCCCCTTCATGAGGTGCGCTGACATCACTGCCCTTCATGAGGCGCGCTGACATCACTCCCCTTCATGAGGCGCGCTGACATCACTCCCCTTTATGAAGCTGTCCTGGGTAAACTTGTACCTCTCACTTTGTTTGTTTTAGATTGGTCACAGTGTTTGAGCTACCGAAAGAAAACAGACACATACACCAAGAGCACTTCAGTTAATACAAATTTTTATTACTAAATCTAAAGCTGAATTCAAACTACAAGATGCAAGCCCTTCCCAATTATACTTATCAATGCCTGGACTGGTCCCAACTGCTGAAGCGAGGCAACAACCGCACACTTGTAGTAGGTTGTCTGGGGGCCGGTAGCAGCTTCTCCACCTCCCCCGACCGGGACATTGGTTGGAGTCTAGAAGTTCTTCTTCTTGCTAAGAGATGTTGCCACCTCTCAGAGAATCTCAAACTTCAGCAGTGGGACCATGGCTTATATTACCCAAAAATTGTTTACTCATAGCTTATCTCTTTGAATAAACGATTTAATTATCTTCAAGGTCTCCTGACAGTCTGTGACCAACAAAAGACAACTGCATCCTGGGCCTCATGGTGTAAATTAGATTATATCTACTGATTCACAATTATACATTCTTGCATAAGCTGGTCTAAATCCTCCATTACATTCCACCCCTTGGTCGCAGCCTGCCACTTACGAGACCTAACAAGCATTCGAGTACAGAAGGAGCGAAAAAGAGAAACCAAAACTACAATAATCACAAAAATAAGCAATAATGAGAACAACCAACGGAGAATAGTGTGGCCCAATCCCCCAAATGTACCAGTTAACCATGAAAAAGGATTCCAATCAAGGCTCAAACTATCCTTGTGGGCCACAATACCCAGACGCTGAAGCTCACAAACAGATTTTGAAACATGCTGAACAATATCAGATATATTAATGGATACATCGGGCCGTGTCCCCCACCGGCAACTCCCTCGGAATGTCCTCGACATTACAAATGCAATTGCTGGCATCAAAGCAGCTGTTAAGCCAGATCAGCAGGAGTGCAAGACGGAGGAACTGGAACAGAGAAGTCTGACATATGTCACTCACGATGCCATAAGCATTCAGTATTTAAACAAACTAAACCATTCTGTCCCTCAATAGCTACCTACCGAGTGTTACCCTGGGCAGGTGTCACTATTTCCCCTTTTACAGGAGGGCCACTACCTGGTGGTGCCACCCATACCTTTTGTCTGGCATCCTCTAGTTCAGGAGTGGGGGGAAATGACTGTTTTTTTCTCTGGAATACGCTGTAATTTCGAAGCGTGAAGAAGTCGGTGGAAAGGTGTACCTCCCTTTAAAGGGTGATGATTCAAATTGTTGACTGCCTGCTGCAGCACATGGCACTACCCCTTCAGGGTCCCCAGTGGTGTTAACAAATGAATTTGTTCCTTCAGTAAGCTGTTAATTCGTTCAACTAACCCGGCAGCCTATGGGTAATAAGGAATATGGTGGACCCATAAAATACTGTTGTCAGCTGCCCAATCACAGATTGCCTTCCCGGAGAAGTGCGAGTCATTATCAGACTGAATTTCCTCTGGGTCATCATAATGAGAAATTAAATGGTTTAGTCCTTGGATAGTGCTAGCTTGGTCAGCCGTCTTGGTGGAAAAAGCAAAAAGGTGTCAACCATTACTACGACGTAACGTTTACCCATACAGTCTGGCACAGCAACCTGTTCTCCAGCATGCCACTGAATTCCAAGGAAAATAACTGTCTGGAATGGGGCCTGCAACCTTGGCGAGGTTAATGGCCCATCCTCGTTGCATCAGGGCATCTCGGACATTCTCCATACCTTCCTGTACCATCTCTTCCTTGGCCCCTTGGATCATCATATCATCAATATAATGGTGAATGGAGAGAGAAGGTGATACTTGCACCGCCTCCAAATCACAGGGAATTAGGCTGTAGCAAATGGTGGGAGAGTGTACATAATCTTGAGGGAGGTGGGTGAAGGTATACTGGCGTCCCTTCCAGGTAAAGGCAAACTGATCCTGTGAGACTTCATCTATAAGAATATTGAAGAAGACGCTAGCAAGATCAATGACAGCATACCATGTTCCCGAGTTCCCAGTAGCAATGTTTTCAATAAGGGTAACAATGTTCAGAAATGCCGAAGCAAGTGGTGGGGCATGTTTGTTCAAAAAAACGATAGTCAACTGTCATTCTCCAGGAGCCATTTGGCTTCTGAACCGGCCAAACAGGGCTATTAAAGGTCGACGTTGCAGACCTCAATACCCCTTCTTCTTGCAAAGTATCGATGGTGGCAGTAATCTCTTCCTGCCCTTCAGGGAATCGATACTGTGGAATGCATACTGGTTTCTGGGGTGGGGGGGGGGGGAAGGAGGCACCATCACTGGATCCCACTTAGCCCGACCCACCACTAGTCTTTTTTTAATAGTCCGAATTCCAAATGCAAATCCTCCTTGGCTAGTATTAAGGGCCATACTGGCCAACATATTAATACCCAGGATACACTCGTCAAGGACAGCCACCAGGGCATCTAACCATACAGGGGAAGGGCCATCACCCATCGTGGCATGGACTTTTATTTCCTTCACCAGGGTGATCGCTCCTCCCATCCCCTCTATTCGAAATGTCGGTCCAGTCCAGAGGTTGGGTTACCAGGAATCACCGAGTGCTCCGCACTGGTGTCGACCAAGGCCAAATATTGGCGGTCATTACCCCCACCCCAATGGATTGTTAACAGTATGTAGGGCCGTGGGTCCCCGTGTATCCGCCGAATCTCAATGGAGTAGACACGGGAACCCCACCCGCACCCTCATGCCTTAGTAGGGTTCGGGGGCTTCCAGGACCACATGCTACTATTATCCATAAGAGCCTTTTTAACCATTTGTTGTATCTCATCACGGATAACTGGAGCAAGAGAAGCTGGCTCGATAGGAGCAGCAGTGGGAGCAGAAGGCACAACTGGGCCAGGAGGACTCAGCAGCTGGGGATGATGTTCCCCTGCTTTTCTCTTATAAAGGGCATAAAGGACCGCAGTAGGTTTCCCATCAATATCACTTTTAGGTACGCCTAACTTTAACAAGGTTAGAAAAAGGTCCTTTCTTGTCGGTCCGTTATTAGCAGCAGCCCCTCTCCCTTCATCCTGCTCGTCTGATTTAACCTGGGTTGTACGTGAGTGGATTTTACTTCCCAACTCTAATTTTTGAAGCCCAGATAAGGCGTGCACCGCCTCAGACACAGGGTGCCCAATTAGCGGACTAGTTACGGACAGAACCAGTCCCCGTACAGTGGGTTGGGCGGAACGAACCAATCGGGTATGAATATCTCTTCGTCAGGGCTCCCCCCCATGTACCCACAGCCTCAAACACCCTGCATACAAGGCAGACGCCAGGGCCTGTTGACAAATTACTGCTATACCCTCCTCTGGGGTGCCCCAATCGTTCTGCAAAATGTAAATCCCAATCTACTGGTGATGGGTATACTCGTAACAGGGCATCCGCTAGAGTGGCAAGTAAGTAATCCACCCTTCTACTTCTACCACGTAGCTCAGCAGTGACCCGGATATCAGTAGTCAATGTTCCTAATCCCAAAAATTACTCAGGGGTTAAATATACATTATTCCCTCCTTGTCCCAAACACGCAGGAGCCAGGCCGCCAGAGTTTCTCCCGCCTTTTGCCTAAATCGATCTCCAATGGCAGCTAGCTCTTTTATAGAGAAGTCACGTATCATTGATTGCTCCCGACCCCTGTTCCCACTTTGGCCCACAGGACCCTCTGCCCAGTGGATGGGAGGATGCCCAATTCATCCTGTAGAGGGGGGGGGTCCATTGAGAACAAGCAGGGGTTCGGGTACCTTCCCCTGAGTCCGCTTGGGAGGCCGGGACATCATTTATCCCTTCATTCTCTTCATTTACATCGTCCCCCCTTCCATCTTCAATTGTTTGGAAAGTCCACTGCCTTACGGGGCGGGCGTGAACAGCGGGTGGAGAGTGGAGTATGTCAGGGACATACCGAGGGGTATCTGCATTATTACCATTGTCATCTTTCCAGATATTCCCGTCCCATTCATCAATTACATCAGGATCATCGCCATTCCTTATCATGGCACGAATATGATATGGATCGGTTTCTACACTTTGCTTTTCCTTATCGGCACAGAGCTGCTGCTGGAGTTTAATATTATGGCAAATCGTTTGGACATGCTTATCCTCCCATTCTTTGACTCGGTCCTGATTGGTGCAAACAATCTCACTCATCACGGAACAGTGTTGTTGCATGGCTTCTATTTCCTCCTCTAGTTGCTCTCTCTTGTGCTGGGATTCTACTTCTCGCTGAACGGCGTGGCGTAAGGCTGTGGCCAGCAGCCAAAAACTGTCTATCAGCGTCCCCTTTTTAACAGGAAATGTACTTTCTCGAAGGAGAGTGGCAACCCACTCTCCAAGAGGTGCACTTGATGGATCTAACCTCTCATCCCAATTAATCGGTGGTCCCAACAAAGACAGGGTATTGGCCAACATGCCAAACCCATCGTCTCTGGAAGTCCATCCTGGAATCAAGAACTGCTCAGGGCTCACCTCTTTCTTTCGGCGAAACATCTTGAGACTAATCCTGCTGACTACACCAATTGTCCAGGGTAAACTTGTACCTCTCACTTTGTTCATTTTAGATTGGTCAGTGTTTGAGCTACCAAAAGAAAACAGACAAACACACCGAGAGCACTTCAGTTTATACAAATTTTTATTACTAAATCTAAAGCTGAATTCATACTACAATATGCAAGCCCTTCCCAATTATACTTATCAACGCCAGGACTGGTCCCAACTGCCGAAGCGAGGCAACGACTGCACACTTGTAGTAGGTTGTCTGGGGGCCGGTAACAGCTTCTCCACCTCCCCCGACCGGGACATTGGTTGGAGTCTAGAAGTTCTTCTTCTTGCTAAGAGATGTTGCCACCTCTCGGAGAGTCTCAAGCTTCAGCAGTGGGACCATGGCTTATATTACCCAAAAATTGTTTACTCATAGCTTATCTCTTTGAATAAATGATTTAATTATCTTCAAGGTCTCCTGACAGTCTGCAACCAACAAAAGACACCTGCATCTCTGGCCCTCATGGTGGAAATTAGATAATGTCTACTGATTCATATGCATCCTGCGCCTCATGGTAAATTAGATTATGTCTTCTGATTCAACTGCATCTGTGGGCCCCATGGTGGAATTTAGATTATGTCTACTGATTCACATGTATACATTCTTGCATAAGCTGGTCTAAATCCTCCATTACAGAAGCGTGCTGACATAACTCCCCTTTATGAGGCGTGCTGACATCACTCCCCTTGATGAAGTGCGCTGACATCACTCCCATTCATGAGGCGTGCTGACATCACTTCCCTCCATGAGGCATGCTGACATCACTCCCCTTTATGAGGTGCGCTGACATCACTCCCCTTTATGAGGCGTGCTGACATCACTCCCCTTTATGAGGCGTGCTGACATCACTCCCCTTTATGAGGCGTGCTGACATCACTCCCCTTTATGAAGCGCGCTGACATCACTCCCCTTCATGAGGCGTGCTGACATCACTCCCCTCCATGAGGCGTGCTGACATCACTCCCCTTTATGAAGTACACTGAAATCACTCCCCTTTATGAAGTACACTGACATCACTCCCCTTTATGAAGCACGCTGACATCACTCCCCTTTATGAGACGCGCTGACATCACTCCCCTTTATGAGGCGCGCTGACATCACTCCCCTCCATGAGGCGTGCTGACATCACTCCCCTTTATGAAGTACACTGAAATCACTCCCCTTTATGAAGCGCACTGACATCACTCCTCTTTATGAAGCGCACTGACATCACTCCCCTCCATGAGGCATGCTGACATCACGCTCCTCCATGAGGCATCCTGAGATCACTCCCCTTTATGAAGCGCACTGACATCACTCCTCTTTATGAAGCGCACTGACATCACTCCCCTCCATGAGGCGTGCTGACATCACTCCCCTTTATGAAGTACACTGACATCACTCCCCTTTATGAAGCGCACTGACATCACTCCTCTTTATGAAGCGCACTGACATCACTCCCCTCCATGAGGTGTGCTGACATCACTCCCCTTTATGAAGTACACTGAAATCACTCCCCTTTATGAAGCGCACTGACATCACTCCCCTTTATGAAGCGCACTGACATCACTCCCCTTTATGAAGCGCACTGACATCACTCCCCTTCATGAGGCGTGCTGACATCACTCCCCTCCATGAGGCATGCTGACATCACTCCCCTTTATGAAGCGCCCGATTGTTTAAAATAAAAACAGTTGGTAGTTGACTCTTTGCTAAATTGTTTGAGCTCTGCAGTTAAATTAGTGACTCCAATGGGTGCTCAATATCTTTTGAGCTCCAACAGTGAAACATAGTGAGAAAGCCAGCAGAATGGATGCCACTACTGCGCTGCACACGGTGGCTGTGAAACTGCCCAATTTCTGGCCTCACAGACCATGTCCATGGTTCCAGCAGGATGAGGCTCAGTTCCACATAAGGAACAGAGCAAATGAAGCCCCCAAATTCTGGCATGTAATCGCCTCATTAAATGAAGATTCTGTTGCCAAGATAGATGATTTTATCAACTACACACCCGAGGAGGATCAATACAGTGCCTTTAAGATACACCTCCTCGCATCTTTCGGCATGTCAGACCTGGAAAGAGTCACACGCTTACTCTACCTTGATGATTTGGGAGACAGAAGACCGTCAGACCTGATGAATGAAATGCTTGCATTACCAGACAGCCATTTCAACTGCTTAATGTTCAAGGCAGCCTCCTTGGAACGGCTCCCTCGTGACATCGCCCAGCTGCTCTCTTCTGCTGAGTTCTCCAAACCAAGAGAAGTGGTGAGGGAGGAAGATAGACTTCAAAGGGTACTGCAGCCTCCCATGGCAAAGTTTCAACAGGTCACCTTGGACAGTCAAGTCAATGCAGCCACCAGTTCTATGGTATTCCACAAGCTACTGAGGAAGAAAAAGCAATTGGAGAACAGTGAGTGGTGTTTCTACCACAGAAAGTGGGGCAGGATGCACGCTGCTTTTTGCCACCATGCAGTTATGTGGTTGGCTCCCAGGGGAACGCCAGCCAACCGCCACTGATGGCCTCGGTGGTTGGCGACCAGACCGGCCTGTTATATGCCACTGATCAGCGCACGGGATGCAAACAGCTAGTCGACACAGGAGCTCAGCTCAATATCTTCCCATCATCCTCTTATGAGCGAGAATCTCGAGTGCCCCAAGACAACTTGCGTGCCGCCAATGGCACTACAATTAGCAATTATGGTACCAAGTCAATACAACTGGCATTAGGTGACACAACGTACCACTGGACTTCCACGCTAGCGACCATGTGACAGCCCATTTTGGGAGCAGACTTCCTGAGGGCACATGAATTGTTGGTAGATGTGAAAGGGCGCCGTTTGGTCCATGCCACCACATTCCCCACATGCCCACTTTCTTTAGGTCATCGGAGGGCAATACTGCTATATGTGCAAATACTCGCCACCGATGATTTTGTGAACTTATTAGCAGAGTTTCCTAAACTACTTACACCAGATTTCCATTTAGTCTCTCCATGTCATGGAGTTCAACATTACTTCACCCTTATATTCCAAGGCACGCAGAATTCTCCTGACCGGCTACTGCAGGCCACAAAAAGATTTTAAAACTATGGAGGAACTAGGCACCTTCCGATGGTTCGATAGTCTTTGGGCATCACCATTCCATATGGTGCCTAAAGCATCCAGTAGCCTAAGACCTGTGGAGATTACTGATGTCTCAATGGCACGACTGTTGTGAAATTCCAGAAACTTTTCCTGGCTTGACCAAATGGATAGCGAAGTGAGAAGACCACTTCTATTCACTTCAAAGGACAATCAGTTTGGGAGAAAGTTTGAATGCAACCTCCAAATGAAGTAGGGGCAAGAAGTCTGGGTTCCCATCAGACTGCATTCCTTCTCTCTCCCTGGACTAATACTGATACAGGTATACCTCATTTTCCGGATACTTCCTTTATGAAAATTCGATTTTATGAAGAAACCTGTGTTTCTTTTTACGAGAGGATTTGAATGGGTTTTCGCTTTTACGAAAATAGTCTTCAATAGTAGTGAATGGTTCTTGCTTTATGCCATTTTGGCTTACAAAACGTTTCATAGGAACGGTCTAGTGTTGTAAAGCAGGGTATATCTATTACATTTTGAACATTAATCAGTGGATATGCATTGTGGTCATTAGAATGTATTCTCACCATAGTATTACCATCTGTGAGCTTACACTGAATATCAGGCCAAACTGGTCTCGTGGAACTGGATAGTAAACTGGTCCAAAGTCAGCTTGGTTAATTTTCCCATGATTCAGAAGAGCCATAATCAGACAATCTGTGAAAAGCATTAGAGGAAATTCACTATTCCTTTAAAAACTTTAAAACTCTGATTTTGCTGTTAAAAATATTGCTGTGCGTTTATTCTTTCCTGAACCTCAAAAGATTAAAAACATGTTGAATTTGGGAATATTGTTGGAACGTAATTTTTTCTTGCCAGTTAATCTTTCTGAGGAAATGAAAACAAATTCTGATTATTTCTTTCATCACCCCACCCACCCTGACTTATCTGATTACATACCATTTGTCCACCAAAAAACTTCAGGAAAGCCAAAGATGCTGGACTGACAAATGAGAAGATTTCAAACAAAGAAAAAGACTCCGAAGAAAAGCATTGTGTGGAATCTGATACAAATCCAGTTAGAATTCATGAACTAAAGCAACCTGGATTAAAAGCGCATTTTTCTTGTGTTTCCTTTTAATCCATTGCGGCTTCGTCATTTAGTAACCTCACGGATACTCTTTCCTTGTCAAGAAACCATGGATTTAATTAATGCCTTTTGTTCATACTTCCACAGAGAAGAGTGGCACCTTCAAGTATTTGGTTGTTAGTAGTTTAAAGTTTAAACTTGAGAATCCTACATTATATCTTGTTCAGGATCTGGTATTGTTAAGGGGGTGACTGATAATGAATGCAATCACTTTGAGACAGGTGTCACTAATATGACACTAGTCTGGAAATGCCAATGCTTTAGTTTGGATCAGATAGAAAAAAAGTTGAAAGATGAGACAAGTGCAGTCAAACAATCTCACTAGTTACTTCTGAAGCTATGTTTTAATACTACAGCACGGTAATAGGCCATTTCGGCCCTCTAGTCAGTGCATCTCAATTTATACTCAATTAATTTTCACCCAACATGCACGTTTTGAACGGTGGGAGAAAACCAGAGCCCCCAGGGAAAACCCATGCAGACACATGGAGTACATACAAACTCCTTAATGAACTCGGTCCAGATCGCTGGTGCTGTAAAGGCATTGCACTAACTGCTACGCAGCCCTGATAATGGGTGTTTCATTCCTTTATCGGTTTTATGAAAGCAACCATAACTCTTTCTGGAAACAGATAAATATGAGACAGATCCTGAGATCTAGCAAGCAAATTTCTTTTTCCAAGATAAAGCTTTTCATTGTAATTTGATAGTTCAGAAGTATTTGACCATTTCATCAAATATTTCCTCAAGCAATTGGCCTGCTTATCTAAGCTAAAGTTAATGGATCCTGGACAAATTCCTAAAAGTGATTACTGAAAATCATCAGTGCAAGTGGTTAAGATTGTTCTGGGGAATGTGAAGATATTCAGCAGTTTGTGGCTTTTTGAACATTCTAGGATATTAAAACCTTGGAGCAAATTTTCAAAATTAAAATCTTTAAATTTTAGCTCTTAAACTGCTAGGATTTTTACAGAATGAGTGATTAAGTTTTTCAGCGCAAACTATAATGAAGAATAAAGATGGAATTCCAATTTCAAACAACTACATTTCAACAACCTAATGAGTTTCTCCAACACATTGCCTTTTGAACTATATTTAGTGATATCTTCAGTCCTGAACAGATTTGAAACGAATGATTGATTCGCTCTGCCAATCACTGTCGCAAATAGAACTGATTCTTTGTAATTTGTATAAAAGAGCGATTCTTCACTCATTTCATCTTACAAAGTAGACCATGTATTTGATTTGCTGGACTAGTTTCAATATTGAGAAAACTCCCAGAATGACCCTGAGCATTTAGTAATTTATTAGCAAACGGAGTTCTAAGAACTTCCTGCAAACTCCATAAGACACAGGAACAGAAACAGACTATTCAGCACATCACCTCTGCCCTGCCAATCAATTCATTTACAAGTAAAGAGCAAACAGTTTGAAACAGTGGCAAAACAATGAAAATGGTCAACACATTTCTTGGAAAATGGGATTGGTCAACACTGAGAATTTTGGAATCAACATGGTTAAATGAGGAGTGAAGGTAGGTAGCGCTGAGGAACTTAGCCACACTTGCCAACTCATGACTATAATTTCTGAAGACGGTGAAGAAGCAATCACCATAGCCATCAACAGCGCAGTTAAAAATCACAAAATTTCATTTCAACCGTGTCGAGGAATTTGATGAGACGGCTGATAAGAGGAAAGCCAAGACCACAGTGACAATGAATAGAGGTAAAATAGTCCAAACACAATGGTGAGATGGGAAAGAAACTGTTGCGCTAATGTCAGTATTCAAGTGATGAGTCTCATATGTAGGAAGAGAGTGAGAGTGTCAGGATCACCTGTGAGGCAGTGAGCCAATGAGAAGATCAGAGGAATTTAGCTGGATGGTGTTCGGGGAGTTGAGGAATGTAATGCTGTGTCTAGTGAATAATAAAATAAATTTGACTTCATGGTATGCTGAAAGAAATGAGTGAGTGTATTCTTTATTTGTTTGTAAGCTCTGATAAATCAATGCTGTTACAAGTGGTGACCCCATGAATTCACTGTACCTTCTAATGCACACATGTCAAACTCTGGGAAATTTGGCCCGCGATATAATTATATTTGGCCCGCAAGATCATATCAAAAATGTATTAGAGGTGGCCCGCTGGCCGCCGCGCCAGTATAGCGCATGCACAGTAACCGCTGTGTCCCAGGGTGAGAGGGAGAGAGAAAAATCCTGGTCCTTGAAAAGTAGTGGTGGGTGGTTTTATAAACACGCTGTCGTGTCCCCCCGCCCACCCCCCCACCCCGCCTGACCGGTGTCAGGGGAAGCCAAGGCCGCTTCCCAGCGCCCGGAACCCCAGCTGCACAGCGTTTCTTGGAGCTGCAGATGGAGTCGGGATGCCGGAGGGAAGATTGGGGTTCCCCGCCGGGCGATGGGGTCGCCGGCCGCCGGCCGCCCTGCGCCTTCCCATCGGACCAGCGGCGGGTGCCCGGAGTACACGTGGAGAGCGAGGCTGGTCGGGCAGGTAGGGTGGAACCCCCAGCCAATCTCGGGAGTGGCGTGGGCTGGATCGGGATTAGCCGCGCTCACCTGCTCCTCCACCGCTGACTGGGATCCCAACGCGGTCCTGAGTGCGGAGACTGCCCTGGAAAGGTCCTGGGACACCGGCACGGAAAGAAAAGGATGTCCGGGAGAAACTCAGCAGGTCAAGGGAGGTCCGGGAGAAACTCAGCAGGTCAAGGGGGGTCCGGGAGAAACTCAGCAGGTCAAAGGGGGATCCGGGAGAAACTCAGCAGGTCAAGGGGGGTCCGTGAGAAACTCAGCAGGTCAAGGGGGGTCCGGGAGAAACTCAGCAGGTCAAGGGGAGTCCGGCAGAAACTCAGGGGGGGGCCTGAGCTCGCCAGGACCGTTGCCCACTCCCCCTCCCTGCCGCAGACCGACCCGCGACTCACATTGACTCGCTGATCCACCGAGATGCCGCCCTGCAGCGAGAGCCGATGCCCCCGCACTGTCATTGTCCAACCCGATCGCCCGCAAACCCCACCCTCCTGCACACAGGCCTGAGTAAGTATTATGAACTTTAATCTCAGGATAAAACGATCTTCCAATAGTTTCATGTCACAGTGATAAATATATTCCTGGTTAAAAATGGTCCTGCACCTGGATACAAGCTCATTAGGCATGAAAAGTGTGTAAATCAAAGGATATCTGTACCAATGGAAAAAGGGCATGGCAAATAACCCTGCTAGAGTTCATACCCACAATCAGTCACCCATTGGATTGTTTCAGGAATCATGTTATTCTCCCACATTCTCAATAGCCCTCAGATTTTACTATTCGACAGCACACTAGCAATGTTTGACAAATCCTCTATAGAGAAATATTATTTATTGAATATTTTATTTCTCATTTGTTAATGCTTCTGGAAAGAGTTTATCCAAAACTATTATTAAACATTTATTTTAATAAGAAAAAGTTTAACATTACATATGTTGAAAGAAGAGAAAACATGCAGATGTTGTTGAAAATTTTCAATAAATATTTAGTTCGGCCCTTGACTTAGTCCAAGTTTTTAATTTTGGCCCTCCGTGAATTTGAGTTTGACTCCCCTGTTCTAATGGATAGTAATGAGGATAAATCCCTTACAGGAGCAGATGGGGAAGTCAAACCAATGAGTACCCCTCCCACCCCTTTTTATTAATAATGCACCAGCATGGTTCATGATCCTCGAAGCGCGCTTCTCTGCCCTCAGTGTGATGAGTCAGAAGACAAAGTACAGTTTACTTGGGAAGCATCTTCCAGAGCAGATTGCCTGTGAAGTGGAGGATGTCTTAGCAGATCCGAATGGTAATCTCCCATACAACATGCTTAAGGTGCCTATTCTGTGGTGTACTCAGCCATCTAGGAAGACTCGTATTGCCCAATTACAAGCTGATGACAGCCTAGGCAAAAGGTAACTGTCACAGGTGTTGAGGAGGTGGTGCAGGCTAGATGGAACAGATCCTGTCAAAGGTGATTTTTGGAAACAGAGGTTCCTTCGATGTTTGCCTCATCATGTTCAAGCGTATTTGGATCAGTTGTTGGATCATACCAACCTCATTATGTCCACGACCTCTGCATTGAAGATGGAAGGATTGGCTACTTCCTCTGGTCAACAGGAGCAAATGGAACTGGAACAACTGCTTATTACTTCTTATGAAGTTCACCTTATCAATTGAAGATAGCACCAGCACCATATCAATTGAAGATAATGGAGTTGGAGCAGCAAATGGCAGCACTGACTATGCAGGTCCAGGCTTTGAGCACGCAATGGAATTCCTTCTATCAACCTCATTGGGATCCTGGTGGTCAAGGATGTGGTAGAGATGATGTACAGTGTATTTGTTGGAAGCACCAGAGATTTTGTCCTGCTGCCTGGTCCTGTCAGCCACCTTATGACTTCTACAAATGGCAGTCGGGAAATGACCAGGCCTGGCAGTAGAGTTTCCTGCTGCCCATGTTGGCTGACATCTTTTCCTCAAAGTCTATCTCTTGGATGTTCAGTTTCTTGTTGATCCTGGTGCAGAGATTTCAGTGGTCCCTCCAACCACAGAGGAATGGAGACACCGCAATACGTCATGTGTTTTTTCAGCTGCGCATTATTCTCATATTGAAACATATGGCTAGAGGTCACTCATAGTGGATTTCAGTCTCAAGAAACCTTTTCAGTGGGTTTTCATGGTTGCAAATGTGGAAAATGCCATTTTTTGGAGCAGATTTCTTGTCACATTTCTCTTTGTTGGTGGATTTTAAAAATCGCTGCGTCATGGACCACAGCTCATGTGAGCTGCATCTGTCATCCCTCCAATATCATCAGCTGCCTGACGAGCCTTCAACCTGGTTCATGACCTTTCCGAACCTTGCTCAAGGGTTTCCCTCGCCTAATGAACCAATTGTATTGTCACACAGACAATAAACATACAGTAACCCACCATAGAGAGACTCGGGGTCCTCTGGTGGTAGTGTAGACTTGTAGATTATCATCGGAGCATCTTAAAATTGCAAAATTGGAATGCAATCACTTGCAAGAGTTAAGCATAGTTCGCAGATCTGGCACCTGCTGGACTTCACTGTTGGATATGGTTCCAAAAAAATATTCTGGGGATTGACAGCCTTGTGGTGATCATCATGCCCAGAACAATTCTACCGTGCCTGACCGATACAACATCCCCAATTTACAAAACTTTTCAGCAAACCTCCATCGCAAACATGTATTTGCAAAAATAGATCTATTGTGTGCTTTCTATCAGATTCTAGTCGTGTTTTCTGATGTCATGAAGATGGCCCTTTTTGGCACGTTTGAGTATCTGCAAATGCTATTCGGTCTATGGAATGCAGCTCTGACATTCCAGCAGTTTATGGAACACAGGCCTCAATTTTGTGTTTGTTTATATCGACGATATTCTTGTCGCATGCGTGGATGAAGAGGAGCACAAGTGCTACCTTATCTCATTGTTTCATAGGCTTGATGAGTTTGGCATTGTGATCAATCCCAGTAAATGCGTTTTTGGTGCTGCTGATCTTATACTTTTGGGACATAGAGTTTTGCAACATGGTATTTTGTCCGATGAATCGAAAGTGTGAGAGATTAGAGAATTTCCTACACCCGTTACGTTTGGCAAGTTGCAACGTTTCTTTTAGGCAAGATGAATTTTTAACATTGATTTTTGCCACATGCTGCAGTATCTCTATAAGCGTTTACTGAACTACTAAAAGGATCAGATAATTCCATGTCTAAAAGACCATTAACTTTGGGAGATGATGTAATGCCACAATGTTTGTTCATCAAAAGCCCAAGGCCTTGCTCTCTCTTACTGCCGATGCATTTGTCAGTGCAGTGAGAACAATGTTAGAACAACGAGTCATGGGCAATTGGAACCTCTGGCATTTTTTTCAGCCAAGCTGTCACTCACTCAGCCATAGTATAGTACATTTGGTTGAGAACTCTTGACCATCTATCTCATAGTAAAACATTCCTGCTTTTTATTGGAAGGTCACCCTTTCACATTTATACTGACCATTGGCCTCTTACACATATTGTGAGTACAAGCACACAACTCTAATCTCCTTGTCTTGTCAAGGCACCATATATACTACTGCCATCGATTTCACTACCATGGTGCACAGCACAATGATCCCAATCTCATCCAGTACTGCTGGATCAACTCTGGTCTTCATCTTTAAGATTTGACCCTGGATGAATCGAGCAAAAAGTTAGTCTGTGAATTTTCCATAGGAAGGCCTAGACCTTTTGTGCTAGTAGTTATGAGGCGGGAGAGTTTTGAATCTCTTCACAATCTATTGCATCCTGGTAGAAGAGCATCAATCAAACTAGTTACAGAACATTTTACCTGGCCTCATATTAAACGGGATGTTGGATTATGGACAAGGACTTGCTTGCTGTGTCAATGCACTGAAGTTACCAGACACATGAAATTCAAGCTGGGGGATTCTGTTGTTCTGGATTCCTGTTCCAACACATGCACCTAGGTGGGCATATACTTATCTGCTCACGTGTGAAGACCAGACCACCAGGTGGCAGGAGGCTATTCCTATTACTGACATCTCTGTGGAGACATTTGCTAGGGCTTTCGTAGATCATTGGATTCCATCTTTCAGTGTTCTGGTCACTAATACAATGGACGGAGGATCTCGGTTGGAATTGGCATTGTTTCGAGCTCTCACTGATATTTTGGACACTTTCCATATTTGCACTACAGCTTACCACCCACAAGTCAATGGTCTCATTGAGCGTTTCCATTGATAAATGAAGGCAGCATGAATAGCAAGTGGTGATGTATCTACGTGGAGAGAATGTTTGCCCAGGTTTCTCCTTGGAGTGTGCAATGATGTTAAGGCAGTTCTTGGATGTTCAGTGCAGAGCTAGTATATGGCACCACGTTAACCTTGCCAAGTGAATTTGTGAGTCAGAGTCCAAGCACAACATTCTATGATTTGGCTAGAAAACATGAGATTACTCCAACCTACTCCTACACCTGCAGTGTAGATGCAGAATGATTTACAACAGTGTTCCTCCGGCAGGAAGCGGTTTGTAAACTACTTAATCCCATTTACGATGGTCCTTTACAGGTCTTACGACACCACCTGAAGACTTTTTGTGAACGACAGGAATGGAAAAGCTGACGCAGTTTCCATCAACAGGTTGAACTTGGTGTACGTCATCGATCCATGTTCTGCATAGGAGCCAAAGGATCAGTTGCACCCTTGCCGGACCATGCATTGCCTATCTTGCACTATCATACGAGGTCGGGCCAAACTGTCAGCCCTCTGGACCGTTACATAGTGGGGGGAGGGGAGGAGGCTGTTGCGGTCACATCAGTATATGAGCAATGAATCTCAGATGCAGGAGGAGGAGAGTGAGAGTGTCAGGATCATCCGTGTGGCAGTGAGCCAATGAGAAGGTCAGAGGAGTTTAGCTGGGTGGTGTTTGGGGAGTTGAAGAATGCGATGTTGTGTCTCGTGAATT
Source organism: Narcine bancroftii (assembly GCF_036971445.1). Taxonomy (NCBI): domain Eukaryota; kingdom Metazoa; phylum Chordata; class Chondrichthyes; order Torpediniformes; family Narcinidae; genus Narcine; species Narcine bancroftii. The sequence goes on from NC_091471.1 coordinate 73,990,519, forward strand.
AAAAAAAGAAAGTCGACTTCATGGGGTGCAGAAAGAAACGAGTGAATGTATTCTTTATTTGTAAATCAGTGTTGTTACAAAACAACCATGGTTAGAGAACTGAAGGATGAACACCTAATATTGACTTGGGAGATGTAGTGTGCATCAGAACCCATCTGAAGGCAAATTCTTGACCTGGAGTAAGGATTGGATTGGCTTTTTCATGAATTATACTTGCTGCTTACCTACTGGAGATTTCCATCACTATTTTGTATTACTAGACCTATTCTTTTTATGTCATTTTATGTTAAATTTTGTAACCTGCATGGTAAAAGATTAATTTTGTTAGTTAAACTGAAATTTTATAAATGATTATAAAACAAATGCATTCCCTTATGAAATGGTATTTTGGAAGGATTAAACACTGTTTTCTCTTGAATGAGTGAATCTGACACAGATTTGCAAGAACAAAAATGAGCCTGAAGCTAATTTGTAATTATGTCCATAGAAAATAACACGATAATCTTGGCTATAACTAAGATGGAAGGATTTAATTCTGGAAAGATAATGGCAGAGACAGCATTGATCTCATGTATGGAATATTTTCCAAATTGCATGAAATGAGCAAATATGCTCAACAGTGGGCAATAGATCAAGTGTTAGATCAGTGTTTACTCCAGGTCACCTGAAACTCAAACTCAAGCCTACACCTTTACAATTGAAAATGAGGCTTTCAGGCTGTCTGTTCACAAGTTCCAATAAAAGTTTGGGCAGCCAATACCTCAAAGATAGAGGAGACATGTTTTGGACAAAGTCTCCACTAGTTCCTGGAGACAATTTGTTGAGTAAATGTATACGAGAATCTAGGGAGGAGGGACAGGGCAAATTGCCTCACACTTTATTTACATCTGTAAACCTTGTATCCTCTTCATTGTATTCTCTACTTGCACTAGTCAAATTTCCTTTCATTTTAATCTTCAACTTTATTGTTATTTCCATTTCCTTGGACTAAATGTTTTATTTTCTAATCAATCTCAAAAAGAATGATGATTGATGAGGTGTTGCCATGGGACCCTCTAACTCTGCCTGGCCACAGATGTTGATGGACTTCTTGGATATGGGACCAAGGGTTTAGGAGGTTCAGTAGAGAGCAGGGCTGGATAGAGGGCTTGACGTCAGTACCAAAGCATATTCCCCGCCCGCCCACTGGCACTGTACATTGTCCGGTGGCCTTTGGCAGCAGAGATGGCTACCTCGGTTGAGGCAGCATGATCCTTGATTGCTCGCTGTCTCAGAAGAGACTTTCTTTCCTTTTTCCTTAATTTTCTGCTAGATGGTGCCAGACTGTATGGCCACTTTTTCCTAGACTTTGCATGCAAATTTTTTTTACTGTATTTCAGTACGTGACAATAATAAATAAATAAACCTTCATCAAAATCTAACTACTTTGAATGCTTCAAGATTCAAGATGAAACAAGAAAGTCTGCATGCACTGTGAATGCAGTAAAATACACACAGAAATGCTGGATGAACTCAGCCAGACTTGCAGCATCCATAGTTGATAAAGATATATTTCCGACAGTTTGGGCCTGAAACTTTCTTCAAGAAATAAGCAAAGAACAGGAATACTCAGAATAAATGTCGGTACTGGCTGGGGGATGAGTCTAGACCAATAAAAGGTGTTAATTGGATATGATAAGAGGAGAGGAGAATTGATTTTGCCTCTGTGAAAGGAGACAGAGGGAAAAAGGAGAGAGACAAAGATGAGAAAGGTGATGGGGGAAAGAAGTGTTGGGGGGAGGGGGTTTAACGAAAGCCAAAGAAGTTGATGTGAATGCCATCCTGTTGGAGGATGCCCAGATGGAAAATGAGTTGTTGTTCCTCCAATTTGCTGGCGATGCATGAGACTATGGACAGACACATTCTCTGCTTATTCCTTGAAGAAGGGCTCAGGCGTGAAATGTGGGCAATATATCATTATCCCCTATGGACACTGCAAGACCAGCTGAGTTTGTCCAGCATTTCTGTGTGTTTTACTTCAAGATTACATTCATTGTTATGTACACAAAAACACATTTTTGCCTTTGTTTGCCCCTGGTGCATTTGTGCCACCAATGCTGCTTCTATCAAGACAAGAAAAAGAAGCAAAAGAGAGTCCGCTCAGAGTCATTGAGTGTCCGTGAATCCCATCCCCTTTTCTAATGTTGCCACCTCCTGCACCCCTGTAACTTCTGCAGCCACATTCCTCCGAAACAATCCAGTGGTGAACCTAAATTTGCAGAATCTAAGGCACCCTCCTCATCCCTTGGTTTCAAATCCCAATGTAATTAGGAATCTGTCACCTGAGGCTCTTCTGGAGCCCTACTTGCCATTGGGACCCTCAAAATCCTGGCCCCGATATCTAGTTCCAATGAGCTGGTTTTCAATAGTCTGCGACCTGTTGTGAAGCCATCAACTGCATGCCCCATGCTGGTCCACCACTGTGGGTTGATAGAATATACAATATGACAGGATAGTACATGCCCTTGGCCCATGATGTTATCCTGACCTATATAAACTAACTAAACATTCCCAACCTCACATATATAAACCTCTATTTCTATGGCATCCATGTGGTTGTCTAAGAGTCTTTTAAATATCTTGCCTTCACCACCACCCTAAACTTTTGACCCCTCACTAAAAACAAATGGCCTCTGATATTTTTGTAGGGGCATGCAGTTGATGGCTTGACAACTTTGGAGAATAGGCATGAATAGGTGTACTCATGAGCAAATTTTGGCTAATCCCATTCCCCTAGATCACATTGAAATAAACATAAGGAATAGCAATTTTATGAAAGAGCCCATGAATCAGAAATATGCTGTTATAAATTTTTAGAAGAAAGAATTAATTACATGATTTGTAACATGCATTACTTAAAAAGGAGTCTGTGAGCTAAAATGTTACAAAGCCACATGATTGGTGTCAAATGACGATGACACATAAACTTAAGGTCACACAATTAATACCATATGCTACAGATCAAAATCATTTATAAACAATGATTAAACTTTTTTTTTCAATTCTCCAAAACTTAAACTTTTTATTTACTTATTTATTCATTTTTTGAATGTCTGGACATACTGGCAAGATCAACATTTAATATCCTTCAGAAGTTGTTGGGGAGCCAACTATAACCACTTCAGTGAAAGTATTCGCACAATGCTGATAATGTGGAGTTGAGGTCAGAATGGTGAATCTAAAGTGCCTGTGTTCACTCAAGGTGAATTGCTTCCATAAGGATGTGCTGTTCTGCGAACAGAATTTGAACAGTTGTGATAATTATTATGGCTTTTGAGCTTTTCACCTTTCTGGGGAATGGGAACGTGGAGCAGTTGTCTCAGACAACGAGATATCATCTTCAGTATTCTGTGCACAAATCAGCCCCCCCCCCCCCCCCCCACCTCACCCCACCCCACTGGCATGCTTTCGTCAATAATATTTCCATAGTTGTCATGCCTCTCGTCTTGTATTTCCAGCAGACATGGCATGTTTATGTCATTCAATTGATATCCTTGCAGATAGTGAAACCGTTAACATTTCAGATCTGGCCCCTTTGTCAAATCTGTGTAACGTTCCATAGTGTGGACTACTGGAACTCACCCACCAGTCCATTAGGATAGGTGACACCAATGGAATAAAAAGGAAAAAAAGTGATGGGAGACAAAAATGGGCAGTCCTGTTAAAAGCTAGAAAAAAAGAGTGAGTTGTCTACATTTCTCCAGGACATTTAGTCTTCATGTACCTATGCATCTTATTGGTTATGATCATTGTGTCTCTGGTGAGTAGAAACCCATCATAGAGCGGGAGGTCATCTCTAATCACATATAACCATACAACCATTTACAGCACAGCAACAGGCCAGTTTGGCCCTACTAGTCCATACCAAACTTCACCTCCCACATAGTCTCACTGACCTACATTTGGCTCATAACCTCCATATCTCTCCCATCCATATACGTATCCAACTTATCCTTGAATATTAATATCAATCTCGCTTCTCCCACCACAGTCAGAAGTTCATTCTATACCCCCACCATCATCTGTGTGAAGAAATTTCCCCTTAGTTTTCCCTTAAACTTTTCCCCTTTTACTCTCAATCCATGCCCTCTTGTTTGAATCTCCCCCCCTCTCAGTGGAAAAAGCCTATCCACATTGACTCTATCCATCCCCCTTGTAATTTTGAATACCTCTATTAAGTCACCCCTCAACCTTATACAATCCAGAGAATAAAGTCCCAGCCTTCTCAACCATTCCCTGAAACTCAAACACTGAATCCCTGGCAACATTCTCAGCTGTACTCTCTCTGTACTGTTTATATCCTTCCTGTAATTTGGCAACCAAAACTGCACACAATATTCCAAATTTGGCCTCATCAATGGCTTATATAATTTCAACATAACATCCCAACTCCTGTGTTTCTATACTCCGATTTATGAAAGCCAACATACTAAATGCCTTCTTCACCACCCTATCCACATGAGATTCAACTTTCAGAGCATTATGTAATGTGACTCCTAAATCCTTTCATTCCACTGCAGCCCTCAATTGTCTACCATTTAATATGTATGTCCTATTTTGATTAGTCCTACCAAAATGTAACACCTCACATTTATCAATATTAAACTCCATCTACCATCTTTCAGCCCTCTCTTCTAACTGTCCTATTTCAATCACCTTGTAAGCTTTGAAAATCTTACTCACTGTCCACCACACTGCCAATCTTTGTATCCTCCGCAAATTTACTAATCCAATTTACCACTCTATCATCTAGATCATTAATATATATGAAAAACTACAGTGGACCCATTACTGATCCCTAAGGCACTCCACTTGACACCGGCCTCCAATTCGACAAACAATTTTCCACCACTACTCTCTGACATCTCTATTTGGATATGGGGACCCTCATGCCCAGGCGTGTGACATTGGTTGGGTGGAAGAATTTAGAAAGGGAAGGACAGCCTTACTTTGCTGCTCACTTGGTGAGGAGCTTTCAACCATGAGTAGCTGGTTATCTGTGAGTAGTTATTGGTGTTTGTTGATATTTATTTATTGGTATTTAGTTAGTTCTAAGGGTCAATTTATTTATTAATTTATTGTTCTCTGCTTATTTACTTATTTAATTTTCCTGGGTGATTTTGAAAGTCGAGTGGGGGCCCCAGTGCACAGGTTGCATGGGAGAATTTGAAAAGTGAAGGGCAGCTTACCTTGCTGTTCATTTGGTGGGGAGCCTTCAGCTAGGTGAGTCTGGTAACTGCTGGTCATTCACTATTGTGGGATGGATTAATTGGCTAATTAAGAAAATTAGCAGGGACCAATAAAAAAGAGGGCTCACTAAAGGGACTTCATCTTGAGAGGCTTCAGTGAGCAGAGGCAAGGTTTGGTAAGTCTCTTTTCAAGTTTATCTTAATTGCTAAGTGTGTCTGTATCATCTTTTCAGTTTACTGTGATTTATTTGCTTGGAAATAATCTGTCACTCTGAATTATTCTCAGTCCCTTATCTTATTATTACATTGGCCCAATGCTCATGAGTTAGAGTATCTGCACACCTGGATCTCTCAGCTCAGGTGAGAGTAGTTATAGGACCACTAGAAAATGTTCACTGGAGAAATAATAATGAGAGACCAAGAGATGGAAGAGGAATTAAATTAATATTTTGGATTGGTCTTCACGTTAGCAGTGTACTGGATGTGCAAGCATATCAAGGAAGTGAATGTAGTTATGATTTCAAGGGAGAAGATATTCAAAGTTGAATGGTCTAAGGGTGGATAAGTCTTCTGGACCAGAAGGGTTAAACGCTCAAGTTCTGAACAAAGTAGTGGTAGATATTGTGGAGACAATGGTCAAGATGATCTTTCAAGAATCAATAGATTCTGATATGGTCCCAGAGGACTAGAAAATCACAAATATCACCCCACTTTTAAAGAAGGAACAGAGGCAACAGAAATGAAATTATATACCTGACATCAGTGGATGTTAAGACGTTGGAGTTAATTTTTAAAGATGATGTTTCAGAGTACTTGGAGGCACGTGACAAGATTGGCCAAAGCCAGCATAGCTTCAGTCAAAGAAAATCTTGTTCAACAAACCTATAGGAATTCTTTGAAGAAGTAAAAAGCAGACTGGATAAAGTATAGTGGATGTTGTGTATTTAGATTTTCATAAGGCCTTTGCCAATATACCATCCATGAAGCTACTTAACAAGATAAGAATCCATGATATAAACAGGAAATATACTAGCGTGGTAGAGCATTGGCTCGTTGGCAGCAAATAGCTGAATACAAGAATTGTATTCTAGTTGGTTGCTAGTGGTGTTCCACAGGGGTTGGTGTTGCTGCTACTTTTTATATTACTATATTAATGATTTCGATTATTGAATGAATAGATTTGTGGCTAAGTTTGTAGATGATATGAAAATAGGTGGAGGAGCAGGTAGTTTTGAGGAAACTGGTAGGTTGCAGAGGGACTTGGAGAGATTAGGAGAATTTGCAGAGCAGTGGGAAATGAAATGTTGGAAAGTGTGTGGTATGCACTTTCGTAGAAAAAATAAATGGGCGGACAATTTTCTCAATGCAGGATATAGCCTGAAGATGAATTTACATGTTGAGTTGTTGGTGAAGGCGGCAAATGCAATACTGGCATGAATTTCAAGAGGAATAAAATATTAGAGCAGGGATGAGATGTTGTGGCCTCACTCGGAGTATTGTGAGCAGTTTTGGGCTCTTCATTTAAGAAGGGATGTGCTGACATGAGGAGTGTTTGATGGCTTTTGGCCTGTACTTGGGGGGGGGGGGGGGGGTGGGGGAAAGAATCTCATTGAAACATTTCAAATGTTGAAAGGCATGGACAGGGTACATGGAGAAGAGGGCACAACTTCAGAATTGAAGGCTAACCCCTTAAAATAGATGTGGAGGAATTTCTTTAGCCAGAGACTGATGAAACTGTGGAATTTGTTGCCACAAGTGGTCATGAAGGCCAGAACATTGGGTGTATTTAAGAGAAAGATTTATAATATCTTGATTAGCCAGAGCATCAAAGGTTATGGGGTGAAGGCTGGGCAGTGGGGCTGAGTGGGAAAATAGATCAGCTCATGATTAAAAATGGCAAGGCAGACTGGATGGACTGAATTGCCTATCTCTGCTCAATGACAAATGAGATTAGTATGATCTGCCAGCTATTTATTTCAGAAAACACAAACTATTCTTTTTCCTGGTTTATATTTCAGAGTAAAATCAGAAACTCTAAAGCTTCAAGAATATTTAATGTCCAAGACTTCAAAAGCTGTGGGCTGCAGGGAACTGAGAGATATACACTGGGCTGTGGACAGCTGGAAACTGGCTTGAACTGGCTGGAGGGGTATCAGGCATTGGAACTGGGATGCGAGGAGATGCTGAGGATGCCGCAGGTTTCCTCACTGTGTTGGAGGTTTGGATGTGGAGCTCAGGTTGCTAATGGTTTGGACTGGATTGGGGGGGGGGGGGAATAATTAATGTAATATGAAACTTTTATTACTATTATCAGTTGAATTTTGAAACTTACCAAGGGTGTAGGTTAATGGGGTGTAAATTGGGCAGCATAGCTCATGGGCCAAAATAGCCAGTTACCATGCTGTACGTCTAAATTAAAAAAAAAGTAACCAAGTTGTGTGTTCCATGTTAGGTTCCTGATGCATTGCTCTAATGAACAATACTTTATATATCTACAAATGTCTCTACTAGACATTTGCAGGTTGATTACTTAGTAACACTACCTAATTTTCTCTCTGTTTCTTCGTGGTTTTTCTTGCATGGTCTTTTTTTTCAATCTGATTTTCATTTAGTTTTATTGTTGTCCAACTTTGCCAATCTTGCTTTGTTTTCTAGGGTTAATGTACAAACTGGCTCCTCATCAGTTTCCTATGTCGTGGTTTACGTATAACTTGTCAGATAATGAGCTCTGCTTCCCAATCCATCCTCTGTGTCCACGTGGTTAAGCAGACTCTTGAATGATCTGATCCAATAACCTATCATGCATTTTTGTCAAGTCTTTATTCATTGGCTGTGTTTCTAAGTTTTGCACAAAGACTTCAACAGATTAATCTGATTCCTCCCTCAAACTTTGAAGCTCAATTCTGCAAAGCTGATGAGTTGATTTCCCTTTGAGGTATGAACTGAATTCTTTTCATACGAAAGACTTTCTTGCTTTCGAGCTGCTGAAACAATTTAATCCAGTTGTTCTCAACCCTTCCCTTTCCAATCACATACCACTAAGTGTTCCCTGTGCCATTGGTGTTCTGATTAGTAAGGGATTGCTTAAGGTGGTATGTGAGTGGAAAGAAAAAATTTGAAAACCACTGTTTTCATATCTAATTGACTCATTGTGCACAGTTTCATAACTCCAAAGAAAACGGTCCAATTACAATTTTCTCAAGCAATATATTTTGGTAACAATTGGGTCTAGAGCAGTGATTCTTAACCTTTCCTGCACACTCGTGTACCACCTTAAGCAATCCCTTACTAATCAGAGGACCAATGGCATAGGGAATACTTAAAGTGGTATGTGAGTGGAAAGAAAATGTTTGAGAACCACTCCTCTACTCCTTTCTTCCCATCCACAAAATACATAGCTCATCTTCATTAGTTTCCAGTTTACCTTTCTCCTTAAATTTCTGAATGCCTTCCCTATCTTATCCAGCAAGAGTCAAATTCAGTGTTTATATGGTTTCAATTTCCTAGAAGTTACCCCAAAGTCTATTATGCCTTCAATCTAGAGATCTATCTCTTGCACCTTAACACTTATTTGCTAACTTGTTCATTCTCAGACTGCAGAATTCCTGCAGTTGAGAGAAAAAAAATGTACTTCTTACATGGGATGTACAATGCTGTATTGCTCACTAGTGTTTTTTAAAAAAAAAATACTGATGTCTGCAGCAATATAGATTCTGATCCATTCTTGCAATAATATTAAAATGTGCATGCTTTCCTACTCACCCCACCCCCTCCCTTCTCTAACTTTCATTTAAAACCGAGTAAAGCATATGAATGTGAAACTTACCACCAATTATCTGTATTTTTTTCCTTTGGGTTTCTGAACATCAAATTTTAACATTCCTTCCAGCCATAATTTGTTGAGACTTCTGCCAGATCTAAGATAGATCTTGCAATCTAAGAACTCCTATAAGGAATGGAAAAATAGCTTATTGCTTGAAGAGCGATTTTAGTGCAGAGGAGAAAACAAAATCCAGCGGGAGCAGAAAATCTTTGGCTTTGGCTATGCATTTTTATTGGCACTTTGATTAATTATTTCATCATTTTCATTACTTTTTAAAAGCCAGTTCCTTGAAAAATATGCTGCATGATGATGGAAGAGTGCTTCTATCAAAATAATGAAAACCAACTGAAATTTATATTTGGTTATGAAAGAATAGGAAGATTTCAAACAGAGACCAGATTTTAAAAAAGAAAACATTTATACTACATGATGTGGGTATTTACTGAGGTGTAAATGATTTAACTAAAGTTTTCCTATTGATTAGCAATCAGGTTTAACCTGAATGCACAGATTACTTTGCTGTAACATCTCTTTTCTGAACTTGGACAAAATGAAAGGTCAGAAACCACAAATGGTACTTTGTTTAGCCAGGGTCCAAGATATCACAGATCAAGTTTACAGCCTTCTCAAGAAGGAGAGTGAATAGCCAGATGCTGTGGTCCATATAGATGGCTTGCAATTTGTAAAATCTGTTCAGGAAAGTTTTCTAAATCAATTTATAGAGATACCAACTAGAGAGAGTGAATCTCTTATTTAGGGAACAGGACAGGTGACAGAAGTACTGTACATGTAGGGGAAGATTTTGGGTCTAGTGATCATAATGCCATTAGTTTCAAGTTAATTATGGAGAAGGATAGGTCTAGGCCTTGGATTGAGATTCTAAATTGGCAAAAGGCCAAATAGTGACTAAATGAAAGGATCTAAAATGGGTGGATTGGGATAAGTTGTTTTCGGGTAAGGATGTGCAAGGTAAGTGGATGAACTTTTGAGAGTACAGAGTGTGTACGTTCCTATCGGGGTTAAAGGAAAGCTTAGCAGACATAGGGAACCTTGGTTTTCAAGGGATTTATAGCAGGTATAGGCAGTATGGAGCAAATGAGGTACTTGAGGAGTATAAAAAATGTAAGAAAAACCTCAAAGAGATCAGGAAGGATAAAAGACGTGAGGTTGCTCTGGCAGACAGCGTACAGGAAAATTCTAAGGGTTTCTGCAGGCATATCAAAAGCAAAAGGATAATCCCCTTGAAGATCAGATGGTCAGCTTTGTATGATGAGGGGAAATCTTTAATTTTTTTCATCTGTATTCACTCAGGAAATGAGCAGTTGTGGGGAGTAAGGAAAACAGGTAGAGGTCATGGAACTTGTACAGATTAAAGAGGAGGAAGTACTTGTCTTAAAGAAAATAAGGGTGATAAATCCCAGACCCTGACAAGATATTCGCTCAGTCCTTAAAGAAGGCTAATTGAGATACTGCAGGGGCTCTGACAGAAATATTTAAAATGTCCTAAGCTACAAGTGTGGTGCTGGAGTATTGGCGGGTAGCACCTGTTGTTCTGCATTTTAAAAAGGCTCCAAAAGTAACCCTGGAAATTGTAGGCCAGTGAGCCTGACGTCAGTAGTAAGTAAATCATTGGAAGGTGCTCTAAGAGATCAGATGTACAATTATTTGGATAGCCATAAGATGATTAAGGATAGTCAACATGGCTCTGTGTGCACTAGGTCATGTTTAACCAATCCTATAGAATTTTTCAAGGAGGTTACTGGGAAAGTTGATGAAGGAAATTATGTGGATGTTGTCTGCATGGACCTTAGCAAGGCATTTGACAAGGTCCCACATAGGAGGTTCAGACGTGAGGTATTCATGGTGAAGTAATGAATTGGATTCAACAATGACTGGATGGGAGAAGCCTGATTGTAGTGGTGGATGATTGCTTCTTGGACTATAGGCATCTGACTAGTGTGCCTCAGGGATCAGTGCTGGGAGCATTGTTGTTTGTCATCTATATAAATGATCTGGATGAATATTTGGTTAAATTGGATCAGCAAGTTTGCAGTTGACACAGATTGGAGGTGTTGTGGACAGAGAAAAAGATTTTCAAAGCTTTCAGAGGGATCGGATCTGCTGGACAATTGGGCTGAAAAATGGCAGATGGAATTTAATGGTGTTGAATTTTAGAAGGGACAAACACGATAAATGGTAGAGCACCAAGGAGTGGCTTGGTAATTCTAGGATACAGATACATAATTTTCTAAAAGTCACATCACAGGTGGATAGTGTTTGTAAGGGTTAAAATGCAAGATGCAAGCATATCAAGCAAACAGTCTGTGTAGAAGTTGTTTACATTCTTTGAGTATCTCCATGGAAACGTGTACTTAGCCAAGGTCTCTTTGCATGTTTTGAGATAAATGGTTAGTTTTGATTCACTTTGTTCTGCAAAGATGGAGGGGCTTGAAATGATCCAAAAATCTTTTTTGAGGAATGGATTCCACGAATGTTGGGAACAGGAAGATGCAAATAAAACTTGCTTCTAGAGAGCCCACTGGACCCCCCCCCCCCCCCCCCCAGCCCCAGAAGACCAGATGACCAAAGACCACGACTGGTCCTGATTAGATTTTTGAGTTATTGGGATCAGGAGGCAATGCAAAGAGGAGCAGTCACATATGCTAGTGAAAATAATGGGCCAGTTGAGTTGGAAGGTGGAAAAGTTCTGTTTCAAAGATCTTGGTGGGAACTTGGTTAGTAAAGAAAGGAATTTGATGGCGTCAAGAGACAACTGTAAACACAGAACATCAAATACTCAATGCTATACCCAAAGATGTTGAGGATCGATGTGTCGGAGGGACCTCAAATTCTGTAAATCTCTAAAGGAGACAGATAGTTGCATACAAGGACTATAAAAGGGACCTCAGAACAGATTTCAGAAAGGAAAAATAAGAAAAAGACAAAGTGAACTGTGAACTTAAAAATCTTGGATAAAAGTAAAGTTATAGTTTGAATTATTGATTAATAAAGTAGTATTGAAATGTATATGGAGAACTTGGGAGAGGATGAACACTTAGTAAAATAGTAACAGGGTGGATACCCTGATTTAAGGGGGGTTAATGATGTTGGAGGAGAATTTTTACAAAAGGATGCTGAAGATGAGGTTAAGTTTTATTTTATTAAAATGTATTAGTTATATGTTAACAGTTTAAACAGACACATAAAGAGGAAAAGTCTTAGCACACTTGAGAAAAAAGAATTAAAGGCAGACTGTTTTCTTACAGGAAATGCACCTTAGAAAATTGGAACATAATAAATTAAAAAGGGACTGGGTGAGATGAGTCTTTCATCTTCTTTCAACTCTAAAGCAAGAGGGGTGGCCATTTTAATTAACAAAAATGTATCCGATGTTGGTTGAGGACACCCATTGATTCAGCGGGATGATTTGTAATAACACATTTGTTGGATATACAAGGTCCTGGTTGTGTCTGAATATTTATGCTCCAAATTTTGATGATTAATCCTTTATGCAGAATGGAGTGGAAGGAAGACAAAAATATTGGTTGGGAGGATTTTAAATTTTTTGCTTGGACTCAATCCTTGATAAATAGGAAGTTCATGAACATTATTGTCAGTCAAATCTTGTAATTGGTCAATGTATAGCTTCTACAATCTGACCCCCACTAGAAAAGAGTATGAGCAGGAGCTCAATTTTTGTAAGATTATTCCTACCACCCATGGGTCTTTATGTTGTCTATAATTTTGTACCAGAACACTCTGGTCCACTTCAAATGTTCGAGGTGAGGTTTGTGGGGATGCATTTTTGCAATTGGAGACCCAGATCTGAATGAACTGTGGAGAGCCTGGTCTGCAGGTTGCAGCCAAACATTAGATCTGCTGTGGTGCATTTTATGGTAGAATGTGGCATGTTTCTGTACCCTAATAGGAAATCTGATTTTTTTTTTGTCCAGGAGGCAAAAAAGTTTCCTGGTTTTCATTGCACTTTTTGAATGTTTGTACAAAATGTTCTGTGACAGGGTATTTAGAGGTGGTTTGGGAGGAATTGCTCGAGCAGCTTGCACACACACATTTCAAAACAGAATTTTTGCAGAAAGAGCAATCAAGTTGCAGAACACAGCTGGCCTGGGAGAGCATGTGATCTTTGCAGGCAAGGAACAGAATGGGTTTCCTCTCAGAGGGAGGGAGTGAGAGAGGAGGAGATGCAGAAATCTATTCCAGAGGGACAAGCTGGCAAACTGTGGAAGGCTGCCTGGTCAAAGAAGAAGACTGGCAGTCTGCAATGTGACCTGAAAGAGGATTATCTGGAGAACCCAGAAGGGAACAAGTTTTCTCAGCAAGACTGATTGAGAAGGAATCATTTGCGGATGTCCTGGAAAAGGAACCTCTCTCTGAAAACCAGCAAGAACCTGCCTGAGTGGTAACTGTCACATTTGTGGCTCAAAATGTGAAGTTAATAAAACATTAAACACAAGTTTATCAGGTAAACTTCTTCGTTGTCTTTATTCTCCCGTTTCCTTTGTTCTCCTGCTTGTGTTCTTATCTCTCTCTCATACCATGTGACTTCCGGTACATCTCATACATATTCATTATCATGACATCCCTCCTTTAATCAGAAATAAACTTTACCTTCACTTACCAATATCCCTATGAAACATATAAACATCGTAACTAATGGTAATACTATAACTCAACTACATAAAATTTACTTCCTACAGCACTCATACATGCACTTTATGATATAAGATTAAATACTGTCCCAAAGTTCTTATTAAAATTATGGCACAAAGTCTTCGTATCGTTTGGGCACTTTCCGGTTTCGTTTTGGCCTGCCTGCGATATTGTCGTCGCTTCTCAGTTGTTCACTCTCAGCGTCGGAAATACTGCTCACCACGGCTTCGGGTGTTTCTGGCGCTCTAGTCACTTCATCAGGAGTGCTGGTAACTGCCTCTGGAACATCATCAGGTCTCTCAGTTTCAGCATCTCGTATTGGCCTTTCAACCTCTTCGCTCGATGTATCTCTGGACTGGTACCTTTTTACACCTGATACATTTCTCTTATACAGGACTCCAGTTGGAGACTTGACTGTCACCATACTGCCACTTCTGGATACGACAGTATAGGGTTGATGGTAATAAGGTGTGTCCAGCTTACCACCAGTTTAATGCCTCACTAGAACATTATCTCCTGGCATGATGTCTGAGTACTTGGCTCCACGTTTCGAATCTGTGTACAGCTTTGCTGCACCTTTCTTTTCCCTCATCTCCTGGTCGTCTCGGATTTCCTTTATTTTTGGCATTTTTGTGCGGATTTTTCTCCCAAAAAATGCTTCTGCAGGACTTTTTCCAGTGGTTGCCTGAGGCGTTGCTCGATAGACAGCCACATAAGATAGCAATGTTTCTCGCCAATTTTGTCCTTCTGCGTGTGCAATCCTCAATCGTTTTTCAATGGACTGATTTTGTCTCTCTACTTCTCCATTCGCTTGCGGCCATTTCGGAGTTACTTTATGATGGTGGATACCCGTGGTCCTCATGTATTCTGCAAATGTCTCTGAAATGAATTGTGGACCATTGTCAGAGTATAATGTAACAGGTAATCCATATCTTGCGAATATCTCTGTTAACGCTTGTATTGTTTTTTCAGTGGTTGTGGACTTCAACACCACGTACTCATAGTATCTGCTGTAGTAATCTATCACTACCATAATTGATTCACCCGTTGGTAAAGGTCCAAGAAAATCAACAGCTATGTCGATCCATGGTCCTGTCGGAAGTTGCATACTCCGGATCGGTTCTGGCGGATTACTCCTACTTGTGATTTGACATCCGTGACAAGTTTTAACAAATTTCTCTGCGTCTTTATCACAACTTGGCCACCATACCTTGGTCCTGAGGTTTTGCTTGGTACCAACAATGCCTAGGTGTCCTTCATGCACTAAGGATACGATCTTCGGTCTCAATCTTTGCGGAATCACCAATCTGCAACCTCTTAATACACACTGTCCGATGCAACAAAGTTCGTCTCTAATGGGAATGTAAGCCTTGTGAGTACACTTGTCCCATTGTCCACTCTGTATGCATTCTCTTACTTCCATGAGTTCTGGATCACGTTCGGATTCTCTCTTGACTTCCTTCGTAGTCACAGCTTTCGGTGTCGCCTGAATAGCTACGAAGCGTACAAAGCTCTCTGTTTCTGTTCCCAATTCTGACTTGGAATGTGGACCTCCATCCTTCACCAATCTGGACAGCGGATCTGCAATGTTTGCTTTCCCTGCAATGTGGATTACTTTATATTTGTAGGGTTGTAGTCTGAGTACCCATCTCTCTATTCTGGCACATGGTTTGGATCTAGGTGCATAGATCACCTCTAATGGCTTATGATCTGTGATGAGTTCAAATTCAATGCCGTATAAATATGCATGGAACCTCTCACAGGCCCATACAAGTCTGAGTGCTTCTTTCTCTGTCTGAGAGTATCTTCTTTCCACATCTGATAACGATCTGCTGGCATAGGCAATGATTCTTGGTCCTCCATCATGCATCTGGACCAACATGGCTCCTAAACCAACTGGGCTGGCATCCGCTATGACTTTGGTTGATGCCGCTGGATCGTAATATCCAAGAGTTTTTGCATCTGTCAGGCTTTGCTTCAGCGCTGTGAACGCTTTCTTCTGCTCGGATCCAAAATGAAATGGTACACCTTTCCTGGTTAGTTTCCTTAGTGGTTCTGCCACTGTAGCGAAATTAGGAATGAACTTTGCACAAAAATTGACCAATCCCAGGAAACTCCTCACCTCTGTTGTGTTCTGAGGTGCACGTGCCTCTTCAATAGCTTTCACCTTAGCCTCTGCAGGGTTTAGTCCATTCTGTGTAAGTCTGTGTCCCATGAAGTCCATTTCTGACACACCAAGCTGGCACTTGTTTCCATTCACGGTAAAGCCTGCCTCCTGTAGCCTAGATAGTACACGCCTCAACCGTTTGTCATGCTCTTCCTTCGTTGGTGCATGGACTATGATGTCATCAGAAATGTTGGCAACTCTAGGAATGCCTTGAATCACTCGATGGATTTCATACTGGTAGATCTCCGAAGCTGCATTAATTCCAAATGATAGTCTCTTGTAACGATACAATCCACAGTGGGTCACAAATGTAGTTACATCTCGGGAACCTGGATCCAGCTCTAATTGATAATAGCCCCATTTCAGATCAATTTTTGAAAATACCTTGCTGGTAGTTAGTTCTTGAAGTATTTCCTCCATCGTTGGTATAGCATGTCGTTCTCTAATTATAGCTTCATTGGCCATTCTCATGTCAACACATAGTCTTGTGTCACCCTTTGGTTTGGGCACAATTACTACGGGACTGACCCATTGTGTCGAATGTTCCACAGGTTCAATAATGTCTTGTTCGATCAATTCTTTAATTTTGGCTTCGACTTTCCCACGAAGTCCAAACGGAGTTCGGCGCATTGGTTGTGCCTTGGGTTTGACCGTTTCATCTACCGCTAGCTTCAATTGTCGACCTTTCAGCTTTCCTACTCCTTGGAAGACTGCGGGGAATTCTTGCTTCATATCCTCATATGACTGAATTGACACAAGCTCCAATATGAAGTATTGCCAGGTCTTGCGCTGTGCTTCTACTCAGCAATGGTTCTCCCCTCTCATCTATGACCATAAACTCTGCTTCAGTGTACTTATCTCCAGCTTCAATAGTTGCAGTAAAACATCCAATGGTCTGCAATGGTTTGGTTGCTGTGTATGGATACAGTTTCTTGGAACACTTCTTTGAGGTACAGATGATCTCTTTCCTTTTCAACTTCTCCCATAAATGTCGATCAATCACATTACTGTCACTGCCTGAGTCTACAATGACCTGCACTGTCACTCCACCAATGATCACTGGATCCTTTTCATGATGTACTTCATTCAGCGTAAATTGGTAACAACTCTGTTCCTCCTGGGTATCATCATTGTCACCGTCTATCTGGCGAATGGTATCTTTCTTTCCAGGATACTTTCCTTTCCCCCAGGCTTTGCCTTTGGAAGTTGTACTCTTCCTCTTCTGGACTTGCTTTTGCACTTCTTTGCAAAGTGGTCCTTACCTCCACACTTTCTGCAAACTTTGCCTTTGGCCGGGCAATATGGGTCTTTTCCAAAGTGACCTCGGTTTCCACATCGATAACACTCCACGTCCTGTGTCGGCGTATATCTTGGCTGATTATGGCGATGTGAGAGCCTCTTAATTTGCTGGCTTGAGTTGTCTTTCAGGGTCATGGTATGAAATTGCCCTTCAAAAGCCTCTAATGCAGCAGCAATGGTTAAAGCATCGGTGAGTTCCAACTCACTCCCTCTTTCCAGTAGACGTCTTCTGAGTTTATCTGATCTGCAGTGCTGTACGACTTGATCCAATAATTGGTTGTCCAAATCAGCTGGCATGTAATTGCATCCAACAGCTAGCTGGCGTAGTCTCGTCACGTACTGAGCAATTGTCTGGCCATCTTCTTCTCTCGTTCTCCGAAACAAATGGCGTTGAAATGTAGCATTCGGTGTCACCTCATAGTGTGCATTTAATGCATCTACCGCTTTCCGGTACTCATCCTTTCTTCCAGTATTCAAAAATGTTTTAAATGTTTCCCGAACTGCAGGTCCTGCGGTGAAAAGAAGTAACGCCCTTCTCTGCGCTTTTTGTTCAACTGTACCGGTATCTAGAAATAGGCCACGACTGTCGGCGTAGGATTCAAATTCTTCCAGCCATGCCTTCCACTTCACACTTGCATCACCAGTCGGGTCAAAATGAGCAATTCCTCTGTGTTAGAAAGTCACCGTTTGCACCAGCCATGAGGAAATATTCCAGCCCCAAAAGTACTGAGACAAAGAGAAAATTCTTATCACCTTGAAGTTGTCTGTAATCCTCTGCAATCTTGTTTAGTCTTTAATTTTCTTCAAGCTTCTTTCATCCTCGTCGCCAATGTCACATTTGTGGCCCGAAATGTGAAGTTAATAAAACATTAAACACAAGTTTATCAGGTAAACTTCTTCGTTGTCTTTATTCTCCCATTTCCTTTGTTCTCCTGCTTGTGTTCTTATCTCTCTCTCTCATACCATGTGACTTCCAGTACATCTCATACATATTGATTATCATGACAGTAACCATTTGCCTGTTAAACACCAATGCCTGGTGAACTAATGCTATCTTCTGTGCACAGTACAAGAAATGCTTGCAACCAGTGAGATTGGACTGTCATCCAAATAACTTTTCTAATCTTAAATAGACATTACACAAACCTGCACTTAGTATTAAAGGGGGATTAAGTGGGTTAGGTAGGTTAAGTGATAAGTTAAAGTTTAATTCTGTCTTCTTGTTCAAATATTAAAAACTACTTTTAAATAACCTTGTGTTGTAGTGCATACTATTGATGCTGGTTGTTGGGGTCCTCTGGACTCTAACAGTTCTGCCTCCCCATTTGTACTTGGATGATAGGGTGTGGACAATATGTCTGATATTGTTGTGCATAGATTTAAAAAATGTTTTGATGTAATATGAGGCCCATTGTCTGTAACTAATTCATGAGGCAATCAGTAAGTGGCAAAGTTAACTCGTAAACAGTCAGTCATGGGATCTGCTTTGGTATCTTTTAGCTGTGAAACTACTGGCCATTTGGAGTGTGTGTCCACAGCTATTGGGAAAATCTCACCCATGAATGTTCCACCAAAGTCTGTATGAATCTGATGCCAGGGTTGGATGGCTATTTCCATGGGTTGGCTTTGGCTTGTGGCATTTTTGGCTGCATAGACTGACATATTTTGCATTCTCTTACTGTTTCATCTGGGCCAGTACCTTCATTTGTAACATTCCTGGATGGTTGTGGTGCAGTTCTAATAACATGATAGTTTGCCATTTGACTGGAATAATTGTACAAGTACCCCATAGTAAACATCCTTCTTCAACTGATAGTTCATGGTGGTGTATGTGGTAAGGTTTTAGATCTTCTGGAATGACTTCAGATTTGACCCACCCACAAAGGGTGAAGTTTATGATCTTGCTTAATGTTGCCTCTTTTTGGGTTTCCTTTGCAATCATCTGGGCTGTGATGGGCAGTTGTTGAAATTGTTCTTGGTTGACAGCTGCTGCCTCTACTGTCCAATTAATAATTTCTTCTCACTGTTCTGTCTCAGGTAGTGGCATCATGATGAGGTATCTGCATGGCTGTTGAGTGTTCCTGATTTGTTTTATGTCATAGTTATATGCTGCTAGTAGCATGGCCCATCTTTGATTCTGGCTGCAGCTAATACTGGTATACCTTTGTTTGCCCCCAGGATTAAACTAAATGGCTTGCTATCTGTGATCAGGGTGAATTTTCTTCTGTAAAGATATTGGTGGAAATTTTTTTACACCAAAAATTATTGCCCATCCCTCTTTTTCTAGGTGGGCGTAATGGAATTCGCTTATGATTAATATTCACAAAGCATACGCTACTGGTTGCCTACCCTTTTCTGTGATTTGGGATAGTACCGCTCCTAGACCCACTGGTAAAGTATCCACAGCTAGTGTTAATTCCTTACTAGGGTTGTAGTGGATCAGCACCTTATTTGTTGACCTTAATATTTCCTTCAGTTGATTGACGGTGTTCTTAGTTTCTGTGTTCCAATACCATGTTTGATCTTTCTTGAGTAATTGGTTCAGCGGGTTGCATAATGTAGACATATTAAGGATGTTTTTGGTAATGACTAACATGTCCTAGGAAGGACTCTGATTAGTTGGTTGGGTATGGGGCCTTGCGGATGGCTTCTGTTCCTGCTGGATTCATTCGCATCCCCTCATTATCGATTGTAAACCTAGGGTAGTTACTGAGGGGTGCATGAAGACACATTTGTCTTTTTGTAATCTTATTAGCTTGTTGTAGTCTGGTTTAAATTCTTTTCAAGGTTTTGTAAGTGTTCACTGTCATCTTGGCCTGTGATGACATCATCTAGGTATCAACCAACTGAGAGTCCATTGTTGCTTCAAAAATCTCAGGTGTGCTGAGATGAGTGTTTAGGTGAATAGTCCCAGATGGGTATTGATTGCCACCTATTCCTTTTGGTTTTATCCAATTCTAACTATTGATCTGCTTGTGACAAATCCAGTTTTGTGAATTTTTGCCCTCCATTTAGTGCTTGGAACAATTCTTCTGCCTTGGTAATGGGGTATTTGGGCATTTTGAGTGACGGATTGATGGTGTTTTTGTAATCGCCGCAATGTGAATTTCAGTTTGCTTTTTGTACGGGAACGATGGGTGCTGCCCAATTGTTGTATTGCATTGGTTCTAATATGCCTTCATGCTTTAGTCTGTTTAATTCCGCCTCCATTTTCCTTTTCATAGCAAATGGGACTGTTCTGGCTTTGAAGAAATTTGGTACTGCATTATTTTGCAGTTTGGCTTGAACACCTTTGATTTTTTTTTTTCCCCAATTCTTGTTGAAAAACCAGTGTGTGGTTGTCGAGGATTTGGTCGAGCTCTGGGAGGAATCTGTGTGGTTTAAATTTAGTATTGAACTGATTTCCAGCAGTCTAGGGGAATGTTTAGCCAGTTTCTTCCAAAGAGAGCTGGTCCCTGGATATCTATGATGTCGTGTTTTTGGTTGCTGTTGTTTGGAAAAAGGTATGGTTCAAGTAAAATTCAAACACTTTGATTGTCTCCTGTAACAGATCTTAGTTATTTCAGTTGTTTTTACTGGGAGATGTGGTAGCAAGCATTCCTTTACATGTAACAGCATTAGGGGTACCTCTCCCCCTGTGTCTAATTCAGTATTCAGGAGATGTCCATTTATTATTAGCTGTATAAAGATTGCTGTTTCATCCATTTATTCCTTGTATGTGTAATATCTCGAGCTGAAATTTCAGGAGCTTGAAGGTCAGCCGTTGAGCTCTGCTAGGTTGCCTCTCTATCTGCAATTGTTTTGACTTCAGCTGCCTGTTTATTTGTAGGCCACCTGCACTTTAGAAGCAGACATTTAACTTTGGTATGTCCTTCTGTTTAGCAATGGTTGCATTTTAAATTTTTGGAGAAAGTTTTCTGGTCGGTAGTTGTATTTCCCACAACAGAAGCATTGTTGGTGGAAAGACCTCCTGACCAGTAGGTCTGGTTGACCCATATCCAAGTTTTTATCTTCCATTTCAGAGCTGCAGGCAGTTCTGTATGCAATCTGTAACATAACATCTTGATAAATTCCTAATAATTTTTGCCTTGTTTGGTGATTTGCTAGCCCCATCACTAATCTCTCGCATGCCTGATTTAGAAAACTGCTTGAAATGACTCTGCTCTGCCTGTTTGTGCAATGATGCCAGGTATTCACTTACTGTTTCTCCTGGTTCTTGTCTCCTTTCATAGAATTGTTGCCTTTCTGCCATAACTGGTAGTTTGGGGCTTAAATTTTTCCTTAGAGCTGTGCATAATTTGTTGAATGTCTTTGTTCCTGGATCCAATGGGGACAGCAAGGTCTTAAGATGGTTGAATGCTTTGCTGCACATTATACTGTGGAAGAGGGCATTTATGCTGTTTATGGACCATCCACAATATTGTGGGCTACACAGTGGTACCCAACTTTTAATTTCTTTGAGTATTGAATGGTTTTAAAGTTCTTCTAGAGGTCTTAAAAGATGGCTGCAAAAAATAACTAGAACACAATTTGCAAAAAGAATGACTATAACTGAAGTTACTGTGATGGAAGGAACTGGGCCTACCTTGAAGACTCAGCCTCCAATCCTGGTTCCTCTCAAGCCTTGATCTTCAAAATTTCCACGGGTAAGAATCCAAATACGAGCACCACCTTCTCAGGGAGCTGGAGAACAGATGAAAATTACAGAATTGACTGTGGAACCAACATGCAATGCATACCTGACTTCTATGTTTGCAGGTCAAATGAGGGCTAAGCAGAAAGCCCATCTGCAATTTCAACCACTGGAAACTTCCACAAAAGAGGTAGGAATGGAAGAAGAAAGTCTTGTGCCACAATCACAGGGAGAGGAATCAGAAGACCAATATATTCAAGGTAAAATGGCTGTATGTTGTATTACCCCAAAAACCTCTTGATCCACAGATTTTGATAAAAAAATTTTTGAAAAAATTGATTCAATGAGGAAAAAATGGATACAAATTTTGCTGAAGTGAAAATGGATTTCACCACTCAATTGGGAGCTATTACAGAAGAAATGACTAATGAAGACAGATGTGTCAAAATGTAATAAAGTTGTTGACAAAATTAAAATCAAAGTTCAAAAGTTTGAAGATTTTCAGGGATGTCATCTGGAGGTAGAAGAATGTAAAGATAATTAACAAGATAGAAGATTCTGTAACAACATGGAAAATTCAGAAGAATGACTTGTTGTAAAAAGTTGATATGTTGGAAAATCAGTTGCCAAATAATGTGAAAATTGTTCGTTTGCTTGAAGATTTTGAGGGCACTAATCCACTACAGTTTTTTTCAAAACTGGCTGCCTGAAATTTTGGGATCAGAATTTTCCAAATGGTTTGGAACTTGATAGAGCACGTAGAGCTCTTAGGAAAAACAAATTGTATCCGGGACAACCGCTATACTCTATTTTGATTAAATGTTTACATTATCAAGATAGAGAAATGATTTTGACTAATGACAGTTCAAAAATCCAGGGAACAACAAACCCCTTTAATGATCCATTGGCGCTTTGAGCAGATGTTGAAAAATGCAGTCACCACACCAAAGATCATTAATGACTGGTTATTCAAATTCAGCACATGCCCTTTTAAGGGCAGCTTAGGCTCAGTTACCACGTGCGTGGTGACATTATTATCACTGCCCAGGGCATGTGCTGGAAGGGGGGCTGGAGTCAGAGCCCCTGACGCAGCCATCTCCCATGGCTTCCCAGCCACGTGGCAATACACATGGGACCGGTTCGCCATGAGGACGTGTGCCGCCACACCACAATAAGAGTATTCTTCTATGCAGATTTGAGTAATGAAATTGTCAAAAGAAGAAAACAATTAAACCCAGCAAAGTCGGTCTTGTGGAAGAAGAGATATAAATTTGGTTATTGATATCTAGCAATTATTAGTGTTTTTGTGGACAATTTCAAGCACAATATTTTTGCTAATGAATCTGAAACTTTGGAATTTTCCAATTCATTGCCAAATAATAAGCAGAATGGAAGACAATGTTATTTGTCTCAACAAATGGAAGGGGATCAAGATAAATCGAAGGGAGGGATTCCAGCAGGAAGACAAAAGCCAAATGAGATTAAAGTTGAAATTAATGATGATCAAGTCAATAGAGATCTCGAAGAAGCTTATCATACTTGATTGATTGAAATTTTAATATTCTGTCTGGGGAGGCAGATTCTTTTTGCTGCTTTCCTCTTCTATTAATTAAGGGAGATGGTGCTGATATAATCAGTACTTTTGGGTTTTTTCTTCATTATTTGGAGTTTCTTGCTTTCTATCTTTGGAGATGTGTTTTGAAAGTTGGCTGTGGAGTTTGGATGACCTGGGATGCAGAGGGGAGTTGAGTATTTTCTAAATTAAATTTTTTTTAAATATAATTTGAATTATGTAATGTTTAATGTGAATGGGCTCAATAATCCAATTAAAAGGAAGGTTTTAGCTTGTATTAAGTAGTTGAAAGTAAATGTTTTTTTGTTGTTGCAGGAAACTCTTAACTGAGAAAGAACATCAAATGTTAGTGAATGGTTTTGTATTTTAATTTTAAAGCATGAGGAATGGCTTTTTTAATTAATAAAAGGTTCCTATTATAAATTACAATCAAGTTATTGATCCTGTTAGTAGATTTGTGTTGGTAAATTGTCAAATTTATTTAGAATCTTGGATTTTTATGGTTGTGTATGCTCCTAATTTAGATGATGAAAAATTTAGTCAAGATGTTTTTCTTAATTTGGTAAATGGAAATATAATTGGAGATTTTAATTGCTGTTTGGTCCCAATTTTGGATAACTCTACAAAATCTTTAATGAAAACAAAAATAGATAAAAGAATATTGATATTAATGGAAGAGTTAAATTGGATAGATATTTGGAGAAAATTGAATCCTAAAGAGAGATTATTCATTTTATTCTTATTGGTTTGATTCTTGTTGATGAATTGATTTCTTTTTAATTTCAGCTCAATCTCCAAGGAAATATGTACAATATAAACCTAGAATTGTATCAGACCATTCACCATTATTGATGTCATATTTAAAGTCTGATAGAATTGAATCAATTTATAGATGGAGATTGAATTCATCATTATTAAAAATGTAGAATTTTGTGACTTTGAGAAGTCAAATACAGATTTATTTAGATATAAATGTTAATTCGGTTGATAATTTTTGTTTTATGGGATGCATTAAAAGCTTATTTAAGAGGCCAAATAGTAAGTTAATTGACAAAAATTATCTTAGGAAGTGGGTAAATTAGAAAAGAAAATTGTAATTTTGGTAAAAATTAACAAAAAAAACTATCTTAAAGGTTCAAATTTATAAATAAAAAATGCATTATAATTGATAGACCAAACAAAAATATTATGCTTTTGGAGAACGAGCACATATGGTATTAGCTTGGCAATTGAAAATGGAGCAAACATCAAGTATTATTAATGTTATCAAGAATTTTTAAAAAAATTCTTGTAAACTACAGGATATAAATGATTTTGGAGTATTATGCAAAGTTTTATTCATCTCAATCATTGAACAATGAAGAAAAAAAATAATGATTTTTACAGAAGCTTCAACTTCCATCTTTGAATTGCCAAGCTCAAAGGTTTTAGATTCTACATTTACGTTGAAAGTTATTAAGGCATTAAATTCTATGCAAAATGTTAAATCTCCTGATGAAGATGGGTTTTCTGAATTTTGTATATATATTAAAAACTTATTGATGGCTTTATTAATGGAAGTGTTAAAACTAGTGACTGAAACTTGTTCATTACCAGAATCTTTTTCAAATTCTGTAATAACAGTAATACCTAAGAAAGATAGATTTTTTAAAAACCTGAAACTTAGAGGCCTATATTATTTTTAAATGTTGATTATAAGATTGAATGAATATTTACCGGAGTTGGTTCATTTAGATCAATCTGAATTTATTAAAAGATATTCTGCTGATAATATAGATAAATAAATCTAATTCATAGTTCTCTGAGACAATTGGATTTAGTTTTATTGTTAGGTACTGAAAAGGCTCTTGACAGATTAGAATTGAATTATTTATTTAAGATTTTGCAAAAATTTCAATTTGGGCCAATATTTGGCGAGAGTAGTTTCTTCTTTTTCATTAAATAGATCGGCTAGACATGGATGTTCTTTATCTCCTGCATTATTTGTTTTAGCAATTGAACAGTTGGCATAATCAATAAGGCAATATTTTGTTGTTAAAGTGAATAAGGAGTATAAAATTAGTTTGTTTGCAGATGTATTGATTTATATAACAGATCCTGAAAATTTAATTTTGTATAAAAAGTTACAAGATTATGGGGAAATATCTGGTTATAAAATTAATTGGGATAAAAGTGAAGTTATGCCGTTAGTAGGAGATTATGATTGTAAATGTGTAGCTCAATTTAAGTGGACCTAAATTAAATATTTAGGTATCAGAAATGATAAAAAAATTTAGATAATCTGTAAAGTTAAATTGTTCAATTATTTAATAAAATTAATGATGGTTTAAACAGATGGAATGACTTACAATCCACTCTCCTATTAAAGTAATAGGTATTAAAATAAATATTTTTCCAAGGGTTCAATATCTTCAATCTATTTCTTAGTACCTAAATTCAATTGTAAAGAAATTTTTATGAACAGATTTTTTTTTTTTTTTGGAGAAATTTACTTGGAAATTTGAATGAGGTGTTTTACAACTTCCACATTTTCAGAATTATAAAACTGCACAATTGAAATTTATTAATGTAATACTTGATCTCAATAAACCTTCTATTTGGGTGAATATAGAGATAGATAAAATTGATGAATTCTGTCAGAATTTATTGATAAATAGAATTCAAAATTGTTAATTGGCAAGGATCCATCAAATTTGAAAAATTTAATTGAAATATGGAATAAAATTGAGAGGTGGAAAAGCAAAGATCTCAGCAAAAATGCCATTTTATAAATAATTTTTTCCTTTTACTGGAAATCAGTTTTGAAGATGTGGAATCAATTGGGGATTAAGAAAGTTGAAGACTGGGGCATGGCAAGATGGCATAGGGAGTAGACATGAGATTCCACTAAGAATTTTAAAAATTGTTAAAATAAGTTTTTATAAGATTTTTTAAAAATTTTGACAGTCATAATGAAAGCTACTATAACTCAAACTTCAATAAAGGTACAGTTTAAAAGAGCAGAAAGTGCAGAGGAGTTGAGGCCTACCTCATTGAAGGATCCCCAGAGATTGATTTTTGAACAGCCAAAGACCAACCAAGCAAGGGTAACTTTAACTCCAGCACCCTCAATGCAAGATGGCATTGCCGCTGGCAATCTGTCTGAGGAGAGTTGCGCTCACGATTCAGTGCACTCCTGGGGATGCAGGGCCCTCTGCAAGCGGGGGCCTGACACCCGATCGAGGTCTCAATCACGTCTGACTAAATGTCAATGCGCCGGGTCTTACGGTGGAAATGTTGGGCCTCCGTCATGGGGTCCAGTCAGTACTGGGAATGCGCGAAGATTCACTCATGCGCGTGATGTCAGAATGGGTCCTGATGACAGGGCCAACCTTCTCCTTATGGCCCAAACATGTCGGGCCTGTGTGGGAGGGAATGCTGACCTGGAGTTAGGAGGCCTGGGCAGCAGCATCTGCCTTATCAACTGAGGAAGAGGAGATAGAAAAACATTCTGAAGAAGAACTGTAATTGATATTGAAAGATGCCAGACTTATCAAAAACTTCCAGAGATAAACATTCAATTTGGAAAGGAGAAGAGGATCTATTTACTGTTGCAATTGGTGTTTGGGATCAATCTGCTGGAGTTGTGGGGTTAGTGGATTGAATTAATATCATTATTTAAATCAGCTGGGGGGGGGGGGTGGATGGATGGCAATATAGCTTCTGAGGTTGTCTGCCACTAGTGGTTTAGACTACACCCAGTGTGGTACCACTTTTGTGGTTTTTCTTTATTAGAGGGGCTTAGAGGGGGAAGGGGGTGATTTTTTTTTTTCTCTCCCTTTTCTCTTTTTTGGTTTTATAAATTTTTTTCTTTAGTTTTTTGCACTTTATTTAGATTAAGGTGAAAGGGTGAGAAGGAGGGTTTTTTAACTGGAGCTTTATTATATGTTTGTGGGTTGGTTGTGTTGAGAGTTATTGGTTAAGATAAAATGAATAAATTGAATTTTACAACATTTAATGTTTAAGTGATGAATCCTCCAATAAAGAGGAAGTGGGTCTTGGATTATATTAAGAAGATGAAGGTGGACATTGATTTTCCACAAGAGACATATTTGAAATTGAAGAGAGATTGGGTTGGACACATTTTGGCATCTTTTAATTCTAAGGCCAGGGGAGTGGCAATTTTGGTACATAAGAGGGTACCTTTTATTTTGGAATCTGTTTTTGAAAATGTTGGAAGAATGTTGAAGGTGAATTGTAAATTGTTTTCAGAAACTTGGACTTTACTGAATTTGTATGCACCAAACAAAGATGATGTACCATTTGTAACTGATGTTTTTTTAAAATTTGAACCATTCAAATGAGAATATAATGGTAGGAGGGGACTTTAATTGCTGTTTGGATCCACTGTTTGATAAATCTCCAAAAATTAAGGAAACCAAGATGGCTAAAAGGGTGGGAGATGTGATGGAGGAATTAAATTCTGTTGATATATGGTGACGTATTTATCTGACAGAGAAGGATTATTCAATTTATTCTGCTTGTCATGATTCATTTTCTAGAATAGATCTTTTCCTGGTTTCCGCTAATTTACAGGGAAGGGTTGATTATGCAGAATATAAGAGTAGAATATTGTCAGATCATTCTTTATTGTTGATTTCTTGTGAGATTACTGAGAAAGTTGAAAGAACTTGTCGTTGGAGGTTTAATGAGATGTTATTTAGTTTAAATGAATTTGTTTTTTTAAGAGATCAGATTAAACTTTTTCTAGAGATAAATGAGGGATCAGTACAAAGTAAATCTATGTTGTGGGATGCTTTGAAAGCATATTTGAGGTCAAATTATCAGTTACATGGCTAAAGTGGAAAAAAAAACAGTGGAACTTTTAGAGTTTAGCGAAAGAGCGTGCAGATTTAGCGAAAGAGCGTGCAGATTTAGCGAAAGAGCGTGCAGATTTAGCGAAAGAGCGTGCAGATTTAGCGAAAGAGCGTTTCCGTAAAATGCAACAGAAGATAATAAGATAGTTATCTAATTTGAAACTTCATTTATAATATGAAGCAAACTTATAATTATGAGAGATTACTTTTGAGATCAAAACAGCAGTATTATGAATTAGGGGAAAGAGCACATAAAGTATTGACATGGCAATTGAAAACTGAACTAACTTCTAGAATAATTAATGCAAAATGTGGAAATTCAGGTGTCACTTATAAGCCACAGGAGATTAATGAAGAATTCCGTGCCTTTTACCAAGATTTGTATACATCTTAATGTAATGTGGATACTGAACAGATTGATGCTTTTTTTGTCAAAGTTGAATTTATCTTTGGAGGAGGAAGATGTAAAATTGTTAGACACTTCATTGATTGATTTTGAATTAAGAGACATTACCATCTATGTTGATTGGTAAATCAACTGGTGAGGATGGATTTACTATAGAATTTTATAAATAATTTAATAATTTGTTGTTTTCAGTGTACATGAATGCATTGAAGCAGGTTACAGATACTGGGTTGTTTTCTGAATCATTTTCGAGAGCATTGATAACAGTTATATTAAAGAAAGATAGAGATCCATTGAAAGTTGGTTCTTATAGGCCTATATCTTTATTGAATGTAGACTATAAGATCATAGCAAAAGATTTAGCAAATAGATTGGCTATTTTTTAAATGAAATTGGTGCATGTGGATCAAGCAGGGTTTATTAAAAATAGATATTCAGCTGATGATTATTTTAAGTAATTTAGTAATATTAATGTGCCAAGATAGCAACTTAACCACCCAATGATATTAGCATTAGACGCTGAGAAAGCCTTGATCGAGTTGAGTGGAAATTCCTATTTAATGTGTTGGAGAGATTTAACATACAAGTACCTGTTTTAATTCATTTGTTTAAAGTATGAAGTAAATGGAACCAACTTGTGTTCAAAAGAAGTATGTTAAATCAAAACTTTGTTATATCAAAATTGGTTGATTCCTTTTTCCATGCACA
Organism: Narcine bancroftii; assembly: GCF_036971445.1. NCBI lineage: Eukaryota > Metazoa > Chordata > Chondrichthyes > Torpediniformes > Narcinidae > Narcine > Narcine bancroftii. The sequence goes on from NC_091471.1 coordinate 74,019,883, forward strand.
ATCCTTGTCTGAAGGAATGGGATTTAAAGGGTTTGGTATCAATTGAAGTTTGTTTTGAGGCAGGTTAATTTCTTTCATTTGATAGACTTGGGGAGAAGTTTGGGATATCACAAAATACATTGTTTGCCCATTATCAAGTACATGATTTTTGTAATGATTAGTTTTGGTTGAGAAATGATATTACCAATACAATCAAAGTTCAAAATATTGCCTATGGATAAGGGAAATAAGGGGTTTGTTTCTGAAATGTATTCATTGTTACAATCAAAAATGAAGGTAGGTGTATTGAGAACAAGATAAATGGGAACAGGAGTTATCTACCATTTCTGAGGAAGAATGGTCTGACTTGTGTTGTATAGTGTTATGAAATTAGTTAATGTGAGTTATAGTTTAGTCAATTATAAATTTTGCATCAGTTATATTTAACTCCTGAAAAGTTAGAGGTATGGTTTTAGAGATTCTGATCGGTTTCCAGTGTGGAGATAAGATGGGTACTTTTGTTCATTCTGTGTGGAATTGTACAAAGGTTAAACCATATTTTGGGGGAAAAAAATTATAATTTTTTTGAGATTTATTTCAAATAGATTTGCATGTGGATCCATGGTTGTTTATTAGGATATATAAATCCATTAACAACACGTTTGCATAAATCTTGGATTGCATTTATTCAGTTGAGCTTGGCAGTAGCTAGGAAGTGTATAGTGATAACTTGGAAAAATTATGGAGAGTTGAGTATACAGAGGTGCTATAATGAAATTCAATCATGTTTATGCTTATAGAAAATTAGATATAATTTGAGAAACAATTATTTTTTGATAAACTTTGGACTCCATATTTGAAATGTATGAATTTGGATGTGTAAATATTTTTAACATTTTTTGATCAAATGGTGTATTCTAACTTTATAACAAACTTTATTTGTTTTTGATACTTTTTGTGTATGTTAAGCTTGGGGGGGGGGGGAAGAGAGAGTGATAGGTAAGGGGTGGGGTGGGTGGGGGATAATTTGGAGGGTTTTTAACTAGTGTATTTTATGCTTGTATTATTTAAAATTTTACAAACTTTTCCAAAAAAAAAGTTGATGATTGTCTTGAAGCAGGGAAGTTTGTATCTTTTAATTGGATGAAGGAGAAATTTCAAGTTCCTAGCAATACTTTTTTGTTACTATCCGGTTAAAACTTTTTTTGTGAAAATTATATCTTAGTTTAAAATTACCTAGACAATCTACTTTAGAATTATTGATTAAAACAAACAAGTTTATTTCTGAGATGTACAAGTTATCACAAAACAAAATGCATAAGTTTAATGTTCATAAATTAAAAATGAAATTGGAACTTGATCTAAACAGGAAGATAGATAAAAATGTTTGGAGAAATTTGTAAGGATAGTATGACTAAGGTTATAAATGTAAGATGTAGATTAGTACAATATAATTTTACATCAATTGTATTTAACCTCTCTAATTTCCTCGGATTTGTTTTGGATGTGGACAAAAGATGGGTACTTTTTTCATTTTACCTGGACTTATCCAAAAATTCTTTATTTTAGAATACAAGTTAAATTGTTTTTGGAGCAAGTAGTCTACCGTTTGGTCCAATGTTGTTGTTAGGGGACATTAAGTTGATTGCTTTAGGAGTGAGATTGACTATGTATCAAATTGAATTTTTACGTTTAGCTTTGGCAGTTTCTTAAAAATGTTTGGCTATTACTTGGAAATCTGATTTAGTTTTAGGAATGCAAAGATGGCATACTGAAATGAAATCCTGTATTCATTTTGAAAAGTTGAGGTATAATTTAAAGGATAAATATCATTTTTTTTAAAAGCATGGAGCCCATATTTTAAAAAAAATTATTGGTTTGAAGATTTAATCTCAATTCACTTCATTGGGTGTCTCAGTTTCCGCAGCTAAAAAGTTGATTATTGTTGTTAAGTGATGATCTCCCTTGTTTCTTTGTAGGTGGAAGGGAAGGTGGGAGCATGTTAGTGGGATGAATGTTGGAGGTTGAGGGTTTAATTAATAAAATAATGTCTGTATGAATGCTATTATAAATTTTAAATCATAACATCATTAATTAATAAAATTTTAACAATTATTGCTCTAGTACAAGAATTGACTTTTTAAAAAATGTCTGTACAATTGGAAAACAATTGTCGAAACAGAGTACCTAACTAGATTTGTTATCTGATCATTCACTGTTGACATTAACAATAATAATTCCAGAGAAACCAGAGAGTCTTTATAAATGAATTCTTGATTCTATGCTGTTGAAGACAGATTTATCTAATTTTATTAGGGGACAAATAGAATTGTTCTGTGAAATGCCCCTCTACTATTGAGTTTTTTAATATGTGACATACTTGAGGCTTATTTAAGGGGACAGATAATTTCATATACTTTAAGCTCTTTTTTTTTTTATGGTCTAGTGCAGGGGTGTCAAACTCAAATTCACGGAGGGCCAAAATTAAAATCTTGGACTAAGTCGAGGGCCGAACTAAATATTTATTGAAAATTTTCAACAACATCTGTATGTTTTCTCTTCTTTCAACATATGTAATGTTAAACTTTAGGATATAACTTTAGGAGGATAATGTTACAGGTCAGGAGTAGGTAGCTCAAGTTCACCCTTTGCTTGACCTGAGGGAAACATATTTGGTCCCTGTGGAGATGTAGTCAGCATTCACAGGCTGTGTCCATTTTGGCCTGCATCAGGACTCAGCATTTCCTGCTCACCCCTCAGGCTCTAGGGCTCTATTCACCCTTGACCCATCATCCCTCTACCTGACCATTCATTTACCCAACCTCTACTCACCCCTCACTCCACTCACTCTGCCTCTACCCACCCCATCCTATACATGCCCCTCTACTGCCTCTCCCCTCAACCTGTTCCTCCCTCTACCAGTCTCTCACCCTCTAATCACTCCTCCCCTACTTGCCCTGCCCCTCCCCTTTTACCTCTTCCCTATCCAACCCTCCTATCATCCCTCCCTCTAACTGCCCCTCGCACCACCATAACTTCCCCTGCCCATTACTCCTCACCTACACCTCTGCTCATCCCTGCTTACCCACCCACTCAGGCCCAGCACGCTGCTGATCAGCCTTTGCGGACAGCCACCATCTCTCTCTTCACATGCAGGGCCGAACCAGCCGTCCCTGGGGTCCGCACGGGTGCAAGCGCTGAAGGCTGTGGTGACCGGGAGAAGTGCGTTTGCGCTGTGGAAGGGCAGTCCGGTGCCAGTCGCGCGGGGCTCGCGCTGCCCGGGGGCCATGCACAGCCTACCATGCCCGTCACGCCGACAGGAAATCACAGGCGCTCGCCAATCCGCCACACCGCTCGACAGGTGTGGAGAAGTGACTGGTTGTGCGGGGAGCCTTCCAACTGGCTTGCCGGCTGATGACATTGACAGACTCCTCGTGTTACAATTTCTCATGTTACAATGGGGAAGGATGTGCAATGAAGGGGGAGGATGGTGGGGGTGACATTACCAAAAAAACAGCATCAGCTCTCGCTGCAGGGCGAGCCACCTCTAATACATTCTTTTGAAATGATCTTGTGGGCCAAATATAATGGGCCAGAGTTTGACATGTGTGGTCTAGAGAAAGAAATAACAGCTGTAAAGAGTACCTGAGATCTGGGCCAAATAATGGGAGATAGAGCACAAAGTTCTATTGTGGCAATGAAAGGCAGAAGAGACATCGATGATGATTAATGCAATCCAAACAGAGCCTGATAAATTATAACACAAAATAACACAAAATAAATCAATAACACTTTTAAATGATATACAAAACTGTACAATTCAGAATTGCTAGGTGACTCTAGGGAGATGGATGAATTTCTCTCAGCAACTGAATTACCAAAATTGGATACCCTCTTTACCAGAGAAGAGATTGAAAAAGCCTTGAATATAATGCAGGCAAATAAATCACTGAGGGAGGATGGTTTTCCACCAGAGTTTTACAAATAATTTAAAGACCTTTTGATGTCTCTTATTATGGATGTGGTAAGCCAGGCCACAGAGACTCAGACTCCCCTGGAATCCTTCTCAACAGCTACCAAAAAAGAACAGAAAACCACTAAAACTGTCCTTGTATAGACCTATTGCTTTATTAAATGCAGATTATCAGATTTTAGCTAATGCCCTAGCTAATAGATGAGGGCAATTCAGATCAAGTAGGTTTTTTTTTACAAAAGATACTCTACAGATAATTTGGGCAGATTATTTAGTATATTTCATCTGGCTAAGTCTTATTGATTCTTTGAATGCAGAAAAGGCTTTTGATCGGTTAGTAGCCATTTATATTCAAACTTTTAGAAAAGTTTGGAATATGCCAAATATTTATTAATTGGATAAAACCCTTTAACATAAGCCATGAGCTAAAATTATAATGAGTGGTCAGATGTCTTTGAGTAGATCCAGCAGGCAGGGGTGCCCACTGTCAGCAGATCTGTTTTAGCCATTGAACCATTAGTAGATATTATAAGGAAGAATCTAGACATAATTCAAAATTGACCAGGAAGAGCAGAAAATCAATTTGTTTGCAGACTGTGCGCTGCTGAATTTATCAGACTGACTCCTTGGCCAAACTACAGATCACACTGGAAAAATATGGAAGAGTTTCTGGTTATAAAATTAATTTTGGGTAAAAGAGAAGTTATACCATTAACAATTCTTTCTTATGAAAGATATCAAAAAGGAAGTCAGTTTAAATGGGAATTGGAAAGAATTAAATATTTAGGAATAATGTTAAATAATAAATTACAAAATTTATATAGATTTAATTATCTCCCTCTGCTCGGAAAGATAGAAGACTATCTACAAAGATGGAAAAATTTGCCTATTACTTTAATTGGGAGGGTTAATTGTGTGAAAATGAAAGCAATGCCGAGGCTGCAGTACCTCTTCAAGTCATTGCCTCTTCCTTTGCTTTGGAATTTATTTAAGATACTCTGGTCATACAAGAAAGACAATTTATTTGGAATAATAAATTGCTGAGGATCCCACAACTGATGTGGGAATATAAATGGGGGGGGGGGGGGGAGATGAAGACTGTTGGATTAAAAATATATATCTCTAGCAGGCCAGATGAGGTTCCTTTCATCCTTTTTTTGATAACAACTAGGATTATATACAGTGAAGGAGAGGGCAGCAAAGGATTTTATTTACAAATTGAATGTCAAATTAATTTTAAAAATGACCCCATTTTAATACATATGATATAAAATTTGGCATGAAATGTATGGAGGGGAAAAAGTTGGGATATCACTGACTGAGTTATTGCCCATGAATATGGGTAATAAAATTTTTATACTTGGCATGAGAAAGGAATTATGCATATTGAATTTCGAGGAAGATCTACTTGCATCCTTTGAATAACTAAAACAGAAATATGACTTGTCAAATTGAATCTTCCACTGCTTTCTTCAATCAAGGTCCTTCTTGCGAGAAAGATAGCATCCCACAATGTTCCTGCCTTCAAGTAATGAAGTGGAAGGGTTGCATAGGCTGGAAAATGCACCTAAAGTTATTACTAGGATGTATTTTGTTCTCCAAGGCAAAAGTACTAAGCTGGGCATACAAAGGTTGAGAAAGAGGTGGAAGTCAGACCTGGGCATTATAATATCAGAGGAATGTTGGTCTGATTGATTGTTGGTGTTTGGATAGTAGGATATCAATGTGAAATATAGACTGGTTCATAACAATTTTTTTACATCAATTATATTCGTGCCACAAAAACTAAAATCAAAATCTGAAATGTCCTAAACGTGCTTCAGATGTGGTGTTGAAATTTGAACCTTTTGTACATCCTACCTGATCATGTTCAAAGGTGAGACAATTCTAGTATGATATTTGCTGAAACATTAACAAGAGTAACGGGGTGTACCTTCTGGGCAAACTTGTGGACACGAGCTACAAATTGGTTAAATTTCAAATTTGCTTTGTTAAAGTAACTCTAGCTGTGACCAAGAAGTGTACAGCAATCACTTGGAAATCCAACTCTCCCCTTACTGCTTGATGGGCTGTGGAGTAACATAGTTGTAAACCCATGGAGAAAATTACTTAACTTAAAGGATAAATATGACACATTCATTAAAATATGCCAACTGTATTTAGATTATGTAGTGGTCCGATTATAAATTTGACCCTTCAATGTATGCAATGATGTCATATCCCCAAAAATGTATTATGAAAAATGAGAGCTCTGATGGTACATGAAGCTACATTTTTTTTTAGTTGGGGAGGGGGATTTTTGAATTTTGTATATATTTAATATATTTGACATGTTAAAGATTGTGCAAATGTATTCATGGAATATGAAAAATAAAATATTAAAATAAGGCATTTGGCAACAAATATAAATTTTTTACAGCTGTGTACAGAAGGCTCTTTCATGGTTATCAGTAAGACTGGATGACACGAAGGGTTTACAAGCTTATGCCCTCTTTCTACGAGGATGTTGCAATGTCATGACAGAGATTGGCCACCTTCGAGTGACTGACATACATAATATGGTAATCATTGTAAATAAATTGCCCTTCCAGATGAGAGAACTATGGAGAAAACAAGATGTTTATAAAAAAAAACAGAAAAAATGTGGTGAAATGGCTTCTTTTAATGATTTGGTGGAGTTCATTGAAGGGTAAGTGGACGTTGTCACAGATCCAGTGTATGGAATTATCAAAAGGTATTCAAACCGTAAGGAAAAGAAGTTGAGAAGTCCAAATCGTATCCTCAACCAAAATTTTAAAAATACATTTGCCACCCCTATGATAGTGGCAGGTAAAGAAATTAAGGAAAGAGAAAGTTTACCTGTTGTGACTAAATGTTTCTTCTGTAATGATGAGCATGATTTGGAAATACGTGCATAGATGCAAAAGAAGACGTATCGTGAGAAAATTGGTTTTAGAAGGAAAATGGAGTATGTTTCGACTGTGTAAAGGATACATTAGCAAAAACTGCAAAACATGACTCTGCTCCAACATGTGTAGTCAAAAACATTCCAAAATGCCACATCTTTCCCAGGAAAAGAAGAATATGGAAAAGGGACATGTGACAAGAAAAGAAGCAGATGAAAAGAATGCTGAAGCTTCAGTATTGACAAATGGTCTTACTGGGGCCAGAGAAAATGTCTGCAAACTTTTGATAGTACCTGTGCGGGGCTAGGCCAGGAAAGTGCATACTTATCCATTTCTTGACCCAGGAAGTACTGCATCATTTTGCACCGTGGGGCTAATGAATAAGCTTAATCTTCAAGGAAGAAGTACAAAAATTCTATTGAGAACTGTAGGTAAAGTTGAACACATTGAAGCCAATGTCCTTTTGGGCCTAGAGATCGCTGGATGGGATAGTAATGATTTTTGTGAACTTACAAGCATATATACTCAGAAGACTATACCACTGCATAAAGGAAAAATCCCACATTAAAACAACATTGAATTGTGGACGCAGTTGAAAAATGTTTGTATACACAAAATCAACTCTGAAATTGAGTTGCTGATTGATTCAGATGTATCAAAAGTTCTGGAGTCACCAGATATAATAGTGTGGGAGATGAACCTTATGAGGTCAAGATTATACTTGGACAATTAATGGGCCATTAGGAGGTAGAAATGAGGTTCAAAATCAGTTGGCTACAAGTGTCAGCAAGATACTGATTGACAAGCTGAAGGAGCATCAGTTAAAGAATGACTTTCCTGAGTGCATCAGGGATGACCAGAACCTTCAAAAGAAGACCAGCAGTTCTTGGAATCGGTGTCAAAATCTGCCAAGCTGGTAATGATCATTATTGCATTAAATTACCTTTGAATAAAAGGGAAATGTACAAGGCTGATAATGGAAGCATTATCAAGCAACATGCTCTGATTTTAAAGTGAAGATTTAAGAAAGATTCTTCCTTTAATTCAGACTATCCCAAATGAGTGTCTGATATGATATCCAAAGTATATGCAGAAAAAGTTCCAAATATCTTGGCATGTAGTAATGGGGAAAAATGGGGTTTTCCATCCACAGAAGAAACAACTTTGTATGGTATTTGATTGTGGAACAACCTTTTGAGGAGTTTCACTAAATTCTCAACACTTACTGATGTGACCAGTATGTTGATAGGAGTCTTAAATAGATTCTGTAAAGAACCTGTTGTCATCACCAGAGACACTGAAGCAATGTTCCTTCAGGTGAAAGTACCGAATGAAGACCATGACTTGTTTTGATTCCTTTGGTGGCCTGATGGAGACTACAATCAGAACATGGTGGAATGCAGAATGACAGGGCATTTACTTGGAGCAACTTCATCACAAAGTTGTGTGAATTTTGCCCTTGGGTAGTGTGCTCGGAACAATATAGAACAATTTAACTCCAGCTATAAGCACCATCAGGAATAACTTCTATGTAGATAACTCTCTTATTTCTGCAGTTAGTTAAAGAAGCAATAGCTCTTTATCATGAGTTAAAGGCAATCTGTTTCAAAGGTTTTCTACTTACCAAATGGACAAGTAACAGTCGCCAGGTATTGACTGCCATACCTGAAAGAGAAGGTTAAAGAAATGAAGAATTTGGACTTAGACCAAGACAATCTTCCTGTTGAAAGGGTGTTGGTGAACAATGATTTGAAGGACTGACTTCTCACGAAAAGAGGGATTCTAACAACAGTCAGTAGAATATATGATACTCGAGGAATACTGGCACCAGTTGTCCTGACTGCCAAGAAGATCCTGAAAGATTTTGTAGGAAGAGGATTGGTTGGGATGATGAGATACCAGAATCCATTGTCCAAAAATGGATGTGTTGGATACAGGATCATCATGTTGGAAGACTTCAAGATTTGGCAGATGCTTCAAACCCATATATTTTGGAACTGTAACATCTGCTCAATTGCATCATTTTGCTGATGCTTGTGAAGATGGTTACAGAACTGTCACTGCATGATAACAAGGATCAGGTATATTGTGGATTTGCAAACAGAAAGGCCAGAGTGGCTTCAATGAAACCAGTCACTATTTTACGAATGGCATTGGCAGCTGCTACCATGATGAGCAGATGGACACAATGTTGAAACTAACAAACAAATTCCATATTTTGGACTGATAGCACTTCTGTGTTCAAATCATTCAATAAAACCACAAGGTTTCAAATATTTGTAGCTAACAGTATCACTGAAATTGTTAAAAGCATCACTTCCAACAGTGGAAGATGTTCTGTTACAGGAGCGATTTATAAATGGTTTAAGATCAGGTGCAATTTCACAGCTGAGGATGTCATGGTCCTCATGACCATTCAGTGGCTTGAAATTGCTGGTTTATGGGGAAGATGGTTGATATCATCCAGTACAGAAAAGGACTTGGACGTCAAGTTCGGATTAAGGCTAAAACTGGCTTTCTCAACAGACCAATTATCAAAATCTGTCTTTTAAAAGAAGCAGAAAGTTTTGATAATTGATTTTCACTTTCTTTTGAAATTTAACTCTATATACTACAACATTTGATTTTTTTTCTTTGTAATGGTAATTATTTTTTAGATAATTAGGGACTGGTATTGTAAGGGTTGAATGAAAGTTACAAGCAGATCAAGCAAGCAGTCTGTGTAGACATTATTTACGTTCTGAGTGTCTCCTTAGAAACACTTTCTTAGCCTCTCTCTCTCTCTCTCTCTATCTCTCTCAAATTTTGATCCCCTTTGTTCTGCAAAATGGAGTCTGAAATGGTCAAACTTTTATTGACAATTTTAAGTGTAATTTTGAGCATAATTTAATCATAGTTTTAGTACCATATAACAAAGTTGTAATAATGTAGTAACCTATGTAAGGTTTAATAAACTATGGAAAACTCAACTTTGGTATGGATTTTTTTTTTGAATGAGTTAAAAACCATGACATTCTAGTCTCTCCAGGCAATTGTAAATGAAGATGGTTGTGACAGGGTTGTAAAGAGTTTTTGACTTTTTAGTGGTCTTAAAGTATGGCGTATAGGAGTTGTATAAGACATTGGGGAGGCCAAATCTAGAGTATTGTGCAGTCTTGGTCACCTAACTTCAGAAAAGATATCAGTAAGATAGAAAGTATACTAAGATGTTGCCTGGACTTCAGGAACTGAGTTACAGGGAAAGGTTAAACAGGTTAGGACTTTATTCCCTGGAGCATATAAGAATAAGGGGAGATTTGATAGAAGAATTAAAAATTGAGGGGGATAGACAGAGTAAATGTAGATAGGCTTTTTCAACTGAGGGTAGATGAGATACAAACCAGAGGACATGGGTTAAGGGTGAAAGGGGAAAAGTTTAGGGGGAACATGAGGGGGAACTGCTTCACACAGTGTGGTGGGGGTGTTGAGCAAACTGCCATCTGAAATGATGAATGTGGGCTCATTAACATTTTAAAAAGAAATTGGACAGATACATGGATGGGAGTGGTATGGAGGGCTATGGACTGGATGCAGGTCAGTGAGACTAGGCAATAATAAGTGGTTCAGCACAGACTAGAAGGGCCAAGGGGTCTGTCTCTGTAATGTTCTATGGTTCTCTGAATATTGTGCAAGAACATTGCAAGCAAAATTTGAGCTGCTGGAGAATTCAACATGTCAGACAACATCCATAGAATGAATGTAAAGGTACTGCCTGACCAGCTTGAGCTCCTTCTGCCAGCTCAATTTTTGCTCCAGATTCCAGCATCTGCAGACACTTGTGCTTGGGGAAAGTTTAAAAAAAAAACTTAATATTTTCTAAACAAAAAAATACTTTTACAAAATCCATAATATAAAAATTAGAACTACAACTATCTCAACCCTCCACCCTCTTCAACAGACCCCACAAGGGAAGCATGAAAGAAAATATTTATCAAAGTTTAAGATATTAATAAATTCATACATTTCAAATAAAGTGACTGCATCTTAACAAAAAAATCATAATGCAGATTATGTTAATTTTTCCATATAAATACAGAACTTCAACTCATTATGCCAACGATTTTATATTTATCTCAACTTCGTCTTTCCAGGAAGTTGTGACACATTTATGTGCTACCATCAATGCTAAACACAGAATGCTGTCTGAAACTTGTCTAACCCCAAGTCCATAAATGGAACAATATAACCCAACAAAAACGTTTTTTTTTTTGGATCTAATAAAAATTGAATTCTAAACAAATTTTGAAGAAATTCCCTGATTTTATACCAAAATTATTGAACTTTATCACAAAGCCAAACAGAATGTAAAAAGTTCCAACACATGATCCACATCTAAAACATGACTCTGAATTACTAAATCCATATTTTCTCAATTTCTCAGGAATTAAATATAACTGATGCAAAAAATTATAATTAATCATACTTTATCTTCCATTAAACCATTTATTCACACCCTCAAAATACATCATTTCCCAATCTGCCTGATTGATATCACAAGTTAAATCATTTTCTCATTTAATCCTGGATTTATCTAAATTTATTTTATCCACAGTATCTTGTAACAAAGCATACATCTCTGAAATAAACCCTTATCAAAAAAATGAGTTCATAATCTCAAATTTCGTTAACTTGGGAATTTTCATTTCTCTTCCAAAATTTTCTTACACTAACACTCAAATTTGATAATAAAGAATTCCTTGAAATTCCAAATTTCTCTAAGTTGATTAAATGATACAAATTTGCCCTCTTCAAAACAATCTTGCAATAACTTTAATTCCTTTTAATCTGCCAATTTCTTAAAAATCTATAATTCCATGGAAAAGGAATTAATTTATTTTGATATGTTGGAGCCTATTAATATTTCCTTTTAGTCCTAATCCCTAATAAGTGTTTCAAAACAGGTACATTATATTTTTGTAATAAAACAGAATTCCATTTAAATACAAATTGATGTGGACAAGGTTTCAGTATACCAGTCAATTCTACCTTGGCCCAACTAGGGGGAGACGAAACATCTAACATACGATTAATAAATCTTAATTGAGCTGCCTCATAACAATTTTGAAAATGGGGTAATTGCAAACCTCCTAAAGCATACTTCCAAGTCAATTTATGCATTGCTACTCTTGCTAGTTTTCCCTTCCATAGAAATTCTCGGATGACTTTATTTAAGTCTTGAAAAAAGGATTTCAAAAGAAAACAAGGAATTGATTGAAAAAGATACTGGATTTTTGAGAAGATATTCATCTTAATACAGTTTACTTGACCTATTAATTACAAAGGAAAATCCTTCCATTTAATCAAATCAACTTTGATCTTTCTCATTAGTGGTATGTAATTTAAATTATACAATGATTGAATATTTACATCAATCATTATCCTTAAATACTTAATTTTATCAGTCCAACGAAGTTTAGTAATTTGTCTACACTGGTCATAATTTCCTTCAGAAATTGGTAATATTTCACTTTTATCCCAATTCACTTTATAGCCTGATAATTTACCATATTGTTCTAAATATTCTTGCAAGTAAATTAAAGATCGTTCCGGATTAGTTAAATATATCAAAACATCATCTGTCAATAAATTAAGCTAATATTCTTCATCTGCTAACTTTATACCTCTAATATTTTCATTCTGTCTAATAGCCTGAGCTAATGGTTCGATGGCCAATGCAAATAGAGCTGGTGACAGAGGACAACCTTGACTAACTAGTTGAATGCGATAATTTAAAGAAGGAAGAGGTTTGACAATTTGTCACCACACTAGCTATAGGATTATTATATAATGCCTTCACCCAACCAATAAAAAAGGGTCCAAACTTGTATTTCTCTAACACTTTTGATAGTGTCAAATGGAATTTTTTTTATTTAAAGCTTTTTCAGCATCTAATGCAACTAGCGTTTTGGTAGGTCAGGTTGCTGTCATCAAGCGTGGATCAGTGAAATCACTCTAAGAATATTATCAGAAGCATACCTATTTTTAATAAAACCAGCCTGGTCAGCATGTATCAATTGTGGTAAATACTTAGCAAGTCTATTGGCCAATAATTTCACTATTTTATAATTCGCATTCAATAAAGAAATTGGCTGATATGAAGCTACTTTCAAAGGGTCTCTATCTCTTTTGGTATAACATTATTGCACTTAAACATGAATCTGGTAAGGCTTGTTCTTGATTTACCTGATGAAGAACGTCCATAAATAAAGAGGACAAATCATCATAAAAAGCTTTATAAAATTCAACAGTGAACCCATCATCTCCTGGAGATTTTCCATTAGGCATTTGTTAAATAACATCCTTTATTTCTAAATCTGTAAAAGGAGAATCTAATTCTGACAAAAAAAAAATCAATACAACCATCTTCTCAAGCTCCCTCAGAAGCATATAATTTCTGATAAAATTATACAAATTGGTCATTGATTTCCTGAGGTTTAAACGTAACTGAATTATCTTTCCTCACAGCATTAATACTTCTTGATGCTTGTTCTGTTTTCAATTGCCAGGCCAAAACTTTATGGGCTCTGTCCCCTAACTCATAACGTTGTTTAGACCTTTGAATCAAATGTTTAAATTCGTATGTTTGTAATGTATTATATCGTAACTTCAATTCTGTCAAAACTGCCTTACAAGTCCTCTGAAATTCTTTTTCCAAATAAGCTATTTTTTTTCAATGACAGTCTTTCCCAAATTTTCTTCTTTTCCTTTGATGCATAGCTAATAATTTGACCACGTGAAAACCCCTTCAAAGCATCCCGTACAATAAAATTACTATGAACTGCATTCCTATTCAAATCTAAGAAAGAAACAATTTGATCCTTAATAAATTTTACAAATTCTGGTTGTTTCAATAACATTATATTAAACCTCCAATGAAAGGTTGATTGAATAACTTCTGGTCCAACATAAGAAATGAGTAGCAATGAATGATCAGAAATTATTCTACTCTTATATTCAGCTTGAATAAAACATGATTGCAAATGTGCTGATGCCAAAAAAAATGTCAATCCTTGAAAATGAGTCATGGTGTGAGGAATAAAATGAAAAATCTTTCTCAGTAGGATTTAACCTTCTCCAAATTAAAATTAAATTTGTCTTTCATCAAAGAAACCAATTGGACCGCTGTTTTTGATTTTTTTTCACAATTTTCGGAGATTTATCTAATGGTGGATCTAATACACAATTTAAAATCTCCCCCAATCAAAATATTTTCTTTAGCTTGGCTTAAAGTTAAAGCTTCAGACAAAAATTATCCCTAATCAATGTTAGATGTATACACATTCAACAAAGACCTTGACTCAGCAATGAGTTTACAGTTAATCATTAAAATTTGGCCAGCTGATTCCACCAAAGATTTAAGTTAGAATGGTATTTTCTTATGAATCAGAATTGCCACTCCTCTTGCTTTCGAATTAAAAGATGAAAATACATAACAGACCCAATCCTCTTCAATTCCAAATGTTCTCTTTCAGTTAAATGAGTTTCCTGCAAAAAAGCAATATCAACTTTCATCTTTTTTTATATAGGCCAAAACACGTTTTTGTTTAATCGGGTTATTTAAAGCCTGCACATTAAATGTTGCAAATTTCAAATTAGACATTGTTATCAAAGTAAAATAAAAACAGAATAAAACCCCCTCTTTCTATTCCTTCTATTCACAGAGGAAAAAAAAAACCCTTCTCCGATAACAAAATTGAAACCCCTCTCTAAACAAAGTAAAACTTACATGAATAAAAAGTTTTTTCTTAATAAAAAGAAACTACAAAAGTAGTAACTCCCCTCTTAACTGGGTGTGGAAAGAAATTAAATCCCTCCCACTAGTGGTGGATGACTTCTGAAAGCTTCAGCAACCTCCATCCCCCCAACCCAACGTAAAATTATAAGTCTAAATCCGCTCATAACCCCAATGAATTCAATCCCAAAGCTTGTTCCGGATCACCAATATTAATCAAGTTCTTTGACATATTTGTCTTCCCATTCCCATTTCCATTCTTCTTATCGGGTGTCTTCCTCTTAGGTGAAAAATGCCTTTCAGTAGCTCCGTCTGGCAAAGAATTGGCAAAAATTAAAGCATCATGATCCTTCTCAAAAAAACTGTGATTGGAAATTCCCTTAAAAGATCTTCAAAACTGCAGGGTATCTAAAAGAAAATTTATAACCTTTCTTTAGCAGAATTAAATTCTTTATGCCTTTTAATAATTTATTGACTTAAATCTGGATAGAAAAAAACCTTATTTCCTTGTACCATCAATGGGGACTGATATCTACGTGCATTTTGGACTGCTACTCTCAAAATAGTTTTCCTATCTTGGTAGCGTAGACAATGAATCAAAACAGCTCATGGAGGTTGACCTGGATATGGTTTACTTCATAAAGCCCTATGTGCTCTATCTAATTCCAAACCTTCTGGGAAAAATTCCAATCCCAGTGCTTCAGTAATCCACTTTAAAAAATAAAAATAAAAAAATTAAAAATTATTGGATCCAAACCCTCAATTTCTTCAGGAATTCCCACTATTTTAACATTATTCCAACAACTTTGATTTTCCAAAGAGCCTACTTTCTTCAATAAATCCTTCTTCTGAATTTCCCATCTGACAAAAGAATCTTCCACTTTTTCTATTTTTCTTCATTGCAATCCATTTGTTCTTTACAAACTTGAAAGGCACCTTCCATCTTCTTAAAATTGTCTTGAACTGTATCCACCATATTCAAGCATCTATTAACATCAGCTTTAACAACAGAAATATCTTTCTTAACAGAAGAAACTTCACAAATATTATTCATTTTTTCAGTCATATTCATAAATCTATGGTCAATCTGAGTAAACATTTGTATTGACATATTACCCATTTGATGAGCTATAGATTCCAAAACTGTAAAAACAGCATCAAAAGTAGTATCACTAGTCTCTCCATGAGGCCTACCTTCTTTCCCTTCAATAGCAGTCAGTAACTCTTCTTCTATTTCTTCAGTTTGGCACAAAGCTTTTCCTTGTTGTTCCTGTGATTCTGCCATTTTCATCACTTTGCTTCTGGTACCTGCAGACCCAGACCCAAGATGTTCAGGTCGCTGCTGGCTGACTTCACTGACAGCCCAGACCCTGTCCAGAAGATTGCGTACTCGCGACGTACCGCGCATGCCTGGCAGTGCTGGGGCCCACTCATGCGCATCTTCTGACATGCTGCCTCGGGCGGGAAAGTTCATGTTCATTCATAAATCTTCACTTATCACTCCTTTACTAAAATTGGCGACTCCCTGACAGTAAGCTGGCAGTTACTTGTGCAGAGCTCTGTTTCTTTATCTTTGATTGCTGGGAAGCTATTTGAACACAATCACAGTTAAACTAGTCCTGGCCTTGTATGGTATTCTCAAATTAATTTTCTGAAATGATGTTTTTGAAAAGAATTCAAAGTGTAAACATTTAGATATTTTTCCCAGATTCTTAGTGTGGACAAAGTTACTATCTGACTGGTTGAGATTTAAAAAGCTCCACGTCATTCATTGATTGAACTTGAGACCCTTCTGATCCAACTCAGTACCACCCATACTTTGATATAATGCACAAAGTTTAACAAAGATTTGATTTAAAAGTAGAGGTTTCAGAGTTAGGTCATTAAATACAAGAATAAAGAACATGGGAAACAGAAAATATCAGTGCAGATAATCCCTGATGTGAATATCTGATGTAATGCTCATATTTTTTAAAAAAGCTTGCTTTCAGTTATTTGTACGTGTCGGTACTTGCATTGAAGTTTCATCAAAATGCAATTTTAAAAATGTTAACAAATGATTATGGCAGTTGGGCAAATGCCAACTTCAACAGGTCTCATTTAGTTCCGGGATTTGATTAAGGATACAGATATCTGACCCTGTGCACTGAGGTTAGGTCAGTGAGTGCTAGCATTGAGGAAACGGCTCAGTGAACCTGAACAATGGTGGTGGAGATTTGAACCCAGGGACTAGAGCAGTGATCACGGGCGTCATGACCAATTCAGTACCTTGGACATTTTAGAGTGTCAGAGATCCAGGATTGTGTGGAACAGGTCAGTGAGGCCATGACCTGAGAGTGTATCAGCAATGCCAGGCAAAGAGGCTGGTTCAGTGAGAGTGGGCACTTGCATTAAGGACATAATTTGATTTGCGAGAAAATTGTCTTAGGACTATATTTCAGGAACATAACTTGATTTATACTGGCCAGTGACTCTCCTTGTGGTTGTTAGCATTCTGAGGTTCATTATACATTTTCTAGTGGTGAAAATATTTGCTTCTTATAAATATTTAATAAAAATGTTGACATGAAATGAACAGTGACAAATATCGTTAGTATTTAAGATGAATGTACTTGGTGTTGAGAAGGATACAGCACAAAAAATTCCTGACAGTTGCCAAAATTCTGTATTTAGTTTGTAATTTATCAGTGTTTTTTTAATCGGATGCCTTTGTGACTCTGCTACTCAAATAAATATTTGTTTTATTTGGAATTGTTTATTGCGATTTCAAATTAAGAATAAATCATCAGTGTGATTTTATATTTTTTCTTATTTCATTGGGTAAGTCTAATTTTCATTTGGACAACTGAAAGAAAAGGAGACCAATGTATTTATGGTGAACTCATCTATGTGGCGTGTGTAAAGAAGACTGCCAACTGCTGAATTTGATGTGAGCACGTGCACTGCCTGATAAAATATCAAAGGAGACACATTATTCAGTTTACTTTGTATTTCATTAATATTATTCAGTACACGGTAGCAGTTAGAGCAATGACTTTACAGCACCAGCGATCGGGACCGACGTTCAAATCCTGCGCTGTCTGTTAGGAGTTTGTACGTTTTCCCCGTATTTCTGTGGGTTTTTTCTGGGGGTTTCTGTTTCCTCCCACCCTACAAAAACTTACTGGGGAGTAGGTTAATGAGGTTTAAATTGGGCAGGAGGAACTCGTAGGGCTGAAATGGCCTGTTAATATGCTGTATGTTGAAGTCGCGCTAGGCTGGCAGTGATTGAAAGAACCACACAGAGTTGAATGAGTTGAACCAACTGCCTTAATAGAACTCTTGTGCACATTTAAATTCCTTGGAATCCGATGACGTTTGCGACTCCCAGGACCTTTATAACATCAGCTGCCAGGCTGTGGGGCCCCTCACCCGGAGCTCTGTCAGATCTGCCACGGACTAGCCCATGACTCCATGAGCCAGTTCGCGTGTTGTATGGGCGAGCTGCCACATGATTCCACCACCCTGAAACTGGTATTAGGAGGTGTGGAGTCCATGGCCAACAACCTTTTGGTTTGTTTGGGTGGCTGACCTCTTTGACATGGGGGTGGCAGAGTCACAGGGTGTTCCAGGTCTAGATGCGCCAACTTGAGATGGTCAATGGTGAAGGTCTCCTCAAGACCACTCGTGCAAAGGCGCAAGTGGTTCCATTCTGACAAACCGCCTTGTACGGGCCCTCGTACGGCTGCTGGAGTGGAGTAGGTGCAAGCCCCTATGGATGAAGATGTCGTCGCAGTCCCAGAGGTACTCAGGAACAAAGGAAGGTGTTGGGCCATGGCATGAGGTTGGGATAGGAGCTAGTGTTCCTACCTTCTCTGAGTCTTGTGAGCACTGTTGCAGGTGTCTCTTCTGTGCTATGGGCCGCTGGCACAAACTTGCCTGGAACCGTGAGTGAGACATCGTACACCAACTCTGCCAAAGACATGGCTAAGTCTTCTTTGGGTGATGTGCAGATGCCAAGAAGCACCCATGGAAGCTCGTCCACCCATTCCAGAGCTGACTTCAGGTGCCAGTGGAAACTCTACCAGGCCGTTGGAATGCAGATGTGCCTTGGTGTGGTGCAGCTTGGTCTCAAGTAGCTGTGCCAGTGCTGACAATAGGATGGATGTGAACTGTGACCCTCTGACTGAGGTGATGTTGGCAGGCAGGCTGAAATGTGCAACCCATCTTGCAATAAGAGCTCTGGTGAACCTGTCAACTATGGTGAATGAGTATCTAGATCCCCAGGAGACTAGAAGCAGATTGATGTCCACTTGGACATGCTCAGACCTCCTGTGTCTCAGTTGGAAGGGCTGAGGGTGGGGCCTTTTGACCTTGGAGTTCTAGCAATGCATGTATGTCCTGGTCCAGTACCCGACCTACTTGCGTAGGCCATGCCATTCAAATCTATCCACCACCAGTTCGATAGTTGCCCAAAATGGATGGGTGGGCCGAACCATGTAGTGCATCGAAAATGTGACACTTCCAAGCAACTGGAATTATAGGCTGGTGTTGGTCACAGAGGAGCTTGTTGCTTGTGGGGCCAATGGGGATGTCCTCAAGTTGCAGGTCCGAGACTGCGGTGCGGTAGGCTGGCATTTCTTCGTCCAGCTGCTGTGCCTTGGTGAGCGCTGTGTAGTTCAACTCTGGTGACAGTGAATGCACCAAGTGGATGGAGGTGCGAGACAGCATGTTGGCCATAATGTTGCTTTTCCTGGAGATATGTTGACAGTGGTGATATAGTCTGAGATGTATGACTGGTGATGTTGCTGCCATGCCAATCATGGATCCAACACTTTGGCGAATGTGAAGGTGAAGGGTTTGTTTTCTGTGAAGACCAGAAACTCCTTCCCTCCAAGAAATACCAAAAGTGCTGGATGGCAAGGTAGAGGGGTAGCAGTTCCCTGGCGAAGGCACTGTATTTCATCTCTGGGGGTTGCAGGAGCTGACTGAAGAATGCAAGTGGTTTCCACTGACTCTTAATTAGCTGTTCCATCACACCGCCAACTGCTGAGTTGAAAGCATCAACCGTGAGGGCTGTGGGAACATCCACCCCACGGGTGTACCAGGAGGGTGGCATGTGCAAGAGTGTCCTTGGCCTCCTCAAAAGTCAGTGCTGACTCTGTGTCCCAGGTGATTTCCTTGGCCTTGCCGAACAGGGGTTGCATGATTCGGGCATTTGACAGTAGGAATCGGTGGTAAAAATTGATCATGCCCATGAACTCCTGTAGGGCCTTGACTGTACTGGATCTGACAAATTGGCGTATTGCCTCAACATACGGCAGCAATGGAAATTCTCCATGCCAGTCAATGCAGTGCCCAAGGAAATTAATGGCAGACAGCCCAAACTGGGACTTCACGGGGTTGAGGGCTTGGCCACATTCACTCAGGCGATGGCAGAGTTAGTGCAAGTGCGTCAAATGCTCTTGGAGTGAGCAGCTGGCAATCAGGATATCATGAAAGTAGTTGAAGATGAAATCCAAGCAGTGTTCCATGAGTTCATGAGCCGCTGGAACATTTGTTCAGTGTTCTTGAGTCATAAAGGCATCCACGGGAACTTGAATAAGCTGAACGGGGTGATGAGGGTCATCTTGGCGACATTGCTGGGTTGAAAGGGAATCTGGTGATACCCATGACCAGGTTGACTTTGGAGAAGATGCATGCCCCATGTAAAGTCCTAAATGTGGGGCACTGGGTAGTAGTTGGCTGTGGTGGTGTCAGTAAGCCTTCGGTAGTCACCATATGGCCTCCAGCTGACTTTGGCACCATCTGAGTGCCAGATGATCCCCATCTCCTCCATTTTCCTGAATTCCTCACTGGCGAGGTAGAGTTTGTCAGGCATGTGTGCCCGGGTGTGAAGCTGTGGTCCATGAGTGGGAAGGTACAGAAGCAGGGAGATTAGTGTGGATCAATATGATTTAGCCTTTCTATGCATCTGCAATCCACCCTTTCCTTTAGCCCTGTAAATTGTTATTGAGCTACCTTCTCTTTTATTTAAATTTTTTTAAAAATTGATTTTATAAAGAGCTACCTTTTATCCAGCTACCTTTTAAATACAGTAAACCCCTGGTATACAGCATATAAGTGGATGGAAGATGCTGGATAAGTGAATTTTCTGGTTGCTTGAGACTTGGTCTTAAAATGCCTAACTAATACAACTACATTAAGAATAAACTGTTTAAAAGACAAAAATACAATACTGTACTTACACTGAACAAATTCCACTTACATGAATATAAACTTTAAGGCATTTTGCTTTATTTTCAGTCACATTCTTTGAAAACAGTTAACCATCGCTGCATCTGTAGGTTCCTCACCCTTCATGGAGCTGCTCGAAAAGATGAATTATCTTTAGATAATTAATCCATCCTCCCTAAGTTTATAGATAAAGCTTCTGACTGGAGTGACGCTTACCAAGCAGGGATAAGGAGACACTTTAAACCACCCCAACTGCAATCGGTATCAACCAGCTCTTCATTCTGGATGATGCCATTTTATTCAAACAGCTGCTACGAGCAAAGCACGACCAAAGCACTCCACAGGCTGAATACTTGCTCCCATCTTCACCAAAGGTTTACTTCGGAGAACATTTACAATTTTAAAGTTATGAATTTTTTGCCTATTATTTTATTGTGACATATTTTAATTTTCAATTTATTTTTACCCATTGTTTGTGACTGATGGTTGCTTGAATTCTGGAAACCAGGGGTTTTACTGTATTACAATTCTTTTCTGCTCCCTCTCCAAATCTTTTCCAAGGTATGTCACCTGGAACTGGAAACAATACTGCATTTATGGTTGAACCAATGTTTTTTTTAAAAATACTTCATCACATTTTCTTTGCTCTGGTACTCCATGCTTCTATCTATAAATCTTAGTATCCTGAATGTTTTCGGACACTTCCTAAACCTGCCTTGTCACATTCAAGGAACAAAATGCACCAATATCTCTCAGCATTGATGAAGGGCTCGGGCCTAAAATGTTGATTATATTGCTTTTGCTTCCCATTGGTGCTGCAGGATCTGTTGAATTTCTCCAGCACTTTTGTGTATCACAGCATCTCAGACTTTCTTTGTTCACTCTCTCTGTCCTTGAATTCTTTTTATGCCCTTTAGTTTGTATTGGTTCTTGTTCTGTTTACCAAAAATTAACACTTGGCATTTCTCAGCTTTAAGTTTAATTTTCCACCTATCTCCCACTACAATCCAACTCAATCTTTACACCACCACCCGTTGACCAGGAAGAGTTGCCCTTGGGACAGAACACCTCAGAGATCAAAAAAATGTGCTGTAACCATTCCAGATGTCCTGGAAAGAACCCCTGGAGTGAGCAATGATCTCCAGCTAAAGCCGTAGAAACTGAGGAGACTTATCCCGAGATTGCAGTAGAGGAGAGGACTCAGTGCCGCAGTTCTCCACCTTATCCGATGGGCTGTATTGAAAATGAGCTGGTTGTGTTTGCATGGAGTGACTGGCCTCTGCGTCAAGTATGAAAGGACTTTGGTGTCTGTGTTATACCATATATGGGATGGGAATATAAATAATCATTGCTACATGATTTGAAAGCTTTACTGCGTTGAAATATTTACTGCTCTTCCAGGACCTGTGAGAGTCAACTAATGAAAGGAGATGCATATAGACGCTACAATTGGCTGTTCTAGCCCTTTTAGAATCACGTTGGGGCCACTGTACTTGGGCACAAGTGGCATTGCGCAGGAGCGGGATCAGAAGTGACGAGTGTTAATTGAATCTACTGCTGGCCAGGAGCAGGAGCTCCTCCAGGCGCTCCCGCTGTGGATGGTGTTTGCATTTCTTTAATAAAGTTCTTGGTTATTTTTAAACTACTGTCTTCAAGTCTCTTCATTGCAAAGCACAATTGCGAACATACAGCAAGTTGCTTATCTCCTGGCATCCCCAAGCTATTCTGCCATCTGCAAGGCATGAATGATAAGTGTGGAGGAAATTTCAATGCTTGCCCGAATGACTGCAGCTCCAAGTATAATAATATTCAGAACTACAAAACTGACATCTACTCAACAATGTGGAAAATGGTTTGAAGTGTTTCCCAGTTATAAATATCAGGACTAATCCAAACAAGTAAATTACTGCGAGTCTACTTCAGATCATCAACCCAGTTATTATTAGGCCCTTCTATAGAATTTAAAAAATCCGACTGTAAAAGCAGAAATTCTCCACCCTCAAGTTTCTGACCCTTCCCTCATAAATGCTCCACAAGTGGCTCCCATATGCCCACTCCAATCCTTCTTCAGGCTTGTGGCAGAGGTGGAGTGGATCGCTTCACCTCACTTCATAAATGTACTGCCACTGCAAGCAACTGGCTAGAGGCAGATTGACGATGTCACGATGACACTGTCAGCCCGTGACCCAAGACTTCATATTCACACGCAAACACGGCAGTATATCAAATGCATGAGAATGAATATCCATAACACAATCAATTATACTTAATAATGAAGATCTTAGAGCTGGGATTTCATCACCTTTGTCTGGATGCAGATGGACTGTTACCCGAACCAGTCACACTCCACTTTGATTCTGCTGCATTCCCACTTCACTGCCTTTGTTCTCCTCTGCCATTAGTTTTAAAGCTAGAGGTTTGAAGATGGTGAGGAATTACAATAACTGGCCAAGTCAAACATCCTTTATCTTGTTTTATTGGGATGGTGCTGTGTTATTAGGTCTGCTTTAAAAATAATCTGTGATACTCTGAGCATGACAAGACATGGGTGACAACATTGTAGAGTGTGGTTGTAATGTTAACATGTCCTTGGGGCTTTCGTTGTCCTGTAAGAGATAGCTGCCTCTTTCATACAAAGAGAAAGATCTCACTTCTTCCCCCCTTCTCTCTCCCCTTCTCTCTCCCCCCCGCGCTCACCCCCCGCGCTCTCCCCCCGCGCTCTCCCCCCGCGCTCTCCCCCCGCGCTCTCCCCCCGCGCTCTCCCCCCCGCGCTCTCCCCCCCGCGCTCCCCCCCGCGCTCCCCCCGCGCTCCCCCCGCGCTCTCCCCCGCGCTCTCCCCCGCGCTCTCCCCCGCGCTCTCCCCCGCGCTCTCCCCCGCGCTCTCCCCCGCGCTCTCCCCCCGCGCTCTCCCCCCGCGCTCTCCCCCCGCGCTCTCCCCCCGCGCTCTCCCCCCGCGTTTTCACCCCGCGGTCTCTCCCCCCCCTGCGTATTTATACTGTCATGTTGATGGGTGGCACCATGGCAAAGGTCAGCCCCATCTACATGTGCTCTGGAGGACGCACCGAGGCACCGCTCCACATAAAAGCAACACTAGAGCCGCCTTTTAGGGCTTCTTTATAAAAAGGTAAGTGCAGATTTTTCTCTGTGGATGGAGAAGGGATCCATAAAAAAACACCTATTTGAGAAACTCTGTCTCTCCAGATGTTGCTTAACTAGCTGAGTATTTCTAACCTTTTCTGTTTTTGCTCTTGAGGAAAAAAAAATAATGGTTTCTGGATCTCTCTCTCTCTCTCTCTCTCTCTCTCTACCTCTCTCTACCTCTCTCTACCTCCCTCTACCTCTACCTCTACCTCTCTCTCTCTCTACCTCTCTCTCTCTCTCTCTCTCTCTCTCTACCTCTACTACAATATGGTTCATATTGCCCATGACTGCTCAAAGTGGAGATGTAGTATTGCATATGGTATTGAGAACCTCCATAGAAGACTTGGGTAAGTAGCAGCCCATGGAAACAACTCATGTCCTGATCATTCATGAGGTATATCAAGAAACTGTCAGGATTGGTGCAGCATAATGGGGGTTAAGAAGCTCAATTCTATCTCGGGCAGAGCAACCACACCACACCACAGCATCCATTTATCATACCATCCACCAGCCTTAGCTTTCATTAATTTCACTAGCAGAGCACCATGGCCAAAATGTATGCTATCTTCCAAATGCTGCAGCTATTCATGTAGGTTATACTGACAGAACATCTCAAACCACCTGGCATGAGGAAGAAGAAGAGGATCATCAGATGCTTGGAAACCTCAAAGGTCTTCTTCAAGTTGCACACCATCCTAACTTGGAAATGTATCACTATGTAAATTTAAACTGACTCCCATCCTCAATAACACAGGTAACATCATAATGGATTCCCATCATCCTGGTCACAACCTCTTTTTGCTGCTACTTTCAGGTAGAAGATACAGAATCCTGATGCCCAGTACCTTGAGGTTCAAAACAACTTATTTTCCAATAACTATCAGGTTCTTGAACTTCCTCGTATTGAAACAACTCCAGGACCACTAAAAGATCTGTCTGCACTATTGAAACACACCTTTTTTATTGAACTAACAGTTACTGATTTTTTAAAATCTCTCATTTTGAATTTATTATCTCTTTTTCTGTCTTGGCATATTGCAGTAATTTAATTTATATACTTTTGTAGTTAATGTATTTTCTGTATCTGTGTGACTTCAGCAAGTAAGAATTTTGGTGCATCTATATGTGGTACTTGTGTATTTGACAATAAACTCTAATTGTCATTACCACCATTTGTTTGTCTATATTAATGTCTTGGATAAAAATGTGATGAGCATGGTTAGTAAGTTTGTAGATGGCACTAAATTGGTGTTACAGTGGACAATGCAGAAAATTATCTCAGGTTATAACAGGATATAGACAAACTGGGAATGGTGGCAGAATTGACTTCAGCTAAGTGTGAGGTGTTACACTTGGGTGGGTTAAACCAGGGCAGGACTTACAGGGTGAATGGTATGGCTCTGAAGAATGTTGTAGAACAGAGACCATAAAACCATGAGTTAGGAGCAGAATTAGGCCATTCAGGAGTACTGGGTCTTACAGTAATTATAGTTCCATGAAAGAGGCTATGAAGAGAAATGGTGAAGAAGGCATTAGGCACATGCTTTCATTGGTCAAGGTTTTGAGTACAGGAGGAAGGCCACCATGTTACAAATCATTAGTATAAGTCATTAGTGAGACTACACTAGCATTATTGTGCACAATTTTAGTCACACAACTATATCAAGGATATAATTAATGTGAAAATGGTGAGGGAAAGATTCACAAAAATGTTGGGACTGGTGGGCTTGAAATATAAGGCTGTGACATTTCTTCCTGGAAGCTAAGGAAGGACCTTATAATAGTTCATCAAATCATGGGTGGCACGTTTATCGTAGCGGTTAGTGCAACACTGTTACAGAGTCAGTGATCGGGTTTGGGATTCGAATCCCACGTTGTCTGAAAGGAAATTCTAGACTGGAGGACTTATCGCGGGAGGATCTGTGGGATGAACTAAAAAATAAGAAAGGTGAGGCTACAAATATAGGGGTATATTATAGGCTATGTTAGAAGATCAAACCAGCAACCACAAAGAAAGCATATCATACAGGGGTAAAGATGAATAATTACTTTATTAACAAAAATTCACCTTCAAACTTTAATTCAAAACCCCCCTTTTATAACAATGCCCACTGGTTACTATGCAAATTCCTATAACAGTGTAAAAGTAATAAATTCCCCAGCTTAAATATAACATATGTAATTAAAGTCTAAGTTATATTTCCAACCAGCCCACAGAAAAACTTAGAAACAAAACAAACACAAAACACAAAAGACTCACAAAACTTCGATCTGAACCAAAGCAAAGATCATAAACAAAATTCAGTTTGTTTGGTAAACTGAAGCCAAAATGTCTGTGAGAGAGAGAGAGAGAGAGCACAAAATTTGAAGTTGTCGTCTTGCGTTGCTTGCAGAAAGAAAACAATGGCTTGGTCCGGATCCTTCTGGCTGCCTTCGGAATGTTCATCCCTTATAAAATTCCCAACATTCTAAACTGCCTCCCAGACAATGACTCATGTTTTGGGCCTTCTTCCACTCCACAGCACACCCAGTGGTGGTTTTTCTTCCAAGTCCAGAAATTTTTAGATCATTTTCTGCACATGCTCAGCCAGTCTCCCACTCTCTCAGCAGTCCACCTTCATCTTGGCTCTTAAAGGCAAATTGTCACTTTCCAACACAAAACCACACAACACATAGATCAATACACAAGACAGAACTCTGTAACAGCCGCCAAAAGAGGATAGGGAACTGGAAGAGCAAATGTGCAGGGAAATAGCTGAGATGTGTAGTAGAAATAGGGTTGTGATAGTTGGGGATTTCAATTATCCTAGCATTGATTGAGCAACACAATCAAAGAGAGGGCAGGATTGTTTTTTTACAGCAGTATGTTGAGGAGCCTACTAGAGGGGAGGCAGTGTTAGATCTATTGTTATGTAATGGAATAGGGCAGGTGACAGAAATGTGTGTTGGTGAAAATTTTGGATCCAGTGATCATGGGTCCATTAGCTTCAACTTAAATATGGAAAGGGATAGGTCAGGTTCGAGGTTGAAGGTCTTTGAGTGGGGTAAGCCAGATTTGAAGAATTGAGAAGGGATTTGCAGAAAATTGTATGGGCTGATCTTTTTTCTGGAAAGGATGTAGAGGAGATTTGGAGGGTATTTAAAAAAGAGATATTGAGAATAGAGGATTTTACGTGCCAGTCAGATCGAAAGGCAAGGCCAAAAGTTCAAGGGAACTGTGGTTTTCTGGAAAAATTAGAAAGTTGATTTGGGATAAGATGAGGGAATATACTAAATTTAAGAAGCAAAAAATGGATAAGATGTATGAATATTACATAGATTGCAGAAAAAAACCTTAAGAAAATTAGAAAGGCAAAAATAAGGTATGAGGTGCCAATAGCTGATAAGGTAAAAGTGAATCCTAAGGGTTCGTGAATAGTAAAAGGAGGATTAAGGATAGAATAGGACCACTGGAAAATGGGAGCGGTGAACTGTGCGAGGAACCGTATCAGATGGGAGAGATATTCAATGAAGGAAAAGGACATTAGACTATGTGAGATAAGTGAAGCAAATGTTAGGGGTTAGTAAAGAGTGGGTTTTGGAGCTTCGGGTCAGTAAAAGTGGATAAGACTCCTGTTCCTGATGGGATTTTCCCCAGGACGTTAAGTGAGGTCAGGGAGCAAATAGCGGGATTTTTCAACGATCACTGGAGGAGGGTGTGGTGCTGCAGGATCAGAGGGTTGCTAATGTAGTTCTGTTGTTTAAAAAAGGCATGAGGTGTCGGCCAAGTAATTATAGGCCTGTAAGCTTGACTTCGGTGGTAGGGAAAGTTACGGAGGGTATTCTTAGAGATGGTGTGTATAAATATCTGGATAGACAGGGATTGATCAGGAGCACGCAGCATGTGTTTGTGAAAGGGAAGTCATATTTGATGAAACTTGTTGAGTTTTTCGAAGAAGTGACAAGAAAGATGGATGAAGGTAGGGCAGTTGATGTAGTCTATCTGGAATTTGGCAAAGCTTTTTATAAGGTTCCACATGAAGGTTTGTAAGGAACCTTACTAGGGATTAAAAGATGGGTTCAGAGGTGGCTGGAGGATAGACAGCAGAGGGTCATGGTGGATGACTATCTGTCAGGATGGAAGCCTGTGATGAGTGGCGAGCCTCAAGGATCGGTGCTAGGTCCCCTGTTGTTCATTTATATTAATGATTTGGATGATGGGGTGGTTGACTGGGTAAATAAATATGCAGACGATACGAATATTGGTTGACAATGTAATGAAATGAATGTGCTGTGTTTAAGAGTTAAGATGTTATTATAACCGTATTATGAAAGATAGAGTAGACTTTTAAATGATTGCTGGGAATTACTAAGAAATGGGGTATTGGGACACTCACACAGACAGGTCACCTGCAACTAACAACATTCTAGACAACCATCCATTATCACATCTTCCATAAAGCTATCTCCTGGTCCTCTACTACAAGCTTGTCAAACAGAATGTGGAAACATCAAAAGCTTGCAGAACGGCCAATGCCGCCAATGGCTTTGCTTCAGAGTCTGGAATTCAACTAACCCTGTTCATAATAATGAAAATGGAGATCACTGGGGAAGCTACATTTACATGTGTCTAGAGCCAGGCTTAAAGGACTCTTTTTATCATGTCTGCCACGATTCGATATCTTTTAATTATAGAAAGCCAATTCAATGATAACCATTTTCCTGTCTTTAGAAATAAGCAAACAACTGACTGTAACACCTCAGCTTGAAACAATCCCCTCAAAGGAATGGTTATTTAATCAAATGCAGCAAAATGCCTTCAATATTGTCCTCTGTAACCTTGTACTTTGAATGAGGTTCAACAGTATTTGGGAGGTGACCTTGTCTACCCAACCCTAATTACTGCTCATTTCCGCTAGTGTGACTCTAATAAATTCTCTGTGTGTTGTACTTTGTGGTTTGGTTGTACTTCTTGTACCTTGACAGGACTAAACTATAACAGTGGCTGGAGGATAGACAGCAGAGGGTCATGGTGTACAACTGTCTGTCAGGATGGAAACCTGTGACGTGCCTCAAGGATTGGTGCTAGGTCCCCTGTTGTTCATAATTTATATTAATGATTTGGATGATGGGGTGGTTAACTGGGTGTGGTGTACTGTTAGACAGCATCAGCCATACATACTGGATAAGTAATTTGTAGGCCTGCAGTAGGCCTGTGGTGTACCACCACACTGGGTAAGTTAATACGCAGACAATATGAAAATAGGGGGAGTGGTGGATAGCAAGGAAGGTTTTCCGGGATTACAGAGGGATTTAATTTGTCTGGAAAATTGGGCTGAAAGATGGCAGATGGATTTTAATGTAGAGAAGTATGAGGTGCTTCATTTCGGTAAAAATATCAAAATGGGACATATGTAGTAAAGGGGAGGGCATTGGGGAATGCACAAGAACAAAGAGATATTGGAGTTATGGTGCAGTGTTCCTTGAAGGTGGATTCCCTTGTTGTGGTTAAGAAGGCATTTGGTGGAAAAAAAATCATAGCATAGAGTATAGGAGCTGCGAAGTGATGCTGTGACTGTTTAAGGTGTTGGTGAGGCCAGGTTTGCAGTATTGTGTTCAGTTCTGGTCTCCAAATTATAGGAAGGATATAGATAAGCTGGAAAGGGTGCAGAGAATATTTACAAGGATGTTGCCTGGCTTAAAATATCTAGAGTACAGAGAAAGATGGAAGAGGTTAGGACTTTATTCATTGGATTATAGATGGTTGAGAAGGGATTTGATAGAGGTGTTTAAAATTATGAAGGGAATAGATCGACTAGATGCAAGTAGACTCTTCCCCCTGAGAGTATGGGAGGTTGAAACAAGAGGACAGAAGTTGAGGGTAATGGGGCAAAATTTTAGGAGGAACATTAGAGAATGCTTCTTCACTCAGAGAGTGGTGGCTGAATGGAATAATCTTCTGGAGGAAATAGTTGAGGCAGAGTCAATTCTTTCATTTAAGAGGAGGCTGGATATATATATAGATAAGAGGGAGGTGGAGGATTATGGGCAGAGATTAGGCACGGGGATCTAGTGGAGTTGTTTGAGTGAAACAGTGTGGACTTGAAGGACTAAGATGGCCTGTTTCCATGCCATAAACTGCTATATGGTTATGCATGTTCTCCTTGTGACTGCATGGGTTTCCTCTGGGAGCTTTGGTTTCCTCCCTCCATTAGAAATGTACTGGGGTTGTATATTAATTGGGTGTAATTGGGCAGCATGGGCTCATGGGCCAAAATGGCCTGTTACTGGGCTGAATGTCCAAATTTAAATTTCAAATTTAGATAAGGTAAGTGGTCAAAGGCTTTTTCATCAGGTAGAGGAGTCTAAAACACAAGGGCATAGACAAAGGAAAGGGATCTGAAGGGCTCATTCTTCACACAGAAAGTAATGGGTATATGGAAAGAGTTGCCAGAAGAAGTGGTGAACAATTAAAAGCATTCAAAAGATATCTTGACCAGCAAATGGATAGGAAAGGAACTTTGAAAAGTTATGACACAATACAGGCAATGGAACTAGCTACATTGGTGTGGACAAGTTGGGTCAAAGGGCCTATTTCCTTATAATAGGACTCTGACAATTTGACCAATATTCCTTCTTCATCACTGAGTCATTCATGCAAATCTTTCCCATTGACACAGAACCACAATAATTTTATGGCATGAAAGGAGATAATTTGGCTCGTACAATCCTTGACTTTATTCAAGGCCATCCAGTTGGTCTCGCTGTGGATGGTCTGCAGCCGTTAAAGGAGCTGCCTCGTGACTACCTTTTCAAGGCCAGTTGGGGAATGGGTTTTCCCAACCCCTCATTCCATAAACTGAATAAATATATTTTAAAAAGTATCATTATGTGATGGAGATTTTCTACTGCAGGATAGTCAGCTCTGAAAAATATTGAACAAATAATGAGAAACTGGAGGGACTCCACAGATTAGGTAGTGTCCATGGATAAATCTCTTTAGACTTTGCATTCATGCTGCCTGGCCTATTGAATCGCTTCAGCTTCTCATTGTTTGTTCAAGATTCCCGCATCTGCAGTGATTTATGTTTCTCTTGAAAAGCATTGTTTGCTGTTATTTCCAGTCATTGAACAAAACTTAATCTGGAAATTAGATACCACTGCAAAATGTATTTACTGCAGAAAGTTTAAGGGAACAAGTTTAGGGTGTGCCCCTTCTGTAACAAAGTTAAACCTGTTGTGAAAAACTTTTTTGAAATTCTGGAGAACAGGAGAAATCTTATTTTCCTGATTTTTTTAGAAAGAGATTTGATGTTGATTTAATTTGTGAATCTTCAGTCTGAATCCCAATCTAGATGTTAAAACTGTGGAACCTGGAAATAATTTTGTTGTTTATTTTTAAGGAATGCTGATAGCGGTATTTTAGAGAGGCTCTTTATGAACAATAAGTGTGTGGCTTGCCAAAATAAACAGTATTTACTTCTGTCACATCCACTCAGCTGAACTTATTAACAACACCTTCAGCCAAGAAGGAGAACAGAATCAGATCCATCTGACTGTTCAAGTATTCTATTCCAGTCAGTAATCATCTGTTGCATTGCACTATGTTTTGTTTTGTCTTTTTCAGCTTGACCTGGACACTGTGCTTTCAATAAAGAAGAGTTCCAGTTCGCACATTAAAATTTGGAACTCTGAATAATGTGTGAATGTTTTTGATTGTCATTTTCGATCCTGTAATTGATCCTTCTCACCTTCTTCCTGTAGGATGATGATGGTTCCTTTCAGTCAATTTGAGGGGTTTATACCTCACTCCTCAGAAAGGAACAACGTGTGTGTGAATGGATTTGGGTGAGTAGGGGTTGCACAGGTTAAGACCCACCCTCTCAACATCTCCTCCTGGATCCATCGGCATGGTGAAGTCCAAGACGGCTGGGGGAAATTCTGTGGCAGGGAATGGTCAGACCAAACTTCGATGCAAGGGTTGCCCTTTCCGTGCTTCACGGCACATGTTTGGTAGATGGCCATTGATCCTACGAGAGGGTTTGTCCACCCTTTGACAAGAATTTTTCATTTTGCAGAGGGTCTAGCCACCCTCCGCACCAGACAAACCTGATGGGGGAGCAAGTTTAATCGCCGACCATCTGACCTTGCGACAGATCGTATTGGGTTACATGGTACCAGTAGCACTTGGATGAGCGACCTGACACCTATCCATCTGATAGCATGTGTATGGTGAGGGTTGTTCCAAATTAATGAGAGGACATGTTGACTTTATACCTCAATATTCAAAAGCCACTTAACCCATAGTTACTGTTATTGACTTTTTTCAACTCAAATTTAAGGTGAGAAATTATTCTCCCCAATTGTTAGAGGGAGTACTTATGTCCAATTCAGATGATGAAAGCTACTTTTTTTTTCATTTTAGGCTCCCAATCTCTGTCACATCACTGAGAACATCTTGTAAAAGTTCCAGTTAAATATAAGTTAAGTGAAATGAAACATAATCTGTTTGAAATTGGAGATTGGGATGAGTGGAGTCATGTTTATAGATACTTTGATTGTTAATCAAATTAGTAATTACATTCATTAAGTAATTTCTCAACTGCTTCCACAGCCCTTCAAATGCTCCAGACTTTAACATTATGTCCGCTGCAGGATTCATTGCATTATTTTTCATCTCTGGGAATTAAACCAATGTGTTTACTGTATTTTCAAAATAATGTCAGCTAGTTAGGAAAAATACTTTATTTACTTGATGTCTTTAACTTACCTGATATGTTTTATAAAATGCATTTTTAAAATTATTTTCTTCTGTCTTAATTAAACTGTTGGTAAATGTACACAGTTATATGTTTTAAAGTTGCAGTGAATATCAGATCTATTGGTAAAAATAAGATGTAATGTAATACCACTTAATGAACTTGCTGTTTTTTAATTATACTGGTTTAATTATAAGATTTTCCATCATTCCAATAGAAAAAATTGTGACTTGATCCAATTCTTTTATTTCCACTATATAAGGGAAACTTGGTGGGGAAAGATTAAAATGAAGGCATTTGATTTTCCACTCTGTTCTCACTGCTTTACTCATAGTTCCCAATCTTAAAGCCAGTCAGAGCATGCATACAGGATCCAATTGGGTTCTTACTTTACATATAAGATTCTATAACTGAGATCCATAAACAAAGTTTTAAGCAATGATGGCCTCAGCTTCAAGATGGGTCTGTCAGAAGGGCAATTGTGGGGCTGTAAATTCTAATTTCATCTTTCCTTCTTGTCAGAATGTTCCACTGACCCTTATGAGGAAGCCTTGAGTTTACTTTGTGGGGTATTCTCACAGGTTATCATCAAGGCTGAACTCTCTTTCTTATCTTAATGTAGTTGACTACGACTGTTATTTGCCCGCAATAGTATTTGTTACACAAATTTCTGTAATGGAGCTGCTTAAATCCAAGTTCCTTCTTGATCTTTATTGAGCTATACTTGTATTAATGTTTTCAAAAAATATGATGTAATGGTGCATTATGCTGTAACCTTACAGATGTTGAAACTCCTAATGTTTCTTGAATATTATTATAGCTGGCACTTATCGTATCTAGAAGAGTAGGTTACGAACCATCTCAAGATATGCCACTGACACAAATTGGTTCTGAGAAAATAAACAACCTGCAATTGTCTTTAGTACTGAGAGGGATACCAACTACAGGGAATTAAAAGCCCTCCTACAAATATAACCACATCACAGAGGGAAAACTTGTTCCATTGAAAATTGGGGAAGTCTGCATAAGATTGAAGTCAATTCAGATAGAGTAAAACAAAACATATGGCAACCACACTATCATTGGAAATGGTAGTGATATGTCACAATAAAAACAGAGATAAATGTCCATAATGGGAAATGAATACAATTTCCTGCACCAGATGTGTAAACTTGGGTTGAGATATTGCAAGGAGATCATTCAAGAGAAAGCATAGTTAGTTACAAACTATAGTCCTACGGAATACTGTAGGTACTTGGTCAAATAGAATTCATTGTAAATGTAAACCACAACCAACAAGTCTTTGATATGTGAGATTAATTAGATAAATGCACTGCAGTGCAACAGAGAACAATGGATGCTTTCTTTATAACCACACCCAAAATACAGTATAAAAGTCTTAAAAAGATAATGCTCTTACATAATGTAAAAACAATCATATTAAATGTTTTCATGGTGAATGGTTTGAAATATTACTGCCCACATTAGATTGATCACATTACTAAACATGAATTAATGCAGCAAGATAAAGATAATTCATAAAGATGTGTTTAGTGTTCATAACTCTAAGAAAAAATGTGGGAACAAGAAATGGGCTCCAGGGTTAGTGTAGTGATTAGCATAATGTTATTACAGTGACAGTCTCTAAGGAGTTTGCATGTTCTCCCATAATATGCATGTGTTTTCTACAGGTTCTCTGGTTTCCTCCTGCCCTCCAAAAATATATGGGGTTGGTAAGTTAACAGTATGTAATTTGGTGGCATGGGTGTCAATGGCCAGATTTGGCTTCTACCATGTTGTAAAAAATGTAAAATGCAAAATTTTAAAATTATGTGTGCGGAGTGGAGTCGCCGACTCACAGAGTTGTACACCTTTGGCCCAACTCTCTTTGCGGACCAGGCTGTTTATCTTAGCTAGTTCCATTTATCTGTGTTTGACCCATATCCCTCTAAATCTTTTCTCTTCCTATTTCCTCTTTACAAGCCCTTTACATGTTGCTATTGTACTCATTTCTATCAGGTCTCTTTGAAATCTTTTTCTCTTCACATTAAATCCATGTTCTCTTGTCTTAGACTCCTCTACCCTGGGGAAATGACCATGACTATTCACCTTATCTATGCTCCTGATCATATTATCCATCTCTATAAGGTTACCCCTCAGCTTCCTATGCTTGAGGGAAAAGTTCAGAGTATATAGAGCCTGCGCTTATCACTTAAGCCCTCCAGTAACATTCTTGTGATTTTTTTGCACTCTTTCCAGTTTAATGACATCCTTCCTTTAGCAAAGTAACCAGAACTGCTTGCAATAATTCCAAATATGGCCTTACTCATGGCCACTGACTCATAGAACCATGGAAAACTGCAGCACAGAAGCAGCCCCATCTAGTCTGTGCTGAAATATTTATTCCATGCAGCCCCATCAACTTTCTCCCAGACCATAGCCCTCCATACTTCTCCCATCCATGTAACTACTGAATCTTCTCTTAAATATCAAAACAAACCTCTGCTGGAAGCTTGTTCCACACTCTCACCACTCTCTGAGCCAAGAAATTCCCCTAATGTTCCCCTTAAATATTTCACCTTTCACCTCTATGTCCTTTAGTTCTTGTCTCAACCAACCAACCTCAGTATAAAAAAAAACCCAGCTTGCATTTAGAACCATAGAACACTACAGTACAGAAAACAGGCCATTAGGCCTTTTTTGTCTGCGCCAAAATATTATTCCTCTAGTCCAACTGACCTGCACCCAATCCATAACCCTCCAGACCTCGCCCATCCATGTATTTATCCAACTTATTCTTGAGTGAGCCTACATTTACCACATCAGATAGCAGCTCATTCCACACTCCCACCGTACTTTGAGTGATGAAGTTCCTACTAATGTTCCCCCTAAACATTTTCCCTTTCACCCCAAAGCCATGTCCTCTCATATTTATCTCTCCTAATCAAAGTGGAAGGAGCCTGTTTGCATGTACTCTGTCTATACCCTCATAATTTTGTAATCCTCCATTGAATCTCCCCTCACTCTTCTATGCTCCAAGGAATAAAGTCCTAACCTTTCCTTGTAACCCAATTCCATCATCCTAATAAATCTTCTCTGCACTCTTTCAAACTTACTGATATCCTTCCTGTAGTTAGTCAACCAGAACTGCACACAACACTCCAAATCTGGCCTTACCAATGTCTTATACAATCTCACCATAACATCCCAACTCTTATACTCAATACTTTGATTTATGATAATCAAGATGCCAAAAGCTTTCTTTACAACCCTGTCTACCTGTGATGCCACTTTCAGGGAACAATGTATCTGTATTCCTAGATCCCTTTGTTCCTCTGCACTCCTCAGTGCCCTACCATTTATAGTGTTTTTGTCCTTTCTTGGTTTGTCCTTCCACCTCATACTTGTCTGCATTAAATTCCATCTGCCATTTTCTGGCCCATTTTTCCATTTGGTCCAGATCCCTCTGCAAGCTTTGAAAGCCTTCCTCACTGTCCACAACACCTCCAATCTTAGTGTCATCAGCAAACTGGCAGATCCAATTTACCACACTTATCATACAGATCGTTTATATAGACAATTAACAACAATGGTCCAAGCACCGAACCCTGAGGCACACCACTAATCTCAGGCTTCCAGTCTGAGAAGCAGTCATCCACTACTGCTCTCGGTCACCTTTCATTCAACCAATTTCAAATCCAGTTTACAATCCATCCATGGTACCTAGTGTCTGAACCTTATGAACTAACCTTCCATGTGGGACCTTGTCAAAGGTCTTATTAAAGTCCATGTATACAACATCCACAGCCTTTCCTTCATCTATTTAACCTCCTGAAGAAATCTATAAGATTCATTAAATATAAACTACCACACACAAAGCCATGCTGACTATCCTTAATCAACCCTTGGCAGTCCAAATACTTATATATCCAATTTCTCAGAACATCGGCCTGTAATTTCTTAGTTTACTTTTGGAGTCTTTTTTAAACAAAGGAACAGCGTGATCTATCCTCCAATCCTCCAACACCACACCCATGGCTAAAGACATTTTAAACATTTCTTCCAGGGCCCTTTAATTTCTACACTAGTCTCCCTCAAGGTTCGGAGAATTTATCTACCTTTATTTAGAATCAGTATCATAATTTATTGCCATGGACAAGTCATGAAATTTGGTGTTTTGCTGCAGCATCATCGTGCAAACTTTCATATTACAACCATCTTACATTACTATATAAAAAAATAATGGTGCACGAAAAGTAAGGCAGTGTCTTTGGTTTATTGATTATTCAGAAAGCTGATGACAGCAGGGAAGAAGCTGTCCTCGTGCCATTGAGTGCTCATCTACCTTTTTCCTGATGGTAGTAGTGAAGAGGGCATGGCATGGGTGGTGGGGGTCTTTCAGGATACAGGCTGTTTTTTTAAGGCACAGTCTCATGTAGATGTTCTCGATGGAGTCTGTGATGTTGCAGGCCAAGTTAACAACCCTCTGGAGTTTGTTGTTGTCCTGAGAGTTGGCACCTCCATATCAGGCAGTGATGCAACCTGCCAGAATGCTCACCTGTAGAAGTTTTAGAGAGTCTTCGGTGACATACCAAATCTCAATCACCTCATAAAGTATAGTTACTGGTGAACCTTCTTTGTGATTGCATCAACATGGAGGCTCCATGACAGAAGGCAGCAAGCACCTCCTCCTCTTTAATCTTGATATGTTCCTAAAACATTATGCCAGTTCCCTCAGTAAATACTATTGCAAAAAAAAAACTGTTTAAGATCTCCCACATCTCATGAGGCTTCACACTTAAATGACCATTCTCATCTTTTAAGGATCAACTTTGTCCCTTACTATCCTTTTACTTGTAACATACTTGTAGAAACATTTTGTTTTTACCTTTCCATCATCTGCCAAAACAACCTCATGTCTTCTTTTTGCCTTCCTGATTTCCTTCTTAGGTATTTTCTTACATTTTCTATACTCTTCTAGTACGTTATTTGCTCCTTGTTGCCTATACCTGCTGTACACCTTAACCAGATTGGCAATATCCCTTGAGAACCAAGGTTCCCTATGCCTGTTAACTTTGCCTTTAATCCTGACAGGAACATGCAAATTCTGCACTTTCAGAATTTTGCCTTTGCCACAAAACACTTTATCTCAATTCACTCTTCCTTGATCCTTTCTCATTTCCACAAAATTGGCATTCTTCAATTTTGAATCTCAGCTCGAGGACCAGACTTATCCTTATCCATACTTAACTTGAAACTAATGACAGTATGGTCACGGGACCCAAAATGTTTGCCCACATGTACTTCAGTCACTTGATCTGTCTGGTTCCCTAATAGGAGATCAAGTATTGCATCCTCTCTCATTGGTACCTCTATATATTGATTTAGAAAACTTTCCTAAATACATTTGACAAACTCCAAGCCATCCAGCTCTTTTACAGTATGGGAGTCCCAGTCAATATGTAGAAAGTTAAAATCTCCTAATATCACAATTTTCTGTTTATTACATCAGTCTGCCATCTCTCAACAGATTTGCTCCTCCAATTCTCTCTGACCATTGGGTGGTCGACAATACAACCCTTTCCTGTTCCTCAATTCGACCCATATGGTCTCTGTAGATGAAACCTCTGGGCTTTCCTGTCTATGCACAGCTGTGATATTTTTCCTGACTAGCAATGCCACTCCTCCCCATTTCATCCCTCCCCATCTATCATGTCTGAAATAATGGAACCATGGAACTTTGATCTGCCAGTCCTGCCCCTCCTGCAACCAAGTCTCACTAATAGCAATAATGTCATAATTCCACATTCTAATCCATGCCCTAAGGTGTGTATACCTCTGTCAAATCTCCTCTTATTTTCTGGCACTCTGGGGAATAAATCCTGACCCTTTTACTCAGTCTTGAATGAGATCTTGATCAATTCAATTGATTAATATCTCATTGTAATCTTAAATAACCTTTTTCGTTGCCCACTATACCTCCAATTTTGGAGGCATCTGTGAAATTGCTAACTATGTCACCACCAATCCCTGACTTAAATTTAATTTTTAAAATTTAGACATACAGCACCCCAGAGAAAACCCACGTATACATGAGGATAACATACAAACTCCTAACAGATAGCGTAGGATGTGAACCCAGGTTCGGTCCCAATTGCTGGAGCTGTAAAGGCGTGGCGCTAACCGCTATGTCAACCGTATCTCCCAGTCTGAGGTTTCCAGTCTGAAGAACAAACCTCTACCACCACCCTCTCTCTCTTACTGCCAAGCCAGTTTTGCATTGAATTATCTATCTTACCCTGGGTCCCCATGTGCCTTAATCTTCCAGATCAACCTACAAGCCTGCTCTGCACTCATCAATATTCTTGGTCACCTCTTCAAAAATGCAATCAAATTTATGGGACATGATTTCCCATGCAGAGATTCATGCTCAACTCATATTACTTTTCTGTAATCGTGGATCCTTGTCCTTCTGAATCTCCTCCAGGAACCTGTCCATCACTGATATTAGGGTTTTTAGTTGGAGTTTACAGTCTTTTTCTTGCAACTTTTCTTAAAGGAAGACACAACAATTGCCAACCTCCAGTTTCTGTCACCTCACTAATGATGATGCAAATATCACTGATGAGATTCCTGCAACAACTGTGTTAGCTTTCCACAATGACCCAGGACACACTTGATTAGGCTCCAGGGATATATCTATCTTTATGTGTTCTAAGATCTCTAGCATGTCCTCTTCTGCAATGAGGACTCTTTAAGCTGTCACTATTCCCTTTAAACCCTCTCATATCCACAATAAATACAAATGAGAAATACTCATTAGGACCTTGCCCAACTCTGTGGCCCCACAAAACTTGTTGATCTTCAAGAGGCTTTATTCTCTCTATAGTTACTTTTTGCCCTTAATATACTTGTAAAATCTCTTTGGATGCCCCTTTACCTTATCTGCCAGAGCTATCTCATGTCTTTGGCCTTCTAATTAAATTCAAGTGAACACTTACATCCCTACAGATTCACTTAATCTCATCTATTCCTGTCATATGGCCTCTTTATTTTTATTGACCAGAGCTTCATTATCTCTGCACATTCAGACTTTCTTAGTCCTGCCACTCTTAACCTTCCTACTTCCTATCGCTTTTTGAAAAGCCCACTCATTTGCCAGCTGTCCCCTTACTTGTAAGCAGCCTCACTCTGTAACTTGCAAGTTCCTGTCTCATGTCACAGAAGCAGTGACGTATATAAGCCCAGCATGCAAGCCTGGAGGTGTCAGTTTTGCACTAGACTCCACAGTGTGTACATAGACTTCCCATGTATACATCAACTTGACAACGTGTACAGCGATTCCACAACATATACATGGACGTCTATAGTAGTTCTGTATAGAATACTCCGCTACAAAGGTAATAATTGTAAGATAAAAAACCTTTGTTGGATGCAGGTCAATTTCCTGCATTTTCCACAGCACAGCGGTGGTTGTGCGACTGCAGCCAATGTGAATGTCCACGTGAACTTAGTATTGGTGAACTGAAGCAGGATTCTATGACTGTCGTATGTCTGGATAGTACTACAGTCTGTGCCTTTCAATGATGGCCTGGTTTTTCTGTTACGTGTGTCACGCCCCCAAAGTAGGAAGCACTTTGATCTTGGCCTCTGTATCCATCAAGAAACACCGATCCAAACATATAAAAGGCTGTCTTGATGGCCAGCCACTGCAGCCATTAGCGATGGCTGGCCCTGTGTTTCTCTGAAACGCACAGGGTGGTCGGCAGCACTAAGCTTCTGTGCCTCATTGTTGATGGTAGAAACACCAATTGGTTCTATCTTCGTCCTGTTGTCTCCTGGCCGATTAGATCGGCCCTGCTGCCCGTCTAATGCTGGAGATGTACGGTCCTGCTGCTGTGAGTGGGATCTGGTGACCTGTCCTACAGATGTCACACTTTCTTGCTTAACCTGCTATAGAATGTCAGCACAGGCTGCGACGCTCCGTGGGTCATTGAAATCATCATCAGCCAGAAGCATGTGGATATCTGGAAACTGCTCCAAGAAAGTCTGCTCGAACATGAGGCAGGGTCTATTGCCCTTCATCTAGTACCAGGATTTCATTCATAAGTGTGGAAGGGGTCCTGTCTCCCAAGCCATCCAAGTGAAGTAAACGGACTGCTTGCTCATGTAGTGAGAGCCTAAAAGTATGGATGAGCAGTCTCTTGAGTACCATATACTTGCCCTCCTCCGGAGCCTGCTGCAGAAAATTGGAAACTCACATGGCATCTCTTGATCCAGGGCACTTACTGCATAGTAGTACCACGTGGAATCAGATGTTATCTGCCTCAACTGGAATTGGGCTTCTGCTTGGTCAAACCATACATGTGGTTGTGAAGTCCAAAACGTTAGAAGTTTCAGAGCCGCAGTATACATTGAAGAAAAATTTTCCATGTTAGGGTCACCAATGTAGTGAAATATTCTATACTGAGCTACCACAGATGCTGGTGTACACATTGTCAAGTTGATATTTATGCTGGGAAGCTGCTGTACAAAGTGTGGTGTCTAATACAAGACTGACACCTATTGGCTTGCATGGTGGGCTTAAATATGTCACTGCTTCTGTCACATGGACCAGAAGTGACATCATCAATGATGTCATCCATCAGATAAAACCTGTGTTGGATGCAGGTCAATTTTCTGCATTTTCCACAGCACATCCACCATTTTGGGAGCCAGTTTGCTTGCTGGTGAATAGGTTGCCACACCTTGATATAATACCTTGTTATTTTTCTTTTCTTTGGCTTGGCTTCGCGGACGAAGATTTATGGAGGGGGTAAAAAGTCCTCGTCAGCTGCAGGCTCGTTTGTGGCTGACCAGTCCGATGCGGGACAGGCAGACACGATTGCAGCGGTTGCAAGGGAAAATTGGTTGGTTGGGGTTGGGTGTTGGGTTTTTCCTCCTTTGCCTTTTGTCAGTGAGGTGGGCTCTGCGGTCTTCTTCAAAGCAGGCTGCTGCCCGCCAAACTGTGAGGCACCAAGATGCACGGTTTGAGGCGTTATCAGCCCACTGGCGGTGGTCAATGTGGCAGGCACCAAGAGATTTCTTTAGGCAGTCCTTGTACCTTTTCTTTGGTGCACCTCTGTCACGGTGGCCAGTGGAGAGCTCGCCATATAATACGATCTTGGGAAGGCGATGGTCCTCCATTCTGGAGACGTGACCCGTCCAGCGCAGCTGGATCTTCAGCAGCGTGGACTCGATGCTGTCGACCTCTGCCATCTCGAGTACCTCGACGTTAGGGGTGTGAGCGCTCCAATGGATGTTGAGGATGGAGCGGAGACAACGCTGGTGGAAGCGTTCTAGGAGCCGTAGGTGGTGCCGGTAGTGGACCCATGATTCGGAGCCGAACAGGAGTGTGGGTATGACAACGGCTCTGTATACGCTTATCTTTGTGAGGTTTTTCAGTTGGTTGTTTTTCCAGACTCTTTTGTGTAGTCTTCCAAAGGCGCTATTTGCCTTGGCGAGTCTGTTGTCTATCTCATTGTCGATCCTTGCATCTGATGAAATGGTGCAGCCGAGATAGGTAAACTGGTTGACCGTTTTGAGTTTTGTGTGCCCAATACCTTGTTATAATACCTTGATAAAGGGCTCAAGCCCAAAATATTGGTTATGGATCTTTATCTTTGCTGTATGAAGTGTACTGTTTGACCTTCTGAATTTCTCCAGCATTGTGCTTTTATGTATAATTGTTAGTTGGTTTCCACCCTAAATATTCCTGAGGAGTTTTGAATGTGAGATCTCAAGGCATCACCGTGATTTTTTTAAAGTTCAAGTTCAAGATTAATATCATCCAAATGTGCAAGTACAACCAGATAAAAGTGTTCTCCAGACCTCAGTGCAAAAACATACAAATAGACATAACACACATATAAACAAAAGATACATATGCAGTATGTATATACAAATATAAAAATAAATAAATACTGTTCCGGCCGGCATATAGGATGAAGTTCAAAATCTAAAAATTTCCCCTCAAAATCAGAGGTTGTCTTATCTGTCGAGTATAAAATGCGAATCTCGGCAGCGAAGTCTCAACACCACTGTTCTTGGCCTGTTAGTTTTGAATGCAGTCTCAGCTCTCCCCACAGTGTTCATCAACTCAGTCCAACTGCTGTCAGCTCTGTGTAGGCTTTAAATGGCCTTTTACAGGCGCTTACAGTGGTTTCTTTTTTTAAAAAAGCTAATAAAATTAAAACCTTTACAGGATAATTTGGTATGAAAATATTGCAATTTTCTTTTAATAGCATCAACTTCTCAGCAGTGCATGTCGGATTTCAGGGGCTCATCCTATGCACTGACATATACGGTAATAGTCTCAAAGGGTTTATGTGAGTAGTTCAGCAATCATTCAGCAGTCTTACTGCCTGTGGCAAGAAATTAATTCACAGCCTGGTAGTCCTGGCTCTGATACTTCAGTATCACTTTCCTGATGGGAGTAGGTGGAAAATGCTGCATGCAGGGTGATAGGGGTCCTCAATGATTTTGCGAGCCCTCTTCAGACAACAATCCTGAAAGATCATGTTGAGGGATGGAGTTGGGGGTGGGGGGGGGGGCGGGGGGAGAGATTCCAGTGATCCTCTCTGCTGCTCTTATGGTCCTGTGGATTGACCACCAATTCAATGCTTTATGCTTTATACTCTATGATACACCCAGCTACGAGCTACCCAAGACACTCTCAATAGAGTTCCTGAAGTCCATAATCATTTCCTTTGTCTTGCTCATGGTGAGACTCAGGTTGATTCTCTCACACCATTTCATGAGAATTTCCTCTTCTCTATAATCTGACTCATTGTTGTTGCTGTTGAGGCCGACGACTATCATGTCATCTGCAAACTTAATGATTCTGTTGGAGCTGGATCTTGCATTGAAGTCATGGGTCAGTAGCGTGAACAGGAGTAGGTTGACTACACAGCTCTGAGGTGCCCCAGTGCTTGACATTCTGCTGTTTACGTGGATAGATTGTGGTCTTTCTGTTAGGAAGTCTAGAATTCAGTTATAGAGAGGAGTGTTGAGTGCCAGCGAGGACAGCTTTTGCACCAGTCTCTGGGGAATGATTGCATTAAATGCCAAACTGGTTGTTAAACAGCTTTCTGGCTTATGAGGCATCATTCTCCAAGTTGGTCAGGATGGAGGGACAAGGGTATGGCATCATTGGTATGATTTTGACTCCATATGAATTGAAATGAGTCCAGTGCCTCTGGGAAATGCACTTTGATGGATTCCACCACCAAACACTTGAAGCATTTGATAATGATGGATCAGTGCCACTGGGCATTCATCATTCAGGCCTGTTGCTGTCATCAGGTAGACCCAGAGCTCTCTTTGGTGTCAGCCAGTTCTTCTTGTCGAACCATGCATAGATGATGTCCAGTCTGTCTGGAAGGGAGAGTCGTGGTCTTTGAATTGCAAAGTTGTCTTGTGGTCTGTTATAGTTTGTATCCCTTACCACGTATGCCTCGTGTCACTGGTGTCCACAGCTAACTATGGATCTTCTGTGTGTAAACATGCTTTGCCTTCTGGATAGCATGGGGAATTCAACCCTGCCTGATCTTAGTGCCGTTTTGTCTCCTGTCCTGAAAGCAGCATCATGAGTTCTGAGAAGTGTCCAGACCTTTGCATCCAACTATGGTTTCTGATTAGCCCTGGTTGTGAAGCATTTGATCTTGGTGACATCATCAATGCACTTTCTGATATAGCAAGTCATTGATGTATACATGGTTGCCTCCCTGAAACAGCTCCAGTCTATTGTCTCAAAGCAGTCCCGTAGTGCTGCTGTGGCCCCCTCACTTCCCAGCAATATCTTGATCTTCCAATTTGAAGCCATGAGTTTAAACATTGATATGAATATAGAACCATACAGATTACATCACAGAACCAGTCCCTTCAGCCCAACTTCCCCATACTAGCCAAGTAGTCTACCCACGCTAGTCCCACTTGCCTGCATTCAGCCCATATCTCTCTAAATATTTCTTATCCATGTATCTATTTAAGTGTATTATGAATGCCTCTAACAGAGGAAACCTCTGGCATACATGGCAATACGTCTTTCACAGTATACAATTACGTATGTTCATGCTGCATTTTCAAAGCCTGCAAATGGTTAAAACATATAAATCAATTCTGTCAATGGAAAATTTCAGAACTAAAATTCTACACATTTGATAAATTATTTTTTGAATTCATGATTG
This sequence comes from Narcine bancroftii, assembly GCF_036971445.1. Taxonomy (NCBI): domain Eukaryota; kingdom Metazoa; phylum Chordata; class Chondrichthyes; order Torpediniformes; family Narcinidae; genus Narcine; species Narcine bancroftii. The sequence goes on from NC_091471.1 coordinate 74,064,834, forward strand.
GTAGCTGCTTTCTCTCAGATTATTGGCTATATGGGAGAAGCCAGAGATTGGTAGTTGGTGGTGGTTTCTCAGACAGGAGGCCTGTGAGTAGTGGTGTGCCTCAGGGATCAGTGCTGGGATGATTTTGTTTGCCATCTATATCAATGATAATGTGGTAAAATTATCAGCATGTTTGCAGATGACACTAAGATTGGAGGCACTGTGGACAGCAACGAAGGTTTTCAAAGCTTCCCAATTTGATTGGATTTGCTGCCAACTTCCATCTCACCCTCAAACTTACTTGGATTGTTTCTGACAATGCTTTCCCATTTCTTCACCTCTATGTTAAAGAGGCAAATTATCCATGAACATTTATTACAAACCTACTGACTAACATCTACCAGGACTACACTTCTTTCTCCCAGTTTCTTTGTCTCTGTTGTATCTGTTCCCAGGATGAGGCCTTCCACTCTATATCAAAACTGCTCTCTTTCTTCAAAAAACATAACCTCCTCCTGCTGTCATTGATAAGGTGTTTACCTGAATCTCCTCCATTTCTTGCATTTCTGCTCTCAGTCCACTTCTTTGCAGACAGAGCAAGGATATTATACCCTTGGTTCTCTCCTTCTAACTCACCAGCTCTGTATTCAACACACCAGTCTCTGACACTTCCATCAACTTTGATGTGATCCCACAACTAGCCACATCTTTCTCTAATTGCCCATTATCCTCCCCACGCTGTTCCACTTTATGCAGGGATTATACTCTCTATTATTCTCTGGTTTGCTCTTCCTTCCCCACCCATCTTTCCACCCTTCAGGCACTTCCCAAGCAGTCACAGAACCTCCATAATTGGTCCATAGATCTCCCCCCACCCCTCAACTCTATCCAGGGTCATGAACAGACATTTCAAGTGAAGCAGAATTTCTCATTCAAACCTCTTCATCCACTCTCTGTGGTCTCTTCTGTGTTGATGAGAACAATTGCAAATTTGGCAACTGCTTGCTGAGCACCTATGTACAAGATCAAACTCTCAGTTATCAGCCATTTTAATTCTCTTCGCCATTCCCATACAGACATGCCTGTCCTCAAGTGTCAGCCATTTCCAGGGTGAGTCTAAATGTAAACTTGAGGAACAACACATCATGTTCCTCCCGGACATCCTTAAACCCAATGGCATGATGATTGAATTTTCTAATTTCAGGTAACCTGCACCCTGATCCATTTCCATTGTTTCTATCTCTCCTTTCCTGTCTGTCTTCACTTCTCTCTCAACCCTTTCCTCTCCAACCACCCCAGTGGCCTTTTTCCCTCCTCTGTCTCTACCTCTCCTATCTTCTTTCCAGTATCCTGTCACCTCTTGCCTTTTCACCTCACCCTCCCTCTTTTTATGCTTCTCTCATTTTTCTTGATTAAGAGTCCTAACCTGAAACATTGACTGAACATTTCTCTCCTTGGATGCAGCCTAACCAGCTGAATACCTCCATTATTAGGTCATTAATTCCAGCATTTGCATTCTTTGTGTTTCTCTGACTTCACCACATTGAGATTTATGAAAATTACTCCAAGACTGAGTGACTTTATATATCTGGATGGAATGGAAAAATTGTGGTTATTTTCCTTGGAATGGAGGTAATTTTATGGAAAATTTGATAGAAGTACTTAAAATAGTAAAGGGATAGATGGTGTGGATAGAGAGAAGCTCTCCTCATTGTAAGAGGGGTTGGGAACTTGGCGATTTAGAATTAATTTTTTGCAAAAGAACCAAGAGAGGCAAATGTTTGTTGCATTATGGCATAGTGAATACATAGGAATTGTTTAGCTGGGGTAGGAGTTGAAGCAGATTTAACTGGGTGACACAGTTATTGTAGCGGTTAGTGCAAAGTTATTACAGGGCCAGTGATCAGGACCGTGGTCAAATTCCATACTGTCTGTAAAGAGTTTGTACATTCTTCCTGTGTCTTCATGGGTTTCTACTGGATGCCCTGGTTTCCTCCTACTGTTCAAAAACTTAACGGGGATTGTACGTTAATTGGGTGTATTTCGGTAGCACGAGCTCGTGGGCCAAGAGGTCCTGTTACCATGCTGAATGTCCAAATTTACATTTAATTTTAAAATGTAATACTTAAAAGGGAACTTCAAAAATTTCTGAAATAGAAGAATTTCCAGGACTGAGAGTTTTGGGGAATGGGACCAACTCTATTTCCTTTGCATAAAGCCAGTACTTGCTGAATGGGCTGAATGGCTTCCTTCCATCCACTAACCATTTTGTCACTGAGCAATTCTTGTCTATTGTCTGGAAATTCCATACATTGTGAAGATGGCCTACTTCTTTGTTGAGGTCTTTAATATGTAACTACAATTTCCTGGAGGAAAAATTCTGTTAAGGATATTCTGCTAGGGCATTGTGGTGTTGTGACCAAAATTCTCAGCCTTCTGGATGGAGATGGTGGGTGTAGGGCATTGGCAAGCCATCTGTTAATCATTCAGTGAAGACCCTATGGAAAAGGCATCTGATGCCAATAAATTTCTATACATGAAGGATCACAGCACAGGATAAAACAAGTTTTATAGTGTGTCTGGCCTACCCAATGCCTTAGAGGCAATTGATTGTACCCACGTTGCTTTTAAAGATTCTAATGAGGATGAGTTTTCTTGTGTGATTTAAAAAAAATTCCATAAATTTCCAGATGGTGTGTAATGCTGGGGGCAAACTGTTGACTGAAGCCACTTGATGCCTGGTGAACCACAATATTCTTTTATCTAGCACTTGTTTTACAAATGCTAGCTCTAGAATTGTATTGCTCTTTGGTAGTTTTGAAACTACAATCCATGAATTTCACTGAGCCACATTTAACAGGAAAATTCAACTGCATGCTAGGATTTAAAAACAAAAACTATGCAATCAGACATCAAAATGCTAACATGGGTATCCTAACACTGACCACATTATAAAAATATTGGTAGCCTGTGGCAATCTGGTGACAGCACTGAATAGGTATTTAATTTATGCAGATTCCCAAAATATTCTGTGTGATTTCTTATATACTCACTGTTATTTATTACAGAGGACCATGATAAACTTTGTCTAACTAATAAAGCCTTTAATTATTAATGATTTGGTAAACACCACCATACACAATATTTAAGGCTACTATAACAAAATCAAATCACCGTTAATCAAATGGAATCAATTAATAGCTTGGCGCTATTGGCATGTGAGAGGATGTTAATTCACATTTTGATATCTAGATAAGAACAATAAGACTAAAGAGAATTTTTACAGTGAGTTACAGTTTTTGCTTCATTTATTATCTTGGTCAAACATGTCTCTGAGAAACTTTCCCATTCAATGGCCATAACTATAACTATTTATTTTACCGTATATTGCACTTAAGAATATTTATTCAAAGATTTGAGTTCAAAGTTTATAAAATTAGAATCTTATGTGCAAAGTCATTTTCATCCTAGTTCTATTCAATTTGAAGATTTACATGATTTTACAGAGGAGACTAACTGTGGGAACATCTGGCCTGTGTTCCCATGCCTGATCTTTACTTTCTACCCTGGGTTCTTATAAATTTACAAAATGAGAACTCAAGGTCAAAATGTGGAGAGCAGTATCAGGAACACACAATCAGTACATTTTTGATAGTCCTCATCTCCACCAAAATATTTGAACTATCTCATACCACACAATGAGATCCAAGTATTTTAACAGTAAGCTCCTAACTGCATGTCAACAGAAATAATATAGACATTATGAGACTTTAAATGTAATAATCATTTAGCTTTAAATGTAATAATCATCTAGGCTCCAAGCAAATACCAGTCAAAACATTGGATACAAATAAAGAAAAGGAATGATTTTGTTTTCTTGGATGAAGGAATGCTTTCCAAGAATTCCATCATCAACTTGTAAATGCTTTTTTAGAAGGGAAAATTCAATAGAAATGATCCAATTACAGAAATAACAGTAAACAAAAGCTTGCAATACCTTGTGCCTTGTAGAATGAGTCTGTAGATTATTGATTTGAAGAATAGATGAACTGCATCGATGACTCAAGTTTACTAGAAATATCACAAATGGACTCCTATATTTGCACCATTATGTATACAGATGATTTGCTACTGAATTTAGAGTGGTCAGCAAAATTAAGGGAAGTTAAGGTGATAAATTCTTTGAATGAAATGCACAAACATTAAGGAAAATTTGACCAGTATAGCTACTATTCATAAAATTACCAACTAAAACTTTACATTGAAGCATGCATATAAGAACAGAAGAAAGAGGAGCAGGTATTGGCCATCTGGTCCATCAAGCCTGCTCTGCCATTCTATGAGATCATAATTGAAGTGTGGTTTCACTTAACCGCTTGTTACCCAAAAGTAATGAGGCTTCCTTGGGCAAGAAATCTACGGATTCGATACTATCTGGGAGAATCAGTTCCACCTATCTCTGTCTTAAATCTACACCTCTGAATCTTGAAGTTATGCCCTCTAGTTTTGGTCTCATTTGTCAATGGAAACAGCCTCTCGGTTTCTTTCATTTTTTCATAATTTTACGCTTCTATGAGAATTCCCCCCCCCCATCTATTTAAACTCTAATGACTGTAGATCCAGACTACTAAACTAATTCCTTCATTTCCAGAATCAACCTCTTCACAGCCTCCAAAACCAGTAATTTTTTCTCCAAAGGAGACCAGAACTGCACCCAGAGAACTGCTTGCTCTGTCAACTGTACTCAAAACTTACTACAGAGAAAAAAAAAATCCCTTTGGGCCCACAAAATAGAACCAGGAATGTTTGGGCCATTTAGTCCATTGTATTATTGTTGTATAGCTCACTATTTTGAACAGATATTGACTGGAGGGAGCTGACACGAACATCTTTAATTACTTCTGCTCAGAGCTTTTTTCACAGCCTCACTGCTGTTCTTAGGGAAATAATTACCCTTGTAGTCTTTGCATGATGCTAATTCTCAGAATTAAACAGCCTAGAATGAAATTCCAGGACTACTCAGTTCAGTGACATGAAGAAAATTAACCCAGTGAGATATCATCTGCAATGATATAATTGAAAACTTCAAAGAATTATGATTCTACTGTTTACAGAGAATATAGAATCATTAAATGCATAGCCACAAAGAGTAAATACAAATCACAGGGTGAAGTGTTTGCTTTGGCACAGTGGTCAAGCAGAATTCTTATTAGCATTGAAGTGTTTTGTCTCTAATATGAACATAAATTTATCTCTTTCAACACAAACACTGAGTTCTAAGCTTCTGAGCAGATTTTGGACCTTTGGAGAAAGTAGACTGACCCAGCATTGTCCACTATTATGGCTGTAAGTGTATGAAACTTCATAGCACAGTACTGGGATCAATTTGTTTCCAATTGTGCTCAGTAATTGATGCTGCAATCATCAGTCATATTAGAGTGAGAACATATTGTCACTATTCAGATTAAGCAGATCATGACCTCAAATCTTGCGCAATGCTGATCGGTTCAGTTTCAAATTTGGATTTCAATTATACAATGAAGAGAACATATTTAACCAATATGAAAATCTAGCATTTAGCTGCAAGAAGGAATCCATTCTCTGACACTAATTTGTAAGGGTGCTGTGGTGAAGCATTGCTTCACAATTACAGACCTTGTCACCATTTCTGAAGTCTATAGAGGAGTGTGGCAAAAGAATCAGGCCTGATTTTTATACTTCAGCTGAACTATGTTCTTACTGAGCATGTTACTTTTCTTCTTGGTCATCAGCATTTCATGGAGAATGGGTAGAGCAAGAGAACATGACTACTTATAGAAGATGGAAAAGGTGTACAGGAAGAAAACCCTATTGCCAGAGTTTTGATGGAGCTGTTTTCCTGACATAAACCTCAAAAAGTAACTACCAATCTCTCCATGGAATTGATGGCAGAGATTTATTACTTGCTGAACCTGCAGAGCTGGGTCAGAATCATATTTCCAACTGCACTGAAAAGGTTTCATGACCATCCATTTCATGCCTATAGTTCTTTGGTGGTTGTTGTTAGAGACATATGTATTGTCTTACAATATATTGTTTAATTGGCAAGGTGACACATGTTCTTTATACCAAGTGAGTGACTTTCAGTTCTTTCTCTCTTGGAATATCAACAAGGTCCAGAAGCATACGACTTTTATAGCTTCCAATGGGGCAGAGTATTATTGAACACGTATTGTGTTGAGGTTACCAAATAGTAACAAGGGATTTCATGACCTCATTGTGCAGCTGGTCTATGCTGTGAAATTGCATTTAAGTGCCAGTTTAGAGATGCTACGATCTTTTGTAGTGTTGCCTCTATATAAGAGATTTACACATGGAAATGAACATGGGTTCATTAGTAGATACAAGATCAATGACCAGTGGGGATTTGACTTTGGGTTAGCTAAGTTTAAGTTCAAGTTTATTTGTCACATGATACCTAGTACAGTGAAAGGGGCCCTGTGTGAACAGATCAACAGGTTATCTCCAACATTGATACAGCCGTGTAAAGAGCATAATTTACAACATATAGCATTACAATGAAATGGAAGATTAATTAGCCTCAAGCAAGGGCAGCATGAAAGTACTTTTATGAGGTTAATTTAGAAGCCTGATGGCGACAGGGAAGAAACCATCTTTAAGCCTATTAGAGCATGCTTTCACGTTAATAAGCTTTCTCCCTGATGGGAGGAAGATGAAGGAAGGATGTTTGGGATGTGTTGGATCTTTCAAAATGTTTGGAGCAGGAGAGGTCGATCCATGGAGGGGAGGGAAGTTTGCATTATGTTCTGAACCTCCATTCACTACCTTCTGTAGCTTTTTCTGATCTTGAGCAGACAAGCTCCAATCCCATGCAAGTATGCTTTGAATAGAGGCCCTGCAGAAGTTGCTGAGGGGGGGGGGGGGGTGGGCTGGGGGTGGGGGGCGCTTGCTGAACTTCCTCAGTATGTTTAAAGCTTCTAGAGGTGTGATTTAGGAATAGGCCAATTCTACAAACATTCATTAATGCTTTTACATAAAGAGGACCTTATTAGTAAATTTATTTTGTTAAGTAAGCAGACTGTGTCCCTGTGGATAATCAAGACTGAGTGTACTAACAATTTAGACACTTACTGATTATTCATGTATCACCTCACTGCTTGCCCATATTTCCAGCTATTCACTTGTGCCAGCCTTGTAATCTAATCAATGCTCAATGGCATGTTGCCCCTTTGTGTGCAGAACAAGATGCCCCAGAACCAGAGAGAGGAAGCAGCTACTAATGGATAGGTGTCAGACACACAGTTTCATCTCATCCTCACAGCCATTTCTGAATCTTTGAGCAATGATAGATGGGAAACCACAGAAAAAGTGATGCACAACATTTTTTTCAGCTGGGAGGAGAGGGAGATGTGGGATTGGGTGACAATGCAAATTATTTCTGATGTGTAGAGATTTGAAAATTTTTATTTGTTTTAATTATATCCAACCAAATCCTAATATATATTTATGTATTCAATGAAACACGTCAGTTCCTTAGAAGCCTAAAGAAATTTGGTATGTCCCCAATTTCTCTTTCTAATTTTTATGGATGCTCCATACAAAGTAGGCTGTCCAGATGCATCACAGCTTTATATGGGAACTGCTCTGCCCAAGATCACAAGAAATTGCAGAGGATTGTGAATGAAGTTCAGACCATTGCACAAATCAATCTCCCTTTTATTGACTCCGTCACATTTCCTGCTGCCTCAGGAAAGCAGCCCAACATATTAAAAGACCTACCCCATGCTGGTCGCTGTCTCACTTCTCCCTCCTTCTGTCAGGGAGAAGATACGAGTTTGAAAGTGTGCTCTACTAGATTCAGGAGTTTTTTTCCATGTTGTTATCAGATAACTGAATCGTCCACTCATTAGTAAAATAACGGCCTTCCACTCTTTTAACTGAACTTTTGTCTTACACCATAGTTTGTGCTTTTGTTTTATTTTGCACTCTCTGTTGTACTTAAGTAAGGGCTGACTTGCTTGGATAGAATGTACTTGGAGGAGATTCCAATGTCCTCGGCTGCTGGCTTAAGCAAGGTATTCATTGTTATAGTCACAAGCTAAACTGGACATTTCATAACTGCAATATTATTCATCCTTGAAATGAGATTCAAGATTCAATTTATTGTCATGTAATAACAGTGTCATATTGCACAAAGTTGCTTTTTTCCTGCTGTAAGGCAGGCAGATTCACTATTGGCAGAAATTGCCTGAAGCACTTCACATTCAGAGAAAAAGAAGCAAAAGTGAGTGCCCCCAGAGTCACCGAGTGTCCATGGATTTGCCTTGAGCATTTGGCAGCCTCTTCAGCCACACAGACTCCAGTCCAAACCATTGGCAATCCGAACTCCAGATCTGAACCTCCGTAATGATTTGGATCCCTTCAGCTCCATTAGCTCCCTTTCGTATCCCAGTTCCAATACCTGCTAACCCTGTAACCTGTTACAAGCCAGTCTTCAGTGGTCTGCAGCCTGGTATGAGTCCCTTGACCACAATCTCCAACAGCCCACAGATACCCTATTTGATGCTCCAAATGTAGGAACAGGCTTTGAGTCCTTCTGACCAATTCTACTCTTCAGTTATCCCACAGTACATCTTAGCTCTCTCTGTCTGATATCTCCAGCAATGTTCTCAACATTGGTCCCCTTCCAGCTCATCTCCCTGCCACTTCCAGATTTGTCTTTTCCTATACTCCTTATTAATTTGCCATTTACCAAAAGCTTTGAGGCTTTGTGACTCAAAACATCCCAGATTCTTGGCCAGCTAATAATTTATGATGATAAAATTAAAAGAAAACACATCTATTAAACAGGTTTCTAGAATTGTCAATGGTGTTTCATGACCATATTCCACAAACAAACCCTGGTGTCCATCTTATCTTGAGAGAATGACTATTTATGCACAGTTCAATGGAACTCATATTTTCCATGCCTATCAGTCCACATTAACCGAATAATGAGAAGACCAAGATGTATTTTTCATATTAGCAGGCAAAGACATTGGTGAAATGGGACATAAAGGTTGACGCTTGGTTCTATGAGGAGACCCCGGGTGAAGAGACCAACTCTGCAGTAATTTGGAATCAAGGACACAGCAATAGGGCTGCAGACTGAGAGTCCAACAAGGCCCATGTTCTAGCTTTTGCAGCAAATAAGACTGGCTGAGCAATTAGTGAAAGGACCAAGTCCAAGAGCACAATTTTGTTGAAATGAGAGAATAATATAGGGTTATGAGTTTGAGGTAAGGAAGGATTAGATTGTTGTGGAATAGGATTATGTAGGATGGCACAACATTGTGAATCAAAGGGCCTTTACTGTGCTGTAATGTTCTGTGTTATGTAATCTAATTTGAGATTTCTGCTGAGAACTACATTTGTACTGGATAGATGTTGGGCAGAAACTACATGCAACACTTGTAAAACTTGAATGACAATGGCTCAAATCTATGTAAACTACAATTAAGATTCATATCCACAACAATTGAGCTGAAAAATAAAATTCAACACATTCACTGAAGCTTCATTGAAATGAGTATCACAAAAGATACCTTGCACATCAAAAGAATATTTAAATTGCTCTGTGAACAAGAACAGATGGAATCAGATGTTTTAAATTAAATGGGAGTGGCATGGTCAGGGTAGCAGAATGCTGTTACAACACCAGTGATCTGGACTGGGGTTTGAATCCTGTGTTGTCTGTAAGGAGTTTCCCCATGTCTGCATGGGACTTCCCGGGGGCTATGGTTTCCTCCCACCATTCAAAAAGTACCGGCTGTGTAGTTTAATTGGGCGGCATGGCTCATGGGCCAAAAGTGCCTGCTACCATGCTGTATTTCTAAATTAAATTAAAAATTAGAAATTGATAGTTAAGAGGGACATCTTCAAATTCAAAGTGGAAAGGCATCAATAATTACACAAATCTGGGTTGAAAAGAATATTGAGCTGGGTAGTTTTACTGGGCTGGATCATGCTTTACAAGCTTGTGGTTCCACAGGGCAGCACCAGAAATTACAATGCATGAGGCACTGCGTTCTACACTTGTAATGTGGAAGATGCTGGAGTGAGATTCTGGCACTAATCTTGTGATTTTATGCTGGGCTCAATGCTGAGTCCAGGGGTGAAGCACAAACCTTTTGGGTGGAGTGACTGGTGATACTTCACAGTCACTTAGCTTTATGCTAAGAATGGCTGGTGGATAGAGTCATAGATTCTACAGTACAGAAACAAGTCCTTCAGCTCACTGTCTGTGTCAATCAAATACTTGCCCAAATGAATACCATTTCCTGTTTTATTCTACTATGCCTTAGTGATTCAACAATTCAACCAAATGCTTTTTAAATGTAGAACATAAAGATTTATACAGTATGGAAATAGGCCCTTCAATCCAACTTGCCAACCCAACCAAAATGTCCCACCTATTCTAGTCTCACCTGCCTATGTTTGGGCCTTAGCTCTCTAAACAAGAGTTGGGAGGGGAAAGATCAGAGGCTACAGTTCATGTTGATACCTATGGCGTAGGTAGAACTAAAAAATGAGATTCTGTTAACAAAATTTGAGCAGCTAGGGACTAAGTTAAAAAGCAGAACCAAAAAGGTAATAATATCTGGTTGCTACTCGAGCCATGTGAAAATTGGCAAATATTTGATAAGATTAGGGAGTTAAACGTGGCTCAAACACTGGTGCACAAACAGAGAAGTACTCATTAAGGATATTGCCCATCTCCTGACCCAATGCACAGAGTAACCTTATTAATTCCTGATGGGCTCCATTTTTTTCCTGGTTACCTTTTTTCCCATTATGTACATAATATATCTTGGGATTATCCTTAATTTTATCTACCAGTGCTATCTTCTGTCCCCTTTTTGCCCTCCCAATTTTTTTTCAGCTTGCTCCTCAGTTCCTGAAACTCCCCCAGGATAGTTAGAATGGCAACAGGGTTAGAGGAGGGCTGGCTCATTGTACGAGATCTAATCTCCTGAGAACTACAACTGCATGAGGTGCATCAAGCTGCAGCTCCTCACAGATTGTATTAGGGAACTGGAGCTGCAGTTGGATGATCTTCAGCTTGTTTGGGAAAATAAGGAGATCATAGACAGAGCTCCAGGAAGGTGCAGGAGGCAAGTAGCTGGGTGACTGCCAGGAGAGGGAAAGGAAAAGCAAACAGGCAGATAATGCAGAGTTTACCTGTAGCTGTTTGCCTCAATAATAAGCATACTGCTTTGGATACTATTGGGGACGGCAACCTTTCAGGAGAATGTTGCAGTGACCTGATATCTAGCACTGAGCCTGATCCTGTGGCTCAGAACGAAAGGAGGGAAAAAAGGAAAGTAGAAGCAATGAGGGATTCAATAATTGGAAGAATAAATAAGAGGTTCTATGGACACTAAAGAGGCATCTGGATGATTTGTTTCCTCCCAGATGCCAGGATCAAGGATGTTTCAGATTGGGTCCACAGCAATCTGAAAAAGTAGTATGAACACCCAGAAGTTGTGGAACACATGACATAGCTGAGAAAAGGACAAGACTCTGAAAAGACAATGCAAAGAAGAAGTTGAAAGCCAAGTCCTCAAGGTAGTAATCTTTGGGTTGCTGCCTGTGCCCTGTGCCATATGGTAATATGGCAGATGATTATGTGGTTAAGACATTGGTGCAGGATGCAGGCTTTCAGATTTCTGGATCATTAGAATCTCTTTGGGTGAAAGAATGACCTGTACTAAGAAGGACAGGTTAACTTGAAATGAAGGGGGACCAAAGTCCTACAGGTAGGATTGCAAGAGCTGTCGATGAGGGTTTAATATAATTTGGCAGGCAGATTGGAACTGGAGTGAATAGGTAGAGAATGGAGCAATTGATATACTAGGGGATGCAATGTGTATTGAGCCTGTGAGGAAGGACAGGCAGAGGATAGAGCAAAGGCGTGCTCAGACAAATGGGTTGAGTCATGTCCATTTTAATGCAAGAGGTATTAGGAATACTTAGGATTGAAGAAGGATGAGAGGTGACTTAATTATGATCTACAAGGTTATGAGAGGCATAGATATGGTGGACAGCAAGCACCTTTTTTCCTGGAGCGAGAGTAGCAAACACCAGAGGAAATCTGTGCAAAGTGAGGGGGTGTAAGCTTAGGGGAGATGTCAGGGGTTAAGTTATTTACACAGAGTCATGGGTGCCTAGAATGCATTGCCAGGGGTGGTGGTTGTGAAGGCTGGAATAATATTTAAAGGACATTTAAAAGAGTAAACAGGCATATGGATGAAAAAAATCATGGGTTATCAGGTTGGGTAGGTTTAGCTTTTTGAGTACATTTTTGGCTAAAGTGTCTTTACTGTGCTCTAATCTATTTTCTTTGAATAGGACAGATAAACTCAGAGTGTAGGTGGCCATTACAGAGACTTGGCTATCTTGGGGGCAAGAAAGGTGGCTGAATGTGTCAGGCTTTTGATGTTTCAAAAGGGACAGAGTGGGAGGTAAAAGAAGTGGGAGAGTGGCATTGTTGATCAGCTGCAGGAAAAAGCACAAGTACCGGTAATGGCAGGATTGTTTCCTGATTCAGTGTGGGTGCATATTATAGACCTCCAATAGTAATTGAGACATCGAAGATTAGATAGGGAGGCAGATTCTAGAAAAGGTGCAAAAATAATAAAGGAGATTTTAACTTTGCTAGTATGGATTGGCACCATCTTAGGTTTGAATGGAGTTCATAAAGGTTTTTTGACACAATATGTAAATAGGCCAACTAGAGGAGAATCTATACTTGACCTGGTACTGTGAAATGAACCAGGTCAGGTGTGTCATATTTCTCAATGTATAAACATTTTAGAGAAAGTGATCACAGCTCCCACTCCTTTATCATGTTGCTGGGGAAAGATAGGGATAAACAATTTGGGAAAACATTTAACTCAGATGGAGGAAAATACAATTTTATTAGGCAGAAGCTTGGGAGTATAAATTGGGAACAGATATACTTGGAGAAATATACAGCAAAAATGTGAAAATTTGCAGGGATTATTTGTACGGCGCTCTGCACATGTTTGTTCTGTTGAGGCAGGGAGAGGATAGTAAGGTGATAGAACCATGGTGGTCAAGGGATGTCACAAGTTGTGTTAAGAAGAAAAAGATAAGGTTATGAGAGTTTTAAGAAAATAGGCACTGATGGACTTCTAGAGAATTATAAGATTGTCAAGAAGCTGAATACAGGATTAATGGTTGGATAGTTAGTAATGTAGAGGGAAATTAGAAACATTATATACATATTATATACATACTATTATATACATATAAAATTCTGGCAGGACTGGACAGAATGGATGCAGATGGGATGTTTCTAATGATGGGAAAATCCAGAACCCGGGGCCATGGTTTGAGGATAATAGGCAAACCATTTAGGACCGAGATGAGGAGGAATTTCTTTACCCCAGAGGGTGGTGAATCTGTGGAATTCATTGCCACAGAGGGCAGTAGAGGCAGGTTCATTAAATATATTTAAGAGGGAATTAGATATATTTCTTCAGTATAAGGGTATTAAAGGTTATGGAGAGAAGGCGGGGACGGGGTACTGAACTTTAAGATCAGCCATGATTTCATTGAATGGCGGAGCAGGCTCGAAGGGTCGAATGACCTACTCCTGCTCCTATCTTCTGTGTTTCTATGTTTCTATGTTAAAAGAGAGTCCTTGGGAACCAAATCCATACATCTCTCAAGGTTGCTGCACAGGTTGATATGATAGTTAAGAGAGACTTTGTGATGCTGGGCTTCAATAATTGGGGGATTGAGGTCAAGAGATCATGTTGCAACTCTACAAATCTGTGGTGAGATCACACTTGTTCATTTCTGGTTATCTCATTATAGGAAGGATGTGGAAGCTATGGAGAAGGCACAGAAAGATTTACCTGGATTGGAAAATAAGTCTTATAAGGCAAAGCTAGCAGAGCTGGGACTTTTCTCTTTAGAGCAAAGAAGGATGTGAGGAGTCTTAATGGAAGTCTACAAAATTCTGAGAGGCATGGATAAGGTGAACAACCAGAACCTGTTTCCCAGGGCAGGAATTACAAACACCTGGAGACATCTCTACAAAGTGAAGGGAGGAAAGTTCAGGGGAATTTTTTTTTAATGCAGAGAGCTGTGGGTGCCTGGAATGGTTTTCCAGAGATGGTGGTGGAGGCTGAAATATTCAGGACACTTAAAAGACACTTAGCCACATGGATGAAAGAAAAATAGAGAGTTATGAGGTAGGAAGGGTTTAGATATTTTTCTTTTCAGTAGGAATATATAGGTCAATACAACATCAAAGGCTGAAGGGCCTATTTTTGCTGTTATGTTCGATATTCTGAGAAGGCTTAGGAGAGTTAGGAGTTATGAGATGGCCTTGTTGAGCAAGATTAAAGAAAACTCCAAGGTTAATGAAGAACAAGAGGACAAGAAGTGTGAGGATAGGAACTATTAGGCATTATTGTAAAAATGTGTGCATGGAGTCAGCGGAGGTAGGGGAGATCCTTAATGAATACTTCAGTATTCACCAGAGAAAAGGACCTTGGAAATTGTGAAGATGACTTAAAGTAGACTGAAATGCTTGAGCATGACATTAAGAGGATGTGTGGAGGTTTTGGAAAGCATGAATTTAGATAAGACCCCAGAATCAAATGAGGTTTACCCAGGGGAACTGTAGGAATTGAGTGAGGAGATTTCTGAGCCACCTGGCAATGATTTTCGTATCATAACTAGGAATGGGAGAAGTACCGAAAGATTGGAATTTTGAGAACGTTATTCCTCTGTTCAAGAAAGGAAATAGAAATAACCCTGGAACTTGTAGACCAGTGAATCTTATGTCTGTGGTGGGCAAGCTGTTGGAGAAAGTCCTGATAGATGGAATTTACAAGCATTTGGAGAGGCATAATCTGATTAGGGATAGGCAGCATTGCTTCATCAGGAGAATGCTATGCCTTATGTGCCTGATTGAATTCTTTGAAGATGTAACAAAGAATATTGCTGAAGGTAGAATGGTAGATGTAGTGTATATGGATTTTAGTAAGACATTGATAATGTTCCCCATGCAAGACTCATTCAGAAAATAAGGAGTCATGCAATCCAGTGAGGCTTGCCCAGAGAAGGTTTGTGTCCTACATGCAGGTCATTGAAAAGTAGTGTTCCACAGAGATCTGTTCTGGGACTTCTCATCCTTGTGATTTTTATTAATGACCTGGATAAGGATGTGGAAGGGCGGGTTAGTATGTTTGCTGATGACATGAAAGTTGGTGATGTTGTGGTAGTCTGGAGGTTTGCCAGAGGTTAGAGTGGGTCATTGATAGGACGCAGAGATCTACTGAGAAGTGCCAGATGGAATTTCACCCAGAAAAGTGGAAATGGTTCATTTCTGTACTCAAGTTTGAAGGCAGAATACAATGTTAATGGGAGGACTGATCAGTGTAGAAGAAACCAAGAGATCTTGGGGTCAATGTCTATAGAACACACAAAGCTACTGTACAGGTTGATAGTGTTGTTAAGAAGGAGTATTGTCTGATGTCTTCATTAACTGCAGAATCTAGTTCAAGAGCAGTGAAGACTACACAAAGCCCTAGAAAATCTGGACAGCAAAAATGCATAGTTCAGGATGCTCTTTATCAGCTACTGTTCAGATTTAACAGCATCATCCCCTTAAAGCTGATCAGCCAACTCTAAGACCTGGGAGTTAACACCCCACTCTGTAATTGGATCCTGCATTTCCTCACCTCCAGTCTACAATCAATGAAGATTGGTAAGATCTTCTTCTCCTCAATTTCCATCAGTACCGGAGCACCACTGGACTGTGTTCTTAGCCCCCTGCTCTACCCACTTTACACCTACAACTGTGTAGCTCAGAACGACAATAACACCATCTGCAAATTTGCCAACAGTACCACGGAAGTGGGTTGTATAAAAAAGGCGATGAGTCAACATACAGGAGGGAGATCGAAAAATTGGCTGCATGGTCCATCAATGACAACCTTGCACTCAATGTCACCAAAACAAAGGAGCTGATTGTTGACTTCAGGAAGGGAAACAATAGAGGTGTACAATCCAGTGATCGATGGCGGATCAGAGGTGGAGAGGGTGAGAAAATTTAAATTCTTGGGAGTTACTATTTTGGAGGATCTTTCCTAGAATGAACACACGAATATCATCATGAAAAAAGAACATCAGCACCTCTACTTCCTCAGGAGATGGTGGATGTTTTGTATGACACCCCTGGAAAAATTTCCACAGATTATGAGGTGGAAAGTGTGCTGACTGGCTGCATCATGTTCTGGAATGGGGGACACCAATACCCCTGTGTGTAAAGTCTTACAAAATGTAGTGAACACAGCCCAGGACATCACACGCACAGGCGATGGAGGATGAGGGATGACCTGATAGAGGTGTATAAGATGATGGAAGAGTATTAATCATGTGGATGGCCAGAGGCTTTTTTCCCCAGGGATGAAGTGAGTAACAGGATGTGGTATAGTTTTAAGGTGCTTGAGAGTAAGTACGGGGGTGGTGGGGGGATGTAAGAGGTATGTTTATCACTGCATGATCGGTGCATGGAATGCGCTGCCAGCAATGATGGTGGAGGCAGGTAGAACTTGTTCCAAAATGTATTTATTGAGCATCAAAACCATTCACATTATACAGCTGTTCCCCATTTTTTTAACTGATAAACCAACAAATATATGGATAAAAGTTCAAATACACCCTCAAATACACACCTGGAACTCCCACTCCCTGACCACCTTGACACCTTTGCTGGAAGTATCTTTGGTATATTACTGATTTTACCAGTACAACAATCTCAGTTAGACATTTATTCCCTAAGCACTTGTAAATCAGTGAAATAGCACATAAAGGGTTGCCTTTCATGAAATATTTTTTCCGGTTATCCCTCTTATTGCATATTTGATTTATTTTCCAGTTTAATAAATAAACTGATGTTCTTAATCTATTATGTAATAGAAGGGCACCTATCAGACTTCCAGTGGAGCAAGATTAGATGCTTGGCTAATAAGGATGCAATCGCTATTACCTCTTTCTGTAGAGAATTTAGAGAGTTGTCAGATTCCAAATAATGCACTCAATGTTCAGGGTTGCAAATTAACTTTAAATATTTTGGATAAAGTGCTAAATGTTTGATCCTTCACTCTAACAGGAATATACTTTTTAAAAACCTCTCACTTTCTTAATGTTCCTCAACCTGTTCCAATTTATTTGAGCAAGTTCTTGTCTTATCCCATCAAAATTGGCCTGCTCCAATTCTGAATTTTAACTCAAGATTCTGCCTTGTCTCTCTCCATAACTATCTTAAACCTAATAGAACAATGGATACTGATCCCCAAAGGCTTATCCATGAACAAATCATCCATTTGTACTTGTCATTTTCTCAAGACTAGATCAAACCTTGCCATCTCTCTTGTGGGCCCCTCTATATATTTCTCGAGTAAACTTTCCTGAACACATTTGACAAATTCCACATAATCGAAACATTTCACACTGTGATAGAGTATATAGATATGTTTTTTTGGGAGATAAATTGGGGAAAGGTTTGTTAGAGTAGGTCACATACAAATACTTTAAAACAGATCTTGAAATACTGGAGCTCTGCTAATGCTAGACATTCAGCTTCACAGCTTTTGCAAGAGCTATGGAGAGTGCCTAAAAGACTTCATTAATGGATTGTTGCTTACAAAAAAGGCAACAGATGAAAGATCTTGTCAGAGCTGCAGATTGTCAGGAGCTGTTCTAAGAGGGTCATGTGGCTTTGCAAGCAGAGAGAATCAAACAGATTTTCTCTCAGAGAGAGAGAGCGAGAGAGCGAGAGTGGCACAGAGATCACTTCTACCGTGTTACAGTCAATATCAACAGCTGGGGTTGAAACAGGACAAGCTGGCAAACTTGTGGAAAGCCCATTTGGAAGATGGGTTGTGAGATCTTGGTTCGGCCTGATCAAAGCCCTTGTGATTCATGCAAGAGGAGAGGACTGGCTGTCTAATGTTTCATTTGGAATAAGTAAAACAAAAAGGAACTCTGTGATGACCTGAAAGGAAGAGGTTATCATCTGGAGAACCCTAAAGGGGCACATTTTGTCAGGAAGACACTGAAGTGGCTGATGGAAGTAAATCAGTTGTGGATATCCTAGAACAACAAATCTCTCTCTCTCTCTGAAAACTGACAAGAACCTTCCTGAGTGGCAACCATTTACCTTTCAAGCACTAAAGCCTGGTGAAGTTTATAAATGTTAAATTCTGTGCACAGTGTAAGAATTGCCTGCAACCAGTAAACTTGGAGGAATGAAAAGTGATATTGGTCTGTGAACCAAAGAATTATTCTGAACTTACACACGCATGCGCTTAGAATTTGAAGGAGGATAAGTTAGGTTAGTTGAGTCAATAGTGATAAGTTAAGGTGTGATTCTGTTTTCATGTTTAAGGATAAATAAAAGGAACTTTTGTTTAAGTAACCATTTGTCTTGATGAATTTCTATTGCTGCTGGGTTTATGGATCCTCTGGGCTCATAACAGCATTATGACTTTTCTATCAATATTCAGAAAGTTAAAATCCCTTGCTATGACAAACTTTCTGACCTATTTCAGGCAGCAATCACCTGGCATATTTGCTCTTTGACTGTTGACTATTTGGGTGCCTGTAGTATACTCCCAACAAAGTGATTTTGATTTTCTTGTTCCTCAGCTCCAGCCATATAGCCTCATTAGGAGACCCATCCGTATTATCACCTCGGACCATTGCCGTGGCATCCTCTTTAAGTATAGTGCAACACCCCTCCTCTTTTACCCCTACCTCTGTCTGTTTAGCTGCCACTTCTGCCCATCTCTAACTAGATTTCTGTTACTTCTATCACATCCCAGTCACATGATTTTATCCATGACCTAAGTTCATCTGCTTTACCTGACAAGCCTCTAGCATTAAAATAGATGTAATTTAAACCACACTCCCTGCCTTTATCTTGCCACTAAACCATTTCTCATCCCCATCTATGCCAACTTCTAACCTTTCATCTGCCTCTGTCCTGGATAGGATCCACGGCCCCCTGCCAATCCCTTTGTAGCACCAGCAGACTATCTACTTATGATGTACCATTTGTTGAAATGGTGCATTCAGATAAATGGTTTGCGTTTTTCGTGATTTTACTGAATTTTTCATGTTTCAATGAATTTCTAGCAACCTTTAAAAAAAGTCAATTTTATTTTTGAACTTTAAAGTCTTTGACAATAGCAAGCTAACAAAGGGTTATTTTTGGAATAAAATGAATGGGCCCATATATTTCAGCCATTGTTAAATCGTTCACCTTTCCTTCACCGCAAGGCTCAATAATTACTTATTTTAATTTTAAAACATCTCCATCTTGTTTTCTCTTTTCTCTCCCCCCCCCTTCCCCCCTCCCCCAGTAGTAGCATGATTCACTATTGGTGATGGTGAAAATCAGAAGCATCTGGGTTCAAATCTTACTTCAGACAACACGTCACACTTCAGTACAGTATTGATGGAGTTACATGTTTATGTAATGGAAAAGTATTAACACTAGACTTTTCAGGAGTCCTCAGGTAATATATAAAATAACATGCCTCTTTTGAGCAAGGAAATTAATTTCTCTTGGTGCTATGCCTGCACCTCCTTAACAAAATTTTTTTAAAAAATTCCTAAAGGCTATTTACTGGATGCTGCAATAACATGCTTTTCATCAGGCTGTGATAAATACTTAGTGTTTATTTATAAAACAGTAATTGCACTTTAAAATTAATTATGATGCCTTTTAAAATATGAGGGAGTGCTGCACATAATAAAGTTCTTTTTTTAGTAACTCTCTGGGCTATTGACTTATCTTGTGATGATTGTTAAAAAGAATTGACATGTTTTCATTGTGAAGGGCTTAGACACCGGTGCCATCAGAAACTTAAGCAAACACAAATTCAAATTATATGCTTCAATAAACTCATCAAAGAGTAATGAACTTTGCCGCTAACATAGCATTGCATTTTCCTACGATTATATTATCTGTGTTGCATTCGAACCCATCTGATACTAGTCTGACCATTTTTGCTCCTCTGGCTCATTTCAAATTTTAATAATTTGGAATTATAAATTGAGGCCAGTCAGCCTATGCAAACTTTCAAAGAATAATCAAATTTATTCTCTTTCCTCACATTTTCCCTGAAGCCCTGGACAAGTTCCCACCTCAGTTGATTAAGTAGTTAATTTAAATCTCATTAATCTATATTTCAACCTTATCAGATAAAACATTACAATTTAGAAAAACGCATTGTGTAAAATATTTCTCTCTTAGAGCCTCTGATCCTTTTGCCAATCATCTCAAATTGTTTCCTTCCAATTGCCCAACTCTTCAGAAGCAATTTTTTTCCTTTGTTTTATCTAGACACTTGGTAGTTTTAAACACCTCTCTCAAATCTATTTTGAACCTTCTGTGCTCTCAGAATCCAAGTAGCTGTTGCGTCTTGGATTTGAAATCTCAATGAATTCTGAAGTATGCAATCCAAAGCCTTTATGCTCTTCTAAAAGCATGACACCAAAAATAGGACACTGTATTTTTTATATAGTTTTAGTGGAAGTTTCTAGTTTGAGTACTCTGCTTTATTTAATAGAACAAAAGTACATTTATTACCTGCTTTTTAACCTACTTATAAGACATTCTGTATTATTTCACTGAGCTCATTTTCTTGCATTTACAGATAGTCCCCAATTTATGACCATAATTGCAACTGATGAGTTGGTTGTTACTTGAAATGATCGTAACTTGGGGACCTTGGCCTGCCGCTGGGAGCAGGGACCTTGGGCTGCCACGGGGAGCGGGGACCACTGTATACAGTACTTTTAATACAAAATATGTGCTTGTACAGTAGTTTTAATAAAGATTTTTTTTTAAATTCATGTAGGTTTGAAGTCGAGGACTACCTGTACTTTTAAATGTTACCATTCAACAGATATTACCCACCTTATTATTACTATACACTGAATTTCACCTCTCCATAGTTTGAGTCTGCTTATTTATGTTCTCTTGAAGTCCACATTATATTTTTGGTGTTTACTAAATTTTAAATTTCTGCCTGAGTGCTCATCAAAATCAATGGTTGTCCTGGGTCTAATCCTTGACTATACACCCATGCATGCCACAAAAGCTACTATTCATTACAACACCATTTTCTATTCTTTAGACTTTGTTTAAATCTTGCAGAGGACTGCAGAAGTGGAACTGTGAATGAGCGGAGGAGGGTTTAATAGCAATGAGAGAGGTAGGTGCTTATTTAAATCTTGCCATGGATTGTGAGAGTGGAGCAGTGAATAGCCAATAAAAGGAAGTGAAGTGTAGCAACCATAGTAGAGTGGGAAGGGTGTGAGTAGCCCAGGGTAGGAGTGGGAATATGAGGCTTTGGCCTGAGAAGTTCAGTGTAGAAGTGGAAATCTGAAGCTTTGGCTCGAGTGGCTTCAGTGAACAGAGGCTGAGGTGGTTGTGCAGAAGATGAGGTAAGGTAAGGTAAGAACGGGGTTTTCTAACTCTTTCCTTTTTAATAGACAGTGGAATATCAGCCAGGGCAGGGACATGGTCCTCTTGCAGAAGGTGGATAGTCAGGGAAGCCAACAGAATCCAACTGCAGTTTCTAACATTCAGTGTTAGCTGGAGTTGAATGAACTCTGGGTTATTCTGGAGGTTGAGAGGGTGATATACAGGAGTTACAGCAATTGCATTTGGTAGTAGGAGGAATGTAGCTGGGTGACAGTCAGGAGAGGGAAAGGAAATGGGCAGGCAGTGCAGGGTATCACTGTGGCCATTCCCTTCAGCAATATATACCCCTTTGGATACTGCTGTTAGGGATAATCTGTCTGGGCAAGGCAGAATCAGAAGGGAAGGGTGAAGTCAGATAGAGCAAAAGTCAGAGGGGACTTGATAGTCAGGGTACAAGTAGGAAATTTAGTGGCTGCAAAACAGACACCAGGATAGTATGTTGCCACCTGAATGCTTGGGTCCAGGATGTCTCTGAGCAGGTGCACAATATTTTTAAAGGGGAGGGTGAGCAGCCAGAGATCACAGTACATATTGGTATCGATGGCGTAGGCAGGAGCGGGGTAGAGGCTCTGGAAACTAAGTTTAGGAAGTTATGAAAGAGGCTGAAGAGAAGGACCTCCAGGGTGGTAATCTCTGGATTACTTGCAGTGATGAGGAAGGAAATGTTAGAGCAGGAAGATTGTTCAGACAAATGAGTGGCTGAACAGATGGCGCAGTGTATTGGGAAGGGTTGTTGCTGACATGTGACAGAACTGCCCCCTACCTAGTCATAAGACACACCAGCTGCCAAAGAAAGTTTGGTTCCACCCCACCCATTAGTGCACACCTTGCTGTTAGACTTGTGTAAATTACCTGGACTGGACTCTCCAGCATGCCTATACTTGGGAGATCGGCTGTTGTAATTGGATTAATCCTCCTGGCACTGAGCCATTGGGCTCTGCTAATAACCTGGGCTGGAACCTCCATTACTATAAAGGTGCCATGTGTTCTTTGTTCTCTCTTTGCCAACTTGTGACCAGCCTGCTTCACTCCAGGCCTAGAAATGTGGAAGGGCGCTGGAGAAACTGTTAGTAAGATGTGCACTGTTAAAAGGGTTTGGAGCATTTAATTAGTATCCCTTGTAGCATAGATTCACAGCTGCACTGAGTCAAGGAGTAGTGGAGCATCTTAGTGTCTTTTCCTTGATCATTGTATGTACCAGTTCATTGTGTGTGTGTGCACTACATCAGTTACTATTTCCCACACTTGCTTTCTGTAAATAAAATCCTTCCCCATTAAAACTGTGTCCTTGCCTTTGAGACCTCACAACACACAGGGGACAGGGTTTTAAGTTATTGGAACCTCTTCTGAGGAAGGGGTGACCTTTACAAGTGAGATGAGTTGCACCTGAACTGGAGGGGAACCATTATCCTGGCAAGGAGGGGTTTGCCAATGCTGTTGAGGGAGGGGAGATTAAACTAGATTGGCTGTGGAGTGGGAACCAAAGTGAAGAGGTAGTTAATGCACAAGTAGGGACAGCTGGTAGGGAGTTGTATGGAAAGATAGGCAGAGAGGGGAAAATTGTAGCCATTGCAACAGGGACAGAGTCAAATGTAACATACAGGGCTAAAGGTTTTGTATTTAAAGATACACAACATAAGAAATAGTTGATGACTTAATAGTACAGCGACAGATGGGCAGATATGAAGTCATGGCCATCATGGAGTTGTGGCTAAAGGATGGATGTCAGTGGGAGCTAAATGTTCAAGGATAGACAGTATATTAGTAGGATAGGCAGGTAAACAGAGGGGGTGGTGTGGTTCTGTTCGTAAACAATAACATTAGAAAGTGGTGACAGAATTAGAAGAGACAGATTCATTATGGGTTGAGTTAAGAAATGGCAAGGGTAAAAAAAGACACTGTTGGTAGTTGTCTATGGACCACTATACAGTAGCTGGGATGTGGACAACAAATTACAACGGCAAATAAAAATAGTGTTTCAGAAGGTCAATGTTACTGTAGTCATAGGGGATGCATGTAGATTGTGAATACCAGAGAATTTGTGGAATACCTATGGATTGCTTTTTAGAGCAGCTTATTGATGCGCTCACTAGAGGTTCAGCTGGGTTGAACACAAAAGTCTGCAGATGCTGCAATTATAATAAAAGCATGCTGAAATGTTGGAGGAACTCAGCTGATCTTCCAGCATATATAAGAGTCAAAGATATTTCGCTGATGTTTCAGGCCTGAGCCCTTCTTTGAGGAGTAAGCAGAATGAGCCAAGATCGGATGTTGTGTCATGCACCCTGGGTGATTAGAGAGCTTAGAGTAAAGGAACCATTAGGAGTGCAATTTGAGATTTAACTTGGAGAAATTAAAGTCAGATGTGTTGCTATTTAAGTGGAGTAAAGGAAATTACAGTGGCATGAGAGAGGAATTGGTCAAAGTAGATTGAAAGAGGACACTAGTGGGGAAGACAGCAGAGCAGCAATGGATGGAGCTTGTGCAGTTAATGAGGAAGGTGCAGGATAAATACAGAGCAAAAAATAGTAAATATTTGAATGTAAAATGCCACAGTTGTGGTTGACGAGAAGTCAAAGCCAAAAAACTTGTTGATGGTAACTTAAAAATTCATAAACAGTAAAGATGAACTGTGGAAGTAGGCCAGAAGTAATATCAAAGAGGAGGCAAAAAGCTTCTTCAAGAATATAAAGAGTACAGTTCCCAAATTTGTTCGAATACTGTGATGTTATTTCTTAAATTGTACGTTATTTTTTCCAATGGAATACATTTATTCATTTCTATGTAACATTGCTGTATTCTCAGGCTATCTTCTAATTTCCAGGTTGACATAATACATTTTTTTTGCTACAGCTAAGGCTATCATTAATAAATCTTTTTTTGTGCTCCATCCAAATCGAGTCCAAGTTCTTTACACTGTTCTAAGTGGATGCCCTCCAGTACTGGATTTGTGGCCTTTTGACTTCAACTATCCCACCGTGGGAATAAACCTACTCCCACACCTTCCAGCTTTTGAAATGTTTTAATGAGATCCACCCTCATTCTCCTAGAATCCAATGAGTACAGACCAAGAGTTGTCTAACACTCATCACAAAATAATCCAAATTTATGAGTAGAATGTTTGATTTGGAAAATTCATTAGTATGGGTTAATATTGAGTTAACTAAAATTGGTGAGAAGAAGAAGGAGCAATTTATTTATAAATGGAATTCAAAATTACTATTTATTTATAATTCACCTATTTTGAAACATTTAATTGAATTATAGAGTATGATAAATGAGGAAATAAGTAGACAGGAAAAATTTTCAGGTTAGACATCCTTGTATCAGAATAAACATTTTTATTTTACTCTTAATAATCAACTTTTGAAAAAATGGGATCAGCAAGGAATTAAAACTGTATAAGACTGCTATGAAGCTGGTCATTTTATTTCCTTCCAAAGAATGAAAGAAAAATATGAAATACCACAAAGTTACCAAGGCAGTCAAAATTTGAAATTCTACTTAGGGAAGGCAGGAAGAAAAAAATTGTATCAGAAATGTATTCATTATTACAGAATAAAATGCCAAAGATAGATTTGCTTAAGTCTAGATTAAAGTGGAAAAAAGATTTGGGAATAGCAATTGATCAGGAAGATGGAAGAAATTTGTGTAAAAGATAGTATGACTAAGATTGTTAATGTAAGATATAGATTAGTTCATTATAATTTTATACATCGGTTATATTTAACTCCTGAAAAATTTAAGGGATATAATTTATTTTCTTCAGATTTATGTTTTAGATGTCATAATGAAGTAAGTTATGTTTTACATTCTACTTGGTCATATGGTACTATTGGATGTGACTTAAGGAGGTTTTAGAGAATTTTTTTAAGATTAAGTTGTTGGTGGAAACAACATTATTTTTATTAGGTAATGTTAAAATGTTGGGTTTGAAATTGAGATTAAGTAGGTATCAAATTGCATTTTTAAGATTAGCCTTGGCTGTAGCGAGAAAATGTAGAGTGATTAAATGGAAAAATTAAATGTATTTAAGTTTGCAATGATGGCATATGGAATTGAGATCATGCATTTCATTGGAAAGAAAACATATAATTTACATGATAATGATCTTTTTTATTGGAAAATATGGAGCCCTTATTTGGATTATATGGGTCTAAAGTTTTGAAATTTCTTTGGCACGTTGTGATGGTGTTACCCTATTCCGTGGCATTTAATTATATTATTGATGGGTGTATCTCCTTTCTTTCTTCTATCTTTGGGGTTGGGGATAGTAGGGAGAGGGAGGGGTATTGGGGTGTGAGGAGGAGGGATTTGGTATTTACCACATTGTTTTTTGTATATGAATTATTATATTTGAATGTAATGTGGCTCAAAATTTTAAATAAAGTATTAAATAAAGTTAGTTAAACATCATTGAATGATCCTTCTTACCGGTCTATGTATGACCATATGGTTGCCGGTTTTCTCCTTATTATTGTTTACAATGGAATTTCATGAGTAATGTTAAAGTGACTGACCTACAAAAGCCAGGTCCTTCCTTTGTTCTGATTGAGAGTGTTACATTTGCAATCATCCAGTTCCTTGGGATCTGAAGAACAGACAATTATGGCAATAAGTTCCACAACTTTGACCTTTATCTCCTTTGACGACCAAGCAAATTTTCTACCTGCTTGAGGCAACCTTTTGTTTAGTTCTCTTTTCTATTATTTAATCTCAGGCAATACCAAGATAATTCTTGGCTAGCCAGAAATTTGACAAAGTCGTATTCTTGGAAAAATTAATGCAAATTACTCTTTTAATTCCTCAGTGCAAAACACAAAAGTGCTGGAGAAAGTCAGCAGGTCACACAGCATCCATAGGAAGTAAAAAGGCAGTAGCTATTTCAGGTTCGAGCCCTTCATCAGAAGTGCTGAACATCTAGCAGATTCCTGAATAAAAAGGTGTGGAGGAAAGGGGAAGGAAGAGGAACACAGTTTCACAGGTAAGAGGCAATAGGTGGATACAGGTGGGAGGGTAGAAGAGAAAAATATGTGATAATGGGAGAGGGCAGACGGGCAAGAAAGATAGCTCTCTGATATGAGAAGAAAGGAAAAGGGATGGGGAGCTGGAGGGAGACAGACAGGCATATGGAAAGAGAGAAACAGGGGAGGGGGGGAATAATGTAAATTGGAGAAGTCAATATTGATGCTGTCTAGTTGGAGACTGCTGAGATAAATTATAAGGTGTTGTTCCTCCAATTTGCAGATGTCCTCGATTTGACAGTACATGAAGCCATGAACAGAAGTACTGATGTGATAATGGTATATAGAAATAAATTGGTGGCCACTGAGAGGTGCTTGCATTGGCATCAGGCAGAGCTAAAGTACTCAACAAAGTGATATCCCAATCTGTGTTCATTGTTACAGATGGAGAGAGCACCATATCAGAAGCACCCAATGCAGTAAATGACATCTTGTAGCCAGCTGCTACAAGCTATGGTTCTGCAGAGCCTATAGTGTAGGAGAAGTTATAGCTGTATGGAGGTTAGCTCAGAAAGAACACACTGTTCCCAGAAAGAATGACACGAACCCCAGTTGAGTGTAGTTATGTAATGGAGGATTAAAACCATGTACCCAGATGCTTTTTGCTTATGTGGAACTGACGACACTGGGTCCACACGCAGCTCACCTTACTTTCAGAACTAGCAGATGTAATTAAACTCAGCCATGGGGACTTATCTGAAGATACACTTTGAAATGGAATTCCACTGTGAGGCCCAGGGAAAGCAGTTGTCAAATGCAACACTCTGAAATTGACGAATTGGTCACAACCTGTCTTGCTCGAGAAGTTTTAATAAGTCTTTGTATCTACGAGATAAACCAGGAAATTATAACATCCTGGTTCCATAATAATTAATCTTCTAAATTGTAGAATGTAATGTTCAGTTTTGATTTTGACTGACAAATATTAGAAGGAGTAGGCGCATGATTAATTGTTTTTGGGGTATATAAGCCTGTGGTCCTGCTGCTGAAGTTTAGATTCTCCGAGGGGTGGGAACACCCCTTGTCAAGAAGGAAGAACAGCCAGAGTCCGAGCAACGTCCCGGTCGGGGGAGGTGGAGAAGCTGCTACCAGCGCCCTGACAACCTACTACAAGTGTGCAGTCGTTGCCTCGCTTCGGCAGTTGGGACCAGTCCAAGCGTTGATAAGTATAGTTGGGAATGGCTTGCATATTGTAGTGTGAAGTCAGCTTTTGAATTAGTAATAAACATTTGTATAAACTGAACTGCTCTCGGTGTGTGTGTCTATTTTCTTTCGGTAGCTCAAACACTGTGACCAATCTAAAATGAACAAAATGAGAGGTATAAGTTTACCCAAGACAAGTTAACACTGAGCTTTATTGGGCTCACACCTCTGTTTTTATTCTCAAGCTGAGGGGCATGGTCAAAGCCCCCTCAGTGCTGATTGGTGCTTTTGCAATCCGGTTTCCTTGATGGGCCATTTAGGCTCCTTTAATTGTGGCCAATTGGAGGGGAGTGCTCCAGGCCTTGTGCAGCCTGCTGGATCGTTGCGTTCGTCCTTCATTTTGTGAGGCACCCAGAGGGGGCTGTCACAATCTACAGCTTCAGTTGGAAAGAACTGTTTGGGGCCCTAAGCAGTGGTGAGGTAGGAAGTGTAAATGCAAGTGTAGCACTTCTTGAAGTCATAGGGGTAGGTATCAAGAGGTTGATTGGTGACAAGAGATGAATGGATGAGGGAATCACTGAGGAAATGATCCCTATGGAAAGTGGAGAGGGGAGGGAGGAGGAAAATGAGGAAGAGCTCAGGCCCAAAATATTGGTTGCCTTTTACTTCTTATGGATACTGCATGACCTGTTGGTTTTATTCAGTACTATGCAACTCCAGCATCTGCAGATTTTCTGACAACATTTTGTTACTAATCTAGCAATGGAAAATCTTTATATTCTCTCATTTGTGTCATTCTCATTCATGATCCCCTTCCTCTCTTTTTTTTAAACTTGATTTCTGTACTTTTGGTGTTCACTATAATTTTCTATTGTAATTTAAAGATGTCATCCATCAAAAAAGATAAACTTTGCATGCTTATCCTACACAAACTATCCTGTATGTTATCCATCTCTGGTTTTGATTGCCCAATGTGAAAATAATTTAAAAAACATTGAAAAAGAAATAAATGCATTAATGCTACTGTTTTTATGTTCCCATCAAAAAGTGGATGATTTAAAAAATGTGATTACATAAGTTTAACTTTGTTTTGAATTTCAACAAAGTTGCAAAAATTTGGGGTTAGTATTCAGAGCACTTTCCCATTCTGATGCTTGGAGATTTAGTTTTCTTTGTTGGGAATTTATAACATAATATTTATGGAATTGTTGCATGTGCAACTTTTAATACATTTCTTTTAAGTAAGTCATCAATTACATTGATATGAATTTAATGCAATAACCAGTGAGATGGTAGTAGAATGAAGAAGATACACCTTACTTTATCAAGATCTTTATGGGTAAAGTTGATTTATCTGTGCCTCAGATAAAATTACACGTTTTTTTGACAAGGAGTTGATGCTGAAAATCTCTTTGCCCAAGTTAACATGAATGGACAGAAAATCCTGCAAGGGCCACCTACTGCATTCAATCAAATCCTAATATCTAAAACTCCAAAATGGAAAAGAAAATGCACAGAAATATGCTCTCAGAGGTAGAAGATACTTATCCATCTGAGATTTCAGGAATTAAAAAAAAACTTCACAATCTCAGATTGCAAAAATGAAGTGATTTGTGCCAAGGTATTCTCTTGTCACATTTACAAAGTTTCCAATAGAAATGTTGAAAAATGTTTGTAGAATAACATGGGAAAATTGGAAAACAAAATTGTGATTACTTCATATTATGTGTTGGTAACTCAATATATGATTTGATATTACAGTGAAAAAGATGGATAATCATAGATGGAACACTTTGAAATACAGAACAGAGAAGCACTCAGGATTCATAAACATTAAATTTATTTTATTGGTCTGACACCCACTGTTTTCAGAGACAAAGATTTAATGATCAATGCTCCATGACCTATGTGAAAAGTTAAAGGAGGATATGAGTTTTAGTTACACTAATGATATTTTGTGGTGCTGGTGAAGAATTTTCCTTACTTCTCTGCTCCAGTGGGGATGACTGAGAGTTTTATTGATAGGTATCCTGCTAAGAAAAGTTTGAGAAATGGCTGGACTTTACTCTGCACTGATACTAATAGTTACTGCAGTGGGGAGCCAAAAGTTTTTTTTTCTGTCGATCGTGCTCTTTTGGTTACCAAGAATGTACCTGCTCATTGAAATCAGAAACATTTATTCTTTTCCCATATCTACATTTCCCACGTTCCTCCTTCCCCCTCTCTACCATCCTAATGGAAATCTGAATTTGCTGATTTATATTAGTGTTTGGTTAAATTAGGAGAGTGGGTGGCAACAGAAAACATAACCCCATTTTGAAATATAAGTGAGTGTTGTCACTATTGACAAACTAACAGTTCCAGTACTGGGACATCATAACATAGATTCTCAAATATCTCCCTTTAAGAAGAGAAGTATGCTGTCTGTTTTATCCGTCCTTATTTCAGGAAATATTTTCTTTCTTTGTACGTCTCAGTTTAGTGATTCTATGCTCTCCTGACTAGGTTCCCTCATTCTACCCTCAAAATATGAAGTTACACAAGTCCAAGCTTGAACCAAAATCTATAGACATCCATCAGCTTAGTCCCTACCAACACCTTTTGCCCCCAGGTTAAGCAACACATCACCTTTCACTATTTCATTGCATCTGTTCATTATCACACTCCATGTTATCACAGTCATCCTGAAAACAATCCAACATATCAGCGCTCTAACAACTATGGCCTCTTGAATTTAATTACCCTACCTTTTGCAGCCATCCTCTCTTTTGCTAAAATCTTAAGCTTTTGATTTACCTCTTTAACAAATTGTTTAGTCATCTGTTTGAATAACTCCTTCAGATTTTGTTTGCCACGAAATCTCTTGAAAAATGTATGAATAGAACTTGCTGCTATTATTCGCTAAGCTCCTAGATCTTGGTCTGGACCCTAGAAAGAGCACCCATTAATTTAACAAGTTAGCCTGTTACAAATTGTCAGTGGACTCACCACCTTTTCTTTATTTCAGACTACAGTACAAAACTCCAGAGATATCAGTTTAAGGTACAGTTGACAAGCTCTCTATATGTTCTCTGCAGTGCAACTTGGCACTCTCTGCAAGGAGTTAGTATGTTCTCCCCGTGACCCCATGGGTTTCCTCTAATTGTTTCATTTTCGTTCCGTGTGGCAAAGATGTGCAGGTTAATTAGTCACATAGGCTTAATCGTGGGACAGAAGGGCCTGTTGCTGTATCTCTAAATTTATTTGTGTTTGCAGAAGTACCATTGCTAACAATCAATTCATGCTCTGCTGTGAACATGCCTTTACAAGCTGTAACACAAAGGGTCATCTTACTGGCCAAACAGGAAATGCTTCACTGGTCAAAGTTCACTTCACCTTGTCAATCAAAATTAGAGAACATTACAGCACAGTACAAGCCTTTTGGTCGACAATGTTGCTTCAACCTACATAAAACTACTCAACAGCCTGAACATTCACTACCTCACATCCAGAAACTACTATTTTTCTTGCATCCATGCACCTGTCCAAGCATCTTTTAAATGTCTCTATTGTAGCATCACCACCCCAGCAATGCATTCCATGCACCTACTGCCTCTGTATTTAAAAAAAACTCTGACTTCATCCCTAAATTTCCTCTGCTCATCTTATAGATATGTCCTCTGATATTTCATACCATTGTCCCAGGAAAAAGTGCTGGCTGTCCACTCTATTTATACCTCTCATCATCTTGTAGACCTCTAATTCACTTCTCATTCTTCTTCACTCCAAAGAGACAGTTCAATAGATGCGAGGTAATAATTGCAGCTTTCTGATCAGTCGGTTCAATTAGATCTAAAATGTAAAATGAGGATCACATTTTACATTTCAAATAAGTGATTATGGTAGTCTTAATGCTCATCAATGAGAAGAGAAATTTTAACATTTATCTGCTTGATACCTGGTGGAGCAAAATTCAACAGGGATTTTATCTGAAGACTGCACCTGGCAATTGGAGTCAGGTGATTCAGGTAGTTGGATTTGAAAAGCTCAGATCAGCAGGAAGCTGATTGGGCAATGGAGATCTAGTGATCTTGTGACACAGGGTGGTATTAATTCATTTCAATTCAGCAATCTAGAGAGATGGTTCTATTTATTAGAGTTCCACACAGAACATGTACTAATGAGTAGGAAGTTTACAACTAACTAATTTTTTTCTACACTGGCAAATTTTCTTTTTCATATGAATGGCTATGTGATTAATTATCTCTGTAGCACTAGTGTGGGGATGCAGTCCTTTTCCAATGTCAATACCATTTTTATTATGAATTTCCAGTAAGCCAAATTGATCAGTGTGGTCTGTCATTCTGAGCTACACAATATGCAGAATGAAAAATTGAATATTGCCTTTAGATGCGAAGCATTCATGGTGTCACATAATTTTACAAGAGCATCTTCACTAGCTATATATTCAACACATGGAATAGCCTTGTGAGCTTTGAGTAGTTTGTGGTCAACAATTATTTTTCTGAGAATCTTCAAGTGTGTTCTTTGATCGGCTCCATAATAAGATACTTGGTACATCTGCCGTTTATTGGATATCCTCAAACTCTTAGAACTTAGAAGTGTCAGATTGCTTATGTTTGTACATACTTTACATCCAAGTTTATCATCCTTCAAGTCTACCAGGAAAAAGTTTCAATTTTTTTCTTCCACATTTCTTCAGTTCAAACACATGAACAGGGATACAAGCCTAACTTTTCAGAACTGTATTCGGATCCGGTTAAAAAATGTGAACTAGAGGCAAGCGAAACACTGCTTTTGTCACTTTTATTGTTATCCCTATCAGTTTCTTTGTAGCAGGCAATGCTGCGTGCCTGGTCGTTGCTCACTCAACCGGGTGGCGGGGGGGGGGGGGGGGGGTAGGGGGGGGAGGAGGGGGTGCCGTGTGGTGCTGCGGGCTGGGTCGCAGTGCACTGAGGAGTTGGGTACTCACCTACAAGATGGCGTGGTGCTCCTGACATCTTTTCCTTAAGACATGTGACCTTCAGGTGAGTTGCAGGCATGGCATGATATCATGTCTGGTCCCAGGTGTTCGGACGGGACGGGATATAGAAGAGGAGGAAAATTTGAATAAAATGTCTTTGCTGACTAACACTGTGTCTGGTGAATTCATTTAGTAGCTTTATTGGAGTAGTCACAGCTGAAGTTAATGTAGTAGGTGTTCACCTGCCCCCTTTCTGGGCCGACCAGCCTCAAGTGTGGCTGAACCAAGCTGAGACCCAGTTCTGCCTTCGTGGAATAACAGCTGAAGAAAAAAAAAAATTGGCACTTTTTGGGGCACTGGATGCCGCTACTGCAGTGAATTTATTGGCCACTCCCCCCCCCCCCCCCAGGCAGAAAACCAATACATCAGGTTTCGGCAGTTCCTCCTGGACACCCTGGAATTACCAGGCATAGACAGGGCATGAAGCTTTTGTATATGGAAGGGCTAGGTGACAGGAATCCATCTAATTTAATGAATGAAATGCTCATGCTAGCAGATGGGCATTCCAAATGCTTTCTTTTTGAGACCTTATTCCTGGTGAAGCTCCTGGGTCACATCTCTATACCAATAGTAAACATGGATTTCAGCCAAGGCAAGAGTCTGCCCACATACAGCCCATGTTCTCAGCAGAGACATCTCCCATGCCCTGCACACCACCCATAGCTGCAGTTCAAACAAAAAGGGACGAACGTACTGAAAAGCACTGAGAATAGTGTTTTTACCACTGCCGATTTGTGCCAGGGCTCATTGTCTCCTGCCAGATAAACTACAGCAGGCCAAAGCACAATGACTGCCATGGAGGAATTGGGTATCATTCATCGTTCCAACAGTCTTTTGGCATCACCACTACACATAGTGTCCAAGAACACTGGTGGGTGGAGACCCTGCAGTGACTACCACAGGCTCAATGATATAACTATGCCCGACAGATACCCTAATACTGGATTTTGTTGCCCGCCTGCACAATTGGCATGTCTTTTCCAAGGTTGACCTCGTTTAAGGATATCATCAAATCCCAGTCCTTCCAGATGACCTACTTAAAACAGCAATTATTACTCCTTTCAGGATTTTTGAATTCCTCAGGATGCCATTTGGTTTGAAGAATGCCGCTCAAATGTTCCAGCAGCTTATGGATGCTTTGGGCAGGGATTTATATACTTAGATGACATCCTCATCGCCAGTCAAAATTAGCAAGATCACCACCTGCACTTACTCCACCTGTTCCAATGGCAGGAGGAATTCAGACTTTCCGTCTACACTAGAAAATGCCAATTTGACAGAATGGCCATTGATTTCCTGGGGCACAAGATCATGGCAGAAGGTGTGTTTCACTTATCCACCAAAGTAGATGCCATACGTGTCTTACCAAAATCTACCACGGTTAAAGGAGTGCAGAAATTATTTGGGCCCAGTGAATTTCTATCACTGTTTTATTCTGGCAGCCATTGACATTCTTGGCCCACTATTTCAACTCCTCACCACAAAACACAAAGAGGTTACTTGGACTGCAGAGCAGGAGTTTGCATTTGCAGCCGCCAAAGGGTGAAAAACTACAGCATGCTGTTGTGCAGAGGGACTTGGGAGTGCTTGTGCATGAATCGCAAAAGGTTAGGTTACAGGTGCAGCAGGTTATTAAGAAGGCAAATGGAATGTTGGCCTTCATCGCTAGAGGAATTGAATTCAGGAGTAGGGAGGTAATGTTGCAACTGTATAAGGTACTGGTGAGACCGCACCTGGAGTACTGTGTCCAGTTCTGGTCTCCATATTTGAGGAAGGATATACTGGCTTTGGAGACGGTCCAGAGGTTTACTAGGTTGATCCCTGGGATGAAGGGGTTGATTTATGATGAAAGATTAAATCGTCTAGGATTGTATTCGCTAGAGTTTAGAAGAATGAGAGGAGATCTTATAGAAACATAGGATTATGAAGGGTATGGATAGGATAGATGTAGGAAGGTTTTTTGAGCTGGCCGGGGAAACTAAAACAAGAGGACACAGTTTCAAGATTCAGGGGAGTAGATTTAGGGCAGAGATGAGGAAAAATAGATTTTTCCCAGAGAGTAGTGAATGTTTGGAATTCTCTAACCAGGGAAGTGGTTGAGGCTGCCTCATTAGATATATTTAAAATTCAGTTAGATAAATTTTTACATGATAGAGGAATTAGGGGATATGGGGAGAAGGCAGGTAGGTGGAGTTAGGTTATAAATTAGATCAGCCATGATCGTATTGAATGGCGGAGCAGGCTCGATGGGCCATTTTTGGCCTACTCCTGTTACTACTTCCCATTTTCCTATGTTCCTAAAGACACTCTGACCAATGCAGTAATGCTCGTGCATCCTAATCCCACTGTCACCCTGGCACTCACCACAGATGCCTCTGATACAGCGGTGGGTGCAGTTCTTGAACAGTCCTTCAACAGTCATTGGAAAACCCTGGCTTTCTTTAGCCGCCTCTTACGGCCATTGGAAATGAAGTACAGTGTATTTGATCGCGAGCTGTTGGTGTGGTACATGGCCATATGACACTTCTGATGCATTTTGGAGGGCTGCCATTTCACTGCTTTCATAGACCGTAAGCCACTCACTTTTACCTTTAGCAAGATATCGGACCCATGTTCAGCCAGGCAGCAATGCCACTTGTCATAGATTTCTGAGTTCACTATGGATGTGTGTCATGTCTCAGCATAAAACAATCAGGACTGTCCAGACTGGCAGTGCATCAAATCCAGGGTGGTGTCAATATCTCTGACTTGGCGAGTGCACAGGGCATGAACCCAAATTTTCAGGCATACAGAACTGCCATCACAAACCTATACATACAATATGTGGCACCACAACTAGGGAGGCCGAGACTGCTTTGCAATATGTCTATGGGCTACCCCAGGACGGTAGTCCCCGCATCTTGGAGACGGAGCATTTTTGACAAAGTTCACAACCTGTCCCATCCCTCCATCAGAGCAATGGTCAAGCTCATGTCATGGATTTAAAAAAGACGTGTATTGGGCCTGGACATGTACCCATTGCCAAACTTCCAAAATTCAATGGCACACCAAGGCACCTCTCCAGTCTTTCCCAACAGTGCACTGGTGTTTTGAGAATGTGCATATAGACCTGATAAGACCACTGCCAGTGTATCAGATACATCCTCATGGTCATAGACCGATTCACAAGATGCCCAGAGGCCATCCCATTGCCATCCAGCGATGCAGAGATGTGCACCAGAGCATTCATTGCCAATTGGATCCCAAGATTCGGAGTTCCCACACACGTCACCTCAGACTGTGGAACACAAATCATCTCTGCATTGTGAATTGCCTTTGCGTGCTTTTATGGCACACAACTGCATTACACCATAGCGTACCACCCACAGTCCAATGGTCTTGTTAAACGTTTCCACCGGCAACTTAATTCCACACTCAAAGCCTGACTCACCGGGCCCAACTAGGTAGTCGTGTTTCCATGGGTTCTGCTGGGAGGGTATACTGCCCCAAAAGAAGACATGCCAAATTTGTTCGCAGAAATGGTTTACGGTTCAGTTCTCTTGGTTCCAGTTGATGTTCACTTCTCATCTGACTCCTGCCCTTCTGATCTGGATGTGGTTCAGCAACTTTGACACCACATCACAATAAGAAAACAATTCCTACCAACTGGCATAGAACTTCCAAACAGCATGTGCTTCCATCCATCCTTGACATTGACTTTGTGTTCGTACATAGGCAGGCCCCAGGAGTGCCATTGAAATGACCATATGATGGCCCTTTCCATGTGATCAAAAAGGACCCAAAACCCAGCAGCAATAGAAATTCACCAAGACAAATTCACCAAGTTGTGTTTAATTTTCTTTAAACATAAAAACAGGATCAAATTTTAACTTATTACTATTAACTTAACCCCCTTCTAATTCTAACTGCACATGTATGTAATTTATATATGTTCAGGGAAGTTCTTTGATTCTCAGTCCAATCTCACTTCTCAGTCCTCCAAATTCATTGGTATCAGGCAATTATTATACTGTGCACAGAATTTAACATTTATGAACTTTTATTAGGCCCTGGTGCTTAAAGGTAAATGGCTACCACTCAGGAAGATTCTTGTTGGTTTCACAGAGAGAAGTTGGACATACACACATTGGACATACACACAAATTGATTTCCTCCAATCAGCCACATCAGTGTCTTGCCAAAGAAACGTGCCCCATCATGGGTTTTCCAAATGACAACCTCTTCTTCCAGGTCACCACAGAGTTCCTCTTGTTTCCCTTATTTCAGGAAAAACACTCTAACCAGCTATTTCCTCTTGTAAGGACTACAAGGGTTTTAAACAGGCTGAACTCAGAACTCATGACCCATCTTCAAAATAGGGTTTTCAGCAAGCCTGCCAGTTTGCCCTTTTGAAGCCTCAAAAGTCACTGTAGAACTCACTTCTCTCTCACTAAGAGAAATCCTATTTGTTCTTTCCACTCTCTTTGCTTTTAAAAAAATCAGATCCTTGAAAGATCTTTTATCAGCACTTGAGCTTGGACTCTCTATTTGCACCTGCATTTAAAATTCCTTCCAAAGCAGTTGTATTGCCTTTTGTAAAGGCACCAGTGGCTGCATGTCTGGCTTCAGCAAAGCTCTTGTATTTTAAATGAGATGTGAAGCTCCTAGAACGCTTCCACCAGCGTTGTCTCCGCTCCATCCTCAACATCCATTGGAGCGCTCACACCCCTAACGTCGAGGTACTCGAGATGGCAGAGGTCGACAGCATCGAGTCCACGCTGCTGAAGATCCAGCTGCGCTGGATGGGTCACGTCTCCAGAATGGAGGACCATCGCCTTCCCAAGATCGTATTATATGGCGAGCTCTCCACTGGCCACCGTGACAGAGGTGCACCAAAGAAAAGGTACAAGGACTGCCTAAAGAAATCTCTTGGTGCCTGCCACATTGACCACCGCCAGTGGGCTGATAACGCCTCAAACCGTGCATCTTGGCGCCTCACAGTTTGGCGGGCAGCAGCCTCCTTTGAAGAAGACCGCAGAGCCCACCTCACTGACAAAAGGCAAAGGAGGAAAAACCCAACACCCAACCCCAACCAACCAATTTTCCCTTGCAACCGCTGCAATCGTGTCTGCCTGTCCCGCATCGGACTGGTCAGCCACAAACGAGCCTGCAGCTGACGTGGACTTTTTACCCCCTCCATAAATCTTCGTCCGCGAAGCCAAGCCAAAGAAGTGTAAGTATCTGTTTGTGAAGTGACCTACATGAAACGCCCCACAATCTATCTCTTTTAAAGACATATTTATATAAAATATAATATAACCCATATCAGTACACTTTAGACATTGGGGGACATTCTCAACTATTTACTGTTGACAGACTCAAACCAGCACATGTGGACCCTACTACCCCTATTTACTGCCCCATCCCAGGAGATGAGGGTGTCCGCTTAAGGCGTGCGCAGCCAGTTAATCTCTTTTGGGCGATGATTCTGGGAGTGTGGTGATGGTATAGTGGGCTTAGTGACCACATAACACAATGGGCTGAACCATTGTCTGTGCGATTGGCCAAGTGGTCACGCAGCACTGTGGCCCTGCGCCACACACTCACCTGGACAGGGGAGGGGGAAGGCCATGTGGCACTACAGGATGGGTCGCAGCACACTGAGGAGTTGGGTACTCATCTCCAAAATGGCGTAGGGCTCCTGTTGTCTTTACTTTAAGACACGCAATCTTCAGGTGAGTTGTAGGCATGAGGTATCCGGGATTTAAAAGAGGAGGAAATTTGAATAAAGAATCTTTGTTGACTAACACTGTGTCTGGTGAATTCATTTAGTAGCTCTACTGGAGTAATCACTATGTCTTCTATGTATTCTTGTTACACTCCTCAGCTTGTTTACAAAAGAAAGAAGTTAATGTTGTTTGCTTAGAAGCCATAGAGTTGTTATTGACAAAAAAAATCGCTTATGTATTGGTGAAAAATCCACAGACCATCAGCCATCACAGCTGTAGTCTTACTAATGCGACTGAACCAGAGCAGACAGCAGGGCCTGCAGCATTTAACAATGATCCTAAGCAGGCATAAAAATAACAGAAATAAAGCAAATATTTTTTTTGCACCTTTAGCACTCTAAATTGGAACCAAGTAATCAAGTATTTAAGATTATGAAAGGGATAGACAGAGTGGATGTGGATAGACTATTTCCGTTAAGAGGAGGAAAGATTAAAACAAGAGGACATGAGTTAAGAATTAAGGGGCAGAGGTTTAGAGGTAACATGAGGGGGAACTTCTTTACTCAGAGAGTGGTAGCCGTGTGGAATGATCTTCCGGGAGAAATAGTGGCGGCGGAGTCAATTGTATTATTTAAGAAAAGGTTGGACAGGTATATGGATGAGAAGAAGATGGAGGGTTATGGGCATTGTGCAGGGAGGTGGGACTAGAAAGGGGTGTTTGGTTCGGTGCGGACTAGAAGGGCCTAATGGCCTGTTTCCGTGCTGTAATTGTTATATATGTTATATATATGTATATGTATGAGAAAAAAAAGAATGTCTAATGAACTATTGCTAAAGCCATAAATAGCACTGAATATTAGAGTCAAAAGTGATAGGTTGGCAACTCTGTCTCGTACCGTTCCTCTTGCAGAAATGGTTGGACAGGAAGTGTACCGTGAGTGTTGATACTCACAATATCCTCACATGTGCCGGGTATTACTGGATTTCGACCAGTACAAATCCTGTTTAGTTTTTAAATGTATAAAAAGTTAAAGAAGCTTAAACATTAACATAACTTATTATCATGTCGAGTGGAATAAAAAATATTGTATTTTGGAAGTGACAAGTATAAAAAGAGGACGAGAGGTTTGGAAATGCATTTCGCCTCGTTCGCTGCCTCACTAAATTACTCTTTTTTTCCCTATCAACACAAAGAAAAAAAGAGCCTCTTTATCAACCGAGGGGTTGATCTGCTATTAATGATAGTTGAAGTGATGTAGAATTAGCTTAAAGCCTAGAAATATTTGGCTTGATTTAAAAAAAAAATTATCCAGGTGTAGAAGAGGATTTTGGATGGTTACCTTAAATATTTAATTAAAATCAGACCGAAGATAAATGAGCAGTGAATTTTTCTTTCATTATTTTTGATTTTTAAACTTGGGTTTCAATGTTCATTCCTTGCTTTATATAGCTCCTACTTTGAATCCAATGGTCCCTATTGGAAAGAGTGGAAAAATGCTCACACCTTTGTATTTCCCAGCTTCCTAGGACAATGGATTGAGCAAGGAGGAATTTCACAAATACCTAAAAGACGGTCGCAGCTCCAGGATTTCACCAAAACAGACAAATATAGTAATGTTATTAGTGGTACTTTTGTCCCACTGGCTACTGCCCCCTCTACCCATTCCGCATCCCAACACTCGCTTCCATAAAATCCCCTGTATTTAATATCAGCCACTGTTACATTGTCCGCTAGTTAAAATTGCCTGCTTCCTTATTTTTCCTATTTTTTTTACAGAGGTGCTGGAGTGGCGCTCCAGTGAGCTCCTGTGGTGAATTTCTGCTAAGCTCTCAGTCTTCCCTTCGGCTAGCTTTGCCTTAATAACATTGGCTGTACATTATCTCTTCTGTTAAAGACACTCCCCTTAGGTATAACTGTGTATGTGCCCATTGTCTTTCTTTATTGTACCATTAGTTTCTGCTAATAAACTTGAAGTGCCAGTTGATGAAGTAGGCAAAGACGATGTAGTCAAACAATAATCATGGCTTTGCATCCTTGGGAACTGATATTAGTCCTGGATCTGTAGTGAGGGAGGTTGGACTTCTGGACCCGCTCCAAAATCGCCAAAGGAACCTCAGGATGGCCATCTGAATACTTACTAGGGGTCACAAGCTGGGGGGGTGAGCCCATCATCTTAGGCTCTCTCTGAATAGGGGTGTGAGGAAGGGGTGAACCAGGTGGGGCCAGATCTCTTAGGGGTACAGTGTCCGATACTAAACACAAAAGTAAAATCAAAAACAGTAAGATGGCACGCTCGTGAATAGAACTCTCAGCTTACAATTATGAGATCCAGTACAGACCTGGCAGGTTAAATGATCCCTCTGACGCATTGTCACGATCTGCTGCTGGTGCTCAGCTTGAGGGACTAAAAGAGTTCCATAGCAGATTGTGCCACCCAGGGTCACAAGATTCTTCCACTACATAAGGGCTAACAACCTTCCTTACTCCCTGGAAAATGTCAAAAAACTGACTAAACACTGTCCTGTTTGCACAAAATGCAAACTGCAATACTTTAAAGCTCCAGAGGCCACTCTCATCAAGGCAACCCGACCTTTTGAGAGCATTAGCTTAGATTTTAAAGGGCCGTTACTATCCATCAACAAAAATGTATATTTCCTTACTGTAATTGACGAATATTCAAGGTTTCCTTTTGCAATACCATGCTCTGATGTCTTGTCAGCGTTTGTCATTAAGGCACTTGACAGAATTTTCAGTATTTTTGGTTTTCCCAATTATATTCATACAGACAGAGGCTGTATGAGCGCGGAGCTGCGCCAAGTCCTGCTACGAAAGGGGATTGTCACCAGCTGTACCATGAGCTACAACCCACAGGGCAATGGGCAGGTCAAAAGGGTTAATGCTACAGTCTGGAAGACTGTTAACCTGTTACCCGGTGGCAGGAGGTGCTGCCTGAGGCACTACATTCTATTTTATTCTATAATTCTAAGGTCTTTATTGTGTACTGCAACAAATTCAAACACCTCATTAATGTATGTTTGCTTTTCTAGGAAATCAGGAACTGTGATGGACTGGCCAGCCTGATTACCTGAGCCTGGAACCGTGCTGCTGAAGAGCCACCCTCGGACACGTAAAACAGACCCTCTAGTCCAACCAGTTCAGCTACTGCATACTAACCCCAACTACGCTCATGTTAAATTCCCAGACGGGAGTACTGACTGTACCCCTAAGAAATCTGGCCCTGCCTGGTTCGCCCCTTCCTCACACCTTTACTCAGAGTGAGCTTGAGAGGTTGGGCTCATCCCCCCCCCCCCACCTCAGCCTGTGACCCCTAGTAAGCATTCAGATGGCCATGCTGAGGCTCCACTGCCCCATGCTGGCGATTCTGGAGTGGGTCCAGAAGTCTGACCTTCCCACGCTACAGATCCAGGTTGCAAATCCATGATTATTATTTGACTATATCGTTTTTGTCTACTTCATCAAATGGCACTTCAGCTCCAGCAGCACTGTACCCCTGTTCATGACTTTCTGGATGAATCTCTCATGAGGGACCTTGTCAAATGCCTTGTCATGTGACTTGATACCTGGGCCAGTCTCCAGCCCAGATGTATAAAAAGCTGCACATGTACTCAGCTAGACTCTTATTTCTTTATTACCTTAAGCCTGCTTCTGGCTGTGATCAGTGAGCAGTGTTGGAGGACCACATGTGAGGTGTGTGCCATACAGGATGGGTTGCTTGATTGTGGTACACACCTGGGGACCAGTGTGTTTGACCTAGTTCATAAACATTAAAATTTGTAGCTGGATTTAATTCCTTTAATCTGTGTGCTGTGCCTGTACATTGGGCTGGGGGAGGGTGGCAAGTTCTAAATACCATTGTATTTGTGGTTTAGCTACCTTGCATGCCATCGAGAAGAGTTTGCATGATGGTGTTCTGTCTAGTTTTGTGTTTGGTTCAGGTTGTAAATAAAATTTGTATTTTACTACAGTAGTAACGTGTCCAGGCTTATAATTCCTTGAACCCTTTGAATCTGTTACCTCAACCCTCACCACCACACAAAATCAATTGATTGAAGCCCCAAAGACTACAGATGCTGTTACTGTAGTAAAAGCACAAAAATGCTGGAGAAACTCAACAGGTCATGCTG
This sequence comes from Narcine bancroftii, assembly GCF_036971445.1. Lineage (NCBI taxonomy): Eukaryota > Metazoa > Chordata > Chondrichthyes > Torpediniformes > Narcinidae > Narcine > Narcine bancroftii. Next base: position 74,107,437 of record NC_091471.1, read on the forward strand.
TGTCCATAGAAGGAAGGAAGGAAGGGCTCAGGGCCAAAATATTGGTTGTACACCTTTACCTCCTGTTACAGGCCCAGAGGACTCCAAAACCCAGCAGCAATAGACATTCACCAAGACAAATGATTACTTTAAACAAAAGTTGCTTTTAATTTTCTTTAAGCAAAAAAACAGGACCAAACTTTAACTTATGACTATTAACTTAACTTAACCCCTTTCTAATTCTAAGCACATGTGTATGTAATGTGTATATGTTCAGGAAAGTTCTTTGCTTTAATAGTCCAATCACTCACTTCTCTCTTCTCTCAGTTCACAGATATCAGGCAATTCTTATACTGTGCACAGAATGCAGCATTTATGAATGTTCACCAGGCTTTGGTTCTTAAAGGTAAATGGTTACCACTCAGGAAGGTTCTTGTTGGTTTCAGAGAGATATTTGTTGCTTGTTAGACACATACAAACTGATTTCCTCCCATCAGCCACTTCAGTGTCTTGCTGAAGAACTTGCCCAATCATGGGTTTTCCAATTGATAACCTCTTCTTCCAGGTCACCACAGAGTTCCTCTTGCTTCCCTTATTTCAGGAGATACACTCTAACCAGCCATTTCCTCTTGTAAGGACTACAAGCATTTTGAACAGGCTGAACTCAACTCATGGCTCGTTTTCAACAAGCCTGCTAGTTTGCCCTGTTGCAGCTTCAAAAGTAACCTTTCCTCCTTATTTGTTCCTTTCTCTCTCTGCTTGTAAAATCCAAAACTTCTTGCAGGGCTCCAAACCCAATCCTTGAAAGATCTTATCAGCATCTGCCTGTGCATTGTTCCATTTGCACCTACTTCTGAAGTTCCTTCTAAAGCAGTTCCATTGTCTTTTGCAAAGGCACTGGTGCCTGAATGTCTCGCTTCAGCAAAGCTCTTGTATTGCAAATGAGATGTGAAGTGAGCTACACTAAACCCCACAATCTATCTTTTTTAAAACATATTTATGTATAATATAATATAACTTGTAATACTTCTATTGCTGAGTTCTTACAGCAATTTTATGTTTTTACTTTTATCACTAAATAAATTTTCTACTTTCAAAGGCTTGTCAATGGATTTTCTAATTGGACTAATATGACATATCATAAAGACTAAAAATGAACAAGATTCTCAGATTTCAGGTTTCAGATTTATTGTCAAGACATCATACATGACATCACATAAAACCCTAAGATTCTTTTGCCTGAGAGTGAGGCAGAATTACAACTTATTGGTAGTACAAAAAGAAACTGAACCCAATGTACATATCTAAACAAATAAAGAATTGTAAATTGTTAATAAATGTAAACAAACTGGCAGTATAATACAGAGAGAATAAAACAAATATATAAAGTGCAAAAGTAAGAGTCCTTAAGTGAGTCCCTGATTGGGTTTGTTAATGAGGAGTCTGATGGTGGAGGGGTAGCAGCTGTTCCTGAACCTGGAGGTCCTTGTTTTCTGGCACCTATACCTCTTTCTTGATAGCAGCAGTGAGAATAGAGCATAAGGAGGGTGGTGTGGATCCTTGATTACTACTGCTCTTTGACAGCAGTGTTCTTTGTAGATGTTCTTGATGGTGGGGATGGTTTTGCCAGTGATGTCCTATCTTTTGCAGGGCTTTACACTCTGGGTTATTGGTGTCCAGGTGGTGCTGCAGCCGGTCAGCACGCTTCCCACCACACATCTGTAGAAATTTGACAGGGTTTCTGGTGTCATACCAAACCTCTGCAAAATCCTGAGGAAGCAGAGGCGCTGACGTGCTTTCTTCATGACGCCATTGGTGTTGGGTCCAGCAAAAATCCTTCAAGATAATGACTCCCTCTCCACCTCTGATCCCCCAATGATCAAAGGATCATACACCTCTGGTTTTCCCTTTCTGAAGTCGACAATCAGCTACTAAATTTTGGTGACACTGAGGGCAAGGTTGCTGTTTTGCCATGTACCCTTCCATTCCCAATGACTAATGACAGCTCAGGAGACCAAACTTATATCCATATTTTAAAAATTTTAAATGTAGACACATCATGGTAACAGGCCTCTTTGGTCTATGAGCCTGTGCCAGCCATTTACACCCAATTGACCTCCACTCCTGGTACATTTTGAACGCTGGGAGTGAACACAAACCCATGGGGAAAACCCACTCAGACATGGGGAGTATGTAGAAACTCCTTACAGGCAGTGTGGGAATCGAACCCTGGTCCTTATCATTGACACTGTAACAGTGTTGCACTAACCGCTATGCTAACTGTGCCACCCAAGTGATGCTGTTCCCGTGTGCTCTCAAGTGATCTTTTTACATGTGTAAAATTAAACAGAGTTTAATAACCCTGATTGGTTTAATAAATAGTATGTATTAAAATATTCTTTTCTTTGGTGCTTCAATTAGAAATTGAAATGTTAAGTACACATGAAGAAAGATACTTTCTTTCCAATCTCCATCATCCTGTGGATTTGCAGTTTTGCTGTTATCTCCTTCCTTGACCTTAGTTTGCTTGTCTTTCCTTTAGACCCACATTTAAATTCTAAACTGATTCAGTTCATGCCACTGTTAACCTTTGGTTCAGTTCTCAGTGATAAATTCTTCATTGAGTCCTGGAGTAGTCCCAAAGGTACTGATTACATTCGAGGCCATGCACAAAATAGAAGGCTCCCAGGGTCTGGGTCAGGATCTCTGCTGTTTCCCAAATTAAGTACTTAAAATCTCATTTAATTCATATTGGGATACTGCCTCTTCTCCTGGGAAGTTGGAGTTGGTGGTGGTGGGTGAATTATGATTTGTGCCATTTTGACACATGAATATTGTACTATAATGTTGATTTTATGTTCTTAGTTAGAATCGAGAATACTTAGACTCTTGCTTATTGCATATTTGCGTGTCATCAAGAAGTTGTTGCCAGATCCTGCATTCGCATTATTCAAGAGGTTGGCATATTCATTTCTTTTTCTCTACCAAAATATCTCGTATCATCCAGTGCTTTTAGTTGATCTCAGAATCTTTGTGAGGAAGGAGTGATCCCATAGGTCTGCTCCTCAGGTTGTTGCCTAATTCTTCCAGCTAGAATGCTGTGGTCGGGTGTGAGGGACATCTGTCACCCCATTAATCGCTAGGGATGATTCGGCTGATCAGGCTGGCTCAGCGCTCGGTCGCAGAGGATGGCCCCCTAGAAGAGGACCGCTCTGCCAGAGGACGTAACTCCTCTTTTGCTAGTCTAAACCATAGAATGCTGTGGTCATGTAATTCTCTGATATTAACTGAAGCATTCTTAACTATCTGTCCAAGGTTCCATGGTTTTCACCATCCACACCACACTCTGTGGTGGTCAGAATATATGGGACCAGCTCGGTATGTGGACTGGTGATACTAAGACCTGGCTATTTAACTGCTCCATTAATCCAAAGGCTCTTATTGCTTTTGCCAACTTTCCATCTCCTTATCACATCCAAGTGGGCCAACATTTTCTCCAGCTAAATATTGGCTTGTTGAAAGCAATTGAATTTGGTTACAGATCATTTTGGCTGTTAATATTCCGACTTGAGTCAGGAAGAATGGAGCTGCAAACTGTATAACGTCTTAGCAACTTAATCCTCAGCTTCTATTCCTTACTGCCTGCATTTTCCCTCAGTCCCTCATGCAAATTGAGCCTCCATCATCAGTTAATGTAAAGTTTCCCCTCTGACTGAAAACTTCACTCCCAAAGTAATTCAAATGTTGTTCCCCAAATATATCAGATTTCATTACACACCATTTTCAATCCACCTCAGCTTCAGCAATTTGACAACAGAATTATTTCATTTGATTTCAAATCTATTCATAGCTACCTTGCTGTAATTTAACGCTTTCCTCCTCTCTTCTACTCCAAAATCTTTGCTTTCCCTGGACCTCTTCACCATTATTTGCTCAGATGATGAGAATGATCTGAAAGTTTATTGTCATATACATAAGGATAATATACAGATGCACCAAAATTCTTACTTTCTGCATCCACACAGGCATGTAAGAATCAAAATGATGATTGTAGAAATGAAATTACTACAATATTCCCAAACATAAAAAAGTGACAATGAATGTAAAAGTTTAGTAAGTAAATATTTGTTAAAAACACAATGTTGGAGAAACTCATCTGGTTGAACATTGTGCTTTATTTCAGATTTATAGTCAGAGTACATAACATGACATCACATACAACACTGAGATTCTTTTTTGATGGAGTTGCAGCACAATTACCATTAACTGGTAGTGCAAAAAAACCTGTACACAGCGTCGACATGTAAACAAGCAAAAGAACTGTAAACAGATAATGAATGTAAGCACACTGCAAGACAGAGAGAACAAAAAGAATATCAATAAAGTCCTTAAATGAGTCCCCGAGTTTGTCATTGAGGTGTCTGATGGTGGAGGGGTAGCAGCTGTTCCTGAAACTGGTGGTGTGGATCTTGAGGCATCTCTACCTCTTTCCTGATGGCAGCAGCAAGAACAGAGCATGTGCTGGGTGTTGTGGGTCTTTGATGATTGCTGCTGCTCTTCGATGGCACCATTCCTGTAGATGTACTTAATAATGGGGAGGGTTTTGTCTGTGATGTCCTGTATCTACTACTTTTTGAAGGGCTTTACGCTCAGGGGTATTAGTGTTCCCATACCAGACCACGATGCAGCCGGTCAGCACAATTTTGACCACACCTTGTTGGAAATTTGCCAAGGATTCTGATGTAAAACATGAAAGTCTGCTGACATTGTGATTGAAGTAAAAACACAATGCTGGAGAATTTCAGTAGGTCAAGTAGTGTACTTTAAATAGCAAGGATAAAGATACATAACTAATGTTTTGGGCTTGAGCCCTTCATCAAGGTATGAACAAAATGTAGGCAGGCACCCAAACAAAATGGTAGGGAGGGGGAAGGGTAGTAAGTAAATATTCACAGTTTCAGTTAGTGCAAGCAAAAAAAGTGACCATTCAATGGTGCAGATCGATCTTTTGGTGGTCCTGGTGTATTTTATGGTTATGGCTGGGGTAGTACAGAGATGTTCAAGAGCCTGATAACTATTGGGGAAAGAAAAAACTATTATTGATACCGAAGTGCAGGGCTTCAAGCTGCTACCCCTCTACCATAAGACTCCTCCACAAAAATTCAATCAGGGACTAAATTAAATGAGCTTACCTGTGCACTTTATTGATTTTCTTTGCTCTCCCTGTATTGCACTGTCAGTTTGTTTACATTCATTATCCATTTACAGTTCTTTTTTATTGTTTACATGTTTACGCTATGTGCAGTTAATTTTTGGACTCCCAATTAGTGGTAATTCTGCCGCGCCTGCAGAAACAAGAAATCTCAGAGTTGTATGTGATGTCATGTATATGTTCTGACAATAAATATGAAATCTGAATCTGAAACCTAAAGGTAACAGTGAGAAGAGATTATGACCAGGGTGGCTAAGATACTTTATGATGGTGGCTACCTCTTGACGTAATATCCCACATGGATGGCTTCAGTGGATGGGAGGTCAGTGGATGGGAGGTCAGTGGATGGGAGGTCAGTGGATGGGAGGTCAGTGGATGGGAGGTCAGTGGATGGGAGGTCAGTGGATGGGAGGTCAGTGGATGGGAGGTCAGTGGATGGGAGGTCAGTGGATGGGAGGTCAGTGGATGGGAGGTCAGTGGATGGGAGGTCAGTGGATGGGAGGTCAGTGGATGGGAGGTCAGTGGATGGGAGGTCAGTGGATGGGAGGTCAGTGGATGGGAGGTCAGTGGATGGGAGGTCAGTGGATGGGAGGTCAGGGCCATTGATGGACTTAAGTAAAAACACAGAAATGCTGGAGGAAATCAGCAGGGTCCATAGGAGGGAAAGGTTATATAACTGATGTTTCAGGTCTGAGTCCTTCAAGATATGAGTAAAGAGCAGGCAGATGTTTCAAATAAAACTGTTGGCCACTTTCTCCAGCCCTTTATGCTCCTGGACCTTTGTGATTTCAAACCAGGTGATGATACATTCAGTAGACATCCATGGATGGTGCTTGACCCATCGAATCCTTCCAGCCTCTGAGAGCTTTCTCTAAATTCTGCCATCTTCCAGGTTTCCCTTCAACCAGGCCTTTTGTTCCTTGAAATGCAAAGAACTGTGGATATAAGTGAAAAAAGGTACCGAAGAATAGTCAGTATCTGTAGTAAATGAAAACAAATTCTTGGTTCCTGTTAGATCAATTACTTTTATGGTTTCTGCCTTCTGACCTGTCTGGCTACTTTTACCTCCTTATGGTCTAAATTAGCTCAAATGGCCATATTGTCTGTTCCTTGCCTTAAATACTGTTTCAAGTGAAGAGGACCTAGAAATATGAATCACTGCTTAAAGCCATTCTTTATCAATTAGGGTGGAAGAATATCAATATTTCAATTAGAATTCCCATGGAAAGCTGGGGGTAAACTAAGGAAATAAAGAAACAGGGGAAATGATCATTTCACTTTTCAATATTTAAGAGGGAATCAATCTTATGATCATTTACAATTTACTAAAATGGTTGAATCTTTTCTTGACTAAATCAGGAAAGAATCATTTTCTTCACTAAAATGTAAATCCAAGTAATAATGTCTAAAACATACTTCTGATCTGTGCGGAAATTGTTGAAAGACTATAATAATTGAAGGGTCCAGATGGTGCTGTAAAACAGGGAAACAAACCTTGAGTAGTTTATCAATGTCATCTGAACCTCAAGCATACCATTATATCATGGAAAAGCTTTCCAACTTTCACCATTCTTTCTTATATAAGCTGGCTGAGATTTATTTGGGAAGTTTAATTTAATTTTCAGCCAGCTGCTTTTTTTGGCCATTGGTCTGTGTCATAGTGGAGAGCAATAAATAGCAGATTCCCAGAGCTGAGGCAGTAATTTGGATTGCAATGGTTACTTCCCAGCATGAATGACCCATATACAGAGGATAGATGTACCATGCAGCCTGTCAGGATGCTCTCCAAACACACAGTTGTCAGGAATGAGGTTATCTGAGAGAAGTATGTATGCAGCACCTCTGAGCTCAAATGCTTTCTATTCCAATAGTTAATAAATACACTCTTACTGAAAAGATCACAGCAATCCTGTGATTTCTGGTACTTTATTAAAAATATATATATGTATGAAAAGAAAATCTAAAAAAATGCAACTACAACCGAGATAATTAAACTTCTTGGAAGAAAAATTGCAGAGCCAACAAGTAAGACCATTCTTTATGGATTTTGGGAATACCTTGGAAAGGCTGTAACAGGAGGCTTGTACAGCTGTGTGATTTTTGGAGTTGAAATTGTTCAACCATCACTAAGATCCCAGGTGAGAAGATCGTGATTGCTTCAAGTGGGGGACACTTAAGCAAATACTGTAGTCTTGAAAACAAATCAGTAGAAAGTTATGCTTGATCCTCATTTGACAAATGATCTCTTCCATGATTCTTTAATGGCTCTTGACCTAACTGAATAATCTAATCGTAGATTCACAGATCTATCTTTAGATATTGCAGATGCTTCCATCAGGGAGAGGAGAGCATAGTGAGTCTTCCCTATATTTTTTTGTGTTCTCTTTATACCTTTAAGGGGGAGTCACGTGTGTCTTGATAGGTTTATTGTCCCTCATTTGGAAGTGTTTAGAATCGGAGGGAGAAGGTGTTGGTGTGAATGAGGGAAGAATAAAATAGATTAGGGTAGCATTTGTGTAAACATGGGTTCTTGATGATCAATGTCGACTCAGTAGACTGAAGGGCCTGTTTCCTTGCTGCATCTCTGCATGGCTCTGACAAAATTGTTCATCAGTCTTATCTGCCCAGTGTCTTTCTTTACAGTTATAAAAGCTTGACAGAGATTGAACAATTTCCATCTTTGGCGTCTCTCAAAAAGAAATCATCAAAGAAATCCTTGAGAAAATTGGCACAATGGCAAAAAAGATTGTTGCATTTCCTTACATCTTAATGCCCTTGTAACAGAATACTCAAAACTGCAGCTGGACTGAGATTTTGCACAAATTAAGTATTATCTCCATGATTTTCAATTCAGTGATAACCACAAAAGTAGGATTATTTTTGTAATCTTAATGGGCAATCTACTTTTACTATTACATATTTAATTACCTTGTGTTCCTCAAGGTAAAGTTCCTTAGTTCCACTTTTTCTGATTCTGAAATAAAATTGTACCTCGGAATCCGATTTCTTCCCACCATTCAAAAACGTATTGGGGTGGCACGGACAGGTGGGCCAAAACGGCCTGTTAATGTGCTGTATGTCTAAATAAAAAAAAATTGTGCAATGAGCCCATTTTTACTGCCAATGTTTCACAAATTTGTCTTTTGTTGTTGACTCTTCACTTTGCTTCATTATTTAGGATTTTTCAAATGGCACCTTCTTTCTTGAAGTCACATGTGCTGCTCACATTAAATTCCTGTTCCTTGCCAAACTTTTATTTTCCATTAATATCTTCTGCAGTTAATACATAGCCCTCATTCACCTGCAAATCTTCACCCAAATTCCCTGCTATTGTTTAGCCATCTACTCTCATCTCAGTGAAATCGCCTTGAGTCACTTGTGCCTTATTCTTTATTTTAATTTATTTTTTAATTGAAGTTTAAACAAATATTTCCAAAATATATATCTCAGGTATTATACATATATATCATATGTTCATATTTGCCATGATCTTCCATGTAATATTTATCTGAGGCATACACTTAAAGAGAGAAGAGGAAAGACAGAACAAAAAAAGGAGGAAACTGTATACAATTAGCCAGTGATTTTTTTTAAACAACATAATCAGTGATTTGTAAGAATAAGGTCAGGCCTATGTAGTGAAACAATTTTCCCCAGTACGAATCAAATTGTTCCAACATATGATTAACATTTGATAAAAGACCCTTATAATTTCCTTTCATGCGTTTAAAGTTGGGCTCTCTTGTGATAAACATTTCCTGGTAAGAGTCTTTTTACAAGCCACCAGCAGTATATTCATTAAATATTTATCTCTTTTCAACCATTCTTCATTTCAACAATATATATTGTCTTACTTTCTAAGGATATTTTACATCTAAATAGATCTTGTAGTGCATTGTGTATCCCTCTCTGATAATCTTTGATAACAGGGCAGTCCCAAAATATATGGTAATGGCTTGCATTTTGATTTCCACAATTTCTCCAGCAAACAGGGTGATACTATCATAATGGGATTTCTGAGACAGTGTAATAAAGTATCTTATCAGGTTTTTCCACCCAAACTCCCTCCAGTTCTGTGAATTGGTCACTTACATTGATACAACCATATTATTGTCCATTACTGATGTAATGGACAATAATATGGAGGTATCTGAATACTCAGATATAATTTTCCCTCATTCCTTTTCCCATTTTGTTTTAATGTATGAAGTCTAGAGTGATTCAATGAATGGAATAAAATGTTATCAAGATATATATGGCAAGGCAAAAGGCCTAGAGTTCATCTTCAAACTTTGCAATTAGCCAAGGAAGAGGGAGGATGGGGCCTATCTGCTCTTAAAGATTATTATTTTGGAGCTGTGATAGGCTGGTGTAACCCATCATATGATGCTCAATGGAAACATATTGAAGATAGGATACTTTAGACAATAGGTGCAAGAGTAGGCCATTCAGCTCTTAGAGCCAGCATCACCATTCACTGTGATCATGGCTGATCATCCACAATTAGTACCCCGTTCCTGCCTTTTCCCCATATCCCTTCACTGCACCATCTTTAAGAGTTCTATCTAACTCTTCCTTGAAAGCAACCTGAGAATTGGCCTCCACTGCCTTCTGAGGCAGAGCATTCCACAGATACACAACTCTCTGGGTGAAAACGTTTTTTCTCAACTCCATTCTAAATAGCCTACCCCTTATTCTTAGTCTGTGGCCTCTAGTTCTGGACTCCCCCAACATTGAGAACATGTTTCTTGCATGTCCAATCCCTTAATAATCTTAAATGTTTCAAACAGATCCCCTCTCATTCTTCTAAATTCCAATGTATACAAGCCCAGTCACTCCAATCTTTCACATATGACACCATCCCAGGAATTAACCTCGTAAACCTATGCTGCACTCTTTCAATACCAAGAATGTCCTTCCTCAAACTTGGAGACCAAAATTTCCCACAATACTCCAGGCTTGGTCTCACCATGGCCCTGTACAACTGCAGAAGGTCCTCTTTCCTCCTATATTCAACTCCCTTGTTATGAAGACCAGCATGCCATTAGTTTTCTTCACTGCTTGCTGTATCTGCATGCTTATTTTCAGTGACTGATGAACAAGGACACCTAGATCTTCTTGTACTTCCCTTTTTCCTTACTTGACACCATTCAAATAGTCATCTGCCTTCCTGTTCTTGTCACCAAAGTGGATATCCCCACATTTATCCACATTAAACTACATCTGCCTACTTACTCAACCTGTTCAAGTCTTTTTACGTTCTCATAACATCCTCCTCACATTTCACACTGCCACCCAGCTTTGTCATCTGCAAATTTGCTAATGTTTCCATCCCCATACAAGCAATTTTGTCTGATACCAATCCACAAAGATACACAATAGTATTGATAAGCCATGGGTACTCCATGGAGACGCTTCAAATAAAGAAAACTATTATAAAAGAATATAAACTAGAGTGAGATATTGCAATTCTTAAATAGTATGTGTATGACTCAGATTACATTGGATGCTAGATTTAAGGACTGGATAGCTAAAGGAATAACAGTTCTTTGAAATAGAACAAAAGAAGGAATACTATTCAGTTTTGAAATGCTTAAAGAGAAACATATTAGAAAAACAAGACTTTTATCAGTTTATGCAGATCCAACATTGTTAATAGGAGAGTTAAAAATATAATCAAGGCTAGAACATATACGATGGAACTATTTAGAAAAGCATATAATTCAGATAATGGTAGTAAAATCATTTCAAGCATATATAAGAATCTGTCAAAATTTAAAACACATTTGTGCCTTTTTCTTCTGACCCAGTTCCAATGTTTGGAATTCCAATGTCCTTTATGTCAAGATTAGGCTCATGATTCCATTCTTCAATGGAATCTTCATACATCAAGACTGTGCTTCTTTGTTCTGGATTTCTCGTAATATTAAATATTGAGTATCTACAATGCAGAATCTCTTCAACAACCTTTCATTGCACATTTTTTCCTGACTGTTACATATCAGTTCTGTCGTCTGTATATTAAAAAAAAAAGTACTAAAGTTATTCTTCTTGGAAGCCTAGTTCAGTTTCACTTTATAGTCTATAGCTGTGTGGAGTTTCTACTTCTGGGAAGAGAGGAACTTGAAGTTTCAAAACAATCTAGTTTGATCAAAATCCTGAGGCTACTTAAAGTAGTAATAGCTAAGACAGCTAAATCCTTTGTGACATTAAAAAAATTATTGAGTCATGCTTGGATGATGCACTGCAGAGCATTTTAAAATCCCTCAGATTATGCGATGAACTTTATAAAATCTGATGTATGTTTATATCTGGCAAAAAAAACAGTAAACTTTGCAATAGTAGGAGGAGCAAGTCATTAATCAGTGCTTTGTGAAAGCTCCCAGCTATTTCATATGTGAAAATATCTCCAATTGAATCCAAAGTCTTTGCACTCTGGGATCTCAAATGGCACTGTTTCTACTCACAGAGTTCATTCATTCAGTATCTTCATGAACATTACTTCGATACAAGCTGTAGAAAAGCTCATAATACTGAGTGGATTTGAAAATGTATTCTTCGTAATGTTATGAAAGCATATTTATATTTTTTAATATTATGTAAAAAAGGCATATGGTAGTTAATGACAAAAACAAATGCTGCAGATTTTGAAATAATTTGGTAATTCTACATCGTCCAATCACAGTTTCATTTTTCTACATTCTGGCTAAGGTTTTCAAAATGACTTCCTGCAGCCAAAAGGTATTTTTTCCTCTATACTATTCATTGCTATTGTTATAGAGTTCTGTGTTGTGTATTGGCCTATGTGTTGTGTGGTTTTATGTTAAAAAGTGACAGTTTGCCTTAGAGAGCCAAGGTGAAGGTGGACTGCTGAGAGAGTGGGAGACGGACTGAGCATGTGCAGAAAATGATCTAAAAATTTCTGGACTTGAATGATAAACCACCACTGGGGGTGCTGTGGAGTGGAAGAATGCTCAGAGCATGAATCATGGTTTGGAGGACAGTTTAGAATGTTGGGATTTCAAAAAGGATGAACATTCCAAAGGCAGCCAGAAGGATTCGGACCAAACCAGTTGTTCCACTCTCTGCAAGCAACACAAGACAACTTGAAATTTTGTGCTTTCTCTCTCTCTCTCTCTCTCTCTCTCTCTCTCTCTCTCTCTCTCTCTCTCTCAAAGATCTTTTGGCATTAGTTTACCAAACAAACTGAATTTTGTTTATGATCTTTGCTTCAGTTGAGATTGAAGTTTTGTGAGTCTTGTGTGTTTTATGTTTGTTTTGTGTTTAAGTTTTTCTGTGGGCTGGTTGGAAATATAACTGCTTGAATTAGAGCAGTTATTTCAGAGACTGGTGCACAAGAGTGAGTTTGGACATGCCACTGTAATTTATCTGGGTTATGTGGTAGGACAGGGACAGGTGGCACCAGTTGGAGCGAAAGTATTGGCTATCACTGCATTCCCTATACCCGGTAATAAGAAAGCTCTTCAGAGATTTCTAGGTATGATTGGCTACTATCATAGACTTTTTAAAAACTTTGCAGAAATTGAACTCCCATTAACAAAACTACTTGGAAAGAAAGAAAAATGTATCTGGTCAGATGCATGTCAGGAAGCATACAGGCTTAGACTTTAATTGCATATGTTATATTTAGGCTGGGGAATTTATTAGTTTTACACTGTTATGGAAATTTGCATAGTAACCAGTGGGCATTGTTATAAAAGGAGGGATTTTGAATTAAAGTTTGAAGGTGAATTTAACCCCTGTATGATATTCCTTCTTTGTGGTTGCTGGTTTGATCTTGTAACACTATGCATCTTTGTCCATCCAGAAATGAGATGCTGTCAATGTCAGACTAATGGTCTCTGTCACTGTTATTTTATGGTCAGCCAACAGTTATCACAATTCACAGGGAAATAAATGGCCATTTTTTAAAAAAATGCTGAATATCTCACCTCTGCAACAGACTGGACCTATGTCAGCATTTCTTCAAGGAACTAATGCATTTTTCTTTCAGTCAAAAATAATTGGAACAATCAAACAAACTCAATTTACATGCATTGTATTGTGCACATCTGTGCATGTTGCTTTCCAATTTAATTTTAAATATTATTTTTCCAATTTTCTTATTGAATCTATCACTGCCAGCCTGGGAATGATCTGGTTCAGATCATTAACATGCTAAAGTCATCTCTATGTGTGGTTATCTCTAAGGATGTTGCACATGGTCACCGTTATTAGCTCTTGAAATTTTGATCGCAGGTCCTCAGGCTCTTGGCATCACCTTGTAAAGTTGCACTATTGGGGATGTAAAATGCAGAAATAAACTCCCATAACTGGGAGTCCTACAGATTAAAGGGAGGCTCAATGGCATCATGAGGAGTGACACATATTTCTCGAGATATCAGCATGTCTGTTCCCTTCACCACTTCTTAACTGATGCTTGTCAATGAAATTCAATTTTAGAAGATTCAGAAGAATTTCTCAGACCATGATGCAAAGGACTTGGCATCTCCTGCCTTGGGCAACTTCTGCCTTGATCATTTTTGTTCGAGAAAGTGTATGGATATAGGATCGACTAAATGAGAATGGTTAGGTTATCATTCTTTACTAACCTGCTCACTTGAACCTTCTCTTAACTAAAGGTTTTCCAAAACTCAACTAGTCGCATCTTAAATACAGATGATGTTTATGTAAATCAACATTGAAAATCGTCCTAGAAATTCTTTGATTTTAAAAATCTCATTTTTATTTTCAAACCTTGATTATTCTAATTTTCAGTGGTTCATTCAAATTCCTTTTGTAATTTCTGATGAACTTTTTTTTCCATTTTCACTGCATCTTGGCTTTTTAACCTTGCACCTTCAAACGTTTTGTCATTTAATTTCTCCTGCTTTCCACTTTTCTCTCTTTACAACTCTCAACCTTTTCTGCTTCATAAAGCTGCATGAATCTTACTATTCCTAGCTCCGGAGAAAGGTTGTCAATCAGAGACACTAACTCTATTCCTCCAACCACAGATACTGCCAAAACTGCATTTTAACAAAATTAGCAGTATTCACAGTATTTTATTGTTTGCAGTTAACTCTCAATTCTTTCTCAGTCATAAATTTTGTGGATGTAAGATCAAGGCTGATATAATTGTATGGACTGCTGAAGCTTTACACTTTCTCGGAAGTCATTGGGGGACTTTGAAAATAGTCTTTCTTTTTCAATCTTTTTATTATTATTATAATTTATAAACACATACAGTTCAAAGAGATATAAAAAAAATACATAGTAAGTAATGAATTAATACAGAGATATTAAACAATAATATTACAGAATAAAAATATATCATAACAAAAAAAATTTTGATCAGTTTAGGGTGTGAACTATCTCTAAAAAAAAGATATAATTAATAACAATATATGAAAAAAGAGAAAAAAAAACCCAAAAAAGAAGAAAAAACAAATCTGAATTAAAAAAAACTTTAAAAAAACTTTAAACAAATCACTACAATACTATTCCAGGAATACCATATCTTCACACATATAACACACACATTGTGCACAGAAAATCATAAATTGTGCAAAAAATATTTTCATATAGCTTGGACATGCATATACTTCATGGCTGTAGTATTTTAAATGCTGCTGACATAGGCAATTTGCCTTTAATTGGGACATGAGACAAAATACATTCCCATAATAACAGTGTCTGCCACAAATAATCTCCCACTATTTACACTCATTCAACTTCCCCCAGTAGTGTTAATCAGCCATTATATAGATGATATCCTCCTACAACACATTAACATAGAAACATAGATGATAGGAGCAGGAGAAGGTCATTCGGCCCTTCAAGCCTGCTCCACCATTCAATGAGATCATGGCTGATCTTAAAGTTCAGTACCCTGTCCCCGCCTTCTCTCTGTAACCCCTAATTCCCTTATACTGAAGAAATATATCTAATTCCCTCTTAAATATATTCAATGATCCTCCCTCTATTGCTCTCTGTGGCAATGAATTCCACAGATTCACCACCCTCTGGGTAAAGAAATTCCTCCTCATCTCAGTTCTAAATGGTTTGTCTATTATCCTCAAACCATGGCCCCAGGTTCTGGACTCCCCCACCATTGGAAACAACCCTTCCACATCCATTTTGTCCAGTCCTGCCAGAATTTTATATGTCTCTATGAGAGCCCCTCTCAATCTTCTAAACTCCAGCGAGTACAATCCCAAATTGCACAATCTTTCCTCATAAGTCATTCCTGCCATTCCAGGTATCAGCCTGGTGAATCGCCTCTGCACTCCCTCCATTGCAAGAACATCCTTCCTTAGATAAGGTGACCAAAACTGCACACAATACTCCAGGTGGGGTCTCACCAAGGCCCTGTACAGCTGCAGTAAGGTATCCTTGTTCCTATACTCAAACCCTCTTGATATGAAGGCCAACATACCATTTGCCTTTTTAACTTTTGTACCTGCATGCTCACCTTCAGTGACTGGTGCACAAGAACCCCAAGCTTTGGAGATAAATCAATTAAATAGATCCAAGACAGGCTTCAGAGTTAAGCAGGATTTTAATTCTGTCATGATTTAAAAAAAAAGAAACCTAATCTTTTTAATATCCTCCCTCAGGAGATGGGTCTGGGCAATTAACATTGATAGCTCTAGCCAGGTTATCCTGTTTCTCAGAATATCATGGCACTCAGGCCAAAGAGATAATCCTTAGATCAAAATTTTGAATTTTGGCATTTTATATGCACCCAATTCCCATGCTCACTTTAAATTGTGCGCGTTCTTTCATTGCTGCTAATACAGTCCAACATTAGCTATAAATTGTGCATGTTCTTTCATGCACAGATAATATTATCATCCTCTATAGTTGTCACCTGCATTTGATCTAGCCTAATCAGTATAAAATGCCCCTGCATTTAGTGCTACCTTTGAGATCTAGAATGCCGGTTGTTTTCACAATGTGAAGAGTCAAACACAAATCTTACACCACTAATTTCACACTGCAAGTTGTTACCAGAGCAGAAGAAACTGGCAACAGAGTGGCAGCAAAGAGTTTGAGCTTGATGAATCATTTATTCATGAATGGAGGAAAGAGGAAGATGTGCTTGAGAGCATTAGTCCACAAAAACACACATGTCATAGCCCCAAAGCTAAATGGTGCCACTTAAAGTTTGATTTGAAAGAGTGGGTTCTTAGTAATAGAGAACAAAATCAGGCTGTATCTACAGTTACCATTCAGATGAAAGTAAGAATATTGGCATGCAAAAGAGGCATCCTGGATTTCAAGGTGGGTTTCCCCTGGAGATCAAAGTTTATGAAGCAAAATGGATTGTCAGTAAGAGTGGGAAGATTGGGAACAAAAACCATTGATTTTCATAATTTTGTCGCCAATGAAATTTGTGAACTTAAAATCACACCTGCGGACATCATTAACATGGACAAAGCCCCAATAGCCTTTAACATCCCCACCACAATAACTGTGGGTGCTTCTGGAACAAAACCTGTGGTCTTAACCATGAAAGGTCCGGCTTTGCTATAATCCTTGGCTGCACTGCAACCGGTACTAAATTGAAGCCAATGAACACATTTAAAAGAGTAATATTTCTGCATTGTAACAATAAAAGTTAGATGGACTCCAAAGTTATGAAACTGTAGGTGGAAAGGTGTTACAGACTTAGACCAGGCAGTTTTTGATTCCATGGCAGCTCAATAAGAGCATTCTGCACAAAAGGTTATAAATTCTGTTGGCGCACACATTACAGTAATTCCGGGTGGGTTGACATATAAACTGCAGCCACTCGATATTTCCAATTTCCATTAATCATCCATTCAAGACATTCATCAGATCAGAATGGGAGGAATGGATGCAGAATGGCCCTCACGAATTCACCCTAGCCAGACAGCTGAAAGGAGCAATCTATACTGAAGTTTGTGAATGGGTTGCCAGAGTGTGGGATAAGATTACACCAGAAACTATCTGCAGTGGGTTCAGAGAAGCCGGCATAGTATATGATCTTGGTGATCCCACCACTGATGTCAAAAGCAGATGACATGTCAATATCGACTACGGTAATGGAAGAACATTTGCAGGGTGTCCTGAAGTATTTTAAAGAAGGGAGTGAACAATCTGACTTTGAAAGATTTAAGGGGGTTACAGATGATGATGAAGATTAACACAGACAGATGTGTGGTAACTGTTACTGCCTGTTCAGTAATTGCTGCTGTCAAGATTTTGTACATTCTCCCTGTGGCTGAGTGGATTTCCTCCAAGAGCTTTAGTTTCCTCCAACCCTCCAAGAATGTACAGTGGTTTGTAGGTTAATTGGTGTGTTTTTAGTTGTTTTCTTTTTACTTCTTAACTTGTTATTTAAGATGTTGCATGGTCATTTTAAATTAAAGCGATTAAAAATAAAATAATTTGATTTAGAACCAGTGGCTGGTCAATTAAGTTCACTTTTTTATTCAACATGTAGAAAAAAATATTGTATACTGTGCACATACAGTGGGTAATCAGATTTGTAAGAAAAATGCCTATAACGTGCATGTTATATGTGTAAAAATATGGTAATGCTTTTGGAACTCAGCCTGACTGGACCCAATGGTATCAAGTAGCTTATATCAGCAGAGTTTATAGTTGCTCAAAACTGATATTGTCTAGGTGGTACTGAAAAAGCATCCTATTCTTTGGCTTGGCTTCGTGGACGAAGATTTATGGAGGGGTATGTCCACATCTGCTGCAGGCTCGTTGGTGACTGACAAGTCCGATGCGGGACAGGCAGACACGGTTGCAGCGGTTGCAGGGGAAAATTGGTGGGTTGGGGTTGGGTGTTGGGTTTTTCCTCCTTTGTCTTTTGTCAGTGAGCTGGGCTCTGCGGTCTTCTTCAAAGGAGGTTGCAGCCCGCCGAACTGTGAGGCACCAAGATGCACGGTTGGAGGCGATATCAGCCCACTGGCAGTGGTCAATGGGGCAGGCACCAAGAGATTTCATTAAGCAGTCCTTGTACCTCTTCTTTGGTGCACCTCTGTCTCGGTGGCCAGTGGGGAGCTCGCCATATAACACGATCTTGGGAAGGCGATGGTCCTCCATTCTGGAGAAGTGACTAGTAAAATGCACATGTACTGCCACACACAGATTGGCATTGCAAAAACAAATTGATACCCTTTGATTCATACATGACCAGAGAATGAGAGGCCAAGGACGGAATATAAGAATTAGATTAATCTTTAAGAAGTGGCTTAACGTGTTGGCATGAGGATAGAAATTTTATCTCAACAAGTTTGAAGGGAAGCACATAATAAAGGTATTAAATCATGCAAAATCATTATGGAAAATCTGAATTTATATATTTTTTCATTTATTCTAGTGTTGTTGTTTCATGTAATCTATTCATACAGCTCTTGTAATATCAGGAAACACGTCAGACTATTCTGTTTACATTAGTGATATTCTTCTGGATTTTGTGTCTGTAATAGACATTTTATGAGAAATGGGAATCAATGACATGACCATCCACCCTTAATCCATCCATAGAGCAACCACTGAGTGAATTGTGTGAGTGAGTAATGCTATTTGTCCAGCCTCATTCCTCCCAAATTTTAGTTAATACTACAACGTGGAATAACATTGTTGTAATTTTTGGATTGCTTAGTGTTTGGCAGTTTTTAAATGTACAGATATAAAAGCAATATTTGCTTCTGCTCAGGAGGTAGCAAGAACAATGGGCATATTGTCTAAAATTATAGTTTGATGTTGGTTACATAGTAGTGAAAGTGTTATGTCAGAACGCATTTCCTTATTCATTCTCAACTGCAAACACTTATTGGCTTCTTTGTAACATTTTTCTCCCATAGTACATACTAAAATGAAAGGTTTCAACAAACTGATACACAGTGACTGGTTATCATAACATGAGAGAAGCCTGGAACTCGAAATGTATCTGGATGCATACAATGTGCAATGGCACTAGGTATTCACAAAATTCACAGGAATGATTCCTGCAATGAAGGGATTAGCATATGAGAACTCCTTGGAGTTCAGAAGAATGAAGGAGGACTTCATAGAAGCATTTCAAATGTTGAAAGGCTTGGACAGAGTAGATGTGGCAAAATTGTTTTCCATGCAGGAGAGTCAAGGACAAGAGGGCACAACTTAAACATTGAAGGGCATCCTTTAAAATAGAAATGCGTAGTAATTTCTATAGTCATTGAGTGATGAACCATGGGTAGCTGTGAAGGCCAAGTTGTTGGGTGCATTTAAGGCAAAGATGGATATGGGTATCAAAGGTTATAGGGAGAAGGCAGGGGAGTGGGACTGATGGGAGAATGGATCAGACCATGATGGAATTGTGAGTGGACTTGATGCACCGAGTGGCCTTCTTCTGCTCCTATAACTTATGGTCTTATAACATGATAAATCCCCCTTTAACATAGCAATTTCAATCAGAATATCACTTTTGTAGAGTTATCTTTTAGAGTGTTGTAGCAGTCATTAAATTCCTGCATGAATAGCTTGGTCACAAAGAGCAGTTAAAATCTGCATGAGGAAACTGGGGAAGTTGGATTAAATTGCTCATTTATTTATTTTTGGCAAATTATACAGATATATTTAGACAAAAGGTCCAAGGTAATCATTATCTGCCATCAAGTGGTTGTGAAGAATTCATTAATTTGATGTGGAAGGAAGTTAAAACACCATGTTGCCTGATCTGCAATAAGTAAATAGTGTTCATTTACTGTGGATTCAACATAAGGTTTATTGCATGTTGATCAGAAACCTTTCGTCCACTGGGTTGTTAATTTTGAGGGGAACTGCAGAATAATTTGTTGGATTTTTTTGGATTTGCTGGATAATTTAAGAAATGGTGGTGGAACTGTTGCAGTTGTGAAAACACGATTGTTGCCATTGCTGCAGACTCAGGAGGAGTGGATATGTGTCTCTCAATGTTCCTCAGTGGGGTCCTACTGACTGGTAATGATGCCCACGCAGGTTTGAAGAACCTGTAGAACAGGCTGGGAGAATATTTCTTAGTGCTGGAAAATCCACAGTGGGCTCTGCTTAAGATGGACGTGTCCATGTTTGGCAGCCAGTCCATGGAGGATGGGGGCTCTGGAGGAATCATTGGATTGGTGCAGGGAACCTGAACAAGAAAAACACCCCCCACCCCACATCACCACATTGCAGAGAAGGAGAAACCTGGAAGGGGAACCTACACAGTACTTAGACCAGAATAGTGATCAGCATGAAGCTTGGTTGCTGAAGGGCTCAAACCAAGCTATGAGGTGCTGGAGACTAGCTTGTGGGAACCAGGCATTAGAACTGGGATTCGTGAAGATGCCAATGTAAAGCAGGGCCTCAGGCAATGACAGCTTGCTAATCATATCCAGGGTTCAGATCTGAGTGGAGGTTGAAGATTTAGATGCCTAGAGCTCAGCATCACTGCTGGAACAGACAGGAGACTGTGCAGTTATTTAGGTTATGACTGCACAGCAGCCTGTGGCCTTGGTGAGGAGGTGGGACCCATGGACACTCAATGACTCTGAAAGGATTAATTTTTGCTTCTCTTTCTCTTCTTGATAGTGGCACTGGAATAGTGGTGCCTCTTTCTGTGTCTTTACAGTCTGAACAACTGTAAACACATTTTGTGTTTTTGTGTGCCTTGAAAATAAAGAAACCTTAAACCATCAACATTAAACCTTTGACCTAAATCAGCAAAGTAGATGGTTCCAAACCTGTTGATGGTGTATTTGTATTTGCCAACCTCTTGAAATTGAACTTTTCTAATTAATGTAGACATGTTGTAAGTATTATCTGTATCAAGAAAAAGGCATATATTTCAGTTATTTTCCCAAAGCAGTTATATTATTCAGCAAAATATTTGCTGTTCTTTACTTAATAAAGCCCCATGTAAAGTAAATAGTTTATTCATGCTTTTTCACACATTTATGTTTTCACCACATCTAAAACATTGATCTGATAAATCTGATTTCAATCTTTCAATTTATGTGGTATAAGATATAATTGATGTAAAAAATTGTATTGAACAATGAACTATATCTTACATTGATAGTATTAGTAATACAATCCCTACATAAATTTTCCTACATTTGTTGACTATTGTAATATTCAAATCTGTTTCCCATCTCTGCCTAGATCTATATAATCCTAATTTAGGAATTCCTGCAATAATGAATATATCAAAGAAATACATTTTTAACAATCCATCTCCTAATAAGAAGTTCTACCTTAGTATAACCAGACAGAAACATTGTTGGTCCCAACTTATCTCTCAAACATGTATTTCAGTTATTTTCCCAATCTCAGAAAGTAACAAAAAACATGGTATAGCATATTTGTTTCTTAATTGCTCAAATGACATTAATTGACCTCTTTCATAACAATCTTCTACATTAACAATCCATTTATGGTACCATATATTTAAAAACTGATTATCTCTTGAAAAGACCAAAAGAGGATTAATCAATGGGATTTTAGATGATATAGATATCTTGATTTATTTTGTTCCAAACATTAAATAAATACTTCAATAATGAGGTCTCTTTATCAGCAACCAACAATTTAGATTCCTATTTATATATGAATTATTTTGCTTCCTTGTCTCCTACTTTATTCAATTCTGTATTAATCCATGATGGTTTTCTATTTTAGAAAAAAATAAGCCAGGAATCTCATCTGTGCACCTTGATAATAATTCTAAAGTCTGAAAAAGTTATGTTCATCTTTATATAATTCACCCTTCCAACTACAGTTATAAGTAAATTAATCCATTTATTAAAATTTTGCTTAATCTTTTTAAGTAAAGATAAATCATTCAATTTATATGAAAACTTCAAATTACTATCTGTATGCATTCCTAATTATTTGATACCTTCTTTTGGCCATTTAAACTGAGTGTTCCTTTGGCACTAAATATAATTACCTGCTGTCGAAGGCATAGTTTCACTTTTATTCTAATTTGTTTTGTATCCAAAACTTTCCCATATTCTTCCAATTGAGCATACAAACTTCATAAAGATGACTCAAGATCAGTCAAATATATTAAAATATAATCTGTAAAAAAACTAATTTTATGTTCCTCCTGAACCACAGTAAAACCCTTAATTTGTAAATCAAAGTGAATCACCTGAGCAAGAGGTTCTATGGCTAAAACAAATAAAACTGGTGACAAAAGTCAATCTTGTTTATTTGATCACAATAATTTAAATAGCATAGACACTTGCCCATTTGTTACTACTTTCCTTTAGGACCATTATATAATGCTCTAATCAATTTTTTAAAGATAATCCAAATCCAAATTTTTCTAATAGTTTTAAAAACATCTCACTCTAATATATCAAATGCCTTTTCTGCATTTAACACCACTGCAACACTCAAATCAACTCTTTTTTTTGTGCTAAATAAGTTATACTAAGTAATCTAGTTATATTTCCCAAAGATTGTCTTTTTTTTAACAGATCCTGTCTGATCGATATTAATTTATTTAGGTAACAAATTATTCATTTTGTTTGCCAAAACTTTTGCTCTTATTTTATAATCTGCATTTAATAGTGAAATAGGTCTATAGGATGTGGGTTTTAAATGCTCACTATATTTTTTTAGGTATCACGGAAATTATTGCCATCAAAAATGATTCTGGAATGGTAGAAGTTTGAGAAACTTGATTCAGTACGCATAAATATAGGAATTGTGCTGTCTTTTAAGGCAGAGCTGCAAAGGAAAACATTGACTCATGTTGTAATCAGCAAAGATTTTAATCTTTTTTTAGACCACTTTTAAGTCATTTCTGGTTCGGCTGTTCCGAAACCAGGAGTAACATCATAACTCTCCCGACACATTTTTCAGTGCACGGGATTCGTCCCCGAAGTGGAGGGGGTCCAGCACCATCTCAGCATTGGCTCCTGGGACTCCAGATGGCCAGCATTACAGGAATGATTCGAAAGTGAGGCCCTGCACCCAGCTGCCATGACAGAAATTAATAAATCCTTAATTTTTTAAATTAAATCCAGATGGAAAACCATCTTCTCCTGGAGTTTGTTACTTTGTAAAGAGTTATTGCTTCTCCTTCTTCTGCCTCAGTAAATAGAACATCAAGTTTAGACAGTTCTACTAAACTAAGCCTAGGCAATGATATCTGTGATAAAGAATCATTGATTGTAGCATCATCTTCTAAATATTCTGAATTATATAATTTCATATAAAAATTTCTAAAAGATTCATTTATTTCTTGAGGTTTATAAGTAATTACATTATATCTATTTTATTTGCATCAATTATTCTCATGGTTTGTTCTTTCAATTGCCAGGCTAATACTTTATGTGATCTTTCACCTAATTCATAATACCTTTGCCTCATCCTAATGATAGCTTTTTCATCCCTATAAGTTTGTAATGTATTATATTGGAACTTTTTATTAATTAATTATCTACATTTATCTTTAGAAACAGACTTTTGAAGGTCCTTTTCCAAAACTGTAATTTCTTTTTCTAATTGATCTACTTCTCTCATATAATCCTTATTTAATTTTAGATGTAAAACTTATAATTTGCCCTCATAAATATGCTTTTAAGGTGTTTCATATGATAAATTTATCATTTATAAAGTTCAAGTTTGTATCACAAAATATCCTAAAATGATATTTGAACAAAATCATAAAATGTTTCCTTTTTAACAATAAGGAATTTAATCTCCACTATATAGACATTTCCTTATGAGGCATTTCCATATTTATTAACAAAGCCAAATTGTCAGATAAAATCATTGGTTTATAATCCTCTTCAAAAATCCTAGTTTGTATTTGAGCTGAGACCAAAAATAAATCAATTCTAGAATAAAATGAATAACCTTTCTCTCTATGATGAATTCTTCCCCATTCATCAATCAAATTCAAATCTCTCATCAAACCCAAAGTACCCTTAGCAGCTTTTGTTCTTGTTATTACCCGAGTAGACCTATCCAAAAAAGGATCTAAACAAAAATTAAAGCCCCCTCCTATTAAAAATATTTTTTTAAAGTATACTGAATAAATTTCTCATCAATATTTGGAGCATGCAAATTCAAAAATGTTCACATTTCTGAAAATATTTGATAATCTTCCTGCAGGATCTGTAACAACATTCTGGACCTTAGTCAGAAGAATCTTTTTAATCAAAATTGCTACCCCTCTTGCTTTAGAATTGAATGATGACATATCCCACCCAATCTCTTTTTAATTTCAAATGTTCTCTTTTGTTAGAAGTGTTTCTTAAAGAGAAACTATATCCACTCCCAATTTCTTAATACATGTTAACACTCTTCCTTTTTATTTGTCTGGTTAGCCTGTTAACATTAAAATTTACGAACTTGATTACCTTACTCATCTAAAGCAAATATTCATCAATTCCTCTCCCTCACCCTGTATTGCAGGACTCCTCCAGATCCAATAAAAACCGACATATCCACATGCACCTCCTCTAGAAACCCAAAGGGAGAAAAAAGAAAATGCAATAACACAAAAAATATATGCAATAAAGTTGATACCTATAACAATATAGAAAAAACCCTTCCAATAAGTGTTGCCTAAAACAACACTAACTCCCTCCATTTTATGAGTTATGACCAAAGTCACAAATGCACACATAATTCCGCAGAAATAGACGCCTCCCTTGTTAAATTCTATTTGTAAGATTTAATAACTTGGATAATAAAAAATAATCAATTCATTAATTAATCATGATTAAAATAACAATTCAATTCACTCCTCCAAGTTCACTGGTATCAGGCAATTCTTATACTGTGCACAGAATTTAGCATTTATGCATTTTCACCAAGCTCTGGTACTTAAATGGTTACTGCTCAGGAAGGTTCTTGTCAGTTCAGAGAGAGAGTTATTGCTCATTGGTCACACACAAACTGATTTACTTCCATCAGTCACTTCAGTGTCTATCTGAAAAAAACTTGCCCCATCAGGGTTTTCCAAATAATAACCTCTTCCGCAGGTCACCACAAATATCTTTCTGTTTCCCTTATTTCAGGTGAGACAGTCCAGCCACAGTATGGACCACAAGTGTTTTCAACAGGCTGAACTCGTCTTCAAAATGGGGTCTCAACAAGCTGCCAGTTTGACATAACTGCAGAAACTGGTTCTCTCTCTCTCTCTCTCACTTAGAGAAAGCTTGTTTGGTCTCCTCTCTCTCTCTCTCTCTCTCTTACAAAACCACATTACCTTCTTAGAACGGAAAACTGCAACTGGACAGATTTCAGCACCGGACCCAAACTTCTGAGTCTGTTCATCTATTGCTTTCAAAACAATAATCCATTTACACCTGCTTTTGAAATTCTTCAGTAAAGCAGTCTCCCTTTTTTATTGTCTTTACAAAGGCTCTCAGTGCCTGCATGACTCACTTTCAGCAAAGCTCTTTCATTTTAAAGGAGATCTGTTTTGTGAAGTGTTTGTGTTTGTTTGTGACCTACACTATCCCCACAATCTATCTCCTTTGAAAACAAATCTTTATACAATAAAAAATATGATATAATCCATCACAACAAACATCACAGAGCCAGCAACCAAGGTTAGGATTGAACCTAGAGCAGAGAGGCACCAGCTCCCTTCACCCATCCCCGAGGAACCTTTCTCACATTAATGTTCAATGTGAGTTTATTGCCATATGTTGGTACTGGTTTTTTCTTCTTGTGTTTTAAATACACTTTAAGATTATTTTTAAATTTTAAACAGAGCTTATTTAAAACTTTTAAAATTAATTTCCCAAGGGAGACAGGAGCCTGCATGTCAATCCTATGGCATCATGTGACATCCCCCTTATGTCATATACCTGATGTAGGAGGCAGGCTCGAAGGTTACCCTTTAGTTCCTAAGGATGCTGCGTAACCTGCTGAGTTTTTCCAGCATGTTCGTGATTTGAACTCGACTCCAGCATCTGCAGACTTTCTTGTTTAACTCAATTTATTCTTCATCACTCTAATTGTAGTTACCATTGACTGCAATGTTAAATACTTGGGAGATTTTAAACGGCAAAGGATTATTTATTACACTTTACACTCTATGTTCTATTTTAAATTTGTTTGAAACCTGTTTATAATCATGTCAGTAACTATCTGTTATTGCTGTTATCACTCAATTGGCAACATTTGCATACGCTAACTCTTTTAGAACAAACTGAACATGCTATGGAGTGCACCAAAATGAAAATGATACATTAGGACAACAAATAGACTTTGACACAAACATTTAAAATTGAAAAATCAGCAACAAACTGTCTCTGGAAATACGTGACAGAAGCTTGGTTGTTTGTTCGATGCCCCATCAAAGAGATCTCTGAAAGACTGATTAATCCAGCAAAGAAACATAATGTTTTTTACTCCATTCCTTCCCACAAAAAAGCTCAAAGCAAGAATAATAAACACAAATATCTTCAGTCCTAAACAAAACCAAAAATCAATTCAAAAAACAAAACATCAATAACAAAAATACTTCAGACCAGAATAGAGCTTCATTTTAATTCTTTAATTTAAGCTACTGTCACCACATCTGTTTGTTATTTGTATTCATTACCCAGCAGTAGTTGAATAACAAAGTAGAAATTATAACCTCTTCACAATCAGAACCATTTCCTGAACAATGCTAATTAGGACACTATTAAAAATCATGCCAAATACAATCAAAATCTATTTTGTTGATAACAGAGAAAAATGGTTTTAAAATAGACTATTTAATCTACCAACCTATTCTTAAAAGCAAATTATTTTTATTTGCACACTTTTTATGACTGTGAGAAGGGTGGTAGTTTTTGATCAGAACATAGCACGTACATAGCCTGGTTAAACCCAATCTGTACTTACAGTTCAGAAGGTCATGGAAGCTCAGGAATTCAGTCAAGTGAACTGTGATATCCTGAAACATATCAATGTTATTAGAAGAAGAGGTATTGGCCATCTTAAGGCACATAAAGGTAGATAAATCCCTAGGGTCTGAATAAATTTATGCTAGGACATTAGGGGTAAACAAGGGAAGAAATTACTGGGATGCTGTGGGTGAGATCTAGAGACAGGAAAGTGGCTATTGTTGTGCCTTTATTTAAGAAGGGCTGCAAGGAAAAATCAGGGAACCATATGTTGGGAAATCTAACAGAAGTGCTGGGAAAGTTACTGGAGAGAATTCTGAGAGGCAGGATAAATCCACAGTTGAAGAAGCAAGGGCTGATTAGAGATAGTAGGCAGGGCTTTGTGCTTGAGAATTGTGGCTCATGAACTTTATTGAGTTTTTTTAAAAAATGATCAAGAGGGTTGATGAGTGCAGGGCAGTAGGGATTGTTTACATGGACCTTACCAAGGTGTTTGACAAAGTCCAACATGGTAAGATGGATCAAAAGATAAGATTACATGAGATCCAATGTAAACTAGTCAATTGGATACAAAATTGTTTTGGTGCCTTGGTGTTGACAGTGGAAGGTTGTATTTTTTAGATTGGAGGCTATTAAATAACGGTGTGACTCATGAGAAAAGGGATGGGCAAGTAAACAGGTGGATCATGATTTTGAAAGAGGATGCAGATGACATGGTAGGTGCGCTTATGGATGACACCAAAATTGGTGGTGTGCGGAACAGTAAAGAAGGTTTCGAAGATTACCACAGGATCGAGATCAGGGGTTCTCACCCTTTTTCTTTCCACTCACATACCACTTTAAGTAATCTCTATGCCATCGGTGCTCTGTGATTAGTAAGGGATTGCTTAAGGTGGTATGTGAGTGGGAAGGGAAGGTTGAGAATCACTGCTCTAGACCCAATTGTTACTGAAATATTTTGCTTGATAAAAATTGACATCAGCCCATTTCCTTTGGAGTTATGAAACCGTGCATATAATAAATTGACTGGTATGATTAGGACAGTGGTTTTCAACCTTTTTCTTTCCAGCCACATCCCACCTTAAGCAATCCCTGACTAATCACAGAGCACCTATGGCATAGGGAATACTTAAAGTGGAATGTGAGCAGAAGGAAAAAGGTTGAGAACCACTGCTCTAAATCAACTGTGAAAGTGGGCAAAAGAATAGAGATATAATTTAATTCAGATAAATGTGAAGTGAGTTATTTTAAGAAGTTAAACCATACACATTGATTGACATCACCCTGGGGAAAAATAGAAGTACATACAAGTACATAACTTCCTGAAAATGCTGACATAAATGGAAAATATGGTTAAAAAGACTTGCCTTCAGCAGACAGAGTAAGAAACTGGACATTTTGTAACAGCTGTACAGAATGTTGGTGAGACCATACCTGTAATACTGTGTGCAGTTCTGGTTGCCTTTGTGGAGGAATGATGTGATTAAGCTTGTCTGGATGCTAAAATGATTCATTTGGATGCTGCTTTGACTTGTGGGAAGCATTGGGGGGTGGGGGTGGGGGGTTGAGTTATGAGGAGAAATTGGTAGACTGGGACTGTTTGGCATGGATCAAAAGAGGCTGTGCCCATGGAGATATATAAAATCATGATGGGCACAGATAAGGTGAAATGTCACATTTTTCCCCTCAGAGTAGGGGAATCTACAATTAGAGGATATAAGTTTAAGATGAGGGGGAAAGATTTAAGTTTGACTGAGGAGAACGTTTTTACACCCTAGAGGATGGTGGTTCTGTGAATTGGCTGTCAGTGGTAGAGTCGGGTACAATAGCATATTCTATTTAAAAGATTGGGACTTGGGCCAAATGCAGGTAAACAAGGTGGGGTCACGATTGCACCTTGGTTGGCATCGATGAGCTGGGCCTTAAGGCTTGTTTCCATGCTTCATATGATATCGAATCCCTATTCATATGGGACAGCCAGCATGCCTAAGGGGGAAGGTGTGGTTGACATGGAGGGATGTTGGAAATCTGCAAGGTATACCCATGTGTCAACACACCCATGCCATACATCAGAACAGCATATTAATTGATACACCCTTCCACAATTTTCAAAATTGTGATTGCTCACAGACTAGCTAGCAATCTGATAAATTAAAAAGTACTGACCACAGAAAACATTTTTGTTAGAAAGGCTGGCTGTTTCAAGTGTCTCATGTGGCCTGGGATACAAGCATAGCCTTTGAGCTGCTTATTTGCCTATTTCTTTTCTTGCCCTTGGTAGATGATTATCTCAATCTTGTGTCTCACTGCCTTCAATAGACCCATAGAATATTACGACACAGAAAACAAGCCTTTGACCCTTTTAGTGTATGCTGAACTATTATTCTGCCTAGTCCCACTGACCAGCAACCATTCGTATCTCTTCATACCTCTCCCATCCATTTATTTATCCAATTTTTTCTTAAATTTTAAAATTGAGCCCACAATCACCATTTCAGCCAGTAACTCGTTCCATCTACTACTCTTTAGGTGAAGAAATTCCACCTAACATTCCCCTTCAACTTCTCCCCTTCCATGTCCTCTGATTTCTATCTCACCTAACCTCAGTGGGGAAAACCCTACTTGCATTTACTCTGTCTATGCTCATGATAATTTTACACAATTTGATCAAATCTCCCCTCATTCTTCCACGCTCCAGGGAATAAAGTCCTAACCTCTTTAACCTTTCCCTGTAACTCAGTTCCTCCAGTCTGGAAACATCCTTGTAAATCTTCTTTGCAATCTTTCAACTTTATTGATATCTTGACACATGATATGCTGGTTCTTGGACTATTGCTAGGAAAATAATGAAAGAGTGAGGAATATCTTCAGAAGGGTTTGCTTCTTTCTGACCCCAGGGATTCATAGCTTGAACTATCCAAAGATCCCAGAAAAATCCTGTGGGTAAAGGTTAGCAGATAATGGAACTGACCTGTGAAAGCACGTGAACGGCAACTGTTCTCGTCCATGTTATCATATATGGTACGTGTGTGAATTGATCAACTGAAGAGTTGTGCAGTGAGCCAATGCTCATAGATCTTGCTGACTGTTACCTTGAGATCTGACATCGCCAATGCTTAATTTCTGCCATCCGTCAATTGTATTAAGACTGGGGTTCTCCATTTTAGGCTTAGAATTCTCAAAATGGGAATTACACCCGCAATAAAGACCCAGGATAGAGTAGACTGGCAGGGCTAGACTGAAGACACATTCTTGGAATAGCTGCTGCTTCATGAATGTGGGTTTCCAAGAATTAAAAGTCTCCTTGATACCATTATACTTTTGAAGAATTCTGAAAGTACACTATGAGGGGAATATTCTAGAGCAATACTGTTTACTGTCTGGTAGGAAGGTTAATCATTATGGTTAAATGAAATAGATTTAGAGATAAATCCACTACTAAAAATTCAATACAATGGAGAATTTGCCTTGATTGGGGAGGTTTCATGAATCCCAGCCTTGATGCCTCATTGGTCCTACCTTAGAGGTTCTCTACTGATCTTGCCAAAGTCCATTCAGAAAACATCTGAGATGCTTGGTGGGCCAGCAGTATTTTAACTGAGTCCCCACATTCAAAACAGACCCAATAATACATATAATTTTAACACAAAGTAGGCCCCTTTGCCTTGTTCATCTGCTGTTATTCACTGATAGCCCACTTACTTTTTTATGTGAAGTGCTAACTTTCCTTACCTAACTATTTCCAAAGGACTTATTTAAATTGACATAAGCTGAGTAAAATGAGGTCTTATTTTAAACCAAAATTTACGATATCTATGTTCAGCCACAATTGCCCCATGGGATATGGTGATATTGTGTGAGAAGGATCAAAGATTTGAATTCCAAGTTCATGCTTATGTACCAAGATGCACTGATGGAGGCACTTTGCATATAGTATACGAAAGAGTACAGAAGTACAGAATTATAGAGAGAGAGATTGATTGATCGATCATTTTACTATTTTGGGTTTTATTCAAAAGTCTGATTGTGGTGAGACACAAATTGTCTGGAATCTGGTGGAATGATCTCATTCTTGAGACTATTTTTTCTTTTTTTTTTTTTTTTTTTAATTTTTTTTTTCACACCATAAATCACAATAGCCATGATATACACTTTTTCTTTTTTCTGATGGAAGATGGGTGAGGAGAGTATGGCCACAGTGGGATGAAATTTTGCAAACTACCAGGGACAGTTATAGTTGAATAATACCTAGAGCATGGATCTGTACATGGAATTATGATGTTGTGAACCTTATTGAGACTTTGCTGATGCAAGGACAGGGTTGGCTGATGTATATACCAGGTCATAG
Organism: Narcine bancroftii; assembly: GCF_036971445.1. NCBI lineage: Eukaryota > Metazoa > Chordata > Chondrichthyes > Torpediniformes > Narcinidae > Narcine > Narcine bancroftii. The sequence continues at coordinate 74,138,830 of NC_091471.1, forward strand.
ATGCTTTAAAAGGGTATTGTATGCATAGCCATGTCCGAGGTGAGGAGAACTGTTTCCAAGGTGAACCCACAAAAGGCAGCGGGACCAGACAACATACCTGGACAGGTACTGAAGTACTGCACAGACTAATTGACAGAGGTCTTCTTAGTTATCTTCAATACCTCACTACAGCAGTTCATTGTCCCCATATGGTTCAAAACAGTCACCTTCATCCCGATACCCGAGGGTGAAAAAAACAGACTTCAATGACTACCGGCCTGTGGCACTGACCTCCACTAATATGAAATGCTGCGAGCATCTGTTGCTGGAATGTATTAAGACACAATTCCCAGGGACGCTGGACCCATTTCAATTCATCTATAGAAGAGACAATTCCACAGACGATGCTATAGCCTTGTCCTTTCACTCTGTCCTGACCCATCTGGAGAACGATGCCTCATATGCTAGGCTGGTGTTCATTGACTTCAGTTCAGAAAAGCTGTCCTCATTGGGACTCAACACGCATCTCTGGATGGGACTTCGTAATGGAAAGACCCTAGTTTGTCTGGTTTGATAGCAGAATGTTGAGGATTGTCACACTGAGCACACGTGCACCTCAGGGCTGTGTGCTGAGCGCACTCCTATTCATGCTACTGATCCTTGACTGCATTGCCAGATCCAACACTGTCATCAAGTTTGCAGATGACACAACAATAGTTGGCCTTGTCAGTAACAATGATGAGTTGCACTACAGGGAAGATGTGGAAAATCTTGTGATATCGTGCAAGAATAACAACCTAAGTCTCAACATGGACAAGGTGAAGGAGATGATTGTGAACTTCAGGAGGACCAGAAATGACCACCCTCCACTGCAAATTAATAACTCTGTAGTGGCGAGCACCAAGTTGCATAGAGGTCACTTAGCTAGTGATCTCTCATGGACAAACAACATCTTCTCATTTGTCAGGAAGGCGCAACAGCAACTGTACTACCTAAGAAGACTAAAGCAGGCAAGACTACTGGCCACCATATGTCAACCTTCTACAGGAACTCTATCAAGAGCATCCTGACTGGCTGCATCAGAGTGTGGTTCAATTTCTGCAGAGAAATGGATCAGCGGTCAATCCACAGGACTATTAGAGTGACAGAGAAGATCACTTGAGTCTCCCTCCCCCTCATCAACATGATCTACTGGGATTATTGTCTGAAGATTGCACACAAAATCATTGAGGAGCCCTTCCATCTTGCACACATCTTTCAGCTGCTCCTGTTGGGAAAGAGATACAGGAGCATCAGAGCCAGGTCCACCAGGCTGAGAAACAGCTTTTTCCTAAGCACAGTAAACAAAGAATGGCTACAGTAACTGCTCGCATTAACCATCTGAGATTCTCATATGTACAAAATAAAATTTATTTATTTATTTATCTTTTTCTATACATGAATACTTGTCCTGCATATCTTGTAGCGGCAGCTACACTGCTACTGAAAGAACACACAACCAGATGGGTTGAGCTCAGTGAGCAGAACTGATTTATTGCAGGCTGCTGGGCTGGACTTATACTCCCAGCCCGGACCTGGCTGAGAACTGCACTGTGGGGCACTGACGTCACCTGGGCATCACATTGTCCCCCAGCGTGGGCTTCTGAGCCCTGTGCTGAGAAGAAGGGAAACCATCAACTGTGCCATTTTGGCCGTCTGCCCCCCCACGTGGATTACAAGTGGGGCCGGGTCACCTGCCTAGTGGTGTGCTGCCACACAGCCCCGACAGAACCGGTGCCAATGTCCTTTTAAGCTGGGTGGCTTCACTTCTTGGGCTGGGCCACATTCACTGGTTCAGTGGGGTCGAGGTGCATTGGCTTCAGCCTGTCCATAGTAAAAAGTTCACGCCTGCCGCCGATGTCCAGCATGAACATAGACCCTGAATACTGGACAACCTTGTACAGTCCCCGCAAGGTCTCTGCAGAGGTGACATGGGCAGGCCCCGCCGAAAAAAAACGTACTCTGCGGAAAGCAGCTCGCTGGGGACGTGAGATGGCTGTGTGGCCTGGAGGTGGGGAAACAGCTCATGCAGCAACCGCTGGGGGTTGTGAGGTGCATTGATGAACTCACCAGGAAGTGCCAGCGGTGCGGCGTAGACCAGCTCAGCTGATGACGCCTGCAGACCCTCCTTGGGCGTGGAGCAGATGCCCAGGAGCACCCAAGGCAGTTCGTCCACCCAGTAGGGTCTGGTGAGACAGGCCATAAGTGCCGACTTAAGGTGGCAGTGCAGACGCTCGACCAGCCCATTGGCCTGCCGGTGACTGGCCATGGTGCAGTGTAGCTCGATCCCTAACCTGTTGGCAAGCTGTGCCCAGAGTGCAGAGGTGAACTGGGTGCCTCAATTGCTGGTGAGGTGATTCGGAACTCTGAACCAGGCGACCCAACCATGCAACAGCTCTTGGGAGCAGGAGTCTGTGGAGGCATCTGGCATCGGGATCGCCTGAGGCCAACGAGTGATGCGATCCACCACTATGAACAGGTAACAGTTGCTCCGGGAAATGGGTAAGGGCACAACTATGTCCACGTGAGTATGGCTGAACTGTTCCTGGACGTGCTCGATCTCTTGCTCAGGTGCCCTGGTGTGCCTGTGTACCTTGGACATTTGGTAATGGGTGCATGTTCTGGCCTAGCCCACGATCTGCTTCTGCAGCCCGTGCCAAATGAACCGTTCTGCCACCATCTGGACCGTGGACCTGATGGACAGGTGTGTAAGGTCATGGATGTGATGGAAGGCTTGGCTGCGCCACTGCTGGGGAACCACTCGCTGCAGGGTGCGCATGGAGACATCGCACAGGACGGTGCTTCCGCCACTCAAAGTCGGGAGGTCTCGGAACCGCAGGCCCGTGATGACAGTCCTGAAGGCTCGCGTCTCCTCATTGGACTTCTGGTCCCTGGTGAGCTGGTCGAAGTCAAGGCCAGGCGTCAGCGCGCAGTTGTCCGGTCGTGAGAGTGCATCGGTGGCCACGATTGTCCTTCCTCGTTTTGTGCTGAATGTCGGTGGTAAACTCTGACATGAAGGAGAGGTGACACTGTTGGCGGGCCGACCAGGGGTCCTTCGCCATTGCGAGTGCCTGGGTGAAGGGTTTGTGGTCAGTGATGATGGTAAAATACCTCTCCTCCAAGAAATAGCAGAAATGCCACACCGCCAGGTACATGCCCAGTAACTCATGGTCAAAAATGCTATACTTGCACTCTGGTGGGTGGAGAAGCCGGCTGAAGAATGCCATTGTCCATTGTTCTGCTGCTCCAGGATGGCGCTGATGTCTGTGGCAGAGGCATCGATGGAGAGCACCATATGCAGGTCAGTGTGCGGGTGGGTGAGCATGGTAGCCTTCACGAGGGCATCCTTGGTGGCCTTGAATGCACTGCAGGCCTCTTGGGTCCAGGTGATCACTTTGTGCTTGACTATGATGAGGGCAAATAGTGGCTGCATGATGGATGCAGCTCCCAGGATGAATCAGTTGTTGAAGTTGACCATACCCTGCAGCCCCTTGAGAGTGTCCGGACATGAGAACTCCTTGATAGCAGTGACCTTCATAGCGGCAGGCGTGGCTCCTTCGGCCATGATGGTATGGCCTAGGAACTGCATGGACTCTTTCCCGAACTGGCACTTGGGTGGATTGATGGTGAGGCAGAAGTCGGCCTGCTAGGAGAAGAGGGTGCACAGGTGGGCCTTTTATTGCGCCCGATCTCTGATGGCAAACAAGATGTCATCTAAGTAAATGAAGACGAAATCCAGGTCCATGCCCACAGAGTCCATGAGGCGCTGGAAGGTCTGAGCGGCGTTCTTGAGCCCGAACGGCATGCGAAGGAATTTGAACAAGCCGAAAGTGGTGATGATGGCTGTCTTGGGTATGTCCTCAGGATGCACCGGGATTTGGTGATACCCGCACATCAGGTCAACTTGGAGAAAACCCTCGCACCATGCAGGTTGGCCGTAAAGTCCTGGATGTGAGGGATGGGGTAACGGTCAGGAACTGTCGCCTCGTTGATCTATCAATAATCTCCGCAGGGGCACCAGCTGCCGGAGGCTTTCTTGACCAGGTGGAGCAGCGAGGCCCATGGGCTGTCAGACCACCGAATGTTCCCAAGCTCCAACAGATGCGAAAACTCCTCCTTCACCACATGGAGCTTGTCAGGCAGGAGCCGACGTGCCTTGGTGTGAACCGATGGGCTCTGGGTAGGGATGTGGTGGAACACCCCATGGCGCAGTGAGGCAGTGGAGAACTGTGGCTTGAGGAGGGTCAGAAACTCATCTAAGATAACTGGAACTAGTCTCTGGGCATGCTGATCGTGGCCATCTGTGGCTGCTCTGTGCAGGAGGTGTCAAGGCAAACAGCCTGGAAAGTACGGGCATCCACCAGGTGCCTATCCCGAATGTCTACCAGAAACCCGTGGGAGAGGAAGAAGTCGGCACCCAGGATGGCGGTTGGAAGGGACCAGATGGTGAACCTCCACGAGAACTTTCGTCGGCCGATCTGGAAATGGACTGTCTTGTCTCCATATGTCCAGATCTCTGTTGTATTGGCCACACGGAGGGGAAGTCCTCGAGATCAATTCCCGGACTCGATGGACATGGCCGGGATAATGCTGATCTGGGCCCCAGTGTGATGACACTTCCGAGCCTTGGCTCCCCAGCGCTGGTGGTAGAAACAGAGGACTGGAGCAGATGCTGTGCCCCTGGTTATGCTCTTGGTGGCCCTTGCAGGGGCCGGATGCTCTACTGCAGCAGTAGGGACGGGCTTGGCATGGTCATGTCCATGCCTCATGACCTGCTGGATCACCGAGCCCTCCAGGAATCGGTTGAGCCATAGCTCTTGGGCCTTCTGAGTGACCTTCCTCAGGTCAGAAAAGCTCTCTTGGGCCAGTAACGGCTGGATGTCCTCAGGCAGTAGTGCTCGAAGAGTGGGCAGTTGGTGTGATCAGCTTTGAGCGTGAGCATCTCATCTATCAGCTTCATTGGGAGCTGTCCCCCAGGGTGTCTAGGTGCAGCATCCAAGCAGCACGCTGGCACCTGGATAGTCTGAGGGATCCGGACATAGATATGGACAAGGGTTAAAGCAAATTAAATGAGAAAGTGTTTAATTGGGGAAGGGGAAGGACTAATTATAATGGGATGAGGCAGGAATTAGTGAAGTAAATTAGAACAATTGTTTTTGGGAGAAATCATAAAAGTATTGTGGAGGATGTTTGGAATCATTTGCACAAGTTTCTGGATAGGTATGTCCCAATAAGACAGGGAAAAGATGATAGGAAAAGGGAACCATGTTTGACAAAAACAGGTAAGGCACAGGAAGAAAGATGCACACATTAGATTGAAAAAGCAAAAAAAAAACAGGACGGGCTCATGAGAATTATATGGGAGGCAGGAAGGAATTTAAGAAAGGACTTAGGAGTTCGAGAAGGGGACACGAGAAGGCCTTGCCAAGTAGGATTAAGGTATACCCTAAGGAGTTTTATGCAGATGTGAAGAACATAAGGATGACGAGAGTGAAGGCAGGCAACTTTAGAATAAAGGAGGCAATATATGCCTGGAGACAGAGGAGGTTGTGGAGAATGAATAATTTGCTTCAGTATTCACCAGAGAAAATTACCTTGGTCAAGATGAGGTCAGAAGACAATAGCATATGTGCTGGACCATGTTAAGATTAAGAAAGAGGAAGTGTTGGATTGTCCTTAGTTCCTGGGACTGGACGAGTTATATCCCAGGTTTCTATTGGAAGGGAGGGATTAGATTGCTGGGGCATAGACAATGATCTTTGCATCCTCCTTGGCCAGAGGGGAAGTTCTGGAGGACTGAACAATGGGAATGTGCTCTCTTTGTTTAAAAAAGGTATTAGGGAGAACTGTTGGAGTTATATTCCAGTGAGCCTTATATCAGTGGTGGGCAAACTATTGGAAAAGATTCTTAAGAATGGGATTTATGTAAATTTAGAGAAGTACAGTCTTTGCAGGGATAGTCAGCATGACTTTGTAAGGATAAGGTCATGCTTCACGAGCCTAATTGAGTGTTTTGAGGAGGTAGCAAAATAAATTGATAAAGGTAGGCCGATAAATGTGCTGTATAAGTCATTTGATAAGTTCCCCCATGGGAGACTTGTTCAGAAAGTCATGAGGCTTTGGATCCATGGACCCATGGCTATATGGATTCAGAATTGGCTTGCCTTTAGAAAGCAGAGAGTAGTAGTGGTCAAAAAGTATTCTGTGTGGAGGTCAGTGTCTAGAGGAGTTCTGAAGGGATCTGTTCTGGGACCCCTGCATTTTGCAATTTTTATAAATGGTTGGATAAAGAAGTAGAGGGATGGGTCAGTATGTTTGCAGATGCTACGAAGGTTGGAAAAGTCTTGTGGATAGTGTTGAAGGTTATATGAGGTTACAGCAGGATATAGACAGGATGCAAATTTGGGTGGAAAAGTGGCAGATGGAGTTCAATATGGTAAGTGTGAGGTGATGCATTTTAGAAGGTCAAACTTTAAGGCAGTGTTATGGTAGGATACATAACAAACAACACTACAGCACAAATAAACAGGCAATCAGCCCTTTTAGTCTGTGCTGACCATCATTTCACTAGTCCCACTGATCTGCTTTCATTCCATAACCCTCCAGAACTCTCCCATCCATGTATCTATCCAATTTATTGTCAAAACACAAGATCAAGTCTGGATTCACCACATCAGATGAGAGCTCATTGCACACTCCCATTACACTCTGAGTGAAGAACTTTCCCCAAATGTTCCTCCTAATCCTTTCCCCTTTCAGCTTAAAACTATGAGCTTTTGTATTTATCTCCCCCAATCTTAGTGGAAAAAGCCAACTCTCATCCACTCTGTCTATACCTCTCATAATCTTGTAAACCTCTATCATTCTCTCCTCATTCATCTTTGCTCCAAGGAATAAAGTCCTAACCTGTTTATGTTTCCTTGTAACTCAACTCCTGAAAACCCAGCAACATCCTAGTAAATTTTCTCTGCACTCTTTCTATCTTATTGATATGTTTCCTATAGTTAGGTGACTAGAATTGCATACAATACTCCAAATTTGGCCTCACCAATGTCTTAAACAACTTCAACATAACATCCCAACTCCTATATTCAATACTTTGATTTACAAAAGCTAAGATGCCAAAAGCTTTCTTTACAATCAGGTCCATTTGCACTTCTTAGTGCCTCATCATTTGCTGTGTGTCTCCTACATTGCGTTGCCCTTCCAAAATTCATCACTTCACACTTATCTGCATTAAACTCCATCTGCCAATTTTTGGCCGATTCTCCCAGTTGGTCCAGAACCCTCTGCAAACTGAAAATCTTCCTTGCTGTCATCAGCAAACTTGCTGATCCAATTTACCACATTATCATCCAGATCATTGATATAGACAACAATCAACAATTGTCCCAACATGGATCCCTGAGGCACACCACTAATCACAGGCCTCCAGTCTGAGAAGCAATCATCCACCACCACTCTCTGTGTTCTCCCACACAGCCAATTGCAAATTCAGTTTACATCCTCTCCATTAAAACCTAGTGTCACTACCTTCTGAATTAACCTCCTATGTGAGACCTTGTCAAATGCTTTACTAAAGCCTATGTAGTCAACATCCACAGCCTTTCCTTCATCAATCTTCTTGGTAACCTCCTCAAAAAATTCTACAAGATTTGTTAAACACAACCTATGCATAAAGCCCATGCTGACTGTCCCTAATCAACCCATGACTGTCCAAATACCTATATATCCTATCTCTCAGAACTCCTTCCAATATTTTACTAACAAGTTTCATTAGGCTCACCAGCCTATAATTATCTGGTTTATTTTTGGAAACTCTTTTAAACAAAGGGGCAACATGAGCTACCTCACTTGTGGCTAAGATCATTTTGAATATATTAGCCGTGGTCCTTGCAATTTCTACACTGGTCTCCCTCAAGGACTGAGGAAATATCATATCTGGCCCAAGTGATTTATCTACCTTTATTTGCTGAAGGCAGCCAGAACCTCTTTCTCCTTAATCTCCATATATTCCATGACACTTCTGTTTGTTTTCCTTCCTTCCTTATGCACGATGCAAGTTTCCTGAGTAAATACTGATGCAAAAAAACTGTTAAAAATCTCCCAATTATGTGAGGCTCCACACATAGCTGACCTTCTGATCCTCTAGGGGACCAATTTTGTCCCTCACTATCCTTTTACTCTTAATATACTTGTTTAGGGGAGAAATCAGGGGGTTAGTTTTTTTACACAGAGAGTAGGTTTGGTGGTTGGAGGATAGAATATTAGGGATATTTAAGAGATTCTGAGACAGGAAGTTATAAGGTAGGGAAGGTTTAGTTTTTTAAATTTTGGTAGGTATATATAAATTGGCAGAACATTTGGGCTGAAGGGCCTTTTCTGTGCTGTAATGTTCTATGTACAAGGCTGCAGGCAGGAGTACATGTGTCTGATGGACTGAGCCACATTCACAACCTGCTGCAGTTTCTTGCAGTTGTGGGTGGAGCAGTCCCTTTATCACATAGTGATGCACTCTGACAGGCTATTTTCAATGGTGCATTAAGGGATGGTGGCTGTGTAACACAGTATGTAGAGGTGTTGGTGAACTTTATTTTTCATTTCATTGATGGGTGGACTGGGAGAAGTAACTGGAGATGTTTGTCCTAAGAACTTATAGCTATCTACTCTTTCCACCTTAGTACTGTTGCTGTGGACTGGGGTGGGAACTCCAACTATCCTCCATAAGTCCAAGGTGGATTCCTTGAACATTTTCTTATTTCTTAGTCTTAAATGCTAGACTGTTGACAATTTGATAGGGACGTAATACTTATAACATTTCAGTTAAGATACTCATTCATTTTATTCCAATAATTGAGCAATATGGTAAATGAAAACACATAGAAGTAGAACCTCTGCAGTGTTACAAGCAAATAATTTCATCCAGTGGCAGTAAAACGGCCAAAAATTGAGCCCAGAATCTGTGGGAAGAGAGCCCAATTACTAATTCATCATTGCTAAATGTTTCAATTGACATTCCTCTTTTTTTACAGGAAGAATTCAAATACATTGTAAGAAATCCGACAAAATGAAACAGAGGGAGGGATAAGCGGTTTCATAAAGAAGCATTAAATATCAGAGCAGCACGTGTTTCTCGTTTAAAAAATCACAAGGGATCAATTTATGTTGTTTCTGATGAATACTGTAAAAGTACATTTTTCAGCATTACCAAGGTTACTTTTTCCTGTACAAAGTTTCTTTTTAATATTTATAAATCATTCCTTGTGGTGTGGCAATAATTATTTCTTTGATCAATTAAACAAATGCTTATTTACAGATGGAGCTAAATATTGCTAAGGATAGTGGAGATATTGATCCTGCTCATGGCACCTCCTTTTGTTTTATGTATTAGTATGTTTTATGTATCAGTACATGATAATAAAAAATAATTGTAATTGTGGTCTGTGACCTGAGCTCTGTCATAGTACTTGTGTTTGCATATTTGTAGAGACGAGTGTGAAGTCAGCACTGTGGTGTGCATGACATTGTTTCTCTATTGCAGTCGTGGAAAAGGTCATTTACAAACAATGAAGCCGAAACAGCCTTGCAATAGTGGAACTCGACAGCTGTAAAAGCTTGAATAAATAAGTTTCTGCTCGGCAAGATATCCATTTTCTCTTCTTGTTTGCCTGTTTATGATATTTACCCTAAAGTTGGTTTTTCATGTAATGATGCTCTGTACTTTGTTGAGGTACATTTGAACCTGCTCTTTAAAAACATGTACGTTTAAATTTCATCTTCAAGATTTTTGTTTCTGTATAGAGGCTAGCTTTCCCTTTTTTTTAACCTCCCTCCATTTCTTTGCCTTGCCTGGTAGCATCTCCTCCACTGGTTCTCAACCTTTTTTTTAACCACTCACATATCACGTTAAGTACTACCAGAAATGCTCTGTGGTTAATAAGGGATTACTTAAGGTGGTATGTGAGTCGAAAAAAAATGTTGGAACACACTGCTTTGTCTGGGTTTGGTTCAGTGGTTTGCAGCCTTTTTCTTTCCACTCACATACCACTTTAAGTAATCCCACAGAGCACCGATCGCATTCTAGGCCAGAGGTATTCTGTAGTGATTACTTTAGGTGGTATGTGAGTGGGGGAAAAATGGTGGAGAACCACTGGTTTTATAAAGGTGATTTTATTGTTTCATGCGGCCATCAACAATCACTACAATGAATCACTGGAAGATCCCTGGAGTTAGTTCTTTCAAATTTGTTTCCTTGCTGTTGGGTTCTATGGGGCTAATAGCTCTGATAGGAATCAATCACCTCTGGTCCATGGCAATAGATGTTAACCGTGTCAATTCTGGTATGTAGCCTGGCAGTATTAACATAATGTTTACACTGTATGTAAGTATTATTGTGAGTTAGCACCTAACCTGGTTACTAATATGTATACATGATGCAATCAAGCTGTGGCATTCACAAAATATCTAAATGATAAACCCACCACAATTAAAATAGTTTACAGGATTTGTACAAGGTTAAAAGATGTTGCCCTACAGCTAGTAGGCTATGAGTCAAGTCGCATTAATTTGTTGTTCATATCATAAACCTTGCAGTGTACAGGGAAAACGAGATAGCGTTTCTCCCGACCATGGAACTGAATTACAACAGAAAATTTTTTATAAATAACATATTATAAAGAACATATAACTTATAAATATCATGTTACATATCCTAGTTCGGTGTCCCGAGAGTTCAGAAGCCTCATGGCATGGGGGAAAATGCTGTCTCATAATCTGGTTGTGAGGGCCTGAACATTTTGGTATCTCTTCCCAGATGGCAGGAGGGAGAACAGATTGTGAAAGGCGTGTGTGGAGTCCTTCACGATATTTATGCCTTTCCGCAAACAACGCCCATTATAAATGTCAATTTATTATCCCCCTCAACAGTCTTTACTGTTCTGAGATGGTACAGTTCCTGAACCAGGCAGTGATGCAGTCACATCGGATGCTCTCAATGCTATAAATATTAAAATAGTTAATTCTGTAATGATTGGTTGCTAAATTTAAGTGAAACATTGAAGACTGTTGAAAATTTATCACACTCTCATAACACTTTTAGCATAGAGCTTTGAGATGTTTTGGAAAGGCACTTAGTAATTTGTGATTTAGAGTAGGATTTTCCTATCTTGGTTTCCCTGCAACCAAGCACTTCTGTACAGCTTAAGTTATGTTTGTCTCCATCAGCTTTTAATCCAATTTAGGAAAGCTCACTGGGCTGGGACGTGTGGGGAATCCAAGGTATTCGATTGTTGTTCCACAATGAATAGTTTATTCAGATGTGCAAAAATGATTGCATGCAAACAAAATAATTCTGGAGTTTTGTGATCGATGTGATGAAAATTCTAAAGTGATGCCTATCTTCACCCAATTATCCCTGGAAGGTCAGGACGCAGAGATAAAATATTATTTAGAATCAGAATCAGAACTGATGTTATATTCCAGATCTCTTGTTTTAAAAATATTGGTCTTGAAACCTTGTCTTGGCTCAATCTATCTTTTTGTTTCTGATGCCATACTCGTGAACTGTAATTGACTAGGAAGTATGCCAAACAATGCGGAGGACAATGTTAGACTCAAGAGATATGTAATGTAATGCAGAGAAATGTTAAGCTGAGAAATGTGAGGTGATACATTTTAGTAGGAATTACAAGGAAAAGCAATAAAAAAAAGTATAAATCTGAAGTAGGTGCAGGAACAGAGAGTCCTTGGTGTATATGTTTGGCTAGATTAAGAAAGCAGTTAAAACACTTCGGGTGCTGTAAGTATTACAAGTAGCTACAGGGATTTTAAGGCACCACAATTATGTTGAACCTCCCATAAAGCACTTGTCCAGCTGCAACTAGAGAATTACATCCAGATCTAGTTTCTCCACTATTAGAACAAGGTGCAGGCCTTGGAGAGAGTACAAGAAAGAAGGATTTGTTGGATAATGGACTGCAGATACTGGTATTATTCTCTTTAGAGTAGAGAAGATTTAGAAGTGATTCGATGGAGGTAGTCAAATGCATAATCTCTCTGGACCGAATGAGAAAAGAGGTAGATTTATCAAGAACCGAAGGACATAAATTTTATATGAATGTCAACAGTGCAAGGGGTGGCATGAGGGAAAATTTTGCAGTCTCTGAATGTGTGGTGGAAGCAGGTGTTATTGTTATTTTCAAAATGGATCTTAGTAAGTAATAATGATTGACAAGTTTGCAAGGTTAGGGGGAAAGGGATGTTAAATAATGTGCCTCACTTGATGCGGCAGGGAAATAGGGCATGCTTACCAGGTAGAATTGCTTGTTTCTGCCCTAAATTAATGCTTGGATTGTATGTGAACTTAGCCTGTGATAATTAGAGAGGAGAAAAGGGAATGAGATTGAGAAGGCAACAATGAACCTTGAGCAAGTTAGAGGGAGGTGTAGCTGAGGTCAATATATTCTGTTGGAAAATGCAAGTGTGGATATTGATGAATATAAATTAGGCTCTCCTCTGCTCCTTGTTAATGGCACCAACGTGGAATTTAAGGTTTTGTACTTTGATAGGTTAAGCCAGGGAAGGACTTACATCATGAATGGTCGGGTCCTGAATGGTGTGGTAGAACTAAGAGACATTTGAAAGATAAGGAAAGGTTGGTAGGCTGTGAATTTTCTCCCTGGAGCATAAGAGGCTGAGAACTGACCTTTTAGAAAGTTTATAATAAAATGAGGGCATAGATAAAGTATTTACCATAAATATTTGTGTATAATGCGAACATGATCCCCCTTTTTCCCCATCACAAATAGGGGAGTCGCTTTATACTTGAGAGTAAAATTAAAAAAAAAATTTCTGCAGGCGTGTGGCAGCGTGACTCAGGCAGACGAGTCGCAGCACAACTTGGGCAGACGAGGGGAGGGGAGGTCATGAGAGACAACATCATGAATCGGGCAGGTGGGGGGGTTGTGAGAGATGCCAACGTGACTTAGGCGGGTGAGGGGAGGGGGGTCGTGAGAGACGGCAGCACGACTCAGGGAGGTGAGGGGAGGGGGAGGTCATATTATACACAGGGGTAAAATTTTTCCCCCTTTTTCCCCTCAAAAAATGTGGGGGCGTGGGTGGCATTATACACGGGCCGCATTATACACAAAAATTAATGCTATGTATTTTTCCCAGGATAGGGGAATCAAAAAGTAACTCAGGAATATTTTTAACATAAAGAGGGTGATTTCAACAAGTACGTGGATAGGAAAGGTTTAAAAGGACATAAGACAAACTGTCAGCATAATCAAGTTGGGCTGAAGGGTATTTCTATGCTGTATGCAATTACCAGGACTCACTGACAATAATTACACATATGAGGCACAGTCGATATAGCCAGGATTTTATAGTTCAGCATCCATTGGTGCTCTCAAGAGAGAAGAGGGAAACATAAGTCTTCAAACAACCTGCAATCAAAATCAAAATCAATTTCGGAGACAATTTCTAAAATAGTAAAAATATAGTTAGCTTTAGGAAATGACCACCTTGGATGTCAGAAGAAAAATGATTATTCTCAATAACCCCTTAAAACTAAATAAAAGCCCAGAAATCCATGTTCATTCCAAAAATTTATTAAAAATCATAAAGTCTGATTCAAATTAAATTTTATAGAATTGCACATTAATCCTTTTAAATTTTATAAGATTCATCTCCCCCTGTTTGTAAAGTGATTTTGTAAAATGGAACATGATGCTCCTCAATTTCATCCCAAACAATATAAATAGCTCCAAAGATTAAATAAGTTAATGGACCTTCATTAGAATATGTGATCTGAATTATTACTTTGAAATAAAAACTTGGACTTCATTTGGAACAACATGAAAGATGCCTTTAGTCATGGAGGGTATTGTTCAACTGTGTTTACATGCACGATGTGAATGTGCGCATGCACACACGCGCACACCCCCCCACACACCCACACACCCCCACACCCCCACACCCACACCCACACCCCCACACCCCCACACCCCCACACCCACACCCACACCCCCACACCCCCACACCCACACCCACACACACACCCACACACCCCCACACCTCCACACCACACCCCCACACCCACACCCCCACACCCACACCCTCACACACACCCACACCCCCACACCCACACACCCCCACATCCCCACACTCACACCCCACACCCACACACACACACACACACTAACTCACAAGTTGTCTGTTGATTAACACACACACAGACACACACCCCCACACCCCCACACCCACACCCACACCCACACCCACACCTATACCCATACCCCCACACCCACACCCACACACACACACACACCCACACCCCCACACCCACACCCACACACCCACACACCCCCACACCCACACACACCCACACCCACACACACACCCACATCCACACCCCCACACTCACACCCACACACCCCCACACCCACACCCACACACACCCACACCCACACACACAACCACATCCACACCCACACACACACACCCCCACACCCACACCCACACCCACACCCCCACACCACACCCCCACACCCACACCCTCACACACACCCACACCCCCACACCCACACACCCCCACATCCCCACACTCACACCCCAACACCCACACCCCCACACCCCCACACCCCCACACCCACACCCACACCCCCACACCCCCACACCCACACCCACACACACACCCACACACCCCCACACCTCCACACCACACCCCCACACCCACACCCCCACACCCACACCCTCACACACACCCACACCCCCACACCCACACACCCCCACATCCCCACACTCACACCCCACACCCACACACACACACACACACACTAACTCACAAGTTGTCTGTTGATTAACACACACACAGACACACACCCCCACACCCCCACACCCACACCCACACCCACACCTATACCCATACCCCCACACCCACACCCACACACACACACACCCCCACACCCCCACACCCACACCCACACACCCACACACCCCCACACCCACACCCACACACACCCACACCCACACACACACCCACATCCACACCCCCACACTCACACCCACACACCCCCACACCCACACCCACACACACCCACACCCACACACACACCCACATCCACACCCACACCCCCACACCCACACACCCCCACACCCCCACACCCACACCCACACCCACACCCCCACACCAAACCCCCACACCCACACCCTCACACAAACCCACACCCCCACACCCACACACCCCCACATCCCCACACTCACACCCCCACACCCACACCCACACCCCCACACCCCCACACCCCCACACCCACACCCACACCCCCACACCCCCACACCCACACCCACACACACACCCACACACCCCCACACCTCCACACCACACCCCCACACCCACACCCCCACACCCACACCCTCACACACACCCACACCCCCACACCCACACACCCCCACATCCCCACACTCACACCCCACACCCACACACACACACACATACTAACTCACAAGTTGTCTGTTGATTAACACACACACAGACACACACCCCCACACCCCCACACCCACACCCACACCCACACCCACACCTATACCCATACCCCCACCCCCACACCCTCACACACACCCACACCCCCACACCCACACACCCCCACATCCCCACACTCACACCCCACACCCACACACACACACACACACACTAACTCACAAGTTGTCTGTTGATTAACACACACACAGACACACACCCCCACACCCCCACACCCACACCCACACCCACACCTATACCCATACCCCCACACCCACACCCACACACACACACACCCCCACACCCCCACACCCACACCCACACACCCACACACCCCCACACCCACACCCACACACACCCACACCCACACACACACCCACATCCACACCCCCACACTCACACCCACACACCCCCACACCCACACCCACACACACCCACACCCACACACACACCCACATCCACACCCACACCCCCACACCCACACACCCCCACACCCCCACACCCACACCCACACCCACACCCCCACACCAAACCCCCACACCCACACCCTCACACAAACCCACACCCCCACACCCACACACCCCCACATCCCCACACTCACACCCCCACACCCACACCCACACCCCCACACCCCCACACCCCCACACCCACACCCACACCCCCACACCCCCACACCCACACCCACACACACACCCACACACCCCCACACCTCCACACCACACCCCCACACCCACACCCCCACACCCACACCCTCACACACACCCACACCCCCACACCCACACACCCCCACATCCCCACACTCACACCCCACACCCACACACACACACACACTAACTCACAAGTTGTCTGTTGATTAACACACACACAGACACACACCCCCACACCCCCACACCCACACCCACACCCACACCCACACCTATACCCATACCCCCACACCCACACCCACACACACACACACCCCCACACCCCCACACCCACACCCACACACCCACACACCCCCACACCCACACCCACACACACCCACACCCACACACACACCCACATCCACACCCCCTCACTCACACCCACACACCCCCACACCCACACCCACACACACCCACACCCACACACACACCCACATCCACACCCACACCCCCACACCCACACACCCCTACACCCCCACACCCACACCCACACCCACACCCCCACACCACACCCCCACACCCACACCCTCACACACACCCACACCCCCACACCCACACACCCCCACATCCCCACACTCACACCCCCACACCCACACACACACACACTAACTCACAAGTTGTCTGTAGATTAACACACACACACACTCTCACAAGTTGCCTGTAGATTCACACACACACAGACACACCCACACCTATACCCATACCCCCACACCCACACACACACACACACACACACACACACACAAGTTGCATGTAGATTCAGATGTGAATAATGAGGACAATGTTTAAACCATAGATTCTTGATCTGAGGGTCAAGTGGCGCTAGATGGGGTTGGTTGGTGACTAGTTTGAGTGGTGGTCTGAAATTTATATTACTTAAGCCAGACCTTGTGTGCTCCTGATCAGTTTCTCAACACCATTTCAAATGCAACCTCTGAACATTGAGCATTAATGGGCTAAAGATTCCCAGGTGTTAGTCAATTTGCTGCATTTTTTCAAGAAGGATTTGAGCACATCCTTAAATCTTTCCTCCTTTGTCTAGCAATCTTTTGCCAGGGTAGAGCTGAAATAGAATGTCTTTTTTAGGAGCCCAGGGTTACCTGTGTGAGATATATTGCCTGCCCAATGTAGCCGAGAGTGTAATAAGGCCTCAGTATTGGTGATGTTGGCCTGGCAGAGGCATTGTTGATGGTTTACTTTTTCTGTCAATGAACTTGTAGCATTTTCCAGAGTCTATTTAAATCATATCAACTTTAATTCCTAAATATTTAATTCCATCATTTGCCCACTTAAATCTAGCAAATTCTTTGCATTGCATATAATCTCCTTTAATCAAAAGGCATAATTTCACATTTGTTCCATTTCACTTTATAACCTGATATTTCACCATATTATTCTAATTTTATATATAATTGATGCAAAGAACATATAGGATCTGTAACATAAACCAGAACATCATCAGCAAATAAATTAATCTTATATTCCTCTTGACTAACTTTTATACCCTTAATGTTATAATCGTGTCTTATTAACAAACAAAGCTGGAGATAAAAGACATCCTTGTTGAGTTAATGGAAAAGCAGAAATTTGTCCATTTGTCACAACCTTAGCTGAGGATTTTTAAATAAAAATTTAACCCAATTAATAAATATAAATCCAATACCAATTTTTCCTAACACCTTAAAAAAAATTCCATTCTAATATATCAAAGGCTTTCTCAGCATCCAAAATTACTGCAACTGCGAAATCACCCTTCTTCTGAGACATATGTAATTAACTAATCAATCTTGGAACATTATCAGCTGAATGACAAACCCAATTTGATCTATAAGAATTAAATTTGGCAAATATCTAACCATTCTATTTGCCAAAGATTTAGCTAAATTTTATAATCGATATTTAATAAAGATATTGGCCTAAATGATTCAATTCTCAACAAATCTTTGTCTTTCTTAGGTATAACAGTTATAATTGTATTTGAAAATGACTCTGGTAGAAATGAGTTTCCATTGCCTGTTTCAATAGCTCCATAAAAGAGGTATCAATAAATCTTTAAAATTATTATAATTTTCAGATGGGAAACCATCCTCTCCTGATGACTTTTACCATTTTTTCAAGAATTAAGAGCTTCAATAATCTCTCTTAAATGGCACATCTAAATCTTTCTGTTCTTGCAAATCCAAAACAGGTAAGTTAATCTTAGATAAAAATTTATCAATTTTATCTTCATCTGTATCAAATTGAGATCTATATAAATTAAAATAATTATCTTTAAAATAATCTTTTATTTCTTAGGGTCTATAAGTAATCTTCTTAGAAATCTTTCTAATAGCATTACTTGTCTTAGAAGTTTGTTCTGTCTTCAATTGCCAAGCCAAAACTTTATGTGCTCTTTCCCACAATTCATAATATTTTTTAGTTTTCTCAATTATTTTTTTCAGTTCTATAAATCTGCATTGAATTGTAATAAAATTTATTTTTATTAAATTTTCCATTTTTTTCTCAGAAGAATTTTTCTGTAAATCTTTTCCCAAATTTTCTATTTTTTCTCCAAATAATCTAATTCTTGAACATAATCCTTCTTAATTTTCATTGAATAACTTATTATCTGACCTCTTAAATAAGCTTTCAAAGCATCCCATAAAATAAATTTATTTTCTAAAGAATTAGAATTAATGCCTAAAAATTTTTGAATTTGTTTCCTTATAACATCACAAAAATCTATTCTGCTCAACAATGTAGAATTAAATCTTCATCTATCAGACAACTTTCCCTCTTCAGAAATTATGTATGACATTAAAAATGGTGAATGATCAGATAAAATCCTAGCTTTATATTCTGCTGCTTAACTTTTACTTGTTACTGTGCCAATATTAAAAGCATATTTATTCTCAAATAAGAGTCAAGTCTGTAAGTGTAAAAAGAGTAATCCCTTTCTTTTAGGTTGAACCTTTGTCAAACATCTATCAAATTTACATGTTTCATCAAAATCAAATCCTTTTCATAGTTTTTGTCCTAGTTAGTGATTTCTGTGATTTATCTAAAATTTGATCAAGACAATAATTAAAATCTCATCCAATTAAAATATTTTCATGTGCCTCAGCAAGATACATAAAAGAATCATGAATAAATCTCTCATCATCCACATTGGGTGCATATTTAGACATAAGTGTCCATATCTCTGAATAAATTTGACAATTTGGCAAAACAAATCTCCAAGCAGGATCCATAACCATAGACGGAATCTTAACAGGTAGTTTCTTATTAATTAATATAGCAACTCCTCTTGCTTTAAAATAGAACGAAGAAGCTGCCACTTGACCAATCCAATCTCTTTCTAATTTTTGATGTTATTTTTCCATTAAATGTGTTTCTTGTAAAAAAAGCAATATCAACTTTCATTTTTTTTATATATGCCCAACTTTTTTTCCTCTTAATTTTATTATTAATCCAATTTATATTAAAATTTAGAAATTTTAATTTATTTTTATCCTCCATTTCTTAAGTCAAAACATCAGATAACTCTCACCACTCATCCTGCTGGCCCCCTCCATAAAACCTACAATTAAATTCAACATCTCCCAACCAAACAAAGAAAAAGAAAATATAAATTAACTAAGAAAAAATCCCTAAATAAGATCAGTACTAATTCCTTCTACCATACAGGAAGTGGGCCATGCCACAAGGTGGTGCATGGCTAAGGAAGGAGAAAATAAAAGCTCTGCCTCCCCTAGACAGAATATATTTTACTTAATCAAACAGTACATTTCAAATATGATAAGCTTCTTCAAGATCTTTATTCACTTGATCATCACCAATCTCCGCCATCTCTTGCTGTTTTGTCATCTGTTGTTCAATTTTCTCTGTCAAATTTTACTGAGAAGTTGGCTCTGAGCATCCATATGTTGATCTTGCTTAAGATTTTGAAGAGACTTTGCAAATTCTAAAGCTTCTTCATCTGTAAAGAAACATGATTGATTGTTTTTCCAGAAAATACTTTAAGTATGGCTGGGGATCATAAAGAGGAATTATATCCCTTTTTCAAAAGGACAAATTTTGCAGGATTAAATTCCATTTTTCTGTTCACAACTGACATACTTAAATCAGGATTTAAAAAATCCTTGTTATTTTCCACCACCAATGAACCTTGATGCTTTCGAGCATTTTGAACCATCAATCTCAATATCATTTATATATCTTGATAACGCAAACATCTATACAAAATCAAATGTGGTGCTTGACCCAGAAATGTTCTTTTTTTCTATTTGTCCTATGTGCTCTATCCAGCTCAAGTCCATTTGGAAAGTTCTCAGGACCCAGAATGTCAGGAATCCATTTTTGAAAAAAATTGAACTGGGCTAGGGTCTTCAAAGTCTTCAGGCAGCCCCACAATCTTAATATTATTCCCTCAACGATGATTTTCAATACATCAATCTACTGTAAAAGATCTTTCCTTTGAGCATCCCAAGCCATAAAAGAATCTTCCAATTTATTAACTGTATCTTTACATTTTTCTACTAAATAGCAATAATCTTGAATATCATTTTCAATTTACTAAACTTGTATTTTCACTTTATCAACAACTTCACTATATTTTGCCATTTCTTTTTAATAGTTTTAATTTCATTTTTGACATATTGAAATTGTGCTTTAGCATCAGATCTTACAAATAAAAATTGTATATTCATTTGCTTAGACAATAACTGGATTTGTTGAATAAGAATAGAAGTTTGCTGTTAAACTTCCATACCTATAATTTCAGCTTCAGGATACTTAAAATGCATTGCTTGAATCCTTTGGACCAATTTTGAGCTTCTTCTTTATTAAATTCATCTCTCAGTCCTCCAAATTCTTCTCTTTCTGTACCTTGTTCATCTTTTTTTTGTCCCTCTGAATCATTTGAAGAACGAACAGATTCAATATCCATTTGAATCTTGGAGCACAAGTGAGTTTGACTAAAAACGCTAGTAACCAACGACTTAGTAGATTCTGCTGCTCTCTATAGGAGAACAGGCTGTTCGATTGTGCACATGCTCAAAGGTTCGTGCATGAGCAGTTGTTCCTGCGATGTTTGGAATTGAATAGTCTTTTTCTGGACTCCAGCACCATCTTTTCCGGCTCTTTAGAGAGGTGGCACTGGAGTCACATTAATTCTCGTTATTGTAGCATGAATAGCTCTAGGAGAGAGAGAAACTGGAGCCTGAGGATCCTTCATCAAGGTAGACCCAACTAATTCAACAATACTAATCTATTTAACAGCCATTTTCTTTGTTACTTGTGATTTTCCATTTCTTGTCGATTGATGCACAGTTCATAAAACTCTTAAATTTAAGAAAAAAATTAAAATTCTATTTTTAGTTGGGTTTTAATTAATTCTGTCAGGAGAGGCATATTTCCATGTCTTCAACCTATGTCATCACACCACGCTCCCCTCTTCACATCTATCTATAATAAGCGTGGGTGGTGGGGGTGGGTGGTGTTGAGTGGGTTCATGAATGACCTAATCCTGCTCAATTTAGCCTATTAAACTTTTACAGAGGTCTGTGCTGTGTATTGACCTATGTGTTGTGTGGTTTTATGTTAAAAAGTGACAGTTTGCCTTTAAGAGCCAAGGTGAAGATGGACTGCTGAGAGAGTGGGAGACAGACTGAGCATGTGCAGAAAATTATCTAAAAATTTCTGAACTTGGAAGAAAAACCACCACTGAGTGGTGCTGTGGAGTGGAAGAAGGCCCAAAACACTGTCACTGTCTGGGAGGCAGTTTAGAATGTTGGGGATTTTATAAGGGATGAACATTCCGAAGGCAGCCAGAGTGATCCGGACCAAGCCATTGTTTGCTCTATCTCCAAGCCTCCAAGCAACACAAGAAGACAACTTTGAATTTTGTGCTCTCTCTCTCAAAGATCTTTTGGCTTCAGTTTACCAAACAAACTGAATTTTGTTTATAATCTTTGCTTTGGTTGAGATCGAAGTTTTGTGAGTCTTGTGTATTATGTGTTTGTTTTGTGTCTAAGTTTTTCTGTGGACTGGTTTGAAATATGGCTTAGACTTTAATTACATATGTTATATTTAGGCTGGGGAATTTATTCGTTTTACAGTGTTATAGAAATTTGCAGAGTAACCAGTGGGCATTGTTATAAAAGGGGGGGGGGGATTTTGAATTAAAGCTTGAAGGTGAATTTTTGTTAATAAAGTAATTATTGATCTTTATCCCTGTGTGATATGCCTTCTTTGTGGTTGGTGGTTTGATCTTGTAACAAAACTGACTTACTCAGTGATGAGATGAAAGCAAGAACACACAGCATTTGTCACAGCATCGATGCGTTCTTCGAATGCCACTTTTTTTCTTCTACTATGGTAATTGTGAATATTCATTATTGTCTATCAATTGTATTTATTATCTCTTTTTTCAATTTAATTTAATGTGTACTGTTGCAGTTTTTTTTTGTGAAGTACCTGCTCAGCTACAGCAAGTAAGAATTTTGGTTCATATGTACATTATACAATGTATATGAAAATGAACTCATTATCATTCCAATAACATTTACAGCCACTGAAGTACTACTGAGGAATAGTCACAACTTTAATGAAGGAGGAAGAGTTGGTCACATGTATGATGATCTGTTTAGGACCAAATTATTTGTATTATTGATGTTGGTTGAGGAATTAATATTGACCTAAGTACTGTGGTGTACATCTTTCCCATAGAGAAAGACACATATGAAGAGAGACATGAAAGGTGCAGGTAAAGAGGGAGTCGCCTCACAACATGACTGTGTCAATAACCTGCATGAGAATGATTCAATTTTACTGGTAGATCTAGGAAATCTAGCTGATGCCCTGTCCAGGAAGTTGTCCTGTAAGGAAATAATGGAAAACATCAAAGTTTCTGGTCACAAAATGAAACAAGATAACCTGGATGATCTGCACCTCTGCTTTATTTCCTGATATATTTGATATTAACTGGCATACTGGCTGTTCAAGATTCCTTTATTGTTATGTACATGATACACAAAATTTGCCACAAAGGCACACAATGAGATGCCACTAGCTCAGTGCCCTTCCCAAATCAGAGTCCTTTTAGAGGCACCGTGTTTGTGGACCCATCTTCCGCTCTCCTATAAATGTGAGGCACACGGCCTCTTGTCCATTCCAGCTCCATTAGCTGAGAACTGAAATCTCTGAATAAGAGAAAATGGTTGTGGTGGTAGAGCAGTAGAGGGTTAGGAGACCTTCCCAAAGCCAGATTGAGGAAAGATAATAAAAGTAGATAAAAACTGCTGCAGAAATCAGCAGAATACAGACTAAAGAGTGAAAAAAAATAGAGAAAGCAAGAAGATTGGAAGAAAACAAAAATCGTCAAGAGACGAGGATGAGAGGAACCTAGCTTATGAGAAGGGCTCACCATATGGCAAGCAGGAAAAGGAAGGGCCTAATGGGTTGATGGAATTTCCTGAGCAAGCAGTGATCCCCGAGGAGGTCGAGGCTGGATGGTCTGAAGGTGGCAGGATCACGGGGGAGCTGCAGGGAGACTATGAGGGTAGAGTCGGGAGCACCGGTGGGTTAGAGGAATACAGCAGGAGATGCCTGCAATTGGGAGTATGATGACATGGGAGCTGTGGCAACAGGGATGGCGGCAGTGGTGATGGAGGCCCCAAGGTCAGCGAGGAAAAAAGATCACCTGCAAGGTTGGTGGGAGCTGAGAGAAGTCCGAGTGGAGAGCAATGGTGAGGTGGTGGCTACAGACAGAAGCGTCGGGCCTGGTGGGCCTTAGGGTCTGTGGAGGGAGGATTGGTTGGATGACGTGCAGAGGAAGGACTGGTTGGAGGTCATGTGGACCTCCAGCCAGGCAGAGTTGGAGGAGGAAAAAAAGGAGAAGAAACAGAAAAAAAAAAATGTAAGGTTAGAAAGAAGGAGGGGGAAGGATATAGAGGGGGCAGGCCATTCCAACAAAGAATTAATGGTTGCTATTATACAGTTTTTAAAAAATGAGTGTTGGGTGTGCAGGAGGAAATTAAAGAAAAGATGGATGATTTAGACCACAATGGTTACAGTGGTAGAAGATAGAATGGGGGAGAGATTGAAAAAGGAGGGAGAATGATTGGGATGAAAGTGAGAGGAAGAAAGATAAAATGTGGGAGAAGATGGATGCTTTGGAGAACCAGAGTAGGAGGAAGAAAATAAAGATGGTGGGGATGAAGAAGGGTTTTGACAGGAAGGACCTGATGAGTTTCTTCAAAAAGTGGATATCGGAGGACCTTGGAAGGGACATAATTGGCAATTTGAATATGGAGAGAGTCTCTAATCCTCTGCCCAGCCCCAGGTCAAAGGCTCCGCTCAGTCCTGGTCAAGCTCAAGGGAGCAAATTTTATGGCAGCTGCAGGAGTGAAGGAGTGGGGGCAGCAGTGTGGGATGGGGATAAGGTATTATTTTTCCCTGATATTAGCACTGTGCTTCTGAAGTGCAAGAAATAATTTGATTCAGTAAAAAATGTGTTGAGACAAAAAGGGATAAAGTTCACACTACTCCATCCTGCCACCTTAAAATTAGTAAGGCTGGGAGGGAATAAGAAATACTTTAAGGGTGCCACAGAGGCAATGGAATATGCCAAAGATGAGATATCCTTGTGGGACTACAGGTAATTAGGATTGGGGAAGAAAGTAATGAATTGTGGGAATGTATATATTCTGTATGATAAGAACATGGAGGGGATTGGTTATGTGTTATATTGTTAAGATACTGATGCTAAAGTTAATTTAAGAAGTGATAAAGGGAGCTAAGAGAGAGGGAAAGGAACAGAGAAGGAGGCAGATGGATACATTGGCAGCTTGCCAAGAAGGGGGTAGTTGGCACGAATCACATAGGTATGGGTGTCGGGAATGGAAGGGGAAGGCAAGGTGGAGGGAGACAGGAGTGGAGGGGTATTGGGGGTTATTTTTTCTTTTTTTCTTTTTTAGGTTTGTAGGTTTTAGTTTGGTTTGTTTATCCAAGTTCTATGTCTAGTGTGGATGCCGGCATTGGAGACCCATGGAAGAGAAATTGGATAAAAGTTGAGATTCAAGTAATGGATAAAACAGTTAAATTCATGAGTTTTAATGTAAATGGGATAAACAGAATGATAAAGTTAAAGAGAAACTTGGCACACCTTAAGAAAATGCAGGCCAACATAATGTTTTTTCAGGAGACCCACCTTATGAAACAAGAACACTTAAAGTTAAAGAGGGGATGGGTGGGCCAACTGACAATGTACTCCTTCAACTCCAGAGCCAGGTTAGTAGCTATCTTGATTGGGAAGAATGTTTCAATGATGGTCTAGGAGGTGGTTTCCGACTCGTCAGGTACGTTTGTGCTGATGCATTATCAAATATACTCAGAACCCTGGACACTCATGAATATATATGCCCTGAATATCAACTATGAAAAATTCATACAGGATATATTCTTGAAAGTAACCGAAGGGTGTGAGAATATCTTGATTGGAGGGGATTTTAATTTTTGTCTGGATCTGGTCATGGATAAATCGGCAAAGAAGGTGACAAGGGCCAAGGCTAAGTCCACCCTGGTCTTTACAAAGGAGCTAAATCTCATAGATGACTGGAGCAGGCTAAATCTGAGAGAAAGGGATTACTCCTTTTACTTGAGACAACATGATTCCTAAACCAGAATTGATTTATTTTTGACATCAGGCCAAAGGGAGGGTAGGATAGTGTAAACCAAGGACACAGCATGGCTATTGCTGGATCATTCACCCTTGATTGTATTGATTATAATGCTCAGTGTATAGATGGTGACTGAATATGTCATTGTTGGTAAAACCAGAGTTTTGTAGCTTTGTTAAAACTCAGATTGATTTGTTCTGTGAGATGAACTTCTCCTCAACTGAAGATAACTTCTTAATATGGGACCAGTGAAGGCTTATTTAAGGGGCCAGATAACTGGATACACCAAGAACTTTAAAAAAACACATGAAGAAGAGTCATGATTTGGAACAGGAAATAGCCCAATTAGAAAATAAATACCAAAGATCGGACACAGAAGGGAAATACAGGAATTTAGTGCATAAAAAGATAAGTATAATATGTTTAAAACATATAAGACAGAAAGGTTGAAATTAAGATCTAGACAACAGTATTATGAGCTAGGGGAGAGGGACCATAATTTTTTGTCCTAGCAGGTGAGGGCAGAGGAGGCCTCAAGATCAATCAATACAATCCAAACAGGGGAAGACAAGATCTCATATAAAACAAAAGATACATTTAAATAAATGATACATTTAGAAGGTTTTATAAAGAATTTTATAAATCTGAATCGGGGGAGATCCTACCAAAATAGATGATTTCTTGCTCCCATTGGAACTATGAAATTTGGAACAGGAGAAATGAGGGGCTGAATGCCCCTTTCACTAAAGATGAAATAGCATGGACTCTGATCTCTTTGCCGGCTGGCAAGGTGCCGGGGGGGAGACTGGTTTCGCTATCAAATTTTATAAAATGTTCAAAGATTCCTTAATGCTGCTTCTAATGAAGGTGGTGGATCAGGTGGTGGAGAAGCATACCCTTCCGGACTCTTTCTCAACAGTGATTATTACAGCGATTCCAAAAATAACATGGAACCATTGAAGCCCATTTCATACACGCCCATTTCATTATTGAATACAGACTATAAAATTATTGCAAAAGCATTGGCCAATAGGTTGGCAGAATATTTGCCAAGATTAACGAGCTGGAACAAATGGGTCTTTTAGAAAAGAGCCAATTGGCAAACAATATAGCTAGATTGCAAAATCTAGTTCATCTGACACAATCAGGGGTGGACCATAGCTTTGGATGTGGAGAAGGCTTTTGACGAATTGGAGGGGGACTTTCTATTCAAGGTACTGGAGAAATTTGAATTTGGACAAACACTTATTAATTGGGTTAAGGCACTTTCCCACAAGGCCCAAGCAAAATCATAAAAAACAGGCAAATGTCTCCAGTATTAGGTCAAGTAGGCAAGGTTGCTCATTGTGCCCAGTGGTGTTCATATTAGCCATTGAGCCACTGGCGGAAGTCATTTGCTGGGATCCAGAAATGGTTTAAGATGGGCCAGGTAGAACACAAAATCAACCTTTTTGCTGATGATGTGTCAGTATATTTTACGGACTCTGGGGGGGGAGGTCATTAGCCAGACTAAGGACCACCACTGGAGGATTATGGGAAGGTTTGGGGTATGAGATAAATTTGTGAAAAATTGACATGGGATTGCAATTTTGGGGGTTTAAAATTACTCAATTTTAAAAAGTATTACTGGGCAACCCAAGTAAGGTTTATCACTTTACTCTTTGGCGGGGGGGGGGGGGGGTCCCTCATAGGCGTAAATTGGACTACACTTGGTAGGTGAAGAGATAGCTGAAGAATTCATATATAAGTGGGATACTAAATTACTCTCAAAGAGAACGCATAGCCCCATCCTAAAACATGTTCTCCAGACATGGAAGAGAGTAAAACAATGTATTGGACGGAAGGTGGGGATATCTCCCAAAACGCCCTTAATACCCTTAACTCTGGGTAATAAATTCTTGGACATCTGGACTTCTGTGACTTGAGAGGAATGAGCAGAATCTGGGCTTAAACTTGTCTGCCTGATGCCAGTTCACCTTATAAAGAACAAAGCCTCTGCTCATTGATCATTTGTTAGGCAGGGTAGAGATTTTGAATATTTTGATTTTGATTTTCATAGACTCACAAACAGTATGATCTTCCAACATTCATACAATATACAGAGTCTGTGTTTATCCCTCTTCCCATCTCCCCACCCTTACCGTACAGTAAAAAACAGTCAATTTAATTGTATAAATATAAATTCCAGTGGGGTCATCGACCCCAACAGAAAGAGATCAGGTGCATTGAGGATTGTTACAAAAGGGGGAAGCTTATGTCATTTGAGCAGTTGAGAAACAAATACGATTTGTCCAACAGAACATTTTTCTGCTATCTGCAAATATGATTTTTTTGCAAATTGGTGCCATCTATGTCCTTGCCTAGATGTAGTAATGAGGAGATTCTAATTAAACAGGGCAATGTGTGTAAATTTATTTCTAAGATGTATTACATGTTCCAAAGTGAGGGCCCGAAGCTGGGCTTACACAGGTTGAGGGAAAGATGGGAGTCAGACTTGTGCACAACAATGATGGAGAGACCTGTGTCTGGACAGTGTGACCAGGGTTGTCAATACCAGATACAGTTTGGTGCAGTACAATTTTTTGCACCAGTTTTACCTCACACCCCAAAAATTACACAAATCAAAACCTGAAATTTCAGAAATGTGCTTTAGTTGTGGTGTGGAGTCCACCTGGCTCTGTACAAAGGTGAGACACTTCTGGGAACACCTGGGAGACATTCTGAAAAAAAATTATAAAAGTAGATTTTCCACAGGATCTGGAGTTGTACCTTTTGGGAGGTATTGTGAACGTGAGTTTTAGCTGACTAAAGATCAAATTCCATTCGTGAAGGTCAGCTTGGCGATAGCCAGGAAGTGTATAGAAGTTTCGTGGAAGTCCGACTCCCAACTAAATATCACATGATGGAATATGGAAATGCAGAGATACATTCCCCTGGAGAAAATCAATCTAAGGAACAAGCATGACACATTCGTTAGAGGGTAGGCAACCTTACTTGAAATATATTGGCACACATCTTGATTAACCCCCCCCCCACCTTTGAGATAGGGGTACACTAGCAATCCATCCTAGAAGGGAAATGAAAGTGAGCAAGAAAGTGGGACATGGTGCAGGTGACGTGGATTTTTTAGTTTAGTTTTAGGTTTTTTTTTCTTTTAAATTTTTTCCTTTCGTCTTTGTTATTTAGCCATCCTGGTTGTTTTTTTTTTCCCTAGGTTCTGTTGGGATCTATGACCCCACTGGAATTTATATTTATACAATTTAATTGACTGTTTTTTACTGTAGGGTAAGGGTGGGGAGATGGGAAGAGGGATAAACCCAGACTCTGTATATTGTATGAATGTTGGAAGATCATACTGTGCGTGAGTCTGAAAATCAAAATAAAAATATTCAAAATCTCTGCCCCGCCTAATAAATGATCAATGAGCAGAGGCTATGTTCCTTATAAGGCAAACTGGCATCAGGCAGACAAGTTTCAGCCCAGATTCTGCTCATTCCTCTCAAGTCACAGAATTTGCAGACTCACCAAAAATTTCATGTATTTTTTCAGCCATGCTGCTTAATATTAAAACATAACACTCTGTCAAAGTATTATTGCCTAATCCTTATAACATCCTACATTTCTGCTTTCAGACATAACTATATTCACTATATTTATTCTGGTTTGTTAAAGTGGTGCTGTTTTTATTCTTGGCAGATATCATTGAGGTAGGGGATATAAAGGATTATTTTCTGGATGATTTCTGCTACTAGCAGAAAAAAAACCTAAAATGATTAAACACTTGTAGATTTGACAGCTTAAATAAAACTTATTACAGCACTTCCACCTGGGACTAATGGAAAATTCATACAATTTAACTGCTGGAGAAAGCTTTGAGTGTCTATGATGTGTCATGGAGTAAATAAAGTTGCTACTTCGAAAAATCCTGGTCTGAACTTCAGTCCATGTATCCAAATGACTTTTATGCCAAACAAAATGTACATCAATATCTTGACAATGATGTGATTTAATAAAAAACATGTGTGCACCACAAATTGACAAGCGCACTTTATTAAACGAATGCACATGACAGAAAAGCTCAGTATTCAATACCATCTTTATTTTCATTATTTTGCTTAAAGAACAAAAGATCTCTATCAGACTATTTAGCTTATTTAAAACCACCTTTCCTTTGACTAAATAATCAAATAAATGTTGTAGCACTGCATGATTATTGTTTATTGTAACCTTCTGGATGCCATTAGAGGACTCGACTGCAATGATGAATAGGAACGACAGCAATAAAAAGAAAGGGGAAGGAAGAAAGATGAAAATGAACCTTATAAATATATAGTGAATTTGTAGTGGTTTGTTAGTGCAATGGCTGAGGCACTCCCTTCATTCTGCTGTGGTTGCTGGCTGAGGTACCCGTTGTGGTTGACACTCAAATATGTGAGCCATATGTCCAGCATATTTAGAGAGCCCATCTTGTTGATCAATGAGTTATTTTTCCTTTTTGTTTTCTGTTATCTTTAGCTCACGAATACCTTTACAAATAGCATATAGTTCTTGGTTTATACACCAAGAATTGATTATTACAAAGAGAAAGCATTACAATTAAAGAATCATAATAATTTACAGAAACGAGGTGCACAGTTCCAGAGGGGTGAAGGAGCAGTGCATTGTGTTTGCATGAAAGGATGATGTGTAATGTGGAGGGAAATCATAAGGTGGTGGACTCCCCATATAGCTGAAGCTCATAATCTTCTTGGCCATGGAAGAAATGCTGTTGAGAAACCTTGCAAATAAGTTTTGTAGCTGGTCAATGTAGTGGCGTTAAGAAAAGTGGATGTGTGCTAAATTGAGCAAGCTGCATTGTCCTGCATATTCTCAAGCTTCCTTCTGTGATCTTAGAGCTGTGGTCATCCAATGTTCCAAAGATGTAAGGAGTTAAAAGATTGAAATTGGTCACATAGGTGTAGGCTTTTGGCCTAACAAGGCCTTTTACCATGCTATCTCTAAATTAAAAATATAAAGTGGAGGGTATTCTATTATTTTCCTTATTTAGATGATGGGAAGGCTTGCGTAATAGTGAACCACTTCACTGCCTTCATAGCTAAAGTATTTCTATGCTAGTTCATTTAAGGTTCTGATCAATATGGTGTGAGATTTCAGTGTAACTAATTCTAAGGAAAGGTGGTTAGATTCTCTTGTGCTTGCTGACACTCCTCAGCCCATGCCTGAATATTGCCCAGGTCCAGATTTCAAGATTCAATTTATTATCATAGTAATAAAACAGTGTCATATTACATGAAATGTCTATTTACCTGCTGCAAGGCAGACAGATTTTCACAAGTGCCCAAGTGCCTTTTACAGTTCTTACACTGGCTGTTACAGCAAATGCAGTTTAACATTGTCCAGTCATCAGCAAATGTTCCTACTTGCAACAAAAGTAGTGTGGTGCTACCATGCATGGGCTGGCTGGCCCCTTGAACCTGTGACTCCTCCCTCCTAGATATCCCCATAAAGGCTGTTACACCCAAACCCCTCCCCTCAGAACCTGCCTTGGAACTGGGCCAGCAACATGCAAACTGTACTGACTCTTTAAGGTGATTAAGGCCTATTAATCACAATTTTCTGTCTGATTGTGGTTGATTGGTAGTACAATTTCAGACCATGGACAAGGTAGCCTGCGAGGATAAATTTGACACTGGCCCCAAGGATCCAGAAGCCTTGACTAAATTTGACCACTGCCTCAATGCATTCATGAGGTGCAATGACATGCAGAGCGAAGAAGACAAGAGGCAGTGCCAGCTACAGAGCATCAAAATGCAGTTCAACAGCCCGCACCTGCCCCTTGTGGTCTGCATCACCAACTGGGCAACTCCCCTGAACATGACCTGGGGACTCTCTATTCTCTGGATCCTTCCACTGCCCCAGTTTGAGAATCTCACCCCCGACTGGAAGCTGGTAGCTACTAAGAGCAGACAGTATAGACCCGGGGACAGAGCATTCATTAAAGTGGAGGTCAAATGACTCCTAGCGGAAGGGGTCATAGAAACTAGCACCAGCCTATGGAGAGCCCATGTAGTGGTGGTAAAGAGTGGAGAGAAACAATGCATGATCAAGACTGCTTCACCTTGCTGGGCACCTACCCAATTCCCCACATCATCAGCATGGTCAATGAGATCGCCCAGTTCTGGATTTTCTCAACCTTCGACTTCAAGTCGGATTACCACCAGCTACCAATCTAGCCAGAGAACAACCCTTACACTGCCTTCGAGGTGGACAGCCACCTCTACCACTTCCTCTGTGTCCCTTTTGGAGTCACCAATGAGGTTTCTGTCTTCCAGAGGGAGATAAGCCACATAGTAGATCACTATGGACTCAAGGTGACATTCTCCTACCTGCACAATGTGACCATCTGCGGCCATGACCAGCAGGAGCACGACACCAATCTCCACATGTTTCTCCAGGCGGCCAAAAGCCTCAACCTGACCTATAACCAAAAGAAGTGTGTCTTTAGCACTTCAAGTCTGGCCATCCTGGGCTGCGTTGTGGAGAATGGTGTCACTGGGCCAGACCCGGACTCCATGCACCACCTGTTGGAACTCCTATTACCCGAGACCCACAAGGCCATGAAAAGGTGATTGGACTTTTTTTCCAGTGGGTCCCCAGACAAAGTCTGCCACCTGGTGAAGTTGGCCACTTTCCTTCTGTCGGCAGAAGCCCAAAGAGCATTCACACGCATCAAGGGTGACGTCGCCAAGGTGGCAATGCATGCTGTAGGTAAATCCATCCCCTTCCAAGTGGAGAGTGATGCATCCGACTTCGTCCTGGCCGCCACATTCTACCTTGTGGGCAGGCCCCTGGCATTCTTTTTCAGAACCCTCTGGCACTCAGCGGTCGAGAAAGAGGCCAAAGCCATAGTGGAAGCTGTGCACTATTGGAAGCACCACCTGGCTGGAAAACTATTCACCCTGCTGGCTGACCAACGTGCAGTCACGTTTATGTTTAACAACAAACAACGGGGAAAAATTAAGAACGACAAAACCCTGAGGTGGAGAATTGAGCGATCCACCTACAACTACAAGATCTTGTTGCGGACAATTTTGGCTGTCTCACTGTGAGTATTTTGCCACAATGGAATTCACTGCTTATATTAATGCCATGTGTCGCATCTAATTTTATTATTGTGATTTAATGCAGTGGTCCAGATACAATCAGATGACTGCTTAATCATTTTTGAGGATACGTATTTACCCAAGGCAAGGGTGAACCTTAGTGAATCAAATGGATTTTTGTAACAATCCAGTGTTTCCTTATTGAGAGTGGTATTTTATAATTAAAAAAAAACCATAATTTACACAGCTGGAGAAATTTATGCATGTCAACATATCACCTGTTTAGGTTTCTAGATGACTCGCAGTAGACAGTCCTCTGGGATTGAGGACCAGGAGGTCTCCAAACATAGTCCAGTAAATTATGCTAAACTTAACAGATTTGAAAGCCATGCCATTAGTTCATTCTGTTGCTTGCTATATTCAAAAAGCAATTTCATATTGGAGGATAATAATTGTTGTTGACGAATAATGCAATATGGCTAAGAGTTATAAAGAGTTGATCTGAAGAAGCATCTAATTTTGTGATATTTTGTTAAACTGTTGCTCAGAATCCAGGA
The DNA here is from genome assembly GCF_036971445.1 of Narcine bancroftii. Classification (NCBI taxonomy): domain Eukaryota; kingdom Metazoa; phylum Chordata; class Chondrichthyes; order Torpediniformes; family Narcinidae; genus Narcine; species Narcine bancroftii. The sequence goes on from NC_091471.1 coordinate 74,172,367, forward strand.
AGTTCTTTATTGAAAAGATTTAAAAATGTTGATTACTTAGGGTTCTTTTCTGGTCACCAGGCCAATCCATTAACTATATTTATTATAGGCTTGCTGGGAAAACACATAGTAATTTGTGTTGGCAGAGAATAATAGGAAAGGAGACATCAGAAAGAGATCAAAACATTCTAAATTTTTGAGCCTTTTTTTCAAAATCTAAAATTACAAACTTCATAAAAGTTTGAGTGAAAAAAAAAAACTGGGGAACAAGAATTAAAATCTAAACTAAAAGTCCAAAATCCTTTTTCATATCTACATTTGATTAACATCTGGCAGGTAAACTGATACTTGCAATTCGATCAATAATTGTTGAATTGAATAGACATTATGTTTTTAGTCCTTATTCTGGTGCATCAAGACGTGGCCTGGCTACTTGGTTGGTCTCAATTAGTACATATCCTGTGCAACAGAGACAATATGTGAACTCCACAATGCATCTCATGCCCCAGGTAGCGACACAAGTAGAATTGTGGTTGGTTGTAAGAGTTTGATTTTGAAATTTGATCAGCAGTTGACACTAATAAAGCACATTTATAATCTTCGACCTTAAGTGAAATGCTAGAGGACTGGAGAGTGGTTAATGGTAAGCCATTATTTTAGAAAGGCTTTAAGTCCAAACCAGAGAACTATAAGCCAGTGAGCATGTCAGAAAATTGTTGGAGGGGATTCTGAGAGATAGGATCTATCAGCGTTTGGAAGTAGTCAGATGCCTTCATGCATGGTAGATCATGTCCCATGAATGTTTCATGAGTTTTTTTTTAGAGTTGATGAAGAGGATTAATGAGGGCAGGGCAGTAGACATTAGATGTATAGACTGTAGCAAGGACCTTAACAAGGTCCTACTTTACAGGTTTCTCTGGAAAGTGTGATCACTTGGCCTCCAGAGAGAGAAAGAGAGAGAGAGAGAGAGAGAGAGAGAGAGAGAGAGAGAGAGAGAGAGAGAGAGAGAGAGAGAGAGAGGGCAGAGAGTGAGGGAGGATGTTTATCTGAGGCATGATCATAGTAGCATTGAGCAAGAAGATCAAGAAAGACGAAGTGCAGGGAATTCAACAGTGGATGGCAGGCATTTGTTTCTGTGGTCATAGCTGACTAGATGATATGTAATTTCTAGTGTGCCAGGAACCAGCATATAACTAAATAGTTGCAAATAATTTCCAAGGAGGAGCATATACAGACAAAAGTCCTGGTCTATATTGGATCAATATAACTAATGAGGTCCTGTTGAATAGAAATTTAAATGTAAACCCTGAAAAGCAGAAATCTGTGATTTCCTATAGATGTTATGTACTTGTATGAGTATGACTGGGAATTTAATATTGATGAATGATTAGCTGAAATGTTATGCAGGAGTGGGGCTTTATATTACAGGGCATATCATACCTACATTTTAGGAGAGATGGGACCTCTGCAAACTGAATGATATGTATCTCAAAAAAGATGGGATCAATATCCTTGCAAATGGAAATGGTAGTCTGGTAGAGGAGGGTTTAATTTAATTTAGCAAAGGTGGAAATCATGATCTGGCATTAGAAAGGGGAAATGGCTGCATAAACTCTTTGTTACGGACAGCCCAGTGGCAAGTGATAATACCATAATAAATGGCATCACTCTGAGAGAAGGGAGAAAAATCTTGCAGAGTTTTGCGACCAAGTATGATGAGCAAAGGTGGGTTCATGGAATTGTGGCTGATGCAGAACCACAAGCTAAAATATCAACTTTCACTCCACAGATGCTATTTTATGCAATGAGCTCTTCCAACAGTTTATTTTTTTGCTCCACATTCTAGCTTCTTATGTCTCCATCATGCAAACTTTGTTGATTTTTTAATAAGTGAAGAACTTCCCCCAATGTTCCCCCTGAACCTCTCCCCTTTCAGCTTAAAACTATGCCCTCTCATATTTATCTCCCCCAATCTAAGTGGGAAAAAGCCTATTCGCATTCACTCTGTCCATATCTCGCATAAACTTGTATCAAATCTCCCCTCATTCCTCTTCAGTCAATGAAATAAAGTCCTAACCTGTTTAATACTTCCCTGTAACTCAACTCCTGAAGACTTGGCATCATCCTAGTAAATCTTCTATGCACTCTTGCAATCTTATTGATATCCTTCCTATAGTTAGGCAACCAGAACTGCACACAATACTCCAGATTTGGCCTCACCAATGTCTTAAACAACTTCCACATCACATCCCAACTCCTATACTCAATACTTTAATTTATAAAGGCTAAGATGCCAAAAGCTTTCTTGACAACCCTACCCACCTTCAAGGAATTATGCATCTGCATTCTCAGATCTCTTTGCTCCTCCACACTCCTCAGTGCCCTACCATTTACTGTTTATGTCTTACCTTGATTTGTGCTTTCAAAATGCATCACCTCACACTTGTCTGCATTAAACTCTATCTGCCCATTTTTGGCCCAATTCTCCCAGTTGGTCCAGTTCCCTCTGCAAGCCTTGAAAATCTTCCTCGCTGTCTGCAATGCCTCCTATCTTTGTGATAACAGCAAACTTTCTGATCCAATTTACCATATTATCATCCAGATCATTGATATAGACAACAAATAACAATGGTCCCAATATAGTTCCCTGAGGCACACCACTAGTCACAGGCCTCCAGGCTGAGAAGCAACCAACCACTACCACTCTCTGTTTTTTTTTCCCCACACAGCCAATTTTGAATCCAGTTTACAACCTCTCCATGGATACCTAGTGTCTTAACCTTCTGAACTTACCTCCTATGTGGGACCTTGTCAAAGGCTTTACTAAAGTCTATATAGACAACATCTACAGCCTTTCTTTCCTTCATCTACCTTCTTGGTAACCTCCTCAAAAAAACTCTACAAGATTCATTAAACATGACCTACCATGCATAAAGCCATGCTGACTTCCTTAACCAGCCCATGGCTATCCAAATACCTATATATCCTATCTCTCAGAACTCCTTCCAATAATTTAACTACTACTGATGTCAGGCTCTCTGGCCTATAATTACATCATTTATTTTTGTAGCTTTTTATAAACAAAGGGATAACATCCGATCCCTTGCACCTCATTCGTGGCTAGGGACATTTTGGAAACATTAGCCATGGTGCAGTGAACTGGAATTCACTGGCTGTGTGTATAGATTAGACAGCTGACCCCTTCTCTTGGCTCCACTTTGCCTTACCTCAGAATTATGTGAAGATCTCTGTAAATACTGGCCAATAGTTGTAAGCATGTTTGTGCTTCTCACAAGTCTCCGAGTACTATCGATCACATCACAATTTTGTTAGCTTACTTTCGGAGATAGGATGGAAGCTCTTCTGAAGCCTGGCATGCTCCAGGTTGACCTTCTGTCCCCAGAGGCCCCAGAATAATTTTCCTACTGGTTGGAGTGCTTTCAGTCCTACATCATGGCCACCCAAGAAGTCTTCCACTCCGACACTGTCCGGAGATTAGCCCTCCTCTCTCGAGTTGGCCCAAAAGGGCATGCGGTCATCAGGGACTGTGTGACATACAAGATGGCCATCGAGGGTCTGAAGGCCCACTACATGAGGTCCCAGTATGATGTGCTGGTATGGCACTGGCTCTCTCAATGTCAGCAATGACCAGGTGAGTCGCTGGACAATAACGCCCTGGAACTATGGACACTAATGAGAAAGTACCATTATGAAGCAGTCTCAGCCCGGGTAAGGGAAGAAGAGCAAGTCTGGGACATGCTAGTGGCTGGAGAGAATTCAAGGTAAGTGAGACAGTGACTATTGGAGTTGGGGAAGAAGGACCTTGCCAGTACACTCAACCTGGCAAAATCCCTTGAACAGGCCCAAATGGGACCTGAACAACTCGCCAACGAAAGCGATACCTTCTCCGAAAACCAGGTCTGCGGCACACAGCAGCTGCCCCAGATACAGACTGGGAGTGCTACTTCTGTGGACAAGCCAAACACCCCCATGCCAGATGCCCCACAAAGATGCCGTGTTCTAGATGCAATAAGAAGGGACACTGGGCAAAAGTTTGTCGGGTAAAGGGGAACCCTCGGAAGGATACTGCGTGAGCAGCCCCCAAACAGTCATACACCCCATGCCCAACCCTAGAAGTGTGGGCCCTGGCCTCTCCATGCTGCTCGCCACTGCCATCTTGCTGCACCTCATGGTGGGAACCACCACTGGAAGGGAAGCAACAATGGGAATGGTGGCTATCTTGCCGTTGCTCATGGTTGATGCCACCTCACTGGCCTGCAGATCAAGGCGATGCCACCAGGGAGAGGGATGCAGCATCCAGACCGCTGCCATCTGTCATCCTTGACCAAATAATACCCCACCAGCTGAGCAACTTGACGATGGAGGTGAGGGTAAATGGACCTCTGACAGACTGTTTTATAGACACTGGCTTGACAGAGACCTTTATAAACTCTATGACTGCTCAGTGGTACAACCTAAAGGGTTACCCCATGGACTATTGTATTTATTTAGCATTGCAATTGTACTTGGCTATTCAGTGGTATCTATAAAAAGGGGGAAATTCTGACTGAAAGTGTTGAATGTTTCTGTGTTGCTGGGCCTGGATTTCCTGTGTCACCTTAAAAGTGTGACCATGTTGTACACTGGCCCACTTACTCCAATCATGGAGTGGAATGGAAGGCCTCAAAAGACAGACTCCACCTGCGGTCTCTCCATGCTGAATATTGAAATCCTGTCCCTGTTCCTAACACCTGACTGTAAGCCGATAACCACAAAGAGCTGGTGATACAGTGCAGAGGACCAAGAATTTATTAGAGCTAAAATCCAACAGCTGCTTAAAGAGAAAATCATTGAACTGAGCAACAGCCCATGGAGACCCCAGGAGGTAGTCGTGAGAGGGGGAGAAAAGTCCAGGCTGGGGATTGACTATAACCAAACTATTAATCGCTTCACACTCATGGACGCATACCCCCTCCTCCAAATCTCAGAAGTGGTGAATAAAATTGTGCAGAAGTGGGTCTATTTGACCATTGACCTGAAAATTGCAAATCACCAGCTGCCAATCCATTCCAAGGACCATCCCTACACAGCATTCAAGGCAGTTAGATGACTTTATCAGTTCCTGAGGGTCCCCTTCGTTATTATGAATGGGGTATCAGTCTTCCAGACCCAAATGGTAGTAGATAAGTATGAGTTAAGGTCTACCTTCCCCTATTTCAACAACGTAACCATTTGTGGACACAATCTGGAAGACCAAATCGGCAATCTTCAGAAATTTCTCCACACAGCCAAATCCCTCAACCTCATGCACAATGTCAGTAAGTGCACGTTCCAGACCAAGTGTCTGGCTATCCTGGGTTATGTGGTGGAGAACAGTGTCATTGGTCCAGTCCCTGGGTGTATGTGCCCCCTCTTAGACCTCCCGATCCTAAGGACTATGAAAGCACTATAGAGGTGCTTGGGCTTCTTCTCATACCACATCCAGTGGGTACCTTGTTATGTTGACAAGGTCCACCCCCTGTTAAAGTCAATGTCCTTCCCATTATCAGCTGAAGCCCAAATAGCGTTTAACTACATCAAGAGCTAATATCATGAAAACCAACATGAATGCTATGGACAAAAACATTCCATTCCAAGTGGAGAGTGATGCCTCCGATGTAGCTCTGGCTGTGACCCTTAACCAGTAGCTTTCTCATCCCGCACCCTGCAAGGCCATGAGCTCCAGAACCCATCTATGAAGAAGAAGGCTCAAGCCATTGTGGAGGCCCTCAGGCATTGGAGGCATTACCTGGCTAGCAGGAAATTCAAACGGCTCACTAATGAGTGATACGTAGCATTCATGTTCAATAATATGAATAGGTGTAAAATAAAGAATGACAGGATCGCAAGGTGGAGGATTGAACTCTCCACCTATAACTGAGATAGTGTATAGGCCAGGTACTCTCAATGAGCCTCCAGATGTCCTATCCCGAGGAAGCTGGGCTGCTGCACACACCAGCCAGTTCCGGTCAATTCATGATGAGCTCTGCCACCCGGGTATCACCCGCATGGCTCACTTCATCAAGGCATGCATCCTGCCCTTCTCTATCGAAGGCATCAGGGAGATGACCAGGTCATGCCAGGTCTGCACTGAGTGCAAACCACACTTCTACCACCTTGACAACGCTTTGATAAAGGCTTTCCGCCCCTTCGAATGACTCACCATTGATTTCAAGGGGCCCTTACCCTCCACCAATGAAAATGTGTACCTTTTCAACATTCTCGATGAGTACTTGCATTTTCCATTCACTACTCCCTGTCTAAACACCACCACCATCACAGTCATCAGAGCTCTGCACTCCATTTTCACCATGTTCAGATATCCCAGCTAAAGTCAGAGCAACCAGGGCTCATCATTTGAGTGAAGACCTACTCCAGTATCTGATTGCAAGAGGCATCGCCTCAAGCAGGACAACTAGCTATAACCCCCAGGGAAATGGATAAGTTGAAAAGGAGAACACAACGGTTTGGAAAGCTGTGAAATTAGCTCTTCGGTCTAAAGGCCTTCCAGACTCACATTGGCAAGAGGTAGTGCCCATCGCACTCCACTGCATAAGATCACTTCTCTGTCACTCCTCCCGAGCTAATGTTTGCATACCCGAGGAAATGGGGGTCACTCTGCTGGCATGGCTAATGACACCAGGACCAGTCCTGCTGAAAAAGAACATGAGAAGAAGCAAGATGGACCCTTTGGTTGAGAAAGTGCACCTACTGCATGCAAACCCAATATATGTCCAGGTGGTATACCCGGACAGCAGGGAGGACACAGACTCAATCAGAGACCTGGCACTCTCAGGAACTAAGGTCCCAATGCCCTCAATAGGCCAGGAACCTCCAAATTCCCATGCAGGATTCTGGGCAATATGGTCCCAATAGAGCTACCATCGGACCTGGACCCCCAAGCCCCCCCTTCGAGCCCAGATACCAAGGTAGCACAAAAGGTACAGGAAGTTCTGGAAGAGCAAAGTCCACCAGTACTAAGATGCTGAACTAGAATAACCAGGCCCCCAGACAGATTCAACTTGTAAATAATTGTAAATATTCCTCGCTGACATGGTCTCTGTTTTCGCCCGCAGGTTCATTTCTAAAGGAAGGGGTGAATGCAGTGAATTGGAATTCACTGTCAGTGTGTTTAGATTAGACAACCAACCTCTCCTCTTGGCTCCACCCCTGTCGGTCCCGATATAACCCTGCTTTCCCACCTTACCTCAGAATTACCCGAGGACCTCAGTAAATACTGCCCGTTAGTTGTAAGCTAATAAAAGCGTTTTTGTACTCCTCACAAGTCTCTGAGTACTATCGATCACATTACACATGGACCCTGCAATTTCTACATTAGTCTCCCGCAAGGACTGAGACAATATAATATCCAGCCCGACAGATTTATCTACCTTAATTCACTGAAGGCAACAAGCATCTCCTCCTCCTTAATCCTCATATGTTCCATGACCTTTCTGTTTGTTTCCTTTCCTTCCTTGTGGACTATGCCAGTTTCCTGAGTAAATACTGATGCAAAAAATCCTGTTTAAGATCTCCCCCTTTACTTGAGGCTCCACACATAGTTGACCACTCTGATCTTCTAGGGGACCAATTTTGTGCCTCACTATTCTTTTACTCTTAATATACGTGTAGAGACACTTCAGCATTACCATCACATTATCTACCAAAGCAACCTCATGTCATCTTTTTGTCTTCCTGATTTCCATCTTGAGTATTTTCTTGCATTTTCTGTACTCTTCATATTAGCTCCTTGTTGCCTATACTTGCTTTTCACCTCCATCTTCTTCTTAACCAGATCGTCAATATCCCTTGAAAACCAAGGTTCCCTATGCCTGTTAACTTTGCCTTTAATCCTAACAGGAACATGCAAACTCTGCACTCTCAAAATCATCCCCTTGATTCTTCTGCTATCTGTGTGCACTCAGGGAAATTGCCAATATAGCTACCACACAGCATTTTTTAAATGATTATTTAAAAAAATTTAGACATAAAGTATGGTAACAGGCCATTTTGACCCATGGGTCCATACCGCTAAATTTATATCCCAAGTACGTTTTGAATGGTGAGAAGAAACTGGATCCCCCGGGGAAAACCCACACAGGCATGGGGAGAAAATACAAACTCCTTACAAACAGCGCGGGATTCGAACCCTGGTCCTGTTCTTGTTGGTGCTGTAAAGGCGTTGCGCTAACCGTTACACCAACCATGCCAACCATATCTCTGGCATGTGGGAAGAAACCAGAGCAGCTGAGAAAAAACCCACGTGCAGATTCCACACAGGCCGCACCTGAGGTGAGGCTAAAACCTGGGGTCACTGGAGGTCTGAGGAGGCAATGCCAAGTGCATCATACTGCTATCTCTAAGATTCAAGTGGATTCCTCCCATATGTAACAATTCTACAATTTTAACAAAAGCAAGCCAACTATTTTACAGAAATAATATATCCTCAGGTTGAAGCATCAATATGAAGCTTAATAAAAAAATCCTCAAAGATTGAATCTAATAGATTATGGTATTCTATTTAGTAAAACCTCATTTTCATTTGGTTCTATTAATACCCATCCTTTCTCTTAATAGCTGCTTTTTAGGGTTTACAGTAATGTACAGCAAATTACTGATTAATAGCAAACACAAAATGATTGCTGTGATTGAACATATTACAGGGTCAAACCAACATCCACTAAGATTCATTATTCTTTGTTTAGATATTAACAAAGATAGATCAGTTTTATCTATGATTAATACTCCATTTCTGCGTAATCCATCACTTATAATCCAGACTACCTGTTAGTTGGGTAAGGGACTGAAGCAATGACAGCATTTGTAGAACCTATCTCAAACTAACTCTTCTGTTAGTCACAAAGGGATAAAGCAGTCCATTTCTCAAGAAGTCCAAACCTTTGAAAGATTTTTAAAAAATCTCAGCTCAAATTCATTCAACGGAAATACAAAATCTGTCTCAGATATACTATCCCATGTGTTGAAGACAATCAACTTTATTAAAGAAACCAGTAAAGTGATCAAATGTTTTTTTTTCACTATGCAACATAGAGAACATTTTTTGTATAGCTAGTGATCAAACAAGGAACAGTTTAAATATCTGCTATGTTGAACAGAAATGCCTGGAATGACACAAGTTAAATAATAATGAGATACCAGCAACAAAGGGGTTAAATTTGGGAAGAAATCTACAGTCCAACTTGCCAAAAAACTTTTCTTCATACCAAAAATACTATACCCAAACAACAAAAATGAACAAACCATTTTATAACAACCAAGTATAAAGAGAATGCAGCATCAATATTAATCTTAATAGAAATATCTTTAAAAGTATTTGGAACAAAATACAATTTGATTACTACTTGTGTACTACTACACACACTGTAATAGGAGCTTAATGCAACTCAGTGTGTTACAATGAGAAATGGATGTAAAATGGTAATTTAAATTGCTCAGTCAAAATGAATCTAGCTTTGAACAAAACAATTGGGGACATTTTAAGATTAATATATATTGTGCCATAATCTTTTAATTCTTTTTTAAAATATTTTCTAGAGATTATTTTCAATCAAGGATAAAATACCATGGCTAGTAATTTATCTTCTGACGTTTTTCAGCCTTGGTTTTTAAAACTGGATTTAAAAGTTGAATTTAGAATTGATCAATTGAAGAGTAAATCAAGACTTATTTTGTTAGAGCAGATTTATATTTCCTGCATTTATTGGGTCCTATCGGTTAGGCTGAAAAGTAGTAACAGAAAACAGTTCTTCTCACATCTGATCCAAAGTGCTTCCAGCTAAATGCATGTTTAACCATTCAATGCATAATCATGCTTGGATGAGCATATGTCTTTGATATGGGTTAGAACTCCATAAATAACATCTTCTCACGAAGATCACACAACATTATGCAACTGCATTGTCTCTCGTGCTTCAGGTTGCATCATAAGACATTTTGACATCAGCTGCCACTGAAATATGTTCTCTTCAATTTGCTTCATTCTTTACTGGCATGGGAACCCCTTGTGCCAGTAACAATCATTTGAATATCAAAGGCTTGTTCAAAGTTTTACAAGCAGATGTCTGTGAGTTTACTGCGTGCGCTCTGATAATGTTCTCCATTAAGACTTCCATACTTTAATAGAGTCACATGATGCTAGGAAAGAAATGCAGTGTTGAATTAAGACCAGGACTCATTAATGTGGTGCTGTATCTTCACCGCTTCTATTCTGATATTCTAGAGACATCCTGTCTCACCACTATTGGTAGAAAATGGGCTGACGGGTGCTTTCGTCTTGATTTGCGCCCTCTTCGTGGAACCCCTTTTCCATTTAAGGCCACAAACATTTGCCGTTTATTGTGTTTCCACTTCATGGAAGCATAGGTGTTATAACCATTTTCTTCTATTCTTTCTTTAAGTTTGCAGTCAATGGTAAAATCTTTCTGCAAAACAAGATGAAAACAACGTTGCAAGCATTAAACATTAAAACTAAACAATATTTCTATATTAATGGTAATGAATTGGAAGATCACCAAAGTGCTATTTTGGCATTCAGGTCTGGACCACATTTATAAATGTAAATAAAGAAACTTAACAGATAAATAAATCATTAAAATAATAAAGTTCCAGTTGCTTTAGTTACTTAGGATGTAATGAATTAATTTTACTGGTTGATTGTGCAAAAACTAAGACTGACTATTTTTTCAGTACCTTTGAACACTAGAACACAGAAACGGGCCCCTTTGGCCCTTCTAGCTGGTGCTGAACCATTTTTTTGCCTAGTCCCACTGACCTGCACCCAGTCCATAGTCGTCCATACTTCTCCCATCCATGTACCTGTCCAAATTCTTCATAAATGTTAAAATTGAGTCTGCATTCACCACCTCAGCTGGCAGCTCGTTCCACACTCCCACCACTCTGTGTGAAGAAGTTCCCCTTCACATTTCCTCTAAATATTTCCCCATTCGCTCTTAACCCATATCCTTTGGTTTGTATCTCACCTACCCTCAGTGGAAAAAGCCTACCTACATTTACTCTGTCTATCCCCCTCATACTTTTAAATACCTCTCTCAAATCTCTCCTCATTCTTCTACACTCCAAGGAATAAAGTCCTACCTGTTTAACCTGCAACTCAGTTCCTGAAATCCTGGCAACATCCTAGTAAATCTTTATTTTTTCTCTTATTGATATATTTCCTGTAGTTAGGTGACCAAAACTGTACACAATACTCCAAATTTGGTCTCATCAATGTCTTACGCAACCTTCCTATATCATCCCAGCTCCTGTACTCAATACTTTGATTTATGAAAGCCAATTATGTCAAAAAGCTCTCTTTACAACTCTAACCACCTTTGACACCTCTTTCAGGAAATTATGTATCTGTACTCGCAAATCCCTCTGTTGTACCGCATTTAAAAAATATTCCTCAAGTACCTTATACGTTCCATGTTGCTATATCTTCCATACACCCATCCTTCTGAACCAGATCCCCTATATTTCTCGAAAACCAAGGTTCCCGATGCCTGCTAACTTTGTCTTTAATCCTAACAGGAACATACAAACTCTGTACTCTCAAAATTTCACCTTTGAAGGTCCTCCACTTATCTCGCACGTCTTACCTGAAAATAACATTCCAAACCATGCATTCTAGATCCTTTCTCATTTTCTCAAAATTAACCTTTCTCCAAATTATAATCTCAACCTGAGGCCCAGACCTGTCCTTCTCTATAATGAACTTGAAACTAATGGCATTATGATCACTGGACCCAAAATCTTCCCCTACATATACTTTAGTCACCTGTTCTGTGTTGTTCCCTAAAAGGAGATCCAGTATTGCATCTCTCTAGTTGGTACCTCTATATACTGATTTAGAAAACTTTCCTGAACACATATGACAACTCCGAACCATCCAGCCCTTTTACAGTATGGGAGTCCCAGTGGGGATTTTAATGTGGAAAATTAAAATCCCCTCCGATCACAACCTTGTGTTTCCTGCAGCTGTCTGCTATCTCTCTACAGATTTGATCCTCCAATTCTCATTGACTATTGAAAGGTGTGGTCATACCTTTCCCATTCCTCAGCTCCACACATATAGGCTCAGCAGATGAGCCCTCTGGTCTCTCCTGCCTGAGCATAGTTGTGATATTTTCTCTGATGAGCAATACCGGCACTCCCCCTCCCCCACCCCCACCCCCTGCCCCCCAATCTATCGTGTCTAAAGCAAAGGAAGCCTGGTACATTAAGTAACCAGTCCTCCACCTCCTGCAACCAAATTTCACTAATGGCCACAATGTCATAATTCCATGTACCAATCTATGCTCTAAGCTTGACTGATTTTCTACAGTACTCCTTGAATTGAAATAGATGCACTTTATAAAATTTCCTCCATGTACAACCTGTTGACTTTTAATGGTTCATACAATTTTCAAATAATCTTTTCCCTCCTCCACTCCTCTATCTGCTCTGCCACTCTGGTACCCATTTCCTTGCAAATCTAGTTTCAATCCACCAGAGCAGCACTAGCAAGCCTTCCCACAATTATATTAGTTCCCCTCCGGTTCAGATGCAAAATGTTCTGTTGTAACAAATCCCACTTTCCCTGGAAGAGAGACCAATGATTCAGAAACCTGAAGCCCTCCATCCTGCACCATATCATTAGCCATGTGTTAAGCTGCATTATCCTCCCTTTTTAATCTCACTTGGATGTGGCAAGGGTAACAACTCTGAGATTGCAACCCCGGAGGTCTTATCCTTCAAACTAGTGCCCAACTCCCTGAAGTCTCCTTGCAGGACCTCCTCACCTTTCCTACCCCTGTCATTGGTCCTTATATGGACCACAAAATCTGGCTGCTCACCCTCCCTCCTAAGAATGCCATGAACTCAATCTGAGATATATTGAACCCTGGAACCAGGGAGGCAATGTACTATCCAGCATATTCAATCTCTTCCACAGAACCCCTTATCTGCCCCCCTAACTATGGAATCCTCTATCACTAAAGTTTGCCTATTCTCCTCCCATCCCCTCTTAGCCACAGGACTAGACTCCATGCCAGAGACATGGCTTGTCCCTTGTTGGTCCCTCCCCACAACAGTTTCCAAAATTGTATACTTTTTATTGAGGGGAACAGCCACAGGGGTGCCTTGCATTGTCTGTCTGTTTCCTTTCCCTCTCTTGACTGTCACCCATCTACCCTCCTCCTGCCTCATAGATGTGATAGTATCCCTGTAACTTCTGTCTATCAGCCCTTCTGCCTCTCAAATTATCCAGAGTTCATCCAACTCCAGCTCCAGTTCCAATTCCATAACATGGCTTGTCAGGAGCTGCAGCTGGATGCACTTCTTGCAGGTGAAGTCATTACCGATACTACTGGCTTCCCTGACAATCCACATGCTGCAAGAGGAGCATTCCCCTGCCTTAGCTGCCATTCCTATTGTTTATTGCGAGAGGAACAAAATATATGATATATAAAACCTGCCCATTCCTGTGCCTACCTGCTGAATCATTTTGTTCCATGAACAGTATGGCCCTTTCTTACTTCAACTCCTAATCTCTTTCACTTCTTTTGTTCTCTCCGAAGCCTGTTGAGCCAAAGCCTTACCACTCTGACTGTCCACACCGATGATGACTAATCCCTCGATGACTTCTCTGATTTTATAGTGATACAGCTCATCTGCCTTTCTTACAATACTCCTCACATTGAAATAGATGCGCTTTAGAAAATATCCACCACGTACAACCTATTGCCTTCTAATGGTGCATGCAATTTTCACATAATCTTTTCCCTCCTCCACTCCTCTATCTGCTCTGGCACTCTGGTTCTCATCTCCCTATATCTCCCAGATATTATCAGATAATTATTGAAATGGACAATTGCATCTGAGGGAATGCAGAAGGATTTAGATGTTCTTGTGTACGATTTGCACAAAACTACTCGGCAGATGCAGCAAGTGACCAACAATGTAAGATGCAGATTGACCTTTATTGAAAGAGAGCAGAGGGAAATATTCACACCTGAAGCACTGTTCAAAATGTTAGTTGTATTATTTAAAAAAGGATGCAATGATACTGGAGTGAGTCCAAAGGAAATTCACGAAGCTAATTCCTGGGATAAGAGGATTGTCTTATCATAAGTTGCGACAAATATTAGATCTATGTTCTATGGAGTCAAAGAGAATGATGTGCAATCTTATTGCAATATATAAGATCTTGAGGGGAATGCCAAGGTGTTTCCCCGAATGGGAGTATCATAAATGTGGGGACAGTTTCCAGATTAGTGGTGGTCATTTAAAATGGTGTGTAGAAACTTCTTCTCACAGAAGGTGATGAATCTCTAGAAGTCCCTACCCTGGAGGTGTTTAATTTTTGAAAATGCTTTTATTCACTTGGGTCAAGAAATTGAATTTCTCCTTTTCACGTGCTAAAACATTTCTGTGCGTAGTACTAGTGCTAAAGCAGGTTGAAAAATTGGTTAAAAGAAAATGTACAAGAGTGTTTGCATATTTTCCTCTTCAAAAGAACAGCTGAACTCTATTCTGTACATATCCCGTTGCGATCACTGTGGTGGTGTAACTCAGAATTTGCCACTTAGTATATGAAAAACATTAAAGGCTGCCCTGTGGCAGCCAGATTCCAAGAGCATAAAGGATGGCAATAAGGGTGAGGAGGCAACTGACAAGGTCCTTACTATTGAGCATTTGAGTATTTCCTTCTTTTGGGTCATCCACCCTCCCATTGTTGCCTCAGACCTAGTCTCACACAAAAAAAAATCATTAATTTGCATTTAGGCTGAGTACTTTGGAATCTATATCAACAAATCTCCAATGGGTCTGAAACTGCTGAGGAAGAATCTCAATAGCAGTAGAGTGTCCCTTCAATTTGCAAGTAAATCATAACCTTGGCATGAAGTGCTTCTCATTCTCAAGAAACTGTTCCACGATGTTTCTTGTGTAGAACTTTGGTAATATGGTTATATGTCATTAGATGTGTGCCTTACACACTGAAATCAGGCAGGCTGTCATAGAATTTGTAATCAATCACATAATTTGTCCCCCTGATGAACTGGCTGCTTCCATAGCCATGGTCAAGGTGAGGAGAACCCTTTCCAAGGTGAACCCACAGAAGGTGGAGGAACCACACAACATGACTGGTTGGGTTCTGAAGGACTCGGCTGACCAATTGATGGAGGTCTTCACATTCATCTTCAACACCTCACTGCAGCAGGGTTCAAGACAGCCACCATTATCCCAGTAGCCAAAACTGTGATAATAACAAGTCTCAATGATACCCGTGTTGTAGCACTGACCTCCCATTATGAAATGTTTTGAGTGTCTGGTGATGGAACACATCAAAGCACACCTCCCAGAGATGCTGTGTATACATTTCAATTCACCTATAGAAGAAACCATTCCACAGAAAATAGTACATCCTTGCCACTTCACTCTATCCTGGCCCACCTGGAGAATGATGCCTTATGCGCCAGGATGCTGTTCATTGACTTCAGCATGGCATTTAATAGGATCATTCCCCAGAGGCTGGTGGAGAAGCGGTCCTTGCTGGGACTCAACACCCCTCTCTTTAATTGGATCCTGGACTTGCTAACAGAAAGACTACAGTCTTTCTGGTTTGGTATCAAATCTTGAGCACCTTTTTGCTGATCACTGGCATTCCTCAGGGCGGTGTGTTCAGCCTCATCCTGTTCACACTACCAACCCATGACTTCATCACCAGATCCAGCTCCAACAAGTGTAATCAAGTTTGCAGATGGCAGAATAGTAGTCGGCCTTATGATTCGTACTACAGAGAAGAGGTGGAATATCAACAAGGATAAGATAAAGGAGATGATCGTAGACTTCAGGAGGACCTGGAATAACCATCCTCCACTCTACATCAACAACTCTGTAGTAGAGAGAGTGGAGAGCACCAAGTTCCTTGGAGTTCATTTAACTAGTGATCTATCATGGACACTCAACATTTCCTCACTTGACAGGAAGGAGCAACAGCAACTGCACTTCCTGAAAAGATGGAAGTGGGCAAGGTTACTAGCCACCATTACGTCAACCTTCTATAAGAGGTCTATTGATAACGTCCTGGTTGGGTACATCACAGTGTGGTACAGTTGCTGCAGAAAAATGGATCAGACATCAATCCACAGGACCATTAGAGTGGCAGAGAGCATCACTGGAGTTTCCCTGCTCTCGTCAAGGTGATCTACTGGGATTGTTGTCATAAAGGAGTGCACAAAAATATTGATGATCCCTTCCACCTTGCAAACACCATCATTCAGCTTTTCCTGAGAGATACAGGAGTATCAGAGCCAGCACCACCAGGCTGAGGAACAGCTTCTTCCCACGGGCAGTGAGGATGCTGAACGACCAATGGAACTGCTCACACTAACCATCCGACACTCTTATTTGTACAAACTAATATTTATTTATTTATTTTTATAGATCATATACTTGTCCTGCATGTGTTATTTGTCTGTACGTATGTTATGTGATCATTGTATTCCTGCATGATTTGCACCAAGGTCCGGAGAACCCTGATTCGCTGGGTTGTACTTGTACATTCAGATGACAATAACCTCGACTTGACAACTTAAAAACACAGCAAAATGCAAGAAGAACGCAGCCAGTATTCCAGTATTTGCAGGAGACAGAGAGAAATTGATGACGTTTCCAGACCTGAGTCCTCTTCATAGAATAAGGAGAATGAGCAAAAAGCAGGAAATCTCAGAATACAGACAATTCTGGCTGGGGGAGGAATCCAGACCAACAGAAGATGTTAATTGGATTAACAAGGGGAGAGGTGAAAATCCATTATGTCTGAGGGAAAAGGGAGAGAGTCAGAACTGGGGGAAGGTGATGGGAGAAGAAGTGGGGGGGGGGGCAGGGGGGAGGAGGGGGATTTTAATGAAAACCAGAGAAGTTGATATTAATAGCATCTGGTTAAAGGGTGCCCAATCTGAAGAATGGGTGTTTGCGGGTGGTTTCAGTGTCTGTGCATGAAACCATGGACAAACATGCCAGCAAGGGAATTGGATGGGGAATTTAAATGGGTGGCCACTAGGAGATCCATGCTATTGCCATGGATGGAGTTGAGGTGCACAACAAAGTGATCTCCCAGTCTGTGCCCATCCTCTCTGATGTAGAGGAAATAACAACGGGAGTACCAGATGCAGTAGATAATGCCTGCAGATTCACTGGTGAAGTGTTGCTTCATTTGGAAGGGCTGTATGGGTCCAAAATGAAGGTGAGGGAGAAGGTATGGGTGCAAGTTGAACATCCCCTGAAGTCACAGAGGTAGGTACCAGGGGGACGATTGATGGGGAGGGAGAAGTAGACAAGGGAGTCACGGACGGAGCGGTCCCTACAGAAGCTGAAGAGGAGAGGAGAGGGGAATATATGTTTAGTGGTGGGATCATGTTGTAGGTTGCAGAAATGGTGGAGAAGGTTGAGTTGAATACAGAAGCTGGTGGGGTGGTAGGTTAGGACAAGAGGAGTCCTGTCCTTGTTGCGTGTGGGGGCGGAGGTGGCCAGGGAAAATGTGTAGCTAATGGACGACATGCAGGTGAGTGCTAAGTTGATGGCGGTTGAGGGAAAGCCATGTTGTTTCAAGAAGGAGGACATCTCTGATGATATGGCATGGGCATCCTTGTCCTGGGTGCAGATGCAACAGAGATGGAATAATTAAAAGAATGGAATGGAATTCTTACAAGTGACAGGGTGGGAAGAGGTGTAGTCGAGGTCGCTGTGGGAGTTGGTGGGTTTGTAGAAGATGTCTGTCGAGAGTTTGTCTCCCAAGATGAAGACAGAGAGATCAAGGAAAGGGAGGGTGTTGCTCGAGATGGACCAAATGAATACTAGGTCAGGGTGGAAGTTGGCAGCAAAGTGGATGAAGTCAATGAGCTCATCATGGGTGCATGAGCAGCACCAAAGTAGTCATCAATGCTGAGGGGCCTTGTCTGTGTAGGCTTGTAGCATCGATTGCTTCACATAGCCAACAAAAAGGCAGGCATAGCTGTGTCCCATGCAGGTACCAATAGCTGCTGTTTTGACCTGGAGAAAGTGGGATGAGTCAAAGGAGAAATTATTGAGGGTGAGAACAAGTTCTGTCAGCTGGAGGAGGGTGGTAGTGGAGGGGAACTGGTTTGGTCTATTGACCAGAAAGATAAGAAGGGCTTTGAGGCCTTCAGTATGGGGAATGGTGGGGTATGGGGATTGGATGTCCATGGTAAACATGAGGCAATTGAGTTCAGGGAACTGGAAGTTGTTGAAGTGATGGAAGGTGTATGGTGTTCCAGATACAGGTGGGAAGGGAATGGACCAGGGGAGCCAAAACAGAGTCAAGATAGTGGGAGATTAATGTGGTGGGGCTGCTGGTGGAATTGGGTTTGTGGATTTTGAGTAGAAGATAGAAACAAGCAGTACAGGGTTAGAAACAATAAGGTTGGAGACCATGCCATGGAGGTGAGCGGAAGTGATGAGTTCAAAGATGGTGCATGATGCAGTGGTTGGATGAGCGTTGGTTGGGTCCTGTTGGAGGGGTTAGTTAGAGGAGGTGTTGAGAGTTATCATCTAGCTTCAGCCAGATAGAGGTCAGTGCACCAGACCACAACAATGCCACCCTTGTCTGCAGGTTTGATGGTGAGGTTTGGATTGGTGCAGAGAAAGTGGAGAGACAGGGGTTCCAAGAGGGTGATATTGGGATGAGTGAAGGTAGTAGTGAAGCTGATATGGTTGATGTCATGGCAGCAGTTGGAAATATAAAGGTCCAGAGCAGGCAGAAGACTAAAATGAACTGTCTAGGAGGAGGAAGAGGTTTAAAGTGGGAGAAGGGATCTGTATGGGGCAGGGAATCGAGATTTGTGGTTATGGAAGTAGGCATGGAGATGGACCCAATGGAAGAAGAGTTCAACATCATGATATATGTGGAGCTCGTTAAAATGTGGATGGAGGGGGATGAAAGTGAGGACTCTACTGAGAATAGAGCATTCATTCTCTGAGAGGGAAAGGTTGGAGGGGAATGTGAAGACCAGGCTGGGGTTAGGGGGAGGTTCAGTGGGGTGGATGGTGTTGGGGAGGAGAGGAGAGTGGGCTGGATCAGGAGGTGGAGGGTAGGAAGGGTCCAAGGGATGGAGGGGTTTGTTGGGAAAGTCAGAAGGTGCAGAGAGAGAGCCAGGGTGGGAGTTCATGATGGAGGCTCGGAAAACCCATGTCTGAAGCTCGGTCCTGTAGAGCACAAAGTTCAGGGTGAAAATTCAAATCATGGTGCTGGCGACCTACAAGAAATACGAAATCCTGTCATAGAATTTGACCAGATGTATGCAGTCTAAATTGTGAAAGGCCCATTTCACCTAGAAATGATTGTTGATATGATTTATTCCAAGTAAAATCAATTTATAGTCACATAGGACTTATACAATATTCAATTTCTGGTTATGCAGTGGCCAGAGAGTCAGGAGTTCATAGTCTATGATATGGGAAACTTATTTTACAAGCATAAAACCATAAAACACTACAGCACAGAAAACAAGCCTTTCAGCCCATCTAGTCCATGGTGAACTATTTCTCATGTCTTCTCACATTGACCTGTGTAACTGCACTGATTTACCACAGCTTACAAACAAATAAAGAAAACACTCACTCATTTCTTTCAGCACATCTTGAAGTAGACTTTCTTTTATTATTCACTGGACACAATGTTGTATTCTTCAACTCCCCAAACACCACTCAGCTAAACTCCTCTGACCTCATTGGCTCACGGCCACATGGGTGATCCTGAAACTCTCACTCTCCTCCTCCTGCATCTGAGATTCATCACCTGTATACTGATGCTTAACACACCCACGCACGTGCGCTATTATTCCCATGCATTGCATCACTTAAGGCATCAGCAGTGGCTGGCACTGCTGCCGATGAAGGTAAGTACACGATCGTGACTCCTGAACCTGGATCATAGCACTCCATACACCAGCCATCCATGTATCTATCCAATCTTCTCTTAAATGACGATACTGAACCTGCATTCATCACTTCCACTGGTAGCTTGTTCCATACTCTCATGTTTCTCACTATCCCCAATGTTCTTGTTAAACATTTCACCTTTCACCCTCATCCCATGTCTTCTAATTCTCACCCAACCTCAGTGGAAAAAGCCTGTTTGTCTTTACCCTATCCATATTCCTTTTAATTTTAAATATCAAATCTCCCCTCATTCTTTGTCGCTCCAGGGAATAAAGCCCTAACCTATTCAACATTTCCCTATAACTCAGCTCTTCATGTCCCAGCAACACCCTTGCAAATTTTCTTTGCATTATTTTAATCTTATTGATATATTTCCTGTAGATAGGTGACTGAAACTGTACACAATACTCCAAATTTAGCCTCACCAATATCTTACACAACTTCAATGTAACATCCCAACTCTTAAACTCAATACTTTATGATAGCCAAAAGTTCTTTACAACCCTATCTACCTGTGATGCCATTTTCAAGAAATTATGTATCTTATTTCTAGATCCCTTTGTTCTACCACACTCTGGATTCCCTACCATTCACCATGTATGTCCTCGCAAAGTGCAAGGCCTCCCACTTAACCCATATTAAATTCTTCTGCCATTTTTAGCCCAATTTTCCAGCTGGTCCAGATCCCTCTGCGAGCTTAGAGAGCCTTTCTCACTATCACCTACACCCCCAAATTTAGTGTCATTGACAAACTTGCTGATCCAATCTACCTCATTATCATCCAGACAAACAAAAATGAACCCTGCACCACTAGTCACAGGCCTCCGGCCAGAAAGGCAATCCGTATCACTCTCTGGCTTCTCCCACAAATCCAATGTCTAATCCACTTTACAACTTCATCCTAAATGTCAAATAATTTAACCTTTTGGACCAAACTCCCAAGCTTGCTGAACTTGGACCAGCACTCAGAGAAACAGATTGCTCCATGTAAATGAGAATTTTTTTTAAGTGATCGGTAGGGAAAATATCACAAGAAACCTAAATGATTTACTTGAATTTTCCATGTTTCTTCAATGAGAAGTTACATACAAGTTGTTTTCTTATATTTTTCCGGAGTTCATGCACACTTCTGACTTCTTTAATCATGGTATGAGTTAATTATACATTTGTACCAAAATTCCTGTTTGCTGCAGCCAAACAGGTACTATTTTCTAAAAAAAAAATAGCCTACATGAAATTACACCAGTAAGAAAATTAAAAATGGATAATAAATCCTTACTGTTCAAACAGTTCAAGAAATAAAGTTCACTGCCAGCAAAAAGTAATGTTTTAATGGTGTAGACGTCTTTTTGTGGACTCAGATAGGTTTATGATTAGAGTAGTAAGGGGAAGTTCAAGAGCCTGATAGGCATTAGAAATTTTTTTTATTATATATCTAAAAGTGAAATTAGGGGTGAGTTTTAGACTACCGGAACAAAATCAATTTGAATATTTAATTAGATACATTTATTGAGAAATTTATTACAAACATGTATATAAAATTACAAGATCCTATGGGAAAAAATATATAAATCAAAGCAAAGATGGGGTAAAGATCTAAATATACATAATCAAGAAGTTTGGTCAAGATTATGCCAAGAGAGAGTAACAAATACAATTAATGTTAGATATCAAATGGTCCATTATAATTTTTTTTACATCAATTGTATTATCCTCCATATCAATTAAAAAGATTAAACAAATTATTCTGATAAATGTTTTAGATGCAATAAGGAAGTAGGGACCATTGTACACTCAGTTTGGTCCTGTGTTAAAGTGGAAAAATTTTGGGAAGTTTTGAGGATCCAAAAATATTTTTACTTGGTAAAATATATGCAGAAGGTGTGAAATTGAAGGTGAATAAATATCTAAAAACAATTCTTAATATAGCAACAGTGGAAGCAAAAATGTGTAGCTGTGACATGGAAAACAGAAAATTTTATAATGATGTGACACTGAAATACAAAATTGTATACCATTAGAAAAAAAATACTTATAATTCAAGGAATCAGAGTGGGAATTTTATAAGATTTGGGAACCATATATGGGATTTGTTAATAAAAACTCATCCACATCATCCACTCCTCTCAATTAATAATTATGAGATACAATAGCTACATCAAGAG
The DNA here is from genome assembly GCF_036971445.1 of Narcine bancroftii. Lineage (NCBI taxonomy): Eukaryota > Metazoa > Chordata > Chondrichthyes > Torpediniformes > Narcinidae > Narcine > Narcine bancroftii. The sequence continues at coordinate 74,194,512 of NC_091471.1, forward strand.
AAGAAGATGATTGGTGATGTTTTTTTAACTTTTCCTTTTTTTTCTTTTCCTTTTTGGGGAACGGGGTTTAGGGAAAAATATAATTTTTATGTATCATCTTGTATTGAATAATGTTGTATTATCTATACATAATTGCTTGTTATTGATACATTTGATAAATAATTTTTTAAAAAATGTTATTGAACCTAGAGGTGCTGGACTTCTTCCTGAAGGTAGCAGTGAGAAGAGTTTGTGACCAGAGTGATGGGGGTCCTTCAGAGTGTGAGGGCAGTGCCTTACATAGACGTCTGCAATGGATGGGAGTTTGAAATCTGTGATGGACCTGCCCACCTTTGCTATTTTCTGCCACTCTTCTGCATTCCTGGAAACTTGAATTATCAAACGAGGCCATGACATAACTGATCCATAGCGCAGGTATGGAAGTTTGATAGAGCACTTGATAACATGCTAAATCTCAGACTTGTTAGGAAGTAGATGCTTTGGCATCTTCACGGTTGCATTGCTATGCTGGCTTCAGATCCTTCAATATGTGGACTCCTTGGAACTTGTAGGTATAATCCTTCTCCACCTTTGACCCACCCCTGGAGACATATGCGTAGTCCCTCAGCCTCCCTAAAATCCATAATATACTGCTTGGTCTTGTTGACTTTGTTGATAATTGTTCTGGTATCACACAACCGATGCTCAGTCTCCATCCTGTGTTCTGACTCACCATTTCCTGTTACTTGTCTAAAAATGGTGGTATCACCCGTGAATTTATAGATTGTTTTGGAGCCTACACAGTTCTAAATTTATAGAAAATAGAACAAGGGACTAAGCACACAGACTTGAGGTAACCCTATGTTGATGGTCAACAAGGAGGTGGTGATGTTGCCAATCTGCACTGATTGGGGTAAAACACTGGAATATTTCACCTCATTCAAGTTTGGCAAAGTTTGAAACTAACCACAACATCTCAGTTTTGACTCCTGTTCTGTTCCATCTTTGGCAAATTTTCCCACTACGAATATCGTCTAACAAAGAGCAGATGCACATAAGTAAGTCTCTTTGCATTATGTTATGTATGGCTGTCTCATAAAGCCAATGTTTAACTTTAGGATTGACAGGACAATTTTAGCTATTTTGAAAATCCATGCTGAAATACTTTACTGACCACTGCTGTTCACTTAAAAATGGCTTTGATTATTAATAATAATGATACAAAGTATGAATTTAAATGAAAAAAATAAATTAATTTGGTTGGAAAATATTTGTGCCATTAGTTTATTCAGGTTGGTTCTGTGCAAATTCATTGCTGGAGCTTGTCCTTCAAATTTTATCCCACAGGGAGGGTTATTCATGTTCAATAGGATGTGACTGGTCTCAAGATCTGATATCATTCAATGGGAATAGAATCAGATAGAATAATCCAGCCATTTCAGGTATTTTGCTGAATATTGGGTGAGTATTGAATGGATGAATAAAAATACAGGCCTATACATGTAAATCTTTGATTTTCAGCAAAAGGATTTCAAACATTATTTAAAGTGTCTGCAGTTTTGCTTCTCCATTTTAAGACTTCACATTCTCTGGTTTTGCCTGCACCAGCTCCCTGCACTTCTGCTGATTTCTTTTCCTGAATTTTCAATGATTATAAACAATTGGGATATAAATTGGACATCATTCTGAATGAAATTGTTTCTTGTAAGGATTCTTGTAAGGATTTCTCTCAATTTTTTTTTGCTTCCGCCGCATCTGTTCTTAGGATGAGGTTTTCCACTCCAGGACATCTGAAATGCACTCTTCCTTTAATAAATGTGGATTTCCCCCAACAGTTATTGATAACTCCCTCACATGCATCTCCTCCATTTCTTGTATATCTGTCCTTACTGCACCTCCCACCAGGCAGAAAAAGGCACAATCCCTCTGGGTCCACAGTTTCCACCCCACCAGCAACAACATCTGACACATACAACGACTTCAGCAAAATCCCCTAAAAGCCACATATTCCCCTCTACACCCTATCTGCATTTTGCAAGGATAAATCTACGTGAGAATCTCTAGTCTGCTTATTGCTCCTCATACACCCTTTCACCAACCCCCACCCACTCTGGCACTTCCCGCTGTAATTGCAAAAATGTGTAAATGTTACAGAACATAGAACATGACAGTTCAGTACAGGCACTTCAACCCATGATGCTGGGTCAACCTATATATTCCTACCAAAAAACATAACTAAACCCTTCCTACCATGTAATCCTCCATTTTTCTTTCATCCATTTGCCTGTCTAAGAGTCTCTTAAATGCCCCCAGTGTTTTAGCCTCCACAACCATCCCCAGTAAAGCATTTCAGTCACCCACACTCTTTTTGTAAAAAACTTACCCCTGATGTCTCCTCTAAACTTCTCTCCATGCACTTTGGAATGATGCCCCCTGATGTTTACTAATTCCTGCCCTGGGGAAAAGGTGATGGTTGTTTACCTTATCTATGCCTCTCAGAAACTTGTAGACCTCAATTAATTCTCCTCTCATCTTTCTGCACACAGAAAAGAAAAGTTCCAGCTCTGCTAACCTTGCCTCATAAGATTTATTATCGATCCAGGCAACATCTTTGTAAATCTCCCCTGTACCCTCTCCATAGCTTCCACGTCCCTCCCATAATGAGGTGACCAGAACTGAACACAATACTCTAAGTGTAGTCTTAACAGAGATTTGTAGAGTTGTAATATGACCTCTCAATGCTCAAATTCAATCCCCTTATTAATGAAACTCAACACCCTATAGTCCGTCTTAATTCTCCCATCAACCTTGAGAGATGCATGGATTTGAACCCCAAGGTCCCTTTGTCCTCAATACTGTCATTGCTAACCTTTAACTTTGTACTCAGTCTTCTGGTTTGACCTTCCAAAGTGCATCGCCTCATATTTATCCAGATTGAACTCCATCTGCCACTTTTTGACCCAACTCTGCATTCTATCTATATCCTTTTGTAGCCAATAACAATCTTCAGTATTATCCACAAACATAGTGACCCATCCTTCTGCTTCCTCATCTAGGTCATTTATAAAAATCATAAAGAGCAGGCATACCAGAACAGATCCCTGACAGAACTCCACTAGTCACTGACCTTCAAGCAGAATACTTTCCATCCACAACTACTCTTTACTTTCTAATGCAATTTTTAATCCACATAGTGAAGGCTCTCATGCCCATGACTTTCTGAATGAGTCCTGGGGGATCTTGACAAATATTATACTAAAATTCATACAAACAACATCTGCCACCCAGCTTTCATCAATTTATTTTGTTACCTTCTCAAAAAACTAAATTAAGCTCATAAGGCACAACCTTCCCTTCACACATTCATTACTGATTATCCTTGAGTAGACTGTACTTCTCCAAATGAACATAGATCCTAACCTTAAGAATCCTCTCCATTAGTTTGCACCCCACTGACACAAGACTCACTGGTCTATAATTCTCAGGATTCTCCCTATTACCTTTTTTAAACAAGGGGCTACATTGCCATTTGCCAATGCTCTGGCTCCTCCCCCGGTGGCCCAGGTGGATGGAAACATCATTGCCAATGTTATCGCTATCTCTTCCCTCCCTTCTCACAGCAACCTGGGATCGCATCTGACCTCAGGAACTTATTGATCTTAACATTTTAAGAAGATCCAACATTTTGGTTTCCTTAATTTCAACATCATCCAGCACACAAGTCTGTTCTATACTGACCTCTCCCTGATCAAATTATTTTCTCCTTAACCTCCTCTGCCTCCAAGCACATTACCTCCTTTATCCACCTTCATTCTAGTCATCCTTCTTCAAATATGCATAGAATACCTTGGGGTTCAACTTAATCTTGCTTGCCAAGGCCTTCTTATGCCTGCTTCAAGCTCTCCCAAGTCCTTTCTTATATTCCTTCAAGCTTACCATATCATTCTTATGAGCCTTTCCGAAATCTAAAGTATGCTTCCTTCTTCCTCTTAACAAGCTGCCTCACCTATTGTGTTAACCACGGTTCCTTTTTCCTACCATATTTTCCCTGTCACAGTTGGACAAACCTAACCTGAACTCAGTGCAAGTGATCCCTAAACTTCCTCCACATTAGTTCTGTGCTTTCACCCTTAAACATCTGTTTCCAATTTACTCTCATTAGTTCCTGCCTCATCTCATTGTAATTATACCTTCCCCAATTAAAACACTTCCACATTTTGCCTGCTTTTATCCTTGTCAATAGCTATGTAAAGCTCAGGGAGTTATGTTCTCTCTTACTGAAATGTTGGCCCACTGAGAGGTCCACCACCTAACCAGGTTCATTACCCAGGATTAGATCCACTATGGCCTCTCCTCATCAGCTGGTCCACATACTGTGTCAGGAATCCTTCTTCTTAGACACACCTGACAAATTCACCATCATCTACCCCTCTTGTATTCAGGAAGTGCCAGTCAATATTAGGGAAGTTCAAGTCTCCCATAACAGCAACCCTATAATTCCTGCACCTTTCCAAAATCTGCCTGCTTATCTGTTCCTCGGTGTCCTGAGGGCTATTTGAGGATTTATAAACTACTTCCAGTGCAATGATTGCTCCCTTCCGACACGAGTCATCTAAGACTAATCAACCATCCTTCACACTAACCATCTAAGTCTCTCATATTCATCAAGCAATAATGATTTATTTATGTAATTTTTTTGTATGTAAAGATGAAATACTTGTCCTGCATATGTATTATTTGTTTGTATGTGCATTATGTCCAGTTGTATGTTTGCTTTTTTTTTGCACTGGGGACAGGAGAAGGTTGTTTTATTGAGTTATACTTGTACAATGAAAAACTTGACTATTTCTGACTCACCCACACTGACTGAGTAGAAACTCCTTTTGAGTTTCCCTTTGTATAGCTGTGATACAATCCCTGACCTGTAATGCTGCTCTCCACCCACCCCTCCACCTTACCTCCTATCCTGGGGGATGGGGGGTAGGTTCGTGGCAGGGATGGATGGGGATATTTGCGGCAGCACTGGGACTAGAGGAATAATGTTCAACATTGACTAGAAGGACAGAATGGCCTTTTTTCTGTGCTGTAGAGTTCTATGGACAGTGGGTTGGTGGCAGCACTGGACAGGGGGAAGCATCCAGGTGTCGGGCATCTATGACAAATCTAGTTCCGCATTCAACAAATCAGAAGTGCTGGACTGCTTTTTTCACGGTCACCTATAAAGTAAGGATTCCCTAGGTTTCCACTAATTACCAACATGGGATATTCAAATGTGAGTTGAACATGGGTCATGTCAGGTCATGTTTGGCACCAAATGTGAGCTTTGGTGTGTAGATGACATTGATGGAAAAAAAATGTTTGGTTTTTGGAGATTTTTAGTTTTCAGAATTTCAGATAAAGATTTTGTACCTGTATATCCATCAGCCAATCCTGCCATTCTGCTAGTTAAGTCTCTGTAACAGCCACAACATCGTAGTTCCACGTACTGATCTATGCTCTAAGTTCATCTCCTTTATTCCTAATACTCCAGGTGTTGAAATAAACACATTTCAAATCCTCTGACTACATTTATGTTTCCTCACAAACTCAAAATGCATCTTATCCCTAAATATTCCCAAATCTCATCCCTCACTTCCATCCAGGCTTACAAACAGATTTTCCAGGAACGGTAGAGCTCTACATGCACATCATATCCAACCTAATCTACCTATATAGTGCACCCTCTGTCATCTCCTTCACATTGGTGAGAGCAAACAGAGATTGATTGTTCACTTCATCAAACACCAATACACAGTTAATGGGCTAAAGTTTCCTGCAGCCAACCATTTCAATGCCCCCAACCATTCCTGCACAGATATTGTATATCCATCCTTGCTTCATGCATTATCAGGGTGAAGCCAAACCTAAACTTAAGGAAGCAACACACAATCCAGCAGAGGAACTCAGCAGGACGAGTAGCATCAGTGGTCAAGAAAATTTTTAATACTGCAAGTCGAACCTTTTCATCAATTCTTTTTTTCCTCTCTGTAATGCTGTTTAACTCATTGAGTTCCTCCAGCAGACTGTGTGTCGCTCCAGATTCCAGCTTTTTCCATGTGTCTTCAGTAAACTTGGGGAACAATACCTCATATTTTCTTGCACAGCCTTAAAACTAATGGCATGAACATTAATACTTCCAATGTTAAGTCACCCTCACCCCCATCTGGGATTTTTTACCCCTCCCACTCATGAGCCCTGATCCCCAATCTGGTTTTTCTTCCCCTTCCTCCTGATTGCCCCCACCCCACGACAAACCAGCCCCTGCAAAGTGTTCCAACCTGAAATGCTGACTGACAATTTTTACCCATGGATGCTACTTGACCCATTGATTTCTTCCAGCAGATCATTATTTGATCAAAATGTTAATGTTGAAAATAGATTTTCTGACTTCAAGGTGGCCTGAATAACATCTAATTAAAAATTGAGTAGGGCCATTTGTCAGCTCTCCCTTGTTCCTGCCAAAAGCAGGCATATGACCCCTTGTTATATAATCAAGGTTTATCGACATAAATTAAGCAGTGATGAATGAGGCCACTCTAAAGTGCCTGGAGTTCATCAGAAATCAAAAGTAAACATTTTGGTTCAATATTTTCAAATAATGTTATGCAATGAACTGGTGTGATCTCCCTATTCCAAAGTCCTTTGAGTGTGAATTTGCATTAATGACTCTAAGACTCTTTATAAATATAATAGATTTCCCAGGTCTGAAAAGTTTTTCATATCTCACTTACTAGATCTCCTCTCTGAATTACCACCAACTGAGTGTTTTTAAGAGCTACACATTTTGGGTGCTCTCAGCCACTCTTACGACAAATATAATTATGAAAATAGAAAATACTAAAAATCTCAGCAGGTCAGACAATATCTGTGGAACGAGAAGGAGAGTTAGATTTCAAATTTATTGTCAGAGTACATACATAAATCTGAAATCTAACTCTCTTTGAGTTAACACTCAAGTCATGAAATTCACAAACTTGATAAGGTCACTCACCTTTTCTTTCTCACTTAGTTACTGTCTGATCAGCTGAATCTTTCCATTATTTTCTGCTTCACTTCCAGACTTCTTTTTGGTCTTGCATTTGTGAGTCCTTGTTATTCAATACAAAGAAAAAATCCCAAGCCAAACCCAGCTTAACATCTTGAAAAAAAGTTATTGCTTCTGTTTCCCTATATGAGTGACTGCAAGGACGCTTTCGCAAAGTATCATCCCAACGGAAGTTAAAACATTCTAAACCCAAGCTTAGGATAATGATGGTTACATTTGACCTGATAATTAAATTAGATCATCAAGCATTGCTATTCATCATATAAATGCAGTGTCAACAGGGCTGATAGGTTTGTTTAATAATTTTTATTTTGCTTGAATATTCGGCTTGCACTTTTGGTTTATTTTCAAATTAGGAATAATATCTACCATTTTTCTGCACTTGGCCTTGAATCCTCTGGTCTGGTGAATTCAAATATAATTCCTACTCTAAACTATTAATCAGAACACAATTGTATTCATGTGGATGTATGGCCTGTATTTTAAAAGTTTTAAATTAATATATGAAGAATGTCTCCTTGGGGGAAGAGGAGATTATGGATGGGACCACCCACTCAATGGACCCAGTGTGGTAGGAGTTGGCACCTTTTGGGCAAACAAGATCAAAAACTGGATGGTTAGAAAACACTCAATGCATTGAGCAGAGAAAAGGTTTGTTTAGAATCTTACAATACCCCAGAAACCATGAGAGGGCTAAAGTTAACAAAGTAATTCTTCAACAATTAGTTCAATTAAATATAATCTAATCAATCCAACCAAATCCAGCAGTAATTTGACAGCTGATATGTTCTGTGATTTAAGCTTCATTTTATAATTCACTGAGTAAATTACTGACCTCATTATAATCTGCAGATAATTAAGCCATTAATCATAGTAATCTCTTCTAAAATGTTTTATAATTGAAATACTTTTAAAGAATACTTACTGAGCCATAGATCATTCCTTTCTTGTTCATGGCCAAATAATAATTGCTGTTAATTGCTTTAATAGCCACTACCCCAACCTCCACAGATGTAATTTTCAGTATACCTGAAACAAAACAAAAATAACTTGCTTGCATTATGACTACATTTCAGAGTATGTAGATTATTGATTGCTTATTCAGAATAAAAGGAAAATGATCTAAACTAAGATTGTCACATTGCCTGTGATGCACATATACTCAATAGTCCACAATAGCAACTCAGGATGTAATGGAAGTGAGGTTTTGTAAGCATTATCTGGTTCACAGTTAGAATACACTGAAGTACATTAAATAAATGTTGAAAGAAGTAGAGGTGTACTTACAACTCAGTACACATTATGTTTTTCAGCTCTTGGTGAAGGCTAAATGTGAAAATGTTACACTATTTGACAATCAGACAAACCAAATGACTTCTGCCTATTGGGATGACACAACAAATATGCACAGAATAGAAGAAAATAGCAGGTTGCTATTACATTTTTGGGAAAAAAATTGAAAAATGAAAAACAATGAATACACATATTATGAACAACCTATCACACGTCTAGTAACATGTTTCAAGAGTCTTATTGATCTCCTTACATGTTTTGGTATTAAATCGATTTTGGGACTGTTAGTTTCTTGATTTGTACTCAAATGTTTTATTTCTTTGTCAGACTTGCCATAATCTGATACTTTACTGACCGAAACCTGCAAAAGATCCAAATCATAAAACAATTTTATGACTGACTGTTTCAAAATCCAAACATGGTTCATCTCTACCATAGATTGTTTGATGTGAAAGAAGTTCTCAGATTTTTTTAAATCACTTTTTTAGTTTTGCAACACCAACTATAGTTCACACCTTCCATGTATAAGCAAACCTTGAAAAATGGGTTGAGAACATTCATTTTGTTTGTGTTTGTGTTCATTCTACATTAATGTCGCAGAGACAACTTTGATTCAACCTTCTATTCAACAAGAGTTCTCTGTTTGAGCCTTTATGTGATGTTCAGTACTTTAGCACGAAATTGGCCAAGTGATACGACAAGTGTTAAATATCCCTGCAACACTTGCTTTCTTGATGATTGACTGGTCCCTCAACTGATTCACTTGAAGTCAGAAAATATAAAGAAAGTATGGTCAAATATTCAGTATTAAAACTTCATATTAGATTTTCTACTCCAAAGTTATATGCAGTACCTTAACTTTGATGGCCATCTTTGAATGAAATAAAATCTGGTCAACACGTTTACTCTGTTATCTTTCCAAGTCAGATAAATATATGGAAGATTGGGGAAAATGGGTTATAGGGAACTGACACATAGATCAGCAATGATCAGCCATGGTTATATAGAAAGGCAAGATAGGTTCAAGAGCCTGGGTGTCCTGCTCCTGCTCTTATATTCTTATGTTCTTGTATATTGTCAACTTCGGGTGTGGTACTTGACTGCTATGATTATGAAAGTGTCATCTTCCTTCTCCAAAATGTAGACAGTGCCAAAATATATGGTTCAAATTATGACAATTAACATTAGATACCATGCTTCATTGAAAAATATGCAATTGTTAGAGTTGAAATGAACTGTAATTATCAAGTGATCATATATGATAGCCTAAAACAAGCCAAAATAGTTCTTGTGCATACAGAAGTGAATCATGTATTGCACATGCCTTGGTAGAATATAAACCCCAAGGAGTCCAAGAAAATTTGAGAAATCATTAACTAAAACTGTTTATACCTACCACATGCCTTTTCCCATGACTTCAACTAAATTTTACCATTTGTTTGCAGTTGTTTTCAATTCCAAAGGTAGATGAATGCTCACCAAATAAAATTATAGTGCAAATGAAGAATTCAGTTTGTGTGCACACTACATTCTATAGATCAAAGAATACCAAAGACCACAACCTAGGTATTTTATGTAGTTTATTAATCAGTAAAGGGCCTATCTCACTGGCCTGGAGACTAGGTGGCAACCTGGTGGCGACTCGAGTCTCCACTAGTTGCGGAGACATCTCCGCGATGTCTCCTGGAGACTAGCCGGATCTTCGGGGAGTCGTAGGAAATTCAAACATGTTCAATTTTTTTGGAGAATTTTTCCAGTCTCCAGCAGGTCTCGGAGACGTCTCCACCAGTTGCGGTGATGTCCCGGAGACTAATTTTGTCCGCGACTGGGGAGACCTTCTGGAGACCAAGGAGACTGAGGAGATGTTGCGGCAATGTTGTGGTGACATCTCCGCGACACTGCTTGTCTTAGAGACCACGTGACTGAGCGCGTGCTGGCATCATTGAGATGCCTTCACTCCTGGTCCAAGTCACAGGTACATCATCTGGTACTTGTTCCTGTTGCTGCTGCTGTTGCACCTTGTACTCCCTTGGAAGAGGCCCCACCATCTTGTCTGGCCAGGGGACAGCTCCTCCAACCCCACAGTAGACCTGGGTAGGATCTCTCTCTTGTTCTTGGCAACAGGTGGCATGTTACTTCCTCTTCTCTGCATCCCCTCCAACTGGTTGGTATGCTGTCTCCACTCTCCAGGGGCAACTTCATGAGTGTGTGGGTCCTCTCTGTCAGCTGAGAGTCTGATGTCTGTCATCATGTTGTGGAGTGTACAGGCAGCAAGGACCACCATTTCAACTGTCTGTGGGCACATAATCATCATGGGGTGGAAACATCTGAATCTGGAAAGAAAAAATAGAAGTAAAATTAAAGTTATTATATTTGCTGTGATTACAATCTGGCAAATATGACTGTCTCTGTGGCAGGAAAAAAAAAAATAAAATGCTGCACACCTGTTTGTCAAGATGCCAAAGCTGTTCTTCACAATAAGGCTGGACCGGGACAGCCTGTAGTTGAAGATTCTCTCTGCATGGGTCATTTGGTGCTTGGAGTAGGGCTTCATCATCCATGTCCTCAGGGGAAATACATCGTCACCAACCAAGAAGTAGGGACATCTTGATCTCTACCAGGAAAGGGTTCAGGAGGTGGCAGGTTGGCTTGACCTTCATCCAGTGCCTTGAACAAACTGCAGTCCTTGAAGATGCCACCATCTGAGTCTGCCCCAGGAGTCCCCACATTGAGGTACATGTCAGTATCTACCAATGCCAGCATGATGATGGAAAAGTAGCCTTTGTGGTTGTGGTAGACACTGCCTGACCCTGGAGGTTCAAGAATTCTGACATGCTTCCCATCCAGTGCACCACAGATGTGATGGAAGTTCCACTTCTCAGAAAATCTCCTGGCCACTTCCTTCCACTCCTCTGGTGTAGATGGACACGATGTCCTCCTCATGATACACCTCTGGGAAAATACTGTCAATGGTGTTTGGAGCCACATGGAAGCCATAGGACAGGCTCTTGTAGCAGTTTCCTGTAGCAAGGAACCTCAGAGTGATGGCAACCAAGAAGTAGGGGACATCTTGATCTCCACCAGGAAAGGGTTCAGGAGGTGGCAGGTTGGCTTGACCTTCATCCAGTGCCTTGAACAAACTGCAGTCCTTGAAGATGCCAGCATCTGAGTCAGCCCCAGGAGTCCCCACATTGAGGTACATGTCAGTATCTATCAAACCAGGGGGCAGGGCCTTCCTGAAGTTAATGTCTTGCTTCTGGATCCTGGAAGTAAGGTGAGCCACCAGCTTCCTGAAATCTCTGTATCCACCTTCAGGAAATTCTTGAAGGACTTCACATCTCCTTCTTCCAGGTGTTTCATCAGCTTCTCGTACCAGCTGTGGTGTTGTCGTTGTAGGAGCCACTCACGTACCCACACTGTCTTTGCCTTCCTGACACCCTTTCTGGCCCTATCCCTAGCTCTGGCTTTTGCCTTGTTCATGGCCAGAGCTATTAGCATGAGGGCCAAGGTCTCCTTCTGCTCATCCTCCAGGTAGGGATCCTGCTCCAACAGCATAACAGCGAAGGATAGATCTAGTTGTAGATCTAGGTACATATAGACAGGGAGAAGTCACAGCAATGTCTCCACAACCTTGCAGAGACCCATGATGACCTATTGGCGATGTTGCGGCGACATTGTGGAGATGTCGTGGAGAGGTCGTGGAGACGTTGCAGCAACTGCTGGAGATGTCACGGAGAAATCGCCACAAGTGAGAAGACATCCCTGCGACTTCTGGGTGAATTGGTTGTCACCTTGTCTGGAAATGTCGCCAAGACGTCTTGGATGACGCCCTGGCATCGCCTTGGTGAGAGCACAAGCCATTCTTTGGTCTCCTGGGTCACCTGAGTTGCCGCGAATTATCAGTCACGGCAGTCACGGCGATGTCTCCTCCAATGAGATAGGTCCTTAATCCAAAGCAGGGCAAATAATGAGGTTCTGATGTTCAAGCAGGTTTGCAGGTTCAGAAAATACATTTCTTTTTTTCATTTTGGCTTTATTTGAAAATGCTTTTAATTTTTTAATACATTTTTAAAAATATATAAATTTAAATTTAGACAAAGAGCATGTTAACAGGCCCTTTTTTTCCCATAAACCTGTGCTGCCCAATTGCACACAATGAACCTACAATCCTTCGTATATTTTTTGAATTGTGGGAGGAACTGGAGCCTTTGGAGAAACCCACGCCAAATTGGGGAGAACATACAAACCCCTTACAGAGAGCACGGGATTTGAACCCTGATCCTGATTGATGCTGCTGTAACAGCGTTGTGCTAAATGTTAAGTTAACCCTGCCACCCTAAATAATTATTCAAATTATTATTTTATTAAGACAGAAAGTAACTATGCAAAGCAAGCGATTGGATGGCAAGTGGTATCTTTGCCTTTCACACAGTAGACTAGAACACAAAAATAAAATTTTGTTCAGGTAATCCCACTGATGAGATTATATCTTGTAAATTGTGTACAGTTTTGGACCCTACACCTGGAAAAGAAAGTACTTCGATTGGAGATGCTTTAATAAAGATTTATTAAAGTGATTCCTCAGATGAGCTATCCTAAGAGGAGAAATTGAGCAGAATTGTATATATTCACTGATAGTCACATAAGATTGTGCAGGCCTTGAAAACATAGTTGCTGAGAGGTTGTTTTCCCTTGCCTGAAGACTTAGAACAAAAGGTACTGTCTCAAAATAAATACACAGAACATCGACAGAACATCGACAGACTTTTGATCCTTTGGATGTCTGAACCCTAAAGAGCACTCAAGGGTGACAGCAATACAATTCTGGTTTCTTAGGGAATCAACAAATAAGGGAAGTAGGACTGAGATCAAGAAAATCATCTAAAATGTTAATGCACATGAAAGAGCTCAAAAGTCCATTTGCTTCAACCTGCCTCCATAACGATCAAACAGATAAGCCACAACTCCATCATTCGGAAATCCTGGACTTTTTATTCACCTGGGTTCTCATCCATTCATAGAAACATAGAAGATAGGAGCAGGAGTAGGTCATTCGGCCCTTCGAGCCTGCTCCGCTATTCAATGAGATCATGGCTGATCTTAAAGTTCAGTACCCCGTCCCCGCCTTCTCTCTGTAACCTTTAATACCCTTATACTGAAGAAATAGATCTAATTCCCTCTTAAATAGCGTCAATGAACCTGCCTCTACTGCTCTCTGTGGCAATGAATTCCACAGATTCACCACCCTCTGGGTAAAGAAATTCCTTCTCATCTCGGTTCTAAATGGTTTGCCTATGGCCCTTGGATCTGGATCCTCCCACCATTGGAAATATCCCTTCCGCATCCATTCTGTCCAGTCCTGTCAGAATTTTATATGTCTCTATGAGAGCCCCTCTCAATCTTCTAAACTCCAGTGAGTACAATCCCAAATTGTGCAGTCTTTCCTCATAAGTTATTCCTGCCATTCCAGGTATCAGCCTGGTGAATCGCCTTTGCCCTCCCTCCATTGAAAGAACATCCTTCCTCAGATAAGGTGACCAAAATTGCACACAATACTCCAGGTGCGGTCTCACCAAGGCTCTGTACAGCTGCAGTAAGCTATCCTTATTCCTATACTCAAACCCTCTTGATATGAAGGCCAACATACCATTTGCCTTTTTAACCACCTGCTGTACCTGCATGCTCGCCTTCAGTGACTGGTGCACAAGAACCCCTAGGTCTCTCTGCACTTCCCCATCTCCCAATCTATTGCCATTCAAATAGTAATTTGCCCTCCGGTTTGTGTTACCAAAGTGGATAACCTCACATTTATCCACATTGTAGTGCATTTGCCATGTATCTGCCCAGTTCCCCAATTTATCCAAATCACACTGGAGCTTCCTGACCCCCTCTTCAGTGTACACAACTCCTCCTAGCTTAGTGTCATTTGTAAATTTGGTAATATTACATCCAATCCCCTGAACTTGATCATTAATGTAAATTGTGACAGCTGGGTCCCAGTACAAATCCCTGTGGCACCCCACTGGTCACCGCCTGCCACTCAGAAAATGAGCCGTTTATCCCAACTCTCTGTCTTCTATCTGCCAGCCAATTCTCAATCCACATCAATACCATGAGCCTTGCTTTTGTATGCCAGTCATTTATGTGGGACCTTCTCAAAGGCCTTTTGGAAGTCCAGGTACACCACATCCACTGGCTCTCCCCCATCTATTTTACATGTCACCATCTCAAAGAATTCCAATAGATTTGTCAAGCACGATTTACCTTTTGTAAATCCATGTTGACTCTGTCTGATCCCTTCTCTGCTAGTCATATGCTCCGCTATTACATCCTTAATAATGGATTCCATCATTTTACCCATTACTGATGTAAGGCTCACCGGCCTATCTTCTTTGGCTTGGCTTCGCGGACGAAGATTTATGGAGGGGGTAAAAAGTCCACGTCAGCTGCAGGCTCGTTTGTGGCTGACAAGTCCGATGCAGGACAGGCAGACACGGTTGCAGCGGTTGCAGGGGAAAATTGGTTGGTTGGGGTTGGGTGTTGGGTTTTTCCTCCTTTGCCTTTTGTCAGTGAGGTGGGCTCTGCGGTCTTCTTCAAAGGAGGTCCGATCCCTTCTCTGCTAGTCATATGCTCCGCTATTACATCCTTAATAATGGATTCCATCATTTTGCCCATTACTGATGTAAGGCTCACCGGCCTATAATTCCCCAATTTTTCTCTACCCCACTTTTTAAATAGTTACGTAACATTAGCTACCCTCCAATCCATGGGTACTGATCCTGAATCTATCGAGTTCTGGAAAATAATTCTTAAAGCATCTGCTATCTGAATGTCCACTTCCTTAAGTACCCTAGGATGTAGATTATCAGGCCCTTGGGATTTATCAGCCTTCAATCCCTTCAATTTCCCCTAGATCATATCCTTAGAGATACTGATTTCTTTCAGTTCCTCCCTTGCATTAATCTCTATGTTTCCCAACATCCTTGGATATTTACTGGGTCCCCAGTTCCTAAAATCCACAAGTAATGGCTCCTGCGTTCTCTGTCAACGTGCCAGGGCCTCCGGTCCAGTGGCTCTCTTAACCACCTTCACTTTAAACGTACTGAGTTCACTGTAATGTTACTGTCTAACACGTTTATAACATGTGAATTGGATGTGTGTCTGAATTATTATAAAATTACATCCAAAGCACTGAAAAATCTCCTAGTCCAGCATACTGTTTCAAGCATGCCAGATTAACAGTTTTACTGATATATGGTTTTATGATACAAATTATATGCTGCATCTGACACTTTGGTTTTGTGTCATTGTTACCAGTATTTTAAGTCACTGTGTGATCACAATGTGAATTCCATGGTTAAGTCCTTCAGTGTCTGCTGTGAAAACAATTGCTTCACTTATGCTTTTTACACAGCCATTTCATTCTGGGACATTTTCTTGTTTTCCAGAACAACTGCTGTTTAAAAAGCATGGAGATGGAAAGGTGGGGTGGTGGGGGGGTGGGAAGCAGGGGGCAGGGGTGTCATTCCAGTCCCATCTTTTTACTACAAAGGGACCTAGTAAAATTCCTGGAAATCCTGGAATGCCTGCAGTGTGAACTGCACATCTGACATTCCAAGACCAAGTAATATGACATTTTGATGATGCGTTAAAAGTGCACAACATTTCAGCACAAGATTTGAACATTTGAAACCAACAGTCAGTCTGTTCTCAGCATCCAACAGCCATCAGTCCGTTCACAGCATTCAGTGACCTCAATGTCTGCCAACTGGAGTGATTTAGAGATCCATGAGCCCCTCATCATCCATGCAGAGAACAAAATAACCGCTACACTATGGGCATGGTGAGGGATGGACTGATATTAGATTGAGTATCTCAAAAAATGAGAGACAGCAGTTTTGCTCAGGATGAGTCCCAGGTGATTAAATGTCTGCATAGGAACGACAATGCCCGGAGTGGCAGCGGGCGCTTGGACTGGCCATACTTTGAACTTTGCTATGCCATCTGGGGCACAAACCATTCAGCACACCTAGTAGCACTACAGAGCAACATGGAGGATCAATCATCCCCTGATGTAGTTCCAGTTACGTCTCCCTCCTCCAGCAGGACTCCTGATGCCAGGGTCCCGAGTGGCACAGAAACCGAGCCCAGCAATACAGGACTTGTGCCTCAAGAGCAACCAGGTAAGAACTTATTTCTTCACTTGATCAACAAATTTTGCCATATATTTTGTAAGTGTGTGTGCCCATAAAGAACGGTCTTACTAATGTAGCTTGTGCTCCATTGCTTTCCAGGATACCAGTAGCCTAAGAAGGGCCAGAGACCCACCAAAGCACAGGTGGTGACCCAGGAAATGAGGGAGACGTTGCACTCGATGGACAGTGATAACGTGGAGAGGAAGTCTATTTGGAAAGAGGTGCAGAGGGTCTGTCAGGATGAAGGGAGAGAGACACAGGAGGCAGAGATGGCAGCATGTGAGGCCAATAGACATACCTAGTCAGAGGAGATGGCAAGGTTTGGACAAATGTTCAAAGATGTCCAACAGGAAATGCAGAAAAAATCTCATGAGGGACTTGATGACTATAATGTCATCCTCTGCTTGATGGCATCAACCTCCCGTTGCACTGCCATCAACTCACATATGACAGTACCACACTCATCAACCGCGTAGCCAGTATTTCTATCTGGTACTACAGCAGAATGAATTCAGTCGAGGCATATGAGTCTTTTCAATCACACTCATCCTCCTCCCTCCTCCAGCCGCTGGAGTGATGTGACTTTTGCAAGTTGTATTGATGCTTGGTTTTATTGCACAGTTGAAAATAGTTAAATGCAAAAGAATTAAAAGTTTTTATTTTCAATTACATCTCCTGTTCACTACTATTCTTTGACAAGTGCACTATATATATTTACTAAAAGCTGTCATTTACTAGCTTAATTGTTAACAGAAGGGACATAATCACCTCACGGATTGCCTGGTGACTGTGTGCTTGTACACCATGATAAGCAACCCGATCAGGCTCCTCAGGGAGATCGGGTAGATCAGTGTTCCACTCAAGCAAGAAGTGTTCCTTGTTGAGGTCACATATATTGTGTAGAACACATCAAGCAATAAAAACGTCTGACACAAAAGTGGTACAAATATCAAGTTGCTTGGCCAGGCACCTCCAGCGACCTTTGAGACATCCAAAAGCATTTTCTACCACCATCCTTGCCAAGCTCAAGTGGAAGTTATAGCTACACTGTCATTGATTGAGTATGTGGTGGTTAGTGAACCCCTTCATCAATCACTTCCTGAGGGGTGAGCTGGATCTCCAATTAGATCCACAGGGATTTCCACTCCGTTAACAGTTTTAGGTTTCTGTGGGCAGAGCAATGTAGATGTATAAGTGCCTTATGCAACCTCTGAGAATGACACACTTTATGTGGGAAGTGATACCCGCCTTGATCCTCAGCCTTTCTGTGCATGGGTGAATGGAGCATCATGGGTACAACCAGAATGTGGTGGAACCACTGTGTATTTGCTGGTGCTGTCTAATATGTACATATATTTTTTTAACTTTATTTATTCATTCAACAAAAAATATATGACATATACAGCAATTAAACATGAACATGTTTTATAAAGAACCCCCCCCCCACCTCTTCAACCAACTCTCCTAAGGAGAGCTATAAAAAAAGAAAGAATATAAAAACAAAGTTAAATATACATATTAAAGTCTAATCAATATAAATTGAAATGTAAATGTTCTGAGTTTAACAGCCACATTAATAAAAAAATTATAATTATCATGCAAAACATGTAATATTTTCCATTATTAAACAATATTTCATCTCATTATGCCATCTATTAATATCAATCATATTTGTATCTTTCCACATACTAGCAATACATTTTTTGCTGTCTAATATGAATGTATTGCATGGACTGGCCCGCCCCTGTACCTGTAATTCCTCCCCTGTGATTTCCCATAAAGGGAAACCCCTCCCTCAAGTACCTGCCTTGGAACCAGGCCAGCAACATATGAAATTTGTCTGCAGTTTATGGAGATTAAAACCTATTAACCACAACTTCCAGTCTGATGCGAGTCATTGATTGTGTATCACAGGCCAACCCACAAACACATCTATGAAGCTGGAACAACAAACAAAATCTGTGTTTAGATAGACATCTGAAATTATTAATTGATAAAGAGTAATAATTGTAACTCAGAACATGATATTTACCAGTAGTTGTGGTCTACAATAACCTGAAGAAAAATGGAGTGCCAGCCTTTCCGATTGTAGTGAGTTAGAGGGTCCTCACGTGGGGTTCTGATGGGAATATGTATGCCATCAATAGCATTAGCACTCATTGGATACTCCCGTTTTGCAAATCTGTCCATTGTCTACTGGAGTCTTGAACCACTTGGCAGGTCAACAAAGCATTTAAATAGAGCCCTCTTCAATGCTCCAGTAACTTGGTGTACCAACACACACAGTGGTAAGACTGACACCAAAAATACAACTATGGATTGATATCCACAGTGGATATTCACAGTGGATACACTAATGTAATGTAACCACAAGGCAAAGGCAAGTATAAGACAAGGTTCCAGAGGTTGTCGCCAGTTTGTTGCCTTGCACCTCAGATGTGGCTCAACGAATTCCAATACAAAGTCAAAAGTGTCCAGAGACATACAGGGACATGAGTCCAGAAAATGGACCCGTGCGGTCTCTCTCTCCCTCTCCCCCACATTTTTGTATCCAACAGCAGCGTGAATTGACTCACAAGAAGGAAATGTCTCCGTCGATGACATCTAAGGTCTGCGTGCGTTCCTGCCTCAAACATCTCTCTGCTTCTCTTCAAATTCTTCTCCACTGTATTTCTGATCACATCATGAAGTTGTATGATGCACAGGAAATTAACCTGCGCTCCAAGAGCTATATATGGTTTTTTGAATATTTTATTTTAGTTTTCACAGACTTATAAAATCCAATAAACAAAGCCATTCATGTATGGATACCTAAAGTCCATATTTGTCCCAACAACTACCCCCCCCCCCCCACCACAGCAAATACATTCTAAAAACTTAACACGATCCCACTCATTATGGGGCACACGACCCCTATCAAGATTTGTAATGAAAACAAAAATCACAATGGCAATGCTATTCAAAGAAAACACTAAAAAGAAATAAACTTGAAATTAAAAGAAAAATAAGGACCTGAAAAGTAAAGGGCAGGAGCATCGTCTGCACCAAGTGCTATTTCGTAATCGCACCTCTGGTCCTACTGGGACAATTTAACCTTATCCCTATTTAAAAGGGGGTGGGGGGGGGGTGAAATCAATCTATCTGAGTAGCAATCTACTGCAAGATAGGTTGCCACTCTACCAAATGTGCCATGTTTCCTCTATAGGTTATATGTGATTTTCTCCTTAGGAATGCAACTCTGCATTTTCATATTTCACTGTATGGTATTCAGCTGGGAGTCGGATTTCAACGAAACCGCTATACACTTCCTGGCTACCGCCAAAGCGACCTTCACAAGCAAAATTTGGAATTTTGTCAATCTAAACTTCACTTCTCCAATATCCTCCAAGATGAGCAGCTCTGGGTCATGTGGAAAATCCACTCTTGTAATTAGATCTTCACAAAAAGGTCTCATCCTTTGAACACAGCCAGGTAGAGTGGATGAAAGTTCCCTTCTCCACCACATCTAAAACACATTTCTGAAATATCAGATTTTGATCTGTGTAGTGTCTGAGGTATAAGGTACAATGGGTGCAGGAAGTTATACTGCACCATCCTGTATTTAGTGTTGACAACCCCTGTCACACTGTCCAGACACAGATCCTACCACCATTCTTCATTGATTGTTGTATCCAAGTCCGACTCCCATCTCTCCCTTGCACCCTCACTTTGGAATATGTAATACATCATAGAAATAAATTTACACACATTCCCCTTTTGAATTAGAATCTCCATGCCGTTACATTCAGGCAGGGTCATTGCTAGTGCCAATTTTTCCCTCAAAAAAGATCTTATTGCAGATAGCAGAAGAATGTTCTGTTGGACAAATTATACTTGTTTCTCAATTACTCAAATGTCATAAGTTTCCCCCTTTTATAACAATCCTCAATTCACCTGATCCCTCTTTGCTATCAGGTGTCCAGGAGTGCTATACATGTACACGGCTAGTACCATAAGCACATCAAGATCTACCACCATTTTTGTTTTGTTTTAAAGGATATGTCTGACATGTATGTTAGACATCACAGTAGACATCGACGCACTGGAGCTACGTCCTGCCTCATGTGTAAAAAGCCACTTTGATCCAGAAAATGGATGATAAATATGTGATGCATCAGGATCAGATTTATTGATAGTGTGAAGAACCAAAGCCGGCATTTGGCAGGATCTTCATTACTGAAATATCGCAGGATTTCTGTGTAAAAAATGTAACTGAAACCCCTTCTGATTAAATCGACATTGAAATAGAAGCAACTAAGGTGGCTTCTGTTCTTCAGTAGAGGGAATGCAACATTGTCCATACTTGACATGGCACAGTGGGGTAACGAGTAAGTGGGAGATTGACTACGAGATGCAGTAGGAGGCAGAGCCATTCTAACAGCTTGATTTATTTAAATAGAAATAGTGAGCTCCATTCTCCAATCCGATGTCATTTTCTCATGCTGTATAGATCCAATTTGCAATATTAAACTAATTTTTTATTCACTCTGTATGTGTTCTGCTGTTCAAAGATTGTTCTAATTATTGAGTAAAATATAGATAGACCCCAACTTATGATGTTCTGACTTATGACATTCCAAAGTTATGATGGTCAGAATTTGTACTTTTGATTTCGAGTTCTGATATATATCCGCATTTGTGATGTCCTGGCTACCTGTGCATACTAACTCCCAACGCCACAGCCACCTGAGCATCTGAGCTCCCAATGCCCAGTCGCCCACACATCTGAGCTCCCGACGCTAAGGTTTCGACTTACAATAATTTCGACTTACGATGAGAGTTCTGGAACCGAACTCCCATCGTAGGTCGGGGTCTGCCTGTCCATACCAACATCTGAATAATTCATATGGAGAATATTCTGATTAGTGTGATCAGTTACACATTGATTTGCATAAAATTGTTTTGATAAATGTGATGTATCAGAATCAGATTTATTGATAGCGGTGATATTCTGAGTTGTTAATCATTTGTCTACATTAGGTGGATTTGTACAGGTTTCCATATGAGACTTGTTCAAGTGGTGGCTATTCAGATAAGTATCTAATTCATGTGTCGGAATTGGTTTTGTTCCAATTAATGAATAATTTACATAACAAGCAAAATGGATTTTTCATGTGGATTCCCCTGATTAGGGCATAATTCATAATGAAATTTTGTCTCAATGATGTGTAATCCAGGAGAATTCTTTTTAAAAAGTTTCAATATATTCGAGCAGGCGATGACTTTTAACTGCTTTCTCCTTGTGCAAGTGTTAATTCTGAAATTGTAACTGTTTTTAATTCATTTACAAGGTCATGATTATTTGTGACTTTCTCCCCCAGTAAGCTGCAGATGCTGAATATGTACAAGTCCAACATCTTTACTCCACAGCGAAGTTGAGAGTTAATGTTTGCTTTATTGATGTCAGCTTTTTATCTCCTGGAATTTTGTACTGAACTCAGAATGTTTCTGCTATCACAATGGGATAATGATCAGGATGGTGCAGTCATCTGATCCAGTAACCTCCTTTTTCTTAGGCAATACTTCAGTCTTTGCCTCCACTCTAGTTCTATTGGTTCTAAAGAGGCTGATTTGAAGTTGCGATCACTGTGAGATCTACAAACCACCATTGATGGAGTGGGTGGAATGCTCCTTCCCCCATTATCACTGGATTTTCACATGCTCCAGATGTAGAGATTCAAGGAACTCAATGCCATCCTTTTCCACTTTGAGTGATTATGGAGCCAAGATTCTCAGCCAGAGGGGATAGTACATATTTTAAAAGTGGCTTTGAGAATATCCTTGAATTATTCCTCTGTAGATCTGGCAATTCCTTGATTGTGATCAGTTCTGGTTGTCCAGCAATAGGAAGGATGTCATTAAGCTGGAAAGGACACAAAAACATTCATGTGGATGTTGCCAGGACAGAAGGGCTTAAGTTATAAGGAGAGACATAGTAGACTTTTGTCCCTGAGCATAGGTGTCCAGGGGATGTCTTAAGAAGGTATATAAAAATTATGAAACGCATAGATAAAGGGAATAGACACTTTTCTTCAGGGAAAGGTAGTATAAAGCTAGAGGTTATAAGCTAACAGTGAAGGGACAAAGATTTCAAAGGGACCTGAGGGGCACCTTTTTCCACAAGAGTGGTGTGTATTTGCAACGAGCTGACTGAGGAAGCTAGAGAGGTGGTACAAATATGACATTAAAAATTTTTTAGATGATACATGGATCGGTAAGCTTTAGAGAAATATGGGCCAAACACGGGCAAATGGGATTAGCTCACATAGGCAACATGGGAGAATACTGGGAATGGACTGAAACATGAAAGTCTGCAGATGCCATGAGTGCAGTAAAAACAGAGAAATTTTTGAGGAAATCAGCAGGTCTTGCAGAGCCAGAGGAGGTAAAGATATTCCACCAGAATACTAACATAGGCTCGCTTACCCTGGTTTTGGACATGACATGGACGGCATTGGTAAACCCTCTCAAATATTATGAGCCCCAACAACATACAAGGGGGAAAGTCACTGGTGCCCAGCAGATCATGACTTGGTGTCAAAAAGCTTGAGGTCTTTGGCTTCAAAGACTCAAGATAGGCAAAGACTGTGCTAATGAAGAATATTCAGTGGTAATCAATCAGTTTGTTGATTGGAGACCACACCCCACCCATGCACCACCCCCATTCGTACTCACCCCCTAACCCTGAGACATGGAAAGTGATCTACCTTTTTCATGTTTTTGGTGTAGCTTTTTATTGTCAAGGAATGGTGTGGTATAGTGGGGAAGTGTTTGAATGGAAACTTTGTTAAGGAATGATGATGTTTGGTGGAGAAGGGTTTGTATGTGAATTTTGTTAAGGAATGGTTTACTATAGTGGGGAGGGGTTTGTATGGAAACATTGTTAAGGGATGGTGTGAAATGGTTTAGAATGGTGGGGAGGGGTTAGAATGGAATTTTGTTAAGGAATGGTGAAGAATGGTTTAGTAGGGTGGGGAGGGGTTTGTATGGGAAATTTGTTCAGGAATGGTTTACTATAGTGGGGAGGTGTTTGTATGGGAATATTGTTAAGGAATGGTGTGGAATAGTTTAGTATGGTGGGGAGGGGTTTGTATGGGAACATTGTTAAGGAATGGTGTGAAATGGTTTAGAATGGTGGGGAGGGGTTAGAATGGAATTTTGTTAAGGAATGGTGAGGAATGGTTTAGTAGGGTGGGGAGGGGTTTGTATGGGAACATTGTTAAGGAATGGTGTGAAATGGTTTAGAATGGTGGGGAGGGGTTAGAATGGAATTTTGTTAAGGAATGGTGTGGAATAGTTTAGTTTGGTGGTGACATGATTGGATGGGATTATGTTATGGATTGGTGTGGATTGGTTTAGTTTGGTGGGGAGGTGTTTATTTGGGAACTTTTTTCAGGAATGGTGTGGAATGGTTTTGTGTGGTGGCGAGTGGTTTGTATGGGAGCTTTGTTAAGGAATGGTTTGGAATGGTTTAGTATGGTGTGGAGGGAATTGTATGAGAACTTTGTAAACAATTGTGTGGAATGGATTAGTATGTTGGGTAGGGTTTTGTATGGTAACGTTGTTAAAGAATGGTGTGAATTGGTTTAGTATGGTGTGCATGGGTTTGTATGGGAACTTTGTTAAGGAATGGTGTGCATTGCTTTAGAATGGTGTGGAAGGGTTTGAATGGAAATTAAGGAATGGTGTGGAATGGTTTAGTATGGTACGGAGGGGGTTGCATGGAAACTTTGTGAAGAAATGTTGTTGAATGGATTAGTATAGTGGGATCAGGAACTTTGTTAATAAATGGTGTGGAATCGTTTAGTATGTTGTGGTGGGGTTTATGGGAAATTTGTTAAGGAATGATGTGGAATGTTTTAGTATGGAGGCTAGGGGATTGTATGGGAAATTTGTTAAGGAATAGTGTGGAATGGTTTAGGATGGTATGGAGTTATTTGTATGGGAAATTTGTTTAGGAATGGTGTGGAATGGTTTAGTATGCTGTGGAGGGGATTGTATGGTATATTTGTTAAGGACATGGGGAATTGTTTAGTTTTGTGTGGAGGGGTTCTAATGGAAACTGTTATGAAATGGTGGGGAATGTTTTAGTATGGTGGGGAGGGGATTGTATGGAAACTTTGTTAGGGTAATGATGTAGTATGTTGGAGAGGTGATTGTATGGTATATTTTTTAAGGAATGGTGGGTAATGGATTAGGATGGTGGGGAGTTTTTTGTGTGAGAAATTTGTTCAGGAATGGTGTTGAATGGTTTTGTATGGTGGAGAGGGGTTTGTATGGTAACTTTGTTAAAGAATGGTGTGGAATGGTTTAGTATGTTGGGGAGGGGGTTACATGGAAATTTTGTTAAGGAATGGTGGGGAGGGTTTATATGGTAACTGTTAAGGAATGGTGGGGAGGGTTTATATGGTAACTGTTAAGGAATGGTTTGGAATGGTTTAGTATGGTGTGGAGAGGTTTGTATCGGAACTTTGTTAAGGAATGGTGTGGAATGTTTTCATATGGTGGTGGGGATTGTATGGGAACTTTGTTAAGGAATGGTGTGGAATTGTTTTGTATGGTGTGGATGGGTTTTTAATGAAAACTTTGTAAAGGAATTGTGTGGAATGGTTTAATATGGTGGGGATGGGATTGTATGGAAACATTGTGATGGAATGGTGTGGAAGGTTTAGTGTGGTGGAGATGGGTTAGAATGGAAACTTTGTTAAGGAATGGTGTGGTATGGTTGGGATGGGTTTTTAATGGAAGCTTTGTTAAGGAATGGTGGGGAATGTTTTGTATGGGAACTTTGTTGAGGAATGGTGTGGAATGGTTAAGTATGTTGGAAGTGGTTTGAATGCAAACTTTGTTAAGGAATGGTTTAAGTATGTTTCTGAAGGGTGTGTATGTGAACTTTGTTAAGGAATTGTTTAGTATGATGTGGTGGGGTATGTATGAGAACATTGTGAAAGAATGGTGTGGAATGGTTTAGTATGATGGGGAGGGGTATGTATGAGAACTTTATGAACGAGTGGTGTGGATTGGTTTAGTATTGTGGGGAGGGGTTTGTTTGAGAATTTTATTTAGGAATGATGTGGAATTTTTTAGTATATTGGTGAGGTGTTTGTATGGGAACATTGTAAAGGAATGGTTTGGAATTGATTAGTTTGATGGGGAGGGGCTTGTATGAGAACTGTTAAGAAATGGTGTGGAATGATTTAGTATGGTGGTAAGGGTTTTGTATGGGAACTGTTAACTAATGTTGTGGAATGGTTTAGTATGTTGGTCCCGGAGACTTATCCACCTTTATATTCTTCAAAAGCCCTAAAACTACATCTTTTGTAATCTCTATATTCCTCATATTTACCCAATTTGCTTTTTTTATCTCACATCTCCCAATATCCTTCTCCTTAGTGAATACCGAAGAAAAGAAACTGTTCAATATCTCCCCCATTTCTCTAGGCTCCACACACAGTTTTCTGCTCTGATTCTCTAAGGGACCAATTTTGTCTCTAGCTTTCCTTTTACCATTAACGTATTTGTAGAACTCTTTTGGATTAGTGTTCACCCTGCTTGCCATAGTTTCCTCGTACCTTCTTTTAGCTTTCCTAATTCCTCTCTTAAGATTCCTCTTACATTCAATGTATCTTTCAAACATCCCCTTAACTCCATGCTTCTTATATCTAATGTATGCCTCCCTTTTTCTTCGAACCAAGTTTCCAATATTCCTTGAAAACCACGGCTCTCTCAAACCTTTTGCCCCTCCTTTTAACCTAACAGGAACATAAAGCTTTTGCACTCTCAAAATCTGATCTTTAAAAGACTTCCATCTCTCTACTACATCCTGCCCATAAAACAAATTGTCCCAATCCACACCCTGCAAGTCCTTTCGCATCTCCTCAAATCTAGCTTTTCCCCAATCAAAAACCTCAACCCTTGGCCCTGACTTCTCTCTTTCCATAATGACATTGAAGCTGATGGCATTATGATCACTGGACCCGAAGTGCTCGCCAACACTAACCTCCGTCACTTGACCCATCCCATTTGCCAACAGTAGATCTAACACTAAATTCTTCCACACCATTTGTTCACATTGTTCTCATACAAGCCCCTTCCCATCATACTAAACCATTCCTTAATAAAGTTCACATACACACCTCCTCACAACCATACTTAACCATTCCACACCATTCCTTAGCAAAGTTTCCATTCAAATCCCTACCAACATTCTAAACCATTCCACACCATTCCGCAACGAAGTTCCCATACAAACCCCTCCCCACCATACTAAAACATTCCACACCATTCCTTAACAAAGTTTGCATGCAACACCCTCCCCACCATACTAAACCTTTACACAGCATTCCCTAACAAAGCTTCCATTCAAACCCTTCCAAACCATACTAAACAATTCTACATCATTCCTTAACAAATTTCCCATACAAATCCCTCCCCACCATACTAAACCATTCAACACCATTCCTTATCAAAGTTTCCATGCAAACCCCCCCACTATACTAAACCATCCACACCATTTCTGAACAAAGTTCCCATACAAATATCACCCCACCATCCTAAACCATTCCACACCATTCTTTAACAGTTTCCATTCAAACCCCACCACACCATACGGCATCATTCGACGCCATACCACACTAATCCTTAACAAAATTTCCATGGAAACCCGCCTTTACAAAATTTCCATGAAAACCCCTCCCCATAAACACCACACCATTCCTCAACAAAGCTTCCATTCAAATCTATCCACACCATAATAAACCGTTCCACACCATTCTTTAACAAAGTTCCCTTACAAACCCCTCCCCACCATACCACACCATTCCTTAACAAAGTTTCCATCAAACCCCTCCACCATACTAAACCATCCACACCATTCCTTCATAAAGTTTCCATTTAATCCCCTCACCAACATACTAAACCTTTACACAGCATTCCCTAACAAAGCTTCCATTCAAACCTCTCCAAACCATACTAAACAATTCTACACCATTCCTTAACAAATTTCCCATACAAATCCCTCCCCACCATACTAAACCAATCAACACTATTCCTTAACAAAGTTCCCATACAAACCCCTCCCCACCATACCATTCCTTATCAAAGTTTCCATGCAAACCCCCCCCACTATACTAAACCATCCACACCATTCCTTCATAAAATTTGAATACAATCCCCAGGACATTGAGAGAAGTGAAGGAGGAAATAGCAGAGGCTCTGGCATTAATTTTCCAAATGTCATTAGATATGGGGATAGTGCCGGAGGATTGGCGCATTGCGCATATGGTTCCGTTATTTAAAAAGGGTTCAAGGAGGAAGCCTGGCAACTATCGGCCTGTAAGTTTGACGTCTGTGGTAGGTAAATTAATGGAGAAAATTCTTAGAGATAGTACTTATAAACATCTGGATAGACAGGGTCTGATCAGGAGCACTCAACATGGATTTGTGGGAGGAAGGTCATGTTTGACCAATCTGATTGAATTTTTTGAAGAGGTGACTAGGAATGTGGATGAGGGTAGCGCAGTGGATGTTGTCTATATGGACTTCAGTAAGGCCTTCGATAAGGTACCACATGGAAGGTTAGTTAAGAAGGTGCATTCTTTAGTATGGTGGGGAGGGGTTCAAATGGAAACTTTAAGGAATGTTGTGGAATGGTTTAGTATGGTGGGGAGGGGTGTGTATGGGAAATTCGTTAAGGAATGGTGTTGGAATGGTTTAGTATGGTGGGGAGGGGTGTGTATTGAAACTTTGTTAATGAATGGTGTGGAATGGTTTAGTATGTTGGTGAGTGGATTGTATGTGAAATTTGTTAAGGAATGGTCTGGAATTATTTACTATGGTGTTGGGGTTTGAATGGAAACTTTGTTAAGGAATGGTGTTGTTTTGTGGGGAGGGTTTTGTATCTGAACATTGTTTTGGAATGGTGCGGAATGGTTTAGTACGGTGCAGATGGGTTTGTGTGGAAACTTTGTTAAGAAATGGTGTGTTATGGTTTAGTATGAGGGTAAGTGGATTGTATGGGAACTTTGTTAAGGAATGGTGTGTTATGGTTTAGTATGAGGGTAAGTGGATTGTATGGGAACTTTGTTAAGGAATGGTGATGAATATTTTCATGTGGTGGGGTTTGAATGGAAACTATTAAGGAATGGTAAAGTATGGTGGGGAATTGATTGTATGGGATCTTTGTTAAGGAATGGTGTGGAATGGTTTAGTATGGTGGGGAGATGTTTGTATGGAAACTTTGTTAAGTAATGGTGAAGAACGTTTAATATTGTTGGGGATGGGTTTGAATGGAATCTTTGTTCAGGAATGGCGTGGAATTATTTACTATGTTTGTGATGGGTTTGTATGGCAAATTTGTTATGGAATATTTTGGGATGTTTTAGTATGGCGGGGAGGGGTTTGTTTCGGAATTTTGTTAAGAAATGGTGTGGAATGATTTCGAATGTTGGGCTTTGGTTTGTATTGGAACTTTGTTGAGGAATGGTTTAGTATGGTGGGGAAGGTTTTGTATAGGAACTTTTTAAGTAATGGTGTGGAATTTTTTATTATGGTGTGGAGGGATTTGAATGGAATATTTGTTATGAAATGGTGTGAATGGTTTAGAAAGCAGGGTAGGTGTTAGTTTGGGAACTTTTTTAAGGAATGGTGTGGAATGGTTTAGTATGGTGGGGAGAGGTTTGTATGGGAACTTTGTTAAGGAATGCTATGGAATTGTTTAGTATGGTATGTAATGGATTTTATGGAAACTTTGTTAAGGAATGGTGTGGTTTTGTGGGGAAGGGTTTGTATGTGAACTTTGTTTACCAATGGTGTGGAATGCTTTCGTATGGTGTGGAAGTTTTTTAATGGAAACTGTTAAGGAATGTTGTGTAATGGTTTAGTATGGTGGGGATAAGTTTGTATGGAAAATTTGTATAGGAATGGTGTGGTATGGTTCTGTCTGTTGTTGATCGGTTTGTATGAAAACTTTGTTAAGGAATGGTGATGAATGTTTTCGTGTGGTGGGTTTTGAATGGAAACTGTTAAGGTATGGTAAAATATGGTGGGGAGTTGATTGTATGGGAAATTTGCTAAGGAATGGTGTGGAATTATTTAGAATGTTGTAAAGGGTTTGAATGGAAACTTTCTTCAGGAATGGTGTGGAATTATTTAGTACGTTTGTGACTGGTTTGTATGTGAAATTTGTTAAGGAATGTTTTGGGATGGTTTAGTATGGTGTGGTGGGGTTTGGTTGGGAACTTTGTTAAGAAATGGTGTGGAATGCTTTAGTATGTTGGGGATTGGTTTGTATGGGAACTTTGTTAAGGAATGGTTTAGTATGGTGGGGAGAGGGTTACATGGAAATTTTGTTCAGCAATGGTGTGGATTGGTGTATTATGGTGTGGAGAGGTTTGTATGGATATTTTGTTAAGGAATACTATGGAATTATTTAGTATGGTGTGCTTTGTATGGTCAATTTGTTAAGGAATGGTGTGGAATTGTTTAGGATGGTGGGGAGGGGTTTGTATGGGAACTTTGTTAAGGAATGGTGTGGAATTGTTTAGTATGTTGGGAGGAGTTTGAATGGAAACTTTGATAAGGAATGGTGTGGAATGGTTAATTATGTTTGTGAGTGGTGTGTATGGGAACTTTGGTAAGGAATAGTGTGGAATGGTTTAGTGGGGAGGGGCTTGAATGAGAATTTTGTGAACAAATGGTGTGTAATGGTTTAGTATTGTGCGGAGGCATTTGTATGGGAACTTTGTTAAGGAATGGTATGGAATGGTTTAGGTGGGGAGGCGTTTGCTTTGGAACTTTGTTGGTAAGGGTTTGTATGGGAAATTTATTTTGCAGTTGTTTTTTACTCTTATCTGCTTCAAGAACAAATTATTAATACTTGAAGCTAAACTTCCAAACATCTGCATAAGAAAGTGCTTCCTTAGTAACATAATTACACCTCTCATTGCACACAGTGAAATCTGTTAACTCAATGGAATTACCAATATATCTCCATAATTCTACTTCACTTCAAAAATGCTATTAATGTCAAGTGAGAAATTGTGATTTTTATTACTGTTCCCTATTTATTTGAATCAGTGGATTATCATCGCAAAGGCATCAACAATTTGTCTAAAGCACCCTGAAGTCTAAAACTCCTGAAGGAGTTTTAATGAACTGAATCTTTCAATACCATTCTAACTAGAATTTAGTACACAGGTTTATTGTCTCTTCTCTCTCCCCAGTGAGAAAAGATTTGTCTAGAACATTTTCACAAAGGCATTTAATCATAGTTAGGTTCTCAGTGGTAAGTGGAAGATGCATAATAGATACAATATGTGGAATTCCTTCTACACTGGTTGACCTCATAACCTGTTTAATAATGAAACACAGTTGTAAGTGGGTGAAATATCCTCTGTGGACACCTGTCATGTATAATTCAGTATTTATAATGCACATAAAAATGAATCAAGGTAAAAATTTTAATTGAGCGATTACTTTTTTAAAATCCTTGAAGTGGGAGTTATCCATCCTGACAAACAGTTAAAGCATTAAATCTACAACTTAGAGAGAAATTATAATTCCCATTAACCAACAGGACTCAGGTGTAACAGGAGTTGGTTGCCTCTCTCATAGTGGCATTAGAATCAAGTGTTTGTCTCACAAGATCCCATTTTGATCTATTGAACCTTGAATCATCTTCATTCAGGGATAGTCTGCGGCACATTCTTCCTTCAGTCCAATTTTGATTCAAGGATTATGCATAAATGAGAACATGGGAATCTGTCTGAGCCCCTCGTGCTTTAATTATTCATTAATCAAGGATAGTTCTGAGTGAAACTAATTCTTATACACAAAATAATCAGGATGTTACCCCAGTGAACATACTTTGTGATCAGATTCTGGTATATGATTTACTCACCAATCTAATGATTCTGCAAGTGAATTTAGACCAATTGTGATACATGAATTGCATAACTATCATAACAGTTTAATTCCCAGCCATGAACAGCATCGAATCAGAACATTCCACTGATTAATCAGTCAGATCTGAACAAATGATTTACTAATCCTTTTGTTCCCTCTGTGAATTCATTCATCCTTATATGTAAATTGCATTTTCCATGTGAGGTAGACGTTCATGATTGAGGAGTTACGTGCTAATTAGAGCATTCCCTGTGTTAATCCACCTGCTCCAGGTAGATGATCACACCATTCCTCGTATATTTGGGTCTGATTGTAATGTATCAGTTACTTAAGTAGAACATAATCTTGTGTGGACTGGTCCGATTTCATAACCTAATACATTATTCAGATTATTCATGTTAATCATATGTTAATTCAGCCAATCTAGTTGCAAGATTTATACTCTTATCAGAATGATTTACTTGCAAATCAGTCTGTTGATGATATATGATTTACTCATGAACCAAATTATTTTGCAAATTAATTTCTCCAATCCTTATAGATGAACCACATAACAAATGGAGCTTTCCCCATGTCTGACTCTGATACATGAACAAAACAATGACCAGATCATTCTTCAAATGAATTAGCATGAACAATTATCCACGATCATTCAGCATGTGAAACATTCTTTTCTTATTATCTTAAATCACAGATCACAACCAATGTGATTCAGCCTAATTCTCAGACATGAATCATGAATTAACCAGAACATTTACAAAGTAAGATTTGCATGTGTCAAGTTCTTGTTGGAATAGAATTGTGCAAGTGAGCCTGTTCTTGATACAGGAGATACATACTAATCAGGTTAACCCTTGTGTTAAATTTTTTCTGATACTGACTAAATGAATAGCACATTAATCAGATTATTCCACGTGAACCTATCTATTGCTGATTCATGGTTTACCAATCGGTACAATTTCTGTGAATCAGATTCACGTGATAAGCAAATTATTACATCTCTGGGTCTTGCGATTTTAATATTAGTATTTTACACAGAACACAGGCTTATTCCTTATCTGAATCTCTCCGATAGACAAATCGCAATTAATTTATAACATGTCCCACTTGAATTAGTTTGGTCCTGAATCATGAGGAACAAACTGAATAACTCATTCCACTTATGAATGAGACTGATCCTTTTATGAAGTGCACATTCTAATCAGAACAAACATGGACATGAATTTGCCTGCCATGGTATAGGAGTTACACAGTAATCATGTGATTAATTCAGACATGTAAACACGCCGCCAAACATACCATTCCTCTTGGATGTAAATTGCACACTTAAACAGAACATAACCTGGTGAAATTAGTCTGTAATTTACACAAGAATCCTACATTATTCAGACGATTCATGTTAATCACATGCGAGCAGATCTGATCCAGGGACATGATTCATTCAGCCTGACATGTGATTTACACAGTAATCAATTCCTGTGGAATTCTTCAATCCCAAAAATAATTATTTGTGTAATTCCCTGTTCTTAATACGCAAATCATGAGAAATTGTCTTATCCGAAATATGATTTACAGACCAATCAGATCATTTCCTTTGCGAATTAAAGTGCTCCTGATATGTAATCTACACACTATCACAACCATGTGTGAATTGATCTTTTCTTGATGTGTGATTAAAATACAGAACATTATGCCTGAGAACCCTGTTGATCCTGAATTGTAAATGACACACCGATCAGTGCGTTCCCTTTGTGAATGAGATTGAGTAAAATTTAAAGGTAAGGGTTGCATTATTTGAATGTAATACTACATTTAAAATGTAGCATACATGAAATTCTTTAACTTTTGTTTACAATATGGCAAAAAGTCACCAGTTTGTCCTGTGCCCCTCATAGAAACCTACAGCACCTGGTGTTCCTAGACAGTCTCCCCTCCAAGTACTAACCAGTCCTGAGCCGGCTTAGCTTCTGAGATCAGACAATCATAGGCATATATGGGCTATTAGGCTTCTGATGTATAAAGAGTACAGCAATAAGGAATCCCTTGGAAAACTCGGGCCAATCCTGATCCATCAATTACACACTAATCAGAATACTCCCAATATGAGTGAAAACCACCATCATATATAAATTGGGACATATCAGGGGACCCACAAATATCAGTACAATCCCTGTGTGAATCTGATTGATGCTGATATATGATTTACAACTGATCCAATTATCCCACCTGTAATCCTGCCTCATTCCGACACAGGAATAATGTAGTAATAGGTTATTTCTCATTGAGCCTCTGAGCTCTTGATAGACAAATCACACAATTCAAAATAATTCCCACATGAATCAGTCTGATCCTGAAACATGAAGCGGGATCATTCCATATGGGAATCAGATCACTTCTAATACACAGATTTCTCACTAATCCTGAGTGATTAGTCCACAATTGATGTGTGAATTTAAACTAATCCTGATCTAAATTAGACTGATCCTAAAATAGTATTTGAATAGCAACCAGAATGTAACCTCTTATGAATCAGTGTGTTTTCATTCATGACTGACATATTAATTGGGGCATTTCTCCCTTTGAATCAGTATGATATTGACACATGAACCACACAGTAATCAGAACATTTCCCACAGGATCAGTCAGATCATAATACATCAATGACATACTAATTCAAACGCAATTCCTTGCAGGCAAATGAAGAACTGCAGGAGGAACTCAGCAGGCCAGACAGCTTTCATGGGTAGAAATGGTCATACAACATAGTTATATTTCTATCTATGGATGAATTCTGACCCACTAACTTCCTTCAACAATTCTTTGTTTGCTCAGGATACCAGCATATGCAGTCTTCATGTTTCTCCATAATTCCTTGAGAATCTGTCTCTATTCATTAATAAATTACGTATTATTTAGGACATTCCTTGAACAATTTATTCTAATCCTGATTAATTAATTATACACTGATCAGATCTAAAGTAGTCTGAATTGAAACAGAAAATGTTAGAAATGGACAAGAAGGCAAACAACATTTCTGGGCAAAGAAACAAAGTTAGTATTTCAGGTCAATGACCTTTCAGTGGAAAAGCATGTACTACGCTGATCCTGATCTGCAAATTGCACACCAATAAGAACAGTGCCCGGTCAATCTGTAAAATCCAGACATGTAAATTACACACTCATCGAAATCTTCCCAGAATCAGTTTCATTCTTCCATAAGATTTACATGCGTATCAGAAAACTCCCCATGAAAATCATTGTACTTGAAAACTGCATTCCACACCATTCAGCATACCATATTTTCTATGTTAGTCAGTATGATCCTGATTCATCCATTGCACATCAATTCAAGTTAAACACTGTGCAAAATGCTAAAGGTTGTCAGTAGCCCAGGCATTGTCTGTCAAAAGAAACTTAGGGTTAATGTTTTAGGTCTGTGAAACATCAGGCTGAGTCACCTGGAGGAGTCCGCCCCAAAATGTGAATTACACTAAATCTGCAAGCCCATGAGAATCAACCCAATCCTGATTTATGACTTGCTCAGTAACGAGTGCAGAATCTATGTGAGTCTGTCTGATTGTGATACATAAGCTACATATTAATCAAGCCTTGTTTGCACAGCTAAGCCTGAATTTTAATCAAACATGAAATTTGCACAATTCGGAACACTTGGTATGTGAATAAATCCAATCCCAATACTGATCAGAACATTACTCCTTGTAAATTGGTCTCTTCTTCAACCTTTAATTACTTTCCAAGAGAAACAAAGTTACTGAGCTAGGTTTTGCTTCAATGTTCCAATGGAACTTTATCCAGCCATCCTCTGCTATTCTGTACGTCCTTGACTAACACGTTTACATATCGCTTCAGAACATATAACATAAAGCAAGAGTAAGCCACAGCCTTTTGTGTCTTTTCCACTATCAATAAATTCATAGTTTTTTTTACCTTGGTGTTAAGATCCTGCACTAATTCCATATCCCCTGATCACCTTAATATCTAAAGCTCATTGATCTCTGTTTCAGAATATCTTTGTGACTCATCATTCTTGGGAGAATAACATTCCAAAAATGTATTACTCTCTGGGTGAAGTAACCCTTCCCATCTCTATCTTAAATAGCTGACCTTTATTTTGAGACTATGGTCCCTGATTTTCAAACATCAAGGCCAGGGGATACATCAACTCCAAATCTATTTGTCAATCCCTGTAAGTATTTGTCTATTTCAATGAAGTGGGCAGGTATAGAACATGCGGGAGTGTGCCTAAGCCCCTGGTGCTGGGCTTTCAATTTTACATGCCTGGTGTGTCTAGAGTGGGCTAATTCATTCTTCAATGGACTCAGGAACTTGGATGCAAAATGTAAGCATTATAGAGCCATTGTGTACCACATAGAAACATGCCTTTCTGGCCCATATTGTTTGTACTGACCATAATCCCACTTGGACACCTTGATGATATCCTTCTGTGCCTTGCTCATTCAAGTCACTGTCAAGATGTGAGTTCAATGTTGTTACTGACCTGCCTACACCACCTTCTCTGGCAGCTCCTTCTAGAAGCCAACTAATCTTTTGTGAAAAAAATTACCCCTCGGATTCCCTTTAAACCTCCCTCTCACCTTCAACCTATGCCCTCTGCCCTGGCTATTTACACTTTGTTGGTTTGCTTTTTTTTTCTTTTTAAATCAATTAATATCAATGATTTTAATTTACATCAATTCAATGTGTTTTACATGCATTTATTGCTTTTAATATTTGGGATAATTTGGGAACTCTGACAGCACTCAGATTACTCTATGTTGGGAAATAAGATGTCATATTTAATTAGGTCCACAGGACCACAAGAGCCTAATGTGGGTTTGAAGATAAAATGGGTGGAGAAGAGAAGATTGGTGGTTGTGAGGGAACACCAAACATGAAGCACTGTCTGATTTAACCACGCTGCAGCTAATGATGCATGTTGATGACATGTAACAAAGAAGTGTAGAGTCAGCGTGACTCTAATACTTGAATTAAACACCAATCAAAACATTTTCTTGATGAATCAAATTGATTGTAATATGCACTTTAATTAAAACATTCCAGGTATGATTATGTAATATTCCAATAATGCATTATATACCAGAAGGGGAAAAAAACATTTGTGAACAAAAGTTATCCTGATACATAAATTTCACACCAATCAGAACTTACCTGTTAGAATCAGTCTGATCCTGATACATGAATTACACACTAATCAGAACAAAAAAACCCATGTGAATCAAAACAGATAATGGAAATACTCAGCAGGCCAGGGCGCATCTGTGGAGAGAGAAACAGAGTTAACGTCTCAGTGCTTTCGACCGAAGCACATGAATCAGTCTGACTCTCATACATGAATTATGAACTAATTGGAACATTCCCATGTGAATCTTCCTGATCTTCATAGGTGAACTTCCAACTCAGAGAACATTTCCTGTGCAGATCGTCCCAGCGCAGATACATAAATGATACACCATCTGAATCAAAGCAGAAAATAGTGGAAATACTCAGCATGAAAGGAAGCATCTGTTGAGAGATAGAGATATCCTTTCAGGTCATGGAACTTTTGCAGAAGAGTGTGAAGCAGACTAGACTTGATGCTCAAGATACACATCAATTAAAATGTGCCCTGGTTGAATCAGTGTAAACTTCATACCTGAGTTATGCATGAGTTGGATCATCCCCAAGCGAGTTGGACTTATGCTGATACATGACTCATGCACTAAGAAATTACAAAGGTGCCAGAAGACTATTCATATGTCATTCTGATCCCGATACACAAGTCACATTCAAAGCAGGTCAATATTACTTGCAATTGGCCCTGATCCTGATGCATGAATTATAATCGTGACATCTACTTATGAATTAGTCTGAGTTTGAACCACGAATTCCATGTAACATGGAAGAATCTGACATAAAGCTATAAGTCATACAATAACCAAAGCATTTTACATATTTTTACATGGGATCCTGATTCATCAACTGCATTCTGATTTAAACAAATCCTTTATTAATCAAAAGAGAACATGTTGAAAATACTTAGCACCTCATGCTTTGATTATGAAGAACAACAATGAACTGGTCCAATCCTAATGGGATTATTTAGTGTGATGCAATGGATAGACCAACTGGCACATTTTCTACTTGAATTTGTGACATCCTGACCCATGATTACTAATTGGAACATGGCCAACATGAATCAGTCTGATCCTGAATTATGAATAATACCAAGTCAGAAGGAAACTTCTGGTGAAACCAGAGGGAATGTTACTAATCCACATCTATGAAAAGCAAACTAATCAGAACATTTCCCACGTCAGCATAATTCTGATAGAGAAACTGCATATTTATGTTTGATTCATCTGATCACTTGTGTAAGATATACACTATTTACATTGTTCAGCCTATTCTTGACAAATGAATGATATCCTAATCAAACAAAGCAAATATTCGTTGTCCTGAACTTGTTCCCCATGTGACGATTTCTGATCTAGACAAATGAATCACATTTCAGTCTGTTCCAAATGTAGGATCTACATAATGGTCTTAACTTGCATCAAGTATATTTTTGTGATTCTGACACACATCAAATACACGAATCAGATCATCTCCTGTGTCAACTGGCCTGATTCTGATATCTAAATGACATATTGGTTAGAACAACCGACTTGTGAATTATCTGAACCTGATATATGAATTATATACCATTCGGAAGAAAATCCTATGTCAACATGTCTAATCCTGATAAATGAATTACATTCCAGACACGAACTATACACAAATCAGATTATTCTCACAGGAGATACTTTGACCCTGTATCATGATAATGTTCTATTCAGAACAGCCTACTTGTGAATTAATCTGAAACTCATGTGAACTACGCAATATTCAATATAAAGTTTGGTGTGACTCCTAATTCTGATATTTGAATTGCATAATCATCAGAGCATGTGTTGCCTTTCATCAATCTGATTCTGATGACACCTTTATCTGCACAAATGCCTGTGTGAATCCACTTGAATGATGCACAACTCAAAACATAACCCCATGTGAATCAATCTGATGCTCAACTATCAATAAAACACTATCTGACCATTTCCTGTGTTATACAGGGCCTTATTGACTATCAGCCAGTAGCACTTGCATCAAGAGTGAAGAAGTGTTTTGATAGGCTGGTGATGAAGCAGATCAGCTCCTGTCTGAGCAGTGATATGGATACATTCCAGCTTGCCTAGCGTAGTAACAGGATGCCATCTCATTGGCTCTACACAAAGCCCTGGAACACCTGGACAGCAAAGATGCTCACATCAGGATGTTCTTATTGACTACAGTTCAGCATTTAACACCATCATTCACTCAAAACTGATCAACAAACTCCAAGACCTGGGAGTTAACACCCCTCTGTGTAATTGGATCATGGATTTCCTCACCTTAATCAGTGAAGATTGGTAAGAACATCTCCTCCACAATCTCCATCGCTACTGGAGCCCCCTGCTCTACTCACTTTACATCTATGACTGTGTTGCTCGGTATGACAATAACACGTCAGCGCTCTACTTCCTCAGGAGTTTGTGGAGGTTTGGTATAACACCAGAAACCCTGGTATATTTCGACAGAGATGTGGTGGAAAGTTTGCTGACCGGCTGGTATGAGGACACCAATACCCCTGTGCATAAAGCTCTCCAAAAGGTAGTGGACACAGCCCAGGACATCACAGGCAAAAATCTCCCCACTATTGAGTACATCTACACGGAACGCTACTGCTGGAAGGCAGCAGCAATCATCAAAGACCCACACCACCCAACACACACATTCTGTCTCACTTCTGCCATCGAGAAAGAGGTATAGGTGCCACAAGACTCGCACCACCAGGTTCAGGAACAGCTGCTACCCCTCCACCATCAGACTCCTCAACAACAAACTCAATCATATACTCATTTAAGGACTTTTACTTGTTCACTTTTTGTTCTCTCTGTATTGCATATCAGTTTGTTTTCATTTGTTATCTGTTTATAGTTCTTTGTTTACTGTGTAGTTTTTATTGCTGTGCAGTTTGTTTTTTGCACTACCAATAAGTGGTAATTCTGCAGTGCTCGCAGGAAAATGGAATCTCAGGGTTGTATGTGATGTCATGACAATAAATCTGAAATCTGAATTTTGTGGTCCTGATACATGAAATAGATGGAATTTTTTAAAAATAAGCCATATGAATCAAAATTAATGTTAGAAGTACTCAACATTGGTTAAATGGGAAGATGGATTGTGTTCGATCTGATCTGCTACCCACGTTTGGCTGCACAATAATCTGGTTGCACTCACTGAATAGAACATTCTTGACTGTACTGTGAAGGTGGGCCATGTTTGACTCACAAAGAGATTCTTTTCCAACTGCTAGTTTGAGGAGGTATGTTTGAACACAAATTTTCTGGCTAAAGATCTTACAGTATTAAGTGTGTGACCCGGAAACAAGAATTACTATAAAACGTGAAAAGCAAACTAATCATAACATGAATAATCAATTTGAACCTGGTTCTGGAATTAAACAGTTCTTAATGATTTACTTGTAAATATGACTGCTCTGATTAATGAATTGTGTACCAATTGAAACATATACTTCAGGTATCAGTCTAATGCAGATCATGATTTCCATTCTAATCAAAAGATTCCTCGTGTGAATCATTCTGATCTAAGAATGCCATATTAATATTAACAATAATAATAATAATGATCCATGAATTATACTCTAATCTGAACACTGCGTGTGGATTTGTCCGATTCCACTGAATTACATACTAATCAGAACATTCCTCATGTGAATTAGTCTGATGGGGATATAAGATTAGCATTTGTGTCAATCATTCTGATCATGAGACATAAATAAGTTACAAATCAATCAGAGTAAACTTCAGGTAAATAAAACTGATCCTGAAATTAAACGAATTGCATTCTGTTTGGAACATTCCCTACGTGTAGCAGAATGATCTTGATACATACTAATCACTGCATTTCCTGTGTGAATCAGCTAAAGAAGGGTCATTGACCTGGAATATTGACTATTTCTCCCTTTGTGTATGCTAAACATTTGCAGCAGTTTCTGTTTCCTTTTAATTTTCCAGGATCTGCAGTTTTTATTCCAATTTCAGTGTGACTGACTTCTGATGTGTTTATTATATACTTATCAACATATCAGTATAGCCAAATATTCTCCGAGTTGGCAGATTAAAGCAGACTGCTTCAGATAATCAATCATTGGTAATTGAAAATTATTGCAGACATTGGAATAGTGAAATGCTGGAGATACTCATCAGATTAATTCACATTGGCAAAGAGAGTAACAGATTTAATATATAGGCCTTTCATCAAAATGTAAATAGTTTTCAGACAAAGCGGGTTTTAAGATGAGCAGAAACAGGGATGGGGAGGAGAGGATAAAAATTATGGTCCGTGATAGGGTGAAGTACAATCAATGAAGAGTCAAAAGAAACAAAAGAGTAACTTTATCTTCGTTCTGATTTTGTGCTATGGTTGAACTGCATACGAGTTTAGAAGCAGAAAGCGACATGTGCCTGTTAATCCTATGAAATTAATGTAAATATGAAATAATTGCATCGCAAAGGGTCAAAAAACAAATTAGCTGAGGGCCAAGAGAACCAGTTTTGTAAATGTGTGATCAAGATTCAACCTGGAGTTGTTGTGAGGCAGCAATTGCACGAGTTCCGTCTCTGTGCTGCCCCCTTATCATTTTGTATCTCCAACATTCTTATACCTTGTAGTTCTGCACCTGTAGGCCTTTTCTAGCATCTTTACTAACCTGCTGGTTTTCATGTGGAAACCTAAAAAGTGAGTGCTATTCGTTATTTGAGCAAGTTAGGCATCACCACCATATCTATTGCCATTCCCACCTGATGTTGATACACCCACTTTTCTCAGCAATTACGTAAAGAAAATATCTATAAACTAAGAGGGGCTGTGTAATTTTCCTTGTGTGCATGGGATGGGAATCAGACCCAACTACAAATGAGTGTCATTTGAAGCAAAATGCCCTAATTTCCAATGGACACAATATTGCTTTGATTTTAATGTTAAAGGTGGGAAAATATAAGAAATCTGTTGTGTTGTGACAGGATAGCAAAGATATAGGTTCTAACCTCAAGCCAATTGGTCATCATTATTCTCCATAATAAAGGACATTGGGAAATCCTAGGGGAATGTATTGTTTTCACAAATCTCAGATTACAATGAAACATGTGTGTTCTAAGGGTATTAAGGCACCTGTTCTATTGGGCTTCAGAGTCCATTTTCAACTTTGTATCTAGTTACAAAATAGGGGCAAGGCACTCTTTGTGTTTGCCCGTGGGATAAATATGGTATGCTTGTGAGAACATCAATCCTTTATGTCTAAAGAAAGAGACTAAATTATCAAGACCCCGGCCATTGGTAATGAGCAATTTGAGAAATGCTGGTTTAATTAATGACAGAATTTACAAGATGCAGAAACACTGGGGATGTCTCTGGTTATAGTATAGTGGCACCTTTAAATGATTAGAAATGTTACCTAATTCTCTTTCATAATGTATTTTGGTAATTATGAATACTCTATTGACCTTATCACCTGATTTTACTTATAAATTCAGATAAGGGAACATTTTATGTGTTAAATTTCAATTTCCTGCTTAGGACGTCTTTGTCATCATCTGAAACAGCTGAAATTTTTTTTTTGATCAATACTCTTGTAGGCTGAAATGCATTTAAAACAAAACACAGCTTCTATCTCCTTGCAATCAGGTGCTTTTGAAATGGGCACCATAATAGCCACACTTGGTCACTGAACTTTCTGACAAGGTGTTTTACAGTTTTTTATAAAACTCACACAGGGTGTCCAGCTAGGGCCGAAGCAGCTGCTTCCTGTCACACCATGTGCATTATGTTACTCCCTACAAGTCATCTACCTTGAACTCAAGAGGGAGGTGAGGTCAAGGTTTGAGACCCCATAGTATAATTAAATTCGACTTACATTCACTAAGTTCAGATAGCAAAATGGTTACTGTGAGCTCTTACTCCTTGGACCTCACTATCCATTGGAACAATTAACTATGCAAATCAAAATCATGCATGATCAAAAAGAAGGACAGATGAGGATGTTTGATGAGAGCAACATTTAGTGGATTTAATGGAAAATGGGCAATAAAGTGAAATATACTGTCTGTAATTACATTAATATATTATTAGTTACAATTGTATTCTTCATCCATATTATTGGACTGAAATATAATGCAATAAAGCTTTTCTCAGCAGATGGGCAGGTCAAGGGTGGAAATAATTCATGACTTGCATAAAATTTTCATGAATATGATGAAGCCACTAACTTCTATTTTGTGCTTCATATCCGCTGAGACATGTGTGTATGTGTGTGTGTGTGTGTGTGTGTGTGTGTGTGTGTGTGTGTGTGTGTGTGTGTGTACATGTGCGTGTGTGTGTGTACATGTGCGTGTGTGTGTGTGTGTGTACATGTGCGTGTGTGTGTGTGTGTGTACATGTGCGTGTGTGTGTGTGTGTGTACATGTGCGTGTGTGTGTGTGTGTGTACTGTGTGTGTGTGTGTGTGTGTGTGTGTGTGTGTGTGTGTGTGTGTGTGTGTGTGTGTGTGTGTGTGTGTGTGTGTGTGTGTGTGTGTGTGTGTGTGTGCATGCACTTTACCACATCTGGCAATAACTATGTCTGCACCATGACAGACCCAATGGGATCCTGACCTCTGAGACACATAGCTGTCACTGTAACATTTCTAATTAAAAGCACAAGGTGAAATATTGTGAGTAACAGGTCAGTCGAGTCTCTACTATATAAAATCTACACCTCTCCCTCCCTTCAAAAATCTCCAAAAGCATGTGCTTTGACTAAAACATATGGGTCATCTATTAATTTTTCATTTCCTGCTTGGTAAACATAAGGCCAGTTTTAACTGGGCAAGTAACATTTCTCAATGAGAGTCATCAGTTTATACAGTACATAAAGAAGCCCTTCTGCAAAATAGCATAGCAAATACTACTTTTTATTAAAACAAAAGATCTAAGAAGAGCGGAAGACATCCTGCCATACTGATGAGAAAG
This sequence comes from Narcine bancroftii, assembly GCF_036971445.1. Lineage (NCBI taxonomy): Eukaryota > Metazoa > Chordata > Chondrichthyes > Torpediniformes > Narcinidae > Narcine > Narcine bancroftii. Next base: position 74,238,130 of record NC_091471.1, read on the forward strand.
GATATGGGTGGTCAAATTGCTCCCCACTGGGTGTGACCCTTGCTCTGAGGTAGCCTCTGGTATTTGGTCACTTCATTGTGTCATCCAGTGAGTTCTCAGTGAGATGGAAGTGAAGGGCTGGGCACAAGCAGGTCGTTGTCAGAGATGGCAATGTCTGCGGGCCTCCATTCCCAGTTCTTCCATCATTCCTCGCTGATTAACCCCATCTATCTTTGCTATCTCTCCACACATACACATCACCATGCCCATTTCCAGACACTCAGAGCTCTCTGCCATTTGTTTCCCACTAACTATAAAATCTACTGATTATTAAAATCAGCCCATCTCCCTCCATGTCAAGTGTTCTGAGACTATGGCTTGGCCTGAAACTAACCTGGCTTGTTAATTTCCTGTCTTAACAATAAGAAGCTTGATGGGCCTAGTGAGGATTCTGAGAATTCTGGTGGTTCACCAAGGAGGATATAGGTTATGGTCAGTTAGGGGGTAATGGTCATGCGGTGTCAAGAGACTTGGGGAACTTTCCTGGGGAAGTAGGGGATCTAATGGATATCCGGATCCAGAAACAGAAGGTTATGAGTAAATTGTTGGGACTGAGGGCTGATAAATCCCCAGGGCCTGATGGGCTGCATCCCAGGGTGCTTAAAGAAGTTGCTATGGAAATTGTGGAAGCACTGGTCGACATTTTCCAAAGTTCCATAGATTCAGGGGCGGTCCCAGAGGATTGGAGAGTGGCTGATGTGGAGTCGATTTTTAAGAAGGGAGGGAGGGAGAAAACGGGAAATTATAGACCGGTCAGCCTGACGTCGGTGGTGGGGAAGATATTGGAGTCTATCATAAAAGGAGTAATAGCAGAACACTTAGGCAGAAATAATAGTATAAGGTCTAGTCAGCATGGATTCCTTAAGGGTAAGTCACGCTTGACTAACCTTCTGGAATTTTTCGAGGATGTGACAAAGAGGGTGGACATGGGAGAGCCTGTGGATGTGGTGTATTTGGACTTCCAGAAGGCCTTTGATAAGGTACCGCACGGGAGACTAGTGGGCAAGATCAGTGAGCATGGTATTGGAGATAAGGTGCTGACATGGATAGGAAATTGGTTAAGAAATAGGAAACAAAGGGTTGGGGTAAGCAGGTCTTTTTCAGGATGGCAGGATGTGACGAGTGGAGTGCCGCAGGGATCAGTATTGGGTCCTCAGTTGTTTGTAATTTATGTAAATGATTTGGATGAGGGGATTATTAATAATTTGAGCAAATTTGCAGATGACACAAAACTGGGTGGCGGTGTGGGGTGTGAGGAGGATGTCAGGAAAATGCAGAGGGACTTGGACAGGTTGGGGGAGTGGGCTGCTGAATGGAAGATGACGTTCAATGTAAGCAAATGTGAGGTTATCCATTTTGGGGGCAATAATAGGAAAGCTGAGTATTATTTAAATGGAGACAAGCTAGGGAGTGGGGAGGAGCAAATGGATCTGGGAGTACTTGTTCACTGGTCACTGAAGACTAGCATGCAGGTTCAGAAAGCTGTGAAGAAGGCTAATAGCATGTTGGCTTTCATAAAGAGGGGATTGGAGTATAGGAACGGAGACGCCCTTCTGCAGTTGTACAGGGCCCTGGTGAGACCCAACCTGGAGTATTGCGTCCAGTTCTGGACTCCAATTTTGAGGAAGGACATACTAGCTATAGAGGGTGTGCAGCGCAGATTTACAAGGTTAGTTCCAGGGATGGCGGGGTTGACATATGCTGAAAGGCTAGAAAAACTGGATTTGTATCCGATGGAGTTTAGAAAGATGAGGGGGGACATGATTGAGGTATACAAAATTATCAGGGGGATAGACAGGGTGAAGTCGGATTACTTGTTCCCAATGATAGGGGAGACGAGGACTAGAGGGCATAGTTTAAGAATACAGGGTAGGCCCTTTAGGACGGAGATGAGAAAAAATTTTTTTACCCAGAGAAGTGTGAATCTGTGGAATGCTCTGCCACAGAGGGTGGTAGAGGCAGATTCGCTGATTATGTTCAAAAGAGAGTTAGATAAGACTCTAGTGGGCAAAGGAGTTAAGGGTTATGGGGATAAGGCTGGAAAGGGGTACTGATGGTAGTGATCAGCCATGATCTGTAAAATGGCGGTGCTGGCTCGACAGGCCGAAGGGCCTACTCCAGCTCCTATTGTCTATTGTCTATTGTCTATTGTTAGGAAACATCCATGGACAGTCAATATTTTGAATCAGGAATCTTCTTATTGGGTTAAAACCTTGCTGATTAAATCTTAATGGTCAACTACCCCACTGCACAAATTTGGCCGATTATCCCTTGCATGGGCCAGAATTTAAGACATCCCTTTTTTTGGTAAACCAAATGCTGCATCTGCACTAATGCCTAGATGTTTTCCTCATCAAAATTAGTGAAATATTGCAAAAAATACATGCAAGGCCATGAATACAGAATCATGTGCTATCACAGGACCAGTGCAGCAAATGAGGCAGTTTAGCACAGCTGGAGATACTGGTGCACATACAGTTCAGAGGAGTCTCCAAGTTTAAAGGCTCACTCCCCAAATCAGACAGATAATGTCTGTCACTTAGAAGACAAAGGACCCAGAAACAGAGAAACATAGTAAAGAAGAATAGCAGAAAGCCATGCTACTCAAAGCCCACCCTGCATTCAATATGATCATCATGGGATGTCCAGATTCACTACTCTATTTCTGCTTTTTCCTGTGAACATTAATCTCTTTAGATAACAGAACTATATTTTAACTCCTTCGAAAATATAATTATTAGTTTAATCTCAATTGCATTCCCTGGAAGAGAATTCTGGTGGTTCACCACTCTAGATGAAGAAATTTCTCAGTCGTAAATTGTTTATCCTGTCACCTAATCATTAATTCTGGTTTCTTCTCCAATAGAATTTCCTCCTATATCCAGTGTGTCCAGCCTTATCAGGATTTTGTCTTCTCTCATTCTCCTAAACTCTCATGAATAGAAGACCAATCATTCTAACTCCCCAGGTAAGTCAGATCTGCTCTCCCAGGAATTAGTCTGGGGAATCTTTGATGCACACGTCCACAACTAGAATGTCCTTCCCCAGATAAGGAGATCAAAAATGCACACAATGTTCAAAGTGTGCTCTCATGAAATCTGGTACAATTACAGTAAGAGATTTCTGCTAGTGAACTACAAGGACATCCTGGACTCATTGCACCATGACCTTTTCTAATTTGTTGCCTTTCAGTTTATAACTTGCCTTCTTGCTTTTGCCACTAAACTAGTGGGAGCATAAGGAATTGCTCATATTAACCAGCTGAGGCTCTAATATTCATGAACACTATCTATTTATTTATATATTGTTTGCATGTGTGTTATGACTGGTCATGTGTGTACTTGTTTGCACCGAGGACTGGAGAGCGCTGTTTCATTGGGTTGTACTTGGCCAATCGAATGATCATAAATGAACTTGGACTTGATCTTTTTCCCACATTATTTGCTGCATCTGCCAAACATTTGTCCACTCACTCAACTTGTCCAAATCTGAGTGCATCATTTTCACATCTCATGCTCCCACCCAGAGCTACAATATCAACAAATTTGGAGATAATAAATTTAATTCCCTCATCCAAATTATGACTTTACATTATGAATAGCTGTGACCTATGCATTGAACCTACAGCAGCTACCAGCCATAGTTTGCAACTTGGAAAAGGTCCTTATCCTATTTTTTTGTTCCCTTTGGTATGATCTTGTCTCTCTTTAACAGGAGCAGTTATGGCCCCAACTTACATATCTCTTCTTTGTGAGCAGGATCCTGGTGAGAATGTGGAAAGCTGACTCCAGAAAGTGGGATGCAAATATCAGGGACTAAACACTTGTGACTTGTGATCTGCTAGCTGCCTTGGTTTAAGGACCTGGCGATTTAACTAATAACCTGAGAGTGTCCTGATTTTTGCTATTGCCTACTAAGCTCACTGAGAGCCATACACTCAGAAAATCAACACCCCCCCTCCCCCACCCCACACCAAGAACCACCACTGTCTCAGTGCACAACTATCCCAGGCTGCTCCATCAATTGAATCCCCTCCTCCTCCCAAAGTGGTAATAGGTCAATCCATCAGTCAAGTCAAGCAAGAACTCCTTGGGGATCATCAAAATTGTCCTTTCCTAACACAAAAAGGAAAGAGACAAAAGAGACTGCAGATGCTGGAATCTGGAAGACACGTGAGACCTGCGACCCTGAAGATACTGAAATCCAGAACAAAAGACAAGTTGCTGGAGGAACTCATTGGGTTGAGCAGCATCAGTGGGTCAAAAAAAAGAATGTTTGGGCTGGAATGCTTCATTAAGGCTGAGGCTGGTGGAATACTGTAAGAATTCAGTGGGTCAAGCAACATCAATGAAGGCTAAAGGAATAAGTCGACTTTTCAGGTTAAGATTTTGCATCAAGACTCAACAACCCACTTTCTAGATGGTGCCACAACATCAACAAACAGATCCACATAAAGTTTGTTGTTAAATGGCAATGGGCTAGAAATTTTTAAAACATGGGATGATATTCATTATTAGGTATTCTGATTTAACATTATTCTATTTAATGCAATGACATGTTTATTAGTGCAGAGATAAGTAATTTAGGAATGAGTGCTGTTTTTATTGCATACCCTGCCATAACTCACCTGTAAATATTGCTGACAGCTTGCAGACAAAACCTTGATTGCATCTGCACATTGATTGATGGGTTTCCCTGAAGAATCTAAGCATCACTGCAGCTGACCAAATGATGGTGAAATTTAAAACGTATATCGCTGCTGCCATTTTATTCTGCCATTGATTGCTTCTGTCAGCTAAGGTGAGCTTGAGTTGCAAGTTATGACTTCTATCTTTACTCATTTTCCTCTTCCAACAGTTATCATGTTCACCTCTAAGGAGGGATTGTTATGAGAGGCACAGGAAATTCACAGCGGTCACATAGGGTAATGACATTCCAATGCATTTTCTCTTCATCTTGGAACATGTTCCTTCCTCTTGCCAATTAATGCAGGGGATTGGAAAGCATACACTTATGAGATGCAGCATTATTGAGTAAAACTAGGTCATATATTTGTTTGAAAGTACATTGATTGAACTGAATTGGAAAGCAATTGATACTTCTTCAGTAATACCCCAGTCTTATCATGAACCTGAGTGGAGTCTCTTAAGAAATTAGTCATTGCTGAATGATGATACAATTCACTGGGTCAGAGCTCTGATCTCTCCGTGTATCTCCTTACTCCCTGAATTACACTTTGAGAATTATGCCCTTAAGTTTATTGCTCTCTGTTGCTACGATTACAATGCTGAACAGCCATTGCCAGCGTGAGCAATGCTTAGACCTACAAAGTTGATCCGATCTGAGAAAAATGTGTTAAACAGAAACCACAGTAGTTCCAGTCAATTCAGATTTCAGATTCAGATTAAGATTTCTGATTTATTGTAGGATGACATGACATTACATATAACCTTGAGATTCCTTTTTCCTGCGGTTGGGGCAGAAATACCATTGATTGGTAGTGCAAAAAAAAAATTGTACGCAGAGTAAACATGTAATCAAATAAAAGAACTGTAAAGAGATAATGAATGTGAACAAACTGACTGTGCAAAGAAAATCAATAAAGTGCACAAGAGTTCTTAAATGAATCTCTGATTGAGTTTGGCATTATGGAGTCTGATGGTGGAGAGGTAGCAGCTGTTCCTGAACCTGGTGGCTCCTATATATCTTTCCTGATGGCAGCAGCGAGAACAGAGTGTGTACTGGCTGGTCTGGGTCTTTGATGATTGCTGCTCCCCTCCGACGACAGTGTTTCCTGTAGATGCACTCAATAGTGGGGAGATCTTTGCCAGTGATATCCTGGGCTGTGTCCATTATCTTTTGGAGGGCTTTATGCTCAGGGATATTGGTGTCCCCAAACCAGACCAGATGCAGCTGGTCAGCACATTTTCCTCCACTCCTCTGTAAAAATTTGCCAGGGTTTCTGATGTCAATCTATGCAAACTCCTGAGGAATTAAAGGCGCTGACATGCTTTCTTCATGATGCCATTGGTGTGTGGGGTCCAGGAAAAATCCTCTGAGATAGTGACTCCCAAGAATTTAAATTTGCTCACCCTCTCCACCTCTGATCCCCCAATGATCACTGGATTGTCTACCTCTGGCTTTCCTTTCCTGAAGCCAACAATCTGCTCCTTAGTTTTGGTGATATTGAGTGCAAGGGTGTTGTTTGGTGCACTATTCAGCTAAGTTTCCAATCTCCATCCTGTAATCTGACTCATCCCCATCCCTTATACAATCCACTACTGTGGTATTGTCAGCAAATTTGTAAATGGTGTTATTGTTGTACTGAGCTACAACAGTCGTAGGTAATAAGTGAGTAGCACAGGGGGCTAAGAACATAGCCCTGTGGTGGTCTGGCACTGATGAAGATTGTGGAAGAGAACCTTACCAATCTTCACTGATTGTGATCTTGAGGTTAGGAAATCCATGATCCAATTACACAATGGGATGTTAATTCCCAGATCGTGCTGTTTGCTGAGCAGTTTTGAGGGAATGATGGTATTAAATGTCTAACTGTAGTCGATAAAGAGCATTCTGATATATGCATCTTTGTTTTCCAGGCGTTCCAGGGTTTGTGTAGAGCTAGTGAGATGGCATCCACCATAGTCCTGATTCTATGATAGGCAAACTGGAATGGATCCATGTTATCACTTGGACAGGAGCTGATATACTTCATCACCAGCATTTCAAACACCATCACTGCTGATGTAAGTACTACTGGCCAATAGTCATTAAGGGAGGTGACATCTCATCATCACCTACAGATCATTGGTTTCATGCTATAGATACTATAGGTTTAAAGGATAATTTGTTGAAATACTATATGCATTAGTGGAGGTCCTACACTGTAGGTTTTTGGGGAGATCCTGTGCATTGTCTCCTTGCTGTTTAATGATGAGGTATGGTGGTGTTGAGGATTCAAATGTGGTGATGGTACTTGGTGTTCATTGGGAGCTGTGAATTTGCAAGCTGCTTTGGTTCAGTGGCTCTCATACTGGTCGTGACTCCCACCTCTCAACCACAGAGGTAGAGTCCTTTGCTGGGACTTCCCTATTTGGACTTCCCCAAAGTAGTTTCCCTGAACCTCAATGCTTTGTAGCTTGTACCTCATGTGCCTTTGGTTCTGAATCATACGGCTCTTTTGAAGGCATCAGTTGCTCCTCTTGGATAGTCTCTGCATCAAGTGGGTCCATTGAGAGCATTTAGGATGTCCCCACCACTGATGTAGGCTTTGGGACAGTATTTTCAGAAGATCAAAAGCATTTTCCGGAGTGATTCTGGCCCCTTCTTCTTATCGTGGTACACAGCAGCCGGTGAGAACTTTAAGGAGGTTAGAACAGTTGCTCTGGGTAGTAGTAGCCGCCAGAAATGTCAGGGAGTTCAGTCTCTCTGAGAATGAAGCTGTAATGGCTGATTCCTGGTAACATGGCATTCATTAGAAGTAAAATTGTCTAGTGATCCACAATCAAGGAAATGGAAATATTTGTTGTTGAGGAGTTTCTGTTTATGGGGAGCCTTTAGTAACGCATATTTTTTGTCAATAACTGTTTGCATTTGTGTGAATTTAAGTTGATGAAACTAATTAGACATTGTAATATCAAAAGAATGTCTCTTTAAATCGATACAAATGCAAATAGTGCAACATGCCACTAATAAATACTGTATAAGGAATATAGAAGCTGTGGCTTCCAAATATTCCATCTTGGGGAATTCCTTGCTTTGGTTTTAAGGCTGTTGTAGGAATTAATTGCTATAATTGGACAAAAATCCTTTTCTTCTTGTATCATGTGACTACCAGGGCGGCAGATGGCAAACTCAATGCATATTAGAGTCTTTTCATCCACCAGGTGCCATTTTAATCATCCCCTGCTTATGCATACCATGTCTCCGATGTGGATATATTTCTAAATATAAATTATATGCCTACACTACAGAGGGACTGTACAGGTTTCAAGTCTGACTCTAATTATGTCTTATGACATCATGAAATGATGATCAACTGTATTGTCCCACAATAATTAGCGACACTAGTGGTATTTGAACCAAATATTGTTTCACTCCTTTAAAAATTTTTATGCAAAATTTGAGGTAATCAACATGAATGAATATTTAATTCTTATCTCTCTATTTGGTCTAATAGGACAAGTTTCCTCAACTATGAGCATGTTTTTGAATCACTGTTTTTTTAGATCGTATGTCTGTTTCTATTTAGAAATATTACATATAGGGTGTGCAAAGAAGACAGAATGATGAACATCTGCAATTACGCTATGAGATATGTTAATATATAATAAGGTGTTTTAGTTCCATGCAAAATAAAAAAGTATTTTATTTGGGGTATATTTACAAAATTAGCAAAGGAATATGTGATGTAGAAATCATTGCTCTTTTGCACTTGATAGAATCTTTAAACATTTAATACCTGTTAGCAGGATCTGAAAATGTAATTAAAAAGCAAGTACGATGAAAAAAAAACAAATCTAATTATACATTATGTGGTGACATGATGGAGCTGATTAATAATTTCTTCATTTATTACTTTGTAAGCTTCTGTCTTTCCAAATATATCAGGTTCCCCTATATCTTTGGAGACGTAAGTTAATAGCTTCTCCCTCCCAACCCTCAGGATCACGAACACAAGTACAGAAGAAAAAGGAGGCGAAATGAGATGACTGAAGATGCTGGGATATTTTTAAATCCTTTGCGATCAAAGGTTAGTAGTCTTCAGCAAACAAAGAGACAGGATGAAAAGTCCAGAGTGCCTAGTGATTCCTGAGAATGCACGGACAGAACTTTTCTCCTGATCGCTTAGGAATTGATACTTTATTTCTGATGCTATAGACTAGAAATCACATGCACTCGGCAGCATTTTGAATCATTTGTACTGGTGTTGAGCTGATGTGGTTTTGGAGCTGTCAACATTATTTTTCTTTCTTCCCCTCTTGTTCAACTGCACTAGGACTGAAAAATACATAATGCAATTGTACTGTGATACGGCTCCAAATACCTTTGAAATGAAACACAAAGCTTTACTATGTACCTCTGTGGTCATATTTAGCAGGGAGCATACACAGGTGACCAAAGTACCTTACTTTTATCAATGGTTCAGCAATTGCATTGTTCCCCTTTTCATATGATTCTTCTACACAGGGATTTTGTTACCACTTTGAAGAACGGATGAAGTTTGAAAGACGTTCTGTAGCCACCTGCTTGAGGTTATATGGGGAAAAAAAGGGATATTTTCTAAAAATATATAGTTAGGTTGAAAATAAATTGATTTACAAATATATATGAATCAAAATGACAAAAATATTTGTAAATTGTAATGTTAACTATTTGAAATGGTAGAATTTCTTATTTTCTTTGGAGAAAGAATTTGGAATTATTTTATTATGTTTAACACATTTTACATATAATATTACAACAATTTGTATTTGCATAGTATCTTTAATGTGTTAAAGCAAGGTGGTTAATAGCATTATTACCAGACCAAATTTGCCACTATTTACAATGATGAACGTGACTCAAAGAGGAAGGTTTTAAGAAGCATGATAAAAGCAAAAAGAGGTAGATAGTGAAGCTCAGGAAGGGATTTTCTGATAGTAGAGCAAAGGCAACCGAAGGCACAGCTTCCAATGGAGGAGAGATTATACTCGGTAATATTCAAGAGGCCAGCTTTAATTTTTAATTTTTAAATTGTATTTTTAATTTAATGATACAGCATGGTAACAAGCCCTTCTAGCTCATGACCCTGTGCTATCCAGCTACATAAGATAACCTATAAACACCATATACTTTTGGAGAGTGGGAGCACCCGGAAGAAACCCATGTACAAACTCCTTATGAACAGCGCTGGATTCAAACCTGGGTCACTAGTATTGTACTAACTGCTATGCTAACCATACCACTTTGAATTAATACAAATGGCTTAGAAAATTCTCTGCCTCTCAGAGAGTGAACTGGAATGCGATTGATGATGTCAAACAATAAAATTATTGGCCATTATGTCCTCATCTCAAAATTCAATTGTAGCTGAAACCTGAGGCACTTTTTAGGAGTGGAAGATGACTTGATATGGGGCGAAGAGGAGGAATCAGGGAGGTTCTTGATGTGAGACAGAGAGGGGGAATTAGGGGAACATTTCATATGGGCCATGTGTCATTATCAGAATTAGTGTAGCAGTTGGATCAGATACCAGCTCTGCAATGGAGAGGGATGATCGGGACCAGCTGTACATTTGAGCACAGGTAGACCAACTGATTGCGGGTTAGAACCCTGAAGGAATACAGAATACCAAGATTTTGACCATATTTTAGTTTTCAACAGTGTGTGCTCCCAGGAAAGATGGTCTAAATTCCCCTGCTGTTGGGCTTGCAAGGGAATTCAGGCAAGAAGTGCCTGGCTGTACTTTAGATTGGAGTGACTGATGTTGCTCCAATATGAAAAACAATCCTCCACTACTATTGTCTGATTTCTTTCAGCAAGTCTATTTTGTAACTAATTGGCTAGCTCTCCCTGGAACCCATATGATCCCATCTTCCAGACCAATGAACCATGTGGCACCTTATCAAAAGCCTTACAAAATACCATGTAGACAAGGTCCACTGGCCTTGTCAATCCTCTTGGTGTCTCCTTTGAAAAATTAAATCAGTTTAGACACAATATCCTAAGCACAGGGCCAACCAGTTCTTTCCTAATGCAGATATATCCATTATCTCAGAACACCCTCAGCTAATGTTCAGCTCTCCAGCCTGTTGTTTCATGGCTAGTCTTTGTAGTCTTTCTTAAATAAAGGCACAACATGAGCCATCCTGCAGACTTCTAGTGCCTCACCCATGGCAAAGGAAGATACAAAAATCTTGGAAGGGACCTAGCAATTTCTTCATCAGCTTTCTGCATTGCCCTAGGTTACCTTGATCAAACCTTGGATTTTATTTACCTTTATGTGCTGTAAGACCACCATCACCTCCTCATTTGTAATTTTGATATGTTTCAGGACATCATGGTTCCTTGGTTTCCACAGTAAGTATAGAAGAGAAATATTGATTTAAAATCTCATCTCACTCCCTGAGCTCCACACAATGGACACTCAAACTGATCCTGAAGGGGACCTATTCTCTTCCAAGTTACCCTTTCATTTTATGTCAAGGATAGATCATGTCCCCTTTTTCCCTCCTTTTTTATGTTTATTTAATATTTCACTGTGAACTACTACAATAACAATATATACATTCATCATTCTTTCTTTGGCTTGGCTTCGCGGACGAAGATTTATGGAGGGGGTAAAAAGTCCACGTCAGCTGCAGGCTCGTTTGTGGCTGACAAGTCCGATGCGGGACAGGCAGACACAGTTGCAGCGGTTGCAGGGGAAAATTGATGGGTTGGGGTTGGGTGTTGGGTTTTTCCTCCTAGTGACATTTTTCCCATTTTCCCCCCATCCCTCCCACCCCTATCATATAAAGCAAAAGTAAAAGAAGAAAAATAAACAATAAAAGAATATAAAAGAAAAAAGTCATGTCGTTGTAAATTCTATATTTAAATATCTTCGTATTTGTCGATTATCATTTTAAGAGGTGGAGGTCTGAAAATGGTGGTTTCTCTATGTATGGTTTGCAAATTTGTTCAGATAAAGTATATTTGACTTTTAGATTGTAGGTAATTTTTTCTAATGGAATACACTTGTTCATTTCTATGTACCATTGTTGCATTTTTAAGGTTGCTTCCGTTTTCCGAGTTTCATTATGCATTTTTTTGCTGCTGTGAGTTCAATCATAATAAATCTTTTTTGAGTCTTTTTACCCTCCTTATTTCCTTCTGAACTGTACTCCCGCATCCCAAATCCTCAAGGGATTTCCTTGATGCTAGCTGTCTATAAATGACATAAGCCTCTTTTTCTTTTCACTCTGACCAGAGCTTCAATATCCCTTATGAACAAAAGTTTCCTCACCCTGCTAGTTTTACTTGCTAATTGTTTGTGTATGAATAAATATTTTTCCAAATATAAACAAGTCATGGTTTAATCTTGTAGAGGACTATGTGGCAAAATTAAAATAGATTTGGAAAGTTCTCATTCAGCATTTTTTAATACATCCAACTTGAAAATGCTCTGCATCATTTTAAATGTATGGATCAAAATGTAGTTTGTTGGGATGACTGACTTTAAAAGGAATAATGGTTTCCAGCAGCTGAAACAAAGTTCAGAAAAGGGTAATAAGAGGTAGATGTGTGAATTTTCCAGTCACCATTCCAAATTTCCATTTGTTAAAATGCCAATAGAGATATGGATAATTTATCATGAAACTCCTCACCCACAAATAAAGCAAGGGTTGTAAAGAAATGCTAATTGTTTATTTGCTTTATTTCTCTCATCCAGGCTTTCTTTGTGTTGGTTCATATTCATGGATCATTGGAATCTCTTCTAGGGAAGGTACAACCTATCCAAAAAAGACGGTTTGCACCGAAAAAGGAATAGGACTAATACCCTGGTGGGCAGATTTGCTAAGAGCTATTGGGGAGGGTTTAAACTAGTTTAGCAGGGGCCCAGGAATCAGAATGAGAGGGCACAGAATAGAGCAGATGGTGAAAAGGTTGATGCAATATGTAGTGAATTTATGAAGAAATTCAGGCAGTGGAGGGAGCAAAATAGTCAGTTGGAGGGTTTGAAAAATGCTTATTACAATGCAAGAATATTAAGAATAAGGGAGATGAACTGAGAACATTGACTAGTATGTGGAATTACCGAGACTCGGCTGACACAAAGACAAGACTTGCTGATGCAGGAACTGTGGTTTAGATGCTTTAAAAGGGAAAAGATGGGAGGTAAAAGATTGGGGAATAGCATTACTAATCAGGGAAAGTATCACAGTTGCAGAAAAGGAAGATGGATAGAGGGATTGCCTACTGAGTCAGTGTGGGTGGGTCAGAAACAGGAAGCGAGTGTTCATTTATTGGGAGTAGTCGATAGCCCCACCCCCCCTTCCCCAAATAGCCCTTGGCTCACTGAAGAGCAGATAAGAAGGCAGACTTTGGAAAGATGCAGAAATATCAGGGTTATTGTTATGGGAGACTTCAAGTTCCCAAATATTAACTGGCACCTCCTAACTTCAAGAGGGATAGAAGGGGCAGAATTTGTCAGGTGTGTCCAAGAAGGATTCCTGACACAGTATGTGGACAAGCTGAATAGAGGAGTGGCCATACTCAATCTAGTACTGTGTAATGATCCTGGTCAGGTGGTAGACATCTCAGCTGGGGGGGTGCAGGTTGAGCAACCGCTCCCCTAAGCACATTTTTCAAAAGTGGCATTTCCCCCTCTCCGTTCCAGTCCAACGCCTCTGCCACACCCGCGCTACACCCCTGCATTCAACATTACTTTATTGGAACTGCAGTGATGCTGGGACATCTCTTCAGCATTTACTCCAGTGGCAAGAGAATTATCAGTAAAGACATGGGAGAAGTCACCACGCTGCAGGATTTGGATTACTCGCCATCTAACACACCATTTCAACAAAGAACATGGAAGGAAATCTGGCATGTAGTAGCAGAGAACTCTGAACATTGAAAGTGTGCCATTATTCAAACGGAGATGTGCTGGTCAGGAAGTGCCTTGGTCCCTCCTTAGTTTTCGAACCCACTTACTTGTTGATACTGCATTCCTGGTAGTAGCTGACGAACAGCCCTCAGAGTTTCTCCTCCAGTAGCCCACTATAGTTGGCTTGGATGATGTAGTCCTGCCCTGGCACCAGTGTGTCATTCAGTTCAATCACCAGGTAGTTGCTTTGAACTTTGAGCCAAGTGTCGCAGATGGCCAGAAAAGAGCGAGGCTCAGTGTTGCTGGCACTAACAGCCAGCCTATTATTACAGAGCTGCTGGGAAGGAGGATGTTGACCTGGCCCAAACACTCACTGAGTTACTTTTGACTTGGAATCAGGTGCTGCCATAACGCTAACTGGTAATTGCTGTGAGTGTTTGGCAAACGTGAGTTGTTCCACGGACCTTGCCGGCTGAATGCAAGTGGTTTCCAATTGGTACTGGGATACTCCCAGCTCACTGAAAATTAATGGGCTTTCTCAGCCCTCAGCTTACCATAAAGGATGCCCAAAACCGTTAAGAACAGCAGTAAAACTAAGAGGAGGAGGCCAAAGAAAGCCACCTCCTTTCTGCTGAGGTAGAACCCAGAATTAGACTTTCCTCTCATGTTGGTGAAGGGCCTTTCAGGGTTTTCCCTAGCTGGGATCTGGTGAGGTACACAAAAGTGCTGGAGAAATTCAGCAGAAAGCAAAAGGCAGTCAATGTTTTGAGCTGAGCCCTTTATCGGGAATATAGAAACTCAGGCCGATGCCTGAATAAAAAGGTAGGGATGGGAGGAAGGAGAGGGGGTAGAGGAGATGAGCAGGTTAACAGGTGGGAGGGTAAGAGAAAGAGGCTGAGAAGTGATCAGGGAGAGGGCAGCTCTCTGATAGGAGAAGAAAGGAGCTGGAGAGCTGCAGAAAGCTGGTCAGAGGGATGAGGGACAGAGAGAAAGAGAGATCTAGCCTGGTTTTTCCCTTTACATATAATATTCATGATGAGAACGGGATCTGAATCTAATCCCATTTGGACCAATATCCATCTGATGAGTAATCCAAAATTTAGGTGGATTTGCACCATGTATAAAACACCCATTAATTGGGATGCGTGGTGGGGGGGTGGGGATCACTGAATACAAGGCTGTCATCAGTTTCAAAAAAGATTCGCAGACAGTGTGGGGAAAATGGATGAAAGAACACATGCATCTTATTAGGATGAATTATGTCCTGTAATACGAAAAATATGAATCAATGTGTCAATAAAGTATTCGTGCACATTTAAATCAAACGGAAAAACATTTGCCATGCACTCTGTTGGTTCTCGCTCCCTTAAACTGAGACAATCAGGCACTGTGCATCCAGGTAGGAACAGATACCCTTCATTGTTGAGTTAATTTGGTGTAGGCAATTTTTTTTCTTGATTAAGGAATAAAGTAGAGGGGTGTTGGAGACTACAGATGCAGGAATCTGAAGTCTGCTGGTGGATGGAGCAACATCTGAATGGTTGACCCGCTGAGTTCCTCTAGAAAGGAACCTTCATGTGTAGGTTTTCTTATTTGCCTCCATATAGCTCAAGTAACCTGATTAGGATTATTGAAGCAACGTACTGCCTGCTGGAGGAAGCTGACATGTCACGCAGCCTGCATGGGAAGAAAGAGGCAGTCGTTGTCGGAGCCCTTCATCAGAAAAAGAATTGTTGAAATCTGTACAAATGTCATTGCACCCCCACCCTGCCCCGCTCCCGCTCTGGTCCGACGCTGCCTAAAAATCAGTACGGCCCACTATTCAACCACTGACTCACCATCTGGTATGTGCTGTAATGCTTTTTTTTATGTGCTTACTCCCCCTAATGTTAGAACCTGGCTATGCTGCTGGGTGGGGGAGCATTTCAATGATAGTGACCACAACTTCCTGACCTTTAGCATAGTTTTGGACAAGGATATGAGTAGACAAAATGGTAATGTGTTAATTGGGGATGGACTAAATATGATGGGATTAGGCAGGAAATGGGGATTGTAAATTGGGAACAGCTGTGCTTTGGGAAAAGCACAGAAGCAATATGGAGAATGTTTTGAGATCATTTGCAAGGGGTTCTAGATAGATTTATTCCACTAAGACAAGGGAAAAAATCATATGATAAGGGAACCATGGTTGACAAAAGAGGTAAGACAGCTAGTTAAAAGGAAGAAGGAAACAGACCTAAGGTTTAGGAAACAAACAACAGGAAATTCTCATGAGAACTATATGGTAGCCAAGAAAGAACTTAAGAGACTAGATGGGAGCACAAGAAGGTCTTGGCCAGTAGGGTTCAGGAAAACCTGAAGGTATTCTATGCAGAACAGAAGAATGAGTGCAAAGGTAGGCCTGCTTAGTGATAAAGGTGGCAACCTGTGACTGGTGGCAGAGGAAGTAGGGGAGGTCTTAAATTAATACTTTCCTTTGGTATTCATCAGAGCGAGGGAGCTTGGTCAAGTGAGGACGGATTAGAACAGCTGTATGTGTTGGAACATGTTGAGGTTAAGAAAGAGGAAATGCTAGATCTGCTTAAAAACATTAGGATTGATAATTCCCCAAGACTAGATGAGATAAACCCCAGGTTACAACAGAAAGTGAGGGAAGAGATTTCTTGGGTATTGATATTTGCATCCTCACTGCCAATGGGGAAGGTATTAGAAGATTGGACTTATTCAGAAAATTATGAGGTATGGGATCCATGGAACGTTGGCTGTGTGGATTCAGAATTGGCTTGCCTGCAGAAAGCAGAGGGTAGTAGTAGAAGAAACATTCTGTCTGGAGGTCATTGACTAGTGGTATTCCACAGAGATCTGTTCTGGGATCCCTGTTCTTTGACCTGGATGAAGAAGTAGAGGGATAGGTATTGTGGATGATGTTGAAGACTGTTGTAGATTACAACAGGATTTAAACAGGGTAAAAAGTTTGGTGGAAAGTGGCAGATGGAGTTCAATCTGGATGTGTAAAGTGATGCATTTTGGTGGATCAAAATTCAAGGCAGTGTACATGGTTAATGGCAGGATTCTTGACAGTGCAGAAGATGCTACTGATGCTTGATGCACACTAGTGACGCAGCTGAGGATAGGTGAAGAGCTGCTAGTGTGTGTCAACCTCCATGTTAGAGATGCAGGAGGGGGTGGGGGCAATCTGACAGCCAGCAATGGCCGCAAACGTATGGGGGCATATAATACCTCATTTGGGGGGGAAATGCCTGCAGATGCCCCTGCTTGGCGCCGATCCTAGCCACTAGAAACCTGAGTGTTGTTAGCCAATATATGGCACATTCTTATGCAGCGCAATTAGAGTGCTGTGACCAGAGCTGTACCACCGAGTTCTGCTTGTCCTCTCTTCTCAATTGACATTATCAGATGGGTTAATATCAATTCCTTGTCATTTATCTTCTCCTGGCCAGCTGCAGAGAAACATCTGCATAAGGAAAGCAAGGGAGCACTAAAGGAATTTCCAACCTTCAGAAAAACTAATATTATTCTAACCTATTGGTTACTCTCCCTGTTGGAAATGAATCCTTTTAAAAATAGATAAGAATGAAAACCCATGCTGCCCAACACTGAGGAAAATAGAGGGAATAAAGGCAAATAATTTTTTCATGCCTTGCTTTGTTCATAACTTTACACTGTGCTGATAGCATGTAAGAATCTGATTAAATAATTTCACCTTTACCAGTCTTGTTTTGTATGAACAGAGATAGCATACAGCATTAAACAAAATTGTAAATTACGATTTCTCATTTGAAAATGCACGTGATGTACACAATAATAATTCACTTTGTTCACAAGGCCTTAATTTTATAAACTAGTAAATTAGGTGCAACATCCATAGAAAGATGGCCTATTGACCCATCCAGACTGTTGTGTAAAATTGTGATATCTTGGGGTAAGGAAAGGAGAAAATTCATTACTCAGAGAAAGGTAAATCTTTGGATTTCTCTCCATAGAGGACACTGAAAACTCAGTCACTGAGTTCATTCAAAACAAAGAAAGATTTCTGCATATTACAAGAATCAAGTGATATGAGAAATGTGTAGAAAAACTGAGCTGTGGTGGAAGAACACTCACGACATATCCAGATAACAGAACAGCTCAAAGATCGTTATGGCCACATCTACTCTTAATTCTTTAATTCCTTCAGCAGACATGAGATTAACCTAGAGAAGGTGCAGAAAAGATTCACAAAAATGTTGCTGTGACTGGAAGGCTTGAGTTAAAAGGAGAGACTGTATTTTCCCTGCACCAAAGAATACTGAGAGGTGACCTTGTCGATGTTTTCAAATCATGAGGGGCATATTTTAGGTGGATGATCACAATCTTTTTCCCAGGGTAGGTGAGTCTAAAAATAAAGGGCATAGATTTAAGATGAGAGGAAAAAATTTTAAAGGGAACACAAAGGGCATCTTTTTCACACAAAGATTGATGGGAATATCTTGAAAAAGTAGTAGAAGTGGATAAAATTATAATTCTTAAAAGAAATGTAGAGAAAAGATTCAGATGGATATCAGCCAAATAAAGTCAAATGGGACTAACTCTTTCAGGTGTCTATGTCAGCATGGATGAGTTGGGGTGAAGGGTCTACTTCAGTGCCGTATGACTCCATGACTCAAATATAGAGTTGCTTTGTCAGGAGTACCAGACTGACAATCTGAACCACTTCTGATGACCAACCACATGATTTCATAAGCTTTTTTTTTAGCTCTTCACTGTTGTTCTTCCAACCAATCTAACTCCACCTCCTACAAGGAATTTGAGATCTATCACTTTTGGAATAGTTCAGGTTACTGTTTCTTCTTTGGCTTGGCTTCGCGGACAAAGATTTATGGAGGGGGTAAAAAGTCCACGTCAGCTGCAGGCTCGTTTGTGGCTGACAAGTCCGATGCGGGACAGGCAGACACGGTTGCAGCGGTTGCAGGGGAAAATTGGTTGGTTGGGGTTGAGTGTTGGGTTTTTCCTCCTTTGCCTTTTGTCTCAGGTTACTGTACTGCACCATTAAAACTCTGCAGGTGAGGAAACAATGACAACTGCCAACATTTTTTTCTCAAAAGTCTTTTAAAATGTATCTTTGGGCTAAAGGGGAATTGTTGGCATGATTAGATGTCCCTGTGAAGATAGTAATGACCTCCCTTTTTGACATGTGATAGGAGTTGCAGGATGTTGATCAACGCTTACGGAAGAATTTTGATATATGTCCAAGTTTGGATGATGTCTTAGGGACAGGTGATGGTATTGCCATTCATCTTTTACCTTTCCCTTTCCAGATGGTAGGCTTTGTACTTTTGGAAGTGGCTTTTGTTTTATGCCCATTGTTCAAACTGTAACTGCAGATGGTGTATTGTTCAGGTGGCACTGCCACATAAAGATGGAAGTTGATCGATTTCACACAATTACCTCCAGATCAAAAAGCTGCAAGTCTAAGGCCCACTCGTGGACAACCAGCTCATCTGATATCCTGGTGCAATTCAGAATGAGTGTTGTTCTTTTATTTGAGGACTTAAAATGATGTGCTTCCTGTCTATTCAAATGAACTGATGACCCAAGCACCATTCAAAACAGAAAATGGAGTATTTCCCTTGCACCTTGTTAACATACATTTCCAATCAACACCATGAAAACAGTCAAAATTCATACTTCTTAAAAATACCACTTTGAAATGGGTTACTGTTGTTGCCTGTGAAATAATGAGTATATTTTAATAGCAATGATTTTATTGTGTTGTGACACCCTCTCTCCCATGTTCCTTATCCTCTATTTCCTATGACTCTCTCTCACCTTCGTCTTACTCCTCCTCTCTGTGCTTCTATCTGCCTCTTCTATTTCTTTTTTCCTTTCTCATGGGATATCTTGAGAATGCAAGTTCATCCATTCTTTATGCAGAAGTAAATGATAGGTGCAAATTAAATTAGTCTGTGGACTCATATTTCTTGGTACTATTCTTGTGAACTGGTCTAACAGAGTCTTGTGCTGAGAATTTAGGAGCTTTGTTATTTACAATAAAATTAAAATGCCCAGGAACTGCAGGAAGTGTAAATTTACTTACAGACTCACTTTTCTTAAGTTCTTCATTCAGGAGATTATAAAATGCACTCAGATGCTAGTCTTTCTGTTTGTCTGTTTGTCAACCTACCTACCTATCTTATTTATCTTCCTATCTTATCTATCTGTCTATCTATCTTATCTATCGATCCATCTGTAATATCTCAAAATGATCCTGAGAGCCTCCCTGTTTACAGTGTCAAATGCCTTTGTCAGGTCAATGAAGACAGAGCAAAGAGGACTGTTCTGCTTGATGCACTTCTCCTGAACTTATCTCACAGCAAATATCCTGTCCACTGTACTCTGTTCTGGCTGAAAGCCGCACTTCGCCTCTGGGAGATTCCTTTCCAAGACAGTGACAATTCTGTTCAGGAGGTTGCGGGTGAAAATCTTGCCTGCGATGGACAGCAGTGAGATACCCCTATAGTTTTCACAGTTTGATTTGCTTCCCTTGTTTTTGTAGAGAACTACGAAGAGGGCATCACAGAAGTTGTCAGACATCTCCTCTGTGATCCAGACATCTTCCAGGATGAAAGAATGATTCAGCTTCTCCATGATGGAATGATAGGACAGTTCCTCTACAGTGGTGATACGTCAACTGCATTTTCCATTTCTAATGGGGTGAAGTAGGGTTGTGCACTAACCCCAGTCTTGTTCAATCTGTTCTTCACTTGCATTTGTCATGTGCCTTCCAAGGTCTAGAGGAGGGAGTGTACATCAGGTACCAACTAGACGGCTCTCTCTTTGACCTTCACCACTTGAACATATGGACTAAGTGCCTCTACACAGTCATTCAAGAAACACTTTTTGCTGATGACTGTGTGTGCTTGGCACACAAAGAAAGTGATCTACAGTTAATGCTGAACAAATTCTCAGATGCTGTTACGTTCTTTGGCCTGACTATCAACCTGAACAAGATCGAAGTACTCCATCGGCCCGTGCCAAACACTAACACCATAGAAACAAAAATCACTGTTGACGACACCAGCTGTCAAATGTAAACAGCTTCAAATACTTTGGGAGCATCATCTCTAGTGATGGATCTTTGGGCATAGAAATAGACTCCAGGATCAGCAAGGCCAACCAGGCTCTGGGGAGGGTGTGTACCAGAAAGCTCAATCAACACAATATTTGCATCTCCACAAAGCTGAAACTCCTCAGAGCTGTGGTCATCCCTTCTCTGACAGATCCCGTTGGTGAGCCCTGTGCTATGAAGCCTCCATCAGTTTCGAAGGCAGGCACTGCGAAAAACAGATGGAAAACCATGAACGGTGTCACCAAGCAGCAGCCACAGTTATTACAAAAACAGACTTCCAGTGGCCCCCACTGTGCTCGGTTGCAGTTCTAGACTGCGACTGCAAAGTCACTTTCATGTCCACAGATGAACTACACAACAACGTGTCTTCTTTGAACCGAAAGACGACCAATACATCTATCTATCTATATTTATAACATTTTCAAGACAGAACATTCAACTGAGGTATCTCATAAGGCTGCAGATGCTGTGATTGTAGTAAAAACACACAAAAATGCTGGGGAACTCAGACAAATCTTGCAGCATCCATAGGAGATAAAGATATATTACCGATAATTTGGGCCTGACCCCTTCTGCAAGGCAGATCAGGTTCCCTGGAATAGACTGCTGGGTTCTACTCAGTGTCAATGTTCCAAAGCAGGCACATCACATTACTCTCCTAGATAATTGGATCGCAATTTATCCACATAGAGATAGAGAAAGTACAATGCTTCCGCACATATTGATGCACCACAGCATCAAATTAAATGTAGTCTTGATTTCAAATATCTGTTCAATAAAGTCTTTTATTTGTAGTGAAACCACCAAAAATAATACATTATTCTTTGGCCAGAGAGAGGAAAGATTATAGGAAGTGCTGTCTAGTTCACTTTAAGTCCCAGATTTATTTGTGTCCCACCAACACTGAGTGTGGTTTATATCAGATGTACTAGTTTCAATGTTCAAGGTGAGTTTATTGTCATATACAGAAGTATGATCCACTGATTATTTGGGGATCAGATGTGGAGAGGGTTAGCAAATTTAAGTTCTTTGGAGTCACTATCTCAGTGGATCATTCCTGGACCCAACACACCAATGACATTGTGAAGAAAACATGCCAGCACCTCTATTTCCTCAGGAGATTGCTGAGGTTTATTATGACATTGGAAATCTTGGGAAATTTCTACAGATGTACTATAGGTGAAAAGTATGGTGACCAGCTGCATCACACGGGGACACCAATACCTCGGAGCCTAAAGCCCTCCAAAGTGTAGTGAACACAGTCCGGGACATCACAGGTAAAACCTGCCCCACCAACATCGACAGGAAACACTGCCTACGGAGAGCAGCAACAATTATCAAATTAACAATTATTATTAATTAACAATTAAACACAACCCAGCACGTGGTCTGTCCTCGCTGCTAACATCAGGAAAGAGGTCTAGGTTCCACAATACTCACACCACCAGGTTCAGGAACAGCTGCTACCTCTCTAGCATCAGACTCCTCAACAACAAACTCCAACAGGGACTCATTTAAGGACTCTTAATTTTGTATTTTGTTGAATTTTGTTCTATCTGTATTACACATTCAATTTGTTTACATTTCTTTATTTGTTTACATGTGTTCTTGAGACTAGCTTTTTTTCAGTGCCAATAAATGTTAATTCTGCTTCGCCTGCAGGGAAAATAAACTAAGTGTTGCATGTGATATCATGTATGTTCTCAGACAATAAATCTGAAATCTGAAATACAGATGCATCAAACTTCTAACTTACTGCAGCCAAACAGGTATGTAAGGCACACCAACTACATAGATAAAGATAGATAAATATAAATATTCACAATTTCCATCTTTGGCTTGGCTTCGCGGACGAAGATTTATGGAGGGGGTAAAAAGTCCACGTCAGCTGCAGGCTCGTTTGTGGCTGACAAGTCCGATGCGGGACAGGCAGACACGATTGCAGCGGTTGCAGGGGAAAATTGGTTGGTTGGGGTTGGGTGTTGGGTTTTTCCTCCTTTGCCTTTTGTCAGTGAGGTGGGCTCTGCGGTCTTCTTCAAAGGAGGTTGCTGCCCGCCAAACTGTGAGGCGCCAAGATGCACGGTTTGAGGCGTTATCAGCCCACTGGCGGTGGTCAATGTGGCAGGCACCAAGAGATTTCTTTAGGCAGTCCTTGTACCTTTTCTTTGGTGCACCTCTGTCACGGTGGCCAGTGGAGAGCTCGCCATATAACACGATCTTGGGAAGGCGATGGTCCTCCATTCTGGAGACGTGACCCATCCAGCGCAGCTGGATCTTCAGCAGCGTGGACTCGATGCTGTCGACCTCTGCCATCTCGAGTACTTCGACGTTAGGGATGTAAGCGCTCCAATGGATGTTGAGGATGGAGCGGAGACAACGCTGGTGGAAGCGTTCTAGGAGCCGTAGGTGATGCCGGTAGAGGACCCATAATTCGGAGCCGAACAGGAGTGTGGCTATGACAACGGCTCTGTATACGCTTATCTTTGTGAGGTTTTTCAGTTGGTTGTTTTTCCAGACTCTTTTGTGTAGTCTTCCAAAGGCGCTATTTGCCTTGGCGAGTCTGTTGTCTATCTCATTGTCGATCCTTGCATCTGATGAAATGGTGCAGCCGAGATAGGTAAACTGGTTGACCGTTTTGAGTTTTGTGCCCGATGGAGATGTGGGGGGGCTGGTAATCATGGTGGGGAGCTGGCTGATGGAGGACCTCAGTTTTCTTCAGGCTGACTTCCAGGCCAAACATTTTGGCAGTTTCCGCAAAGCAGGACGTCAAGCGCTGAAGAGCTGGCTCAGAATGGGCAACTAAAGCGGCATCGTCTGCAAAGAGTAGTTCATGGACAAGTTTCTCTTGTGTCTTGGTGTGAGCTTGCAGGCGCCTCAGATTGAAGAGACTGCCATCCGTGCGGTACCGGATGTAAACAGCGTCTTCATTGTTGGGGTCTTTCATGGCTTGGTTCAGCATCATGCTGAAGAAGATTGAAAAGAGGGTTGGTGCCAGAACACAGCCTTGCTTCACGCCATTGTTAATGGAGAAGGGTTCAGAGAGCTCATTGCTGTATCTGACCCGACCTTGTTGGTTTTCGTGCAGTTGGATAATCATGTTGAGGAACTTTGGGGGACATCCGATGCGCTCTAGTATTTGCCAAAGCCCTTTCCTGCTCACGGTGTCGAAGGCTTTGGTGAGGTCAACAAAGGTGATGTAGAGTCCTTTGTTTTGTTCTCTGCATTTTTCTTGGAGCTGTCTGAGGGCAAAGACCATGTCAGTGGTTCCTCTGTTTGCGCGAAAGCCGCACTGTAATTCTGGGAGAATATTCTCGGCGACACTAGGTATTATTCTATTTAGTAGAATCCTAGCGAAGATTTTGCCTGCAATGGAGAGCAACGTGATTCCCCTGTAGTTTGAGCAGTCTGATTTCTCGCCTTTGTTTTTGTACAGGGTGATGATGGTGGCATCACGAAGATCCTGAGGCAGTTTACCTTGGTCCCAACAAAGCTTGAAAAACTCATGCAGTTTGGCATGCAGAGTTTTGCCGCCAGCCTTCCAGACTTCTGGGGGGATTCCATCCATACCTGCTGCTTTGCCACTTTTCAGTTGTTCGATTGCCTTATATGTCTCATCCAGGGTGGGAACCTCATCCAGCTCTAGCCTTAGGGGCTGTTGAGGGAGCTGGAGCAGGGCGGAATCTTGGACTGAGCGGTTGGCACTGAAAAGAGATTGGAAGTGTTCTGACCATCGGTTGAGGATGGAGATCTTGTCGCTGAGGAGGACTTTGCCGTCTGAGCTGCGCAGCGGGCTTTGGACTTGGGGTGAAGGGCCGTACACAGCCTTTAGAGCCTCGTAGAAACCCCTGAAGTCGCCAATGTCCGCGCTGAGCTGTGTTCATTTGGCGAGGCTAGTCCACCACTCATTTTGGATCTCCCGGAGTTTGCGCTGAAGATGGCTGCATGCGCGACGGAAGGCTTGTTTCTTCTCTGGACAGGACGGCTTTGTAAGGTGAGCCTGGTGGGCAGCTCGCTTCTTTGCCAGCAGCTCCTGGATTTCCTGGCTGTTTTCGTCAAACCAGTCCTTGTTTTTCCTGGAGGAGAAGCCCAGTACCTCTTCAGTGGATTGCAGTATGGTAGTCTTCAACTGATCCCAGAGGGTTTCAGGGGACGGGTCCGTGAGGCGGGTTGCACCGTCGAGCTTTGCTTTGAGGTTTGCCTGGAAGTTTCCTCTCGCTTCGTCTGACTGCAGGTTTCCAACATTGAACCTCTTTCTGGGGGCTTTATTGTTCCTGGGCTTTGGTTTGAAGTGAAGGTTGAGCTTGCAGCGAACCAGCTGGTGGTCAGTGTGGCATTCCGCGCTAGGCATGACCCTGGTGTGGAGCACATCTCGTTTGTCACTTTCTCGCACCAGGATGTAGTCCAGGAGGTGCCAGTGTTTGGATCGGGGATGCATCCATAGTGCAAGAGGAAAAGCAGCAGTAAAATAGTGTAGACTGTAATCAAACACATAATCTCTTTCACCATTCTTAGAAATTGCTGGGTCTCTGAAATACATCTCTTCAAACACTGTGATATCAAGCAGAACAGCCATGCAAGCTGTGAAACCTCAATCACTGAGCATATTCAAGGAGGAGGGTGATATTAGGAATCAAGGGATATGGAGTTAATTTAGGAAAGTGATTCTGAGATTAAAGTTCAGCAATGAATCAGACTGAATAATAGACTAAATACGAGGGGCTGGACTACTTCTGCTTCTGTATCTAATGTCCTCATTTACCCGGATAGTATCCTCTGGCCACTGATCATCATCCATTTGTTTACCTTTTTCAAATAGGAAAGGAAGTGGGCCAAAGTTTTAAGTAGAATGCTTCTCACAGCCCAAAGGCCTCAATTCAATCCTGACCTTTGGTGCTGTCTGTGTAGAGACTGCATTTCCTCCCTGTGACTATATGGATTTTCTTCAGTGCTCCAGCTTCCTTCCATATCTTAAAGATGTGTGTGTGTGTGTGTGTGTGTGTGTGTGTGTGTGTGTGTGTGTGTGTGTGTGTGTGTGTGTGTGTGTGTGTGTTGAGTTAGACACTATAGATTACCCTTAGTGTGGGTGCAATTGAGAATATGAGAAGAAAAAGAACAATGAGATTAATGTAGGATTAGGTAGGGTGAATGGATTAGAATTAGATTGGGCATGGTGGGCCAAAGAGAATGATTCCCTGCTGAATCTTTCTATGACCTATGACTCTACAATAGGACAATAGAAGAATCTATTTTAAATCTTAAAATTAAACATGCAGCACAATAACAGGCCATTGCAGCCCATTGTCTCTGTGCCACCCAATTTACACTCAATTAACCAACACCCCCAGTACGTTTGATGGGAAGAAACTGGAGCCCCCAGAGAAAACTCACGCAGACACGGGGAGCACATACAATAGCTTACAGACAGCATGGAACTTGAACCCCAATCCAGTCCCAATCGCTGGCGCTCTAAAAGAATTGCACTATGCCAACTGTGCCAACCGTCTTAACAACCAATACCGCCTTACTCCATTGTATCACAAATGTATCCAGGTGCTCAAAAACTGATTTGAAGAAGATATGCTCCCAGTACAATATAATCAGGGAATAGTGGTACGTTTCATTTATCCACTTCTTTCTCTTGACCCAAATGTTATATTGATACTTGATGGTTTGGTTTACTTTTAAGATTAGATATTTTTGAACAAATATTTACAATGAAAGTATTATTTATTTGGCTAATGGAAACCACTTAAATCTAAATCTTGATATAACTTTACTCTTCCAACAATATGTGGCCATTTTTATATTACTGTCCAGAACTAATACATTTATGGCAACAGTACAGGTTTGCAATAGACATTTCTATGGAATGGCAAAGAGAAATGTGAAACCACAGGCTAATTCAGGCTTACATAAAGCTGAAAAGAAGTTGTTATCCTAAAAAAAAGTTCTCTTGAAATTCTATAAATATGTAAGTATTCCATTTTACAAAAAAAAAATCACAGCTGTCTTACCTTGTCACCGAAAATTAGAACAATAGGATTTTGGAGCTGTGCACACTGGCAGTGATTCGTTAAGAGAGTGGAATAATTGAGTTGTTATAGAACAGGAAGTGACTTAACCCACTGACACTGTGGATGCATGGACCTCTGTGTTAAGCAGTAGAGCCAGTGTGATTGCCTGCTCTGACCCTATCATCCAGCTATGTTTTTATCTTCAAATATTTAACAAATTCTCTTCAGAAGGCACAATGAATTTAAATTTTCAGGCAGTGTAATCCATATCACAAGTACTTACTGTTTAAAATTTGTTTACATACTGTCAAAAAATTTATTGACAAAAATCTGAAGATCTTGGAAATTTGACATGATAACAAAATGCTGGAAATATTAAACAGATCAGGCACATCTATATGAAGAGAAACAGTTAACATTATTCAAACTATTTTTTCTTGCTACAGCATGTACCTGTGATGTCCCGGACTGTGTTCACTACATTTTGGAGGGCTTTAGGCTCCAAGGTATTGGTGTCCCCGTGTGATGCAGCCGGTCACCATACTTTCCACCTATAGTACATCTGTAGAAATTTCCCAATGTAAGGGTTCCATTATTGTCACGTAATACTACATTTAGAATGTAACAGACTTGGAATTCTTTAACTTTTGTCTACTGTAAGGAAGCTTGTCCAGCGCCCCTACAGCACTTGGTGTTCCTAGGCAGTATCTCCTCCAAGTACTGACCAGGCCTGAGCCTGCTTAGCTTCCGAAGCAGACAATCTCAGGCATATTCAGACTATTAGGCTTCTGCAATGTGCTGTGCGTTTCACAATAATTTAAAATCCATGCCTTTTGCTTCTTGATCCATTTCCTAATAGTAATACTTTCTCTTCATATATAGAAATAAATAATAAACACATAAGGATTTGTACTTTATTTCAAGACCTCTCACAAGGTATGCATGTGTGAATGGTTCTTTATTTATTTGAATGCATAAATAAGATTATGAGCAAATGTTTAAATGGTAAATTACATGATTTGAACAAAAAGCTTATTTGAATGAATTGATTTAGAAACAAAATGTACATACTGTATTGTCTATCAATTCTTCTAAATTGTTAACAATACAACTCATAAAATCCATACTGCCCAATTACAACCAATTAACCTACCAAACACAAACATTTTTGGAGGGTGGGAAGATCACTCAGAGAACCTGGAGAAAACCCACATAGGTCACAGAGAGAACATACAAACTCCTTACAGACAGTGCTGGATTGAAACCTGATCACTGGCGCTGTAATCATGCGCTAACTGCTAAGCAACCCAAGCAACCCATAAATTCTCAAGGTATTGCATGAACAATAGTTCATTTTGTTCCATGTATAAGCCATTGAATGTATAGAAAAGGCACACATAAACTGCTGGAGAAATATTTAATGATTCAGGTCAGGATCCTGTTGATCTATGTATATCAAGACTCTTACAGCAATAAAATGAATGCAAATTAGGAAATGATCATTGACTGAAAAAATAGTCATGAATATATTTACCTTAAAATAACATCTCAAGGCACTTCATAGGATTCTTATCAAGGAAAAATGGTAGCTTAAGTATGTGAAATGATTGAAAAGAAAGTTAGCAGATCCTGGGGTCTAGTAGAATACATAAACATGTTGGAGAAACTCAGCAGATCATACAGCATCCATGGGAAGTAAAAGTCGATCAATATTTTTGGCCTTGATTTAATTTATATTCTACATAAGGAGATATTGAGGGTGTAGATTTTTAGGAGTTTCTGAATTGAGGGAAAGGCAGTGGGCATGCAAAGCGTTTTAATAACTAACTCAGAATTTTCGTTCTCAGCAGCTAAAGGCTTAATGCAAATCAATTAAATGTGGGAATGATCAACAATCCAGATTTAGAGGATTCCTGAGATCTTGTAAGAACATTGCAGAGATACGTATACAAAGAGGGATGTGTATTTAAAAGTGTCATCAGTCTGTAGTAAATACAGCCACATGCAATAGGTTTTCCTCACCCTTGAATGCAGCACTCTGATGCAGGGAACTCAGTTATAGTCTTAGTATGGTTCTCAGATTTGTGCTTCTGATTGACAGGTCTTTTAAATTGCTTCACAGTTTGCTCAGGAATAAAGTGAGGAGTTTCTTTTTAAAGTCACATTTTATGTTGACTCTATTGACTGGGAATGACAATGACTAGCACCTTTGATCTTGTCTCAGCTGGTCTCGACACTGTGCTTTTGTTATAAAAGATGGGGGTGGTCTGAATTTTGTTCAATGGGCTGTACCCTGTAGTGGCTGCTATATCACACTTTCATATGTCAACATGAGATTTAATTAACCCTCCAGTGACACATACAATCTAGAAAGTAGAGCTCTAATCATTTTGCACACTTATCCTATTTCTTTGTCTTTCATTGTTCTCTCACTGTGGAATGATGTGTATTCTTGAAGCTGGGCACATTTATTTCTGGAGGTGGTGTTAATCAAATATTCTCCTTAAAATGGAAGTACAATTTAAGCGCAAAATAAAATTTCTTATAATGTTACATTTCTGCATTATTTACTGTCAATAAAGGAGTCTTGAACCTTTTTGTTTCTTTCTCTTCATCCCATCCTCAAGACTGGTTGGTAGGATGTACACATCACCGCCACCAGGAATTTTCCAGTATCCTGACTTCCTGACATTTTTAGCATGTCAGCAAAATCCGTGAGAGAAAACTAGAATTGTATTTGAGTGAAAATGAATCTGGTTCTTTTCTCATTTGTGGCCCACGAGTGAATACAACCTATATAATGAGTAATGTAAGTTATAACCTGCCAACTCTGGCTCAGACACCATGTAATGTGGGATTGTTTCAGTCAGATGTGATCTATTTTGCCTGCTGATGCATGGTGGTTTACTTTGACAGCTCTTGTTTTACATGCACAGTTGGTGTTTTTGATAATCAGTTCCAATGATTTCCCTACAAATGACATCTGAAATGTTTGAGGAAGTCACTAACATAATGAATAGATGCTGTTTAAATGGACTTCTGAGGCTTTTTTGCAATAATTCTGTGCTAGAGATTAAACATAAAAATGAAAGGGAACAGAAATGGAGATGATTGAGGTGGCTGTATGACTTGTGTTGGAGTTATTTGATTTTTCTGTGCTCTGAAATAAACATGTAATAAGCCACTGTTCTGCCATGATTGGCTGCTGCTGGCTGGGTACGCCTCCTGAGACACATCCTTTGCTTCGATCAGTCAATAAGGTTGCTGGTACTTCCTGTCTTTAGTTAATAAAAGCCTGATAGTTTCACAATATCAGCCTTTTGTGATTATTGATGGTACATCAATTTTATTAACTAAATTTTTCCAAAAAAATGCATATATTTCGGTAACCTTAAACCTGAGAAGCTTGACATCGATCCCCGGTCGCCAGTTGCTCTGAACATGTTTGAACTTTGGCAACGCTGCTTCAAAAATTTCTTGGTGGCGGCCGCAGATGCTATCACCACAGATGTTAACTAACTGAGACTACTCCTCTCACATGTCAGGCCCCAAGTGTTCCTGTTGATCAGAAATGCCAGCTTGTACCAAGCAGCTATGGAGACCCTCAAGGCCCAGTATTGCAGGAAAGTTAATGAAGTCTATACCAGGCACCTCCTGGCCACCAAAAGACAGTGACCTGGTAAATTGAGTGTCGAGTACCTGCGTGCCCTTCGGATCTTGTGTAGAGCATGTGACTGTAAGCCCGTGTCAGCTGCCCATTACACAGGACCTCATCAGAGACATGTATGTAGCTGGTATCTGCTCCAGGTACAAACAGCAATGGCTATTTGAACAAAAATTTCTTGATCTCCGAAGGGCAGTTGAACTTACGGAGACTCTGGAGGTGGCCCTCCAGAACTCAAATGTCTACTCTGCCACTTAGTTACCGCTGGTGCTACTATCCTTCGACAGGGCATCGTCCCACCCCATGAGTGACTGGAACCCTAATCAGTCCCATTACTCTAGTGGCCGCCATGGCGGGAGATACTTTTGCTGGTAGGGTTAACAAACGAGGAAATGCTGCCTTGCCAAGGATGCAGTGTGTTCCAGGTGCTGAAAAAAGGGGCATTACAACAAAGTTTGCCAGTCCATCTGTGAGGTCTAGCAGCACCACGTATGGTCAGTCACCACTCCACGCAGCACAATCAGTCTGCATGCCAAACATTATCTTCCCAGGCATACGGTACTTTGAGGGGTCAAGGCTGGCCATTTTGGGGCCAAGGGCAGCCATCTCAGAGGCAGGAGCACCCATCAAACTCAGACAATTAATCCATACTGGCTTCCATTACTTTGAACCAGGAGGCCCCGCAAAAACTTGCCAGGTCCATGATGGACGTCCAGGTAAACAGGCACATTATCAACTGCTTATTCGATAGCAGTTGACCCCTCCCTACCTCACTGTCTGCAATGAACAGTTCACAGATGACGTGTGGTCTCTTGACCCTCAAGGTTGACCTCCCCCCCCCACCCCCCACCGTTTGTCAGCCTCAACCCTGATTGCAAGCCTGTGGTCACCAGGAGTAGATGTACTGTGCAGCTGACATGGTGTTCATTAAAGTGGAGGCTCAGCACTTATTAAGCAAGGGCATCATTGAGGCTATTAATAGCCCTTGGATGGCCCAGGTGGTCATGGTGAGAAATGGGGATAAGAACAGGATGGTGATAGGCTACAGCCAGACCATTAATCGGTATATGGAACTTGATGCTAACCCCCTTTCCCGCATATCCAGTACGGTCAACCAGATTGCACAATATTGGGTATTTTTCACGACTGACAGCATTTCAATTGGAAAATCTCAAATAAAAAAATCTGTTCATTCCTACTTTCTCCTACATTTGGATATAGGAGAGCCCATATTCTACTTTATACTTTTATCACTGATATTAAGAAAAAAGAGGGATTGTTTAGTTTTCCTGTAAGTTTGAATTCTATTAATTTTTATTTCATTTTTATCTTTTACTTATATTTTGAATATTTCCCAATCTGCTGGATTTCTTTTTGTGAAATAATATCTTCATCATTCTCCTTTAAAATATTTTGTCTGTAATTGGAAAATTTTCAATTGCAATGTTTGATGCTTCGCAGTCCATCTAGTTTAGAAATGGTTTTGTGAATATCTCCCACTCTTTGTCTACACTTTCACCCACAAAGCGTTAAGTTGGTTGACTGTTATCAATTAATTCCTCACCCCTTTGAAGTTTGCTTTCCCTCAGTGTAAAATGTTGGTTTGATATTGTTCAATTTCTCATCAAAACCAGTATCAAATTTAATCAAAATATGGATTTGCCGAATTGCCAACTAATTCTGACATTCTGATTCATTACTCACTAATTAGCTTAGGGTGATTCCTTCTTGAATCTACAAAATATTATTCCAAAATGTTGGCAAAATTTAAATCTCAAATTTTAAAGATGTTTTAATGATATTTGTGTTTATATATCATTTATTTGTCTTAATTTTATCTGGAGGCCTCCAGACAAATCCTACCAAAGACTTTTATCCTTTGCTGTAGTTTAACTCTTTCCAGTATGTTTCTATGTTCTCATTAATGTAAGACAAACTTTTGCATTCTGCTGTTGTAATTGTAGCATTGATATTAAGCTGATGTTGGCAAGAATTGATATTCTGGGATTGACATTCTGGGCATTGAGCCTGGCAAGAGAGGGAATGCAGACACCCTCCTGATTTTAAGGTTTTAAATAATTTTGCACACTCCCACCTGGCTGGCAGCTGGGCATGGGAATTTAGTGTCTGAGGATGAATGAGGAGATGGAGATATTGCTGCAGACTTTGGATTAAGGGTTTCAATGAGGCTGGGGAGGGGGACTGGTAAGCTTAAGGACTCATTGAAGACACTGGAACAAACCTTCTTGCTCCTCCTGGCATGAGAAATGTCAAAAAGAACAAACCCTGTAATGGATTAAATGTTGATAATCCTGATGTTTAACTAATGCATATCAATCTCCCTGCCATATATATTTTTATTACCTTGTATTTTACCTTATGTAAATGTAATTTAAAGTTATGCAAATCACTCGATTGACATTGGTGATTTGAGATTGCACATTTTCAAGGTAAAATTTGGTTTCATTACCATGTAACAAAATTCAAACAAAAATCTAAATGTTGAACCTTTTTGTTCTTGTTCCTCATTTTAATGACTTTTGTAGCCATACTGAAATGTTCCTTATACATAGGGAGTAAAATGACAAACATGTGTTCAAACACTCACCGGAAACATTTTATTTTCTACAAATCTGGACCACAAGGAGTTTTTAATGAGTTTTAAAGGAAGATAAAGCTTTACTTTGTAACAGTGTTTATCAAATAGAGGCTCATTAAAAAAAAATCTGATTTAAAAACCCATGGTATCATAAAAGTTAATTTCCTATCATGTTCCCTTCTTGGCTTTGATGAATGAACGTTTTTTGTCTTCATGTTAAAATAAAACTTGAGCTGCTTCAGCAAACCTAATTAAAATGTGTGAGCTTGCTACCTCACCTCAATGAAAACCAATGGTATAGCATTTTTAGTTAATCCAAGCTTCAGTATAAGGATGATCAATTTTAGTTTATTCTAACCCTCTTATTCATAAATTCAAAACTAAAACTAGTCCCTAGATTTCATCATTTTATGATTTTAAGGAAATGACACCTCCTTTCAGAAATATGTGTCAATCCCCTCTGTGTCACTGGCATCCTGAATTATTGACAATTGACTGCCAGACTCATGTGGTAGGTATTAGATGAATCTCACTGGTAATTCCTGTCATGTAGCTTGATTCCAAGTTTCAATTTGTTTTAAGAAAAAAACTTCAATAATTAGTTAACAGCTGTTCTGTGACTCTGAAGTTTACATTATTTGTCTTAATCGTTTAATGCACAGATTTTAGTTGACTCTTGGTCCGATGCATGCTTTTCATTGCTTTCATTCTTTTCTTCTTTGGCTTGGCTTCCCGGACGAAGATTTATGGAGGGGTAAATGTCCACGTCAGCTGCAGGCTCGTTTGTGGCTGACAAGTCCGATGCAGGACATTACTGACCACATAACAATGAAAATTAAGTTGCAGGACAGAGAGCTCAAGGTGGGGTTAAACCTTGTTGGCAGTTGACAGCCTGCATTGATCCAATTAACCTAACACGGCGAATCAATTAATAGTGACTTTGATGTGTTTATTGTTCAGTATCTTTTTGAACACATAGATTTCTATACTATGGGAATAACCATCTTTTTATTTAACCTTAGATTATCTAAGCATACTCTACTAATGGTTTATTCATTAATGTGGATCGCTGTAATAATTTGAGAAAAGTTGAAAATATAAGATGAAGATGCATGTTATTGCATTGTTCCAAAGGGAAACAATATGCTACATTGGTGCTATTTAAGAATACTGAAAACATAGAATCTGTAATTCTAAATGAGGTCTCAATGATGTACTGCCTCACGGGTATCAGAGGAAAGGATATGAAGAGCAAAAATATAACCTGCTTGAAAAAAAAATCAATTTATCATGCAGCGATTATTGTTTATATTGGCAATCTAAGAATTATTTGATGTTAATGCACAAGTTCATAGTTTGCCTTGGAAATGTGAAGTGAAATGTCATGCAAAGAAAGGTGAAATATTAAATTGCTAGAGTTAAAAGGAGAGTTTAACTTGGTATGGCACAGAGAAGGGAAAAAAAGCAAACATGTTAAAAAAAAGTCCAAAAAATGGAAAGCAAAAGAGGAAGGCAGGGGAAAGAGAGTCAGAAACAAATAGAGGTAGACAGGATTACCTGTAACAAAGATTGGTAAAAGGACAACTTTTTAGTTGTTATCTGAAACAAAATACATGGGGGAGAAAAAAAT
Source organism: Narcine bancroftii (assembly GCF_036971445.1). Taxonomy (NCBI): domain Eukaryota; kingdom Metazoa; phylum Chordata; class Chondrichthyes; order Torpediniformes; family Narcinidae; genus Narcine; species Narcine bancroftii. The sequence goes on from NC_091471.1 coordinate 74,272,772, forward strand.
CACCACAAATAGAGATAATAGCTATGATCTAATTGAAAGTTGGGGAAGAGAAGGTAAGGGAGAAAAGATGATTGTATAGCTCTGTTAATCAGAGATAAAATAAGTAGTTGTGAAAGACTCAAAAGACATAGGGTCTATTTGAGTGAAATTCAAAGCTATCAATAAAAAGAAGACAACAATAAGAGAGTGGTACAGGCCCCCAAAATTAAACACTGCAGAAAAGGATATAAATAAAGAAATAATGGGATGATGCAAAAAGTAGTCCACCAATCAAGTGACAATAAACTTCAGGTACATAAAATTAATCAAATAGTGAATGCTCATTAGAAGGATGACTTCAGAGAGCGTATTCAGGACAGTTTCTCAAAGCAATATGTTGTGGAACCAGACAGAGAGTAAGTTATTTGGAATTTGGTAATGTGTGTTAAGGCCAATTAATAAATAATCTCTGAATAAAAATCAATTTGGGAAAAAACTGATTACACAATGATAGACTGGCATTCAGTTTCAGAGTGAGAGATAAGAAGATAATATGCCCGACCAATCTATAAGAGTTTTCTGAGGAAGCCTCATCCAAAGTGGATAAAGGGAAAACAGTAGATAGAATAGTTTTGCTTTTTAAAATGGCATGCAACATGTTGTCATGTTTGTTATACAAGATAAGAACTCATGGTTTTGGAGATAACATCCTTGTATATTAGAGAGGTAGCTTACTGGGAAAAAGGGACATGGGGGAAGGGGTCAGCTTCTAGCGGGCAAGCCATAACCCAGTGGTTCTCAACCTTTTTCTTTCCACTCACATATCACCTTAAGCAATCCCTTACTAATCACAGAGGACCTATGGCATAGGGATTACTTAAAGTGGGATGTGACTGGAAAGAAAAAGGTTGAGAACCACTGCTATAACCAGTGGTGTGCCATAGGCTTCAGCTGTCTACTATAATAGAAAATGATAGATGAAAGAAGAAAGAGTTCTATCGTTAGATTGTTGATATAAAAGTGTAGGGAGGAGGCAGGCTACAAAGTGGTTACAAATAATTTACAGAGAGATGTTGACTGGACAGAAAGCTGGCAAATGGAGCACAATGTTCATGTTTGAAGGAAGTGTGGTTATAGAGATTATTCTAATAAATGGTGAAAGATCAGAAAGCTACAGCACAAAGGAAATTGTGAATCCTCATACAAAATACAAAAAGCAATCGTAAATGTAGCAAGTAATCAGGAAGGCTAAAGGAAGGCTGGGGTTCATTTCAAATTCTTATTGCAAATGTATAAGACACTAATATGACTACATCTAAGGCATTGTATACAATCTTGACCCCCTTATTTACCATTGGAAGGAGTGCAGGGAAGGTACTATATCATGTCTCCACTTATGGAAGGATGATCTTATGAGGAAAAGTTGATTGGTTTGGTTATGCACTCATTGGAGTTTAGAGTTTAGAAGGTTGAGAGGTAATTTTATTAAGATATGCAAGATCCTTGAGAGGTTTGTCTGGGTAAATGCCAGGTGACGTTTTTCCTCATGAGTGAGTCTTAGATCAAAGAGCATGCTCTCTGAACAAGAAGGGACTAATTTATGAATAAGGTGAGGAAGAATTTCTTCTTTCAAAGCAGTGTGAGCCTTTAAAAATCTTTGCCTCAGAAACTGGTGGAGGTTGAATGTATTTAAATAATTTTTTATTTATTAAGAGAATCAAGGATTGTCATCATAGGGTGGGAAAATAGGCTTGAGAAAAGTTGGATCTGGTATAATCTTATTAAATGTCAGAGCAGGCTTGGTTTGAAACATGAAAAGGGGATTTTAAAAAAGGCAAGGCATGTCTTCAGAAGGAACAGGTTTGAAGCAAAAATACCTTGACATTAATTTTATTCCAAGTTTTATTCCATGTAGGTGTACTCTGATATGAATCAGTAAGGCAAAAATAATCAAAGAGCCAACTATAATATTAATTTCAGGAAGTACACACACACACACACACACACACACACACACACACACACACACACACACACACACACACACACACACACACACACACACACACACACGCACGCACGCACGCACGCACGCACGCACGCACGCACGCACGCACGCACACAATAGTCCCACGATAAAGAACTAATTGGAGGAAACAAAATTTATATGACAAGTAGCTGCTAAACTTGTGAAAACATTTTCAATATGAGGTGGCACGGTTAGTGTAGCAAGGCGGCACAGTTAGTATAGTGGTTAGTGCCATCTCGTCACAGTGCCAGTGTCCCGGGTTCGAATCCGACACTGTCTGTAAGGAGATTGTATGTTCTCACCGTGTCTGCATGTGTTTCCTCCGGGTGCTCCAGTTTCCTCCTATCCTTCAAAAAATGACTGGGGTTTGAGGTCAATTGGATGACAAGGATTCGTGGACCGAAAGGGACTGTAACTATACTATATGTCTCATTAAAAAAGTCACATTTGCAGATCATCAACTTGCCATGTGGGAATTATATCACATGGAAGGCTTAAGAGAATAATCTGCGTTAACACCTCAGTGTAATGCTGAGGCAGTACTAGATTTTCAATTGGAATAATGAATATAGCACAGTACAGCCCACAATGTTGAACCGAATATGTAAACCTATACCACAATAATCTAATTTTTCCCTCCCTCACACCCATAACCCTCTATTTTACTTATATTTCTGTGACTATCTTAGAGTTGTTTGACCAGCCTCCACCACCGCCCCAGGCAACGTATTCCAGGCACCCACCTCTGTCTGTGTAAACATTTTACCTCTGACATCTCCTCTAAACTTTCCTCCATTCACACTTTCCTCAGTTGCACCATCTTTTTGATGAGCTGTTTAATTGAGACACAGGCTGTTCACTCAACAACTCCTAGGTACTATTTCAAAAACAGATTTTCAGGTTAAAAAGTTTCAAAATGAAAATTGTGAGTGTATTTTGGAAAAGAAATTCTTTGCTTGTGAACTGCAACAAAATGTTAATGTCTATAATTTATAAATTTATAAGTTCATGTTGTTTTCTTTTTTGAGATTAAAAAAAAACCTTATTGAATGCTCTCAGGTAAACATATTCATATAAATAGACCTAAACAAAAAACTAGAATAAATTATATCGTGAAGTACAATTGGTGGGAGTAAAGCATACGAGTGTAAAATAATGTAAGAAAGCAGCATGGGAACTCGCCACCTGGGCTTGGGTTTCATATTACAGAGCTTCTTTCTGATTTGTGGATATTGAGCTGGTGTGGTATTGGTATTGTTACCTGCTGGAATATCTAATTCCTCTGAAAATGAAGACATTGTTATGATGTAAATAGGGCCTGATGTGAGTTCTGCTGGCAAGATGTCAGGATTTGCATAGCACGCCATCCAAAGTAATTAGAGCGATGTTGGTGCACGAAATGCATTTCATCTGTGTCTACTGCTCTTTGAGTGCAGAGTCAGGGGAAAACAGGGTCTAGGCAGATCAGGGATATAGGGAAGTCAGATGCACAAAATGTAAGTTAGCCAAATCTATGTCATATTCCAACCTATAATAAACAGAGCATCAAATGGAACACTTAAAAGAAGGCACATGGTAAAATATGAAGTTCTTTTTAAGGTGTTACATATTATCATTTCTCAGCAAACCTGTAATCGGGGAGTTAAATGAAACAGCTGCAATGTGTAAGATGGAAAACAGTTTTAAGTTTTTTTTTGAAGTTGAAATTGTACATGTGTATTAGGCTTGTCATTAATTCTCAACATCCACTTCTAAGGATAGATATTTTGACCCAAAAATACATTTGTTTTCTGGGGAAACCAGATGTTGCAAAAGTCAAGAAAGTTATATGCTCTTGAGGCTTTAAATTCTGTTGCTAGTTAACAAGGAAATTGAAAATGTATTTGTAGGTATGTATATACTGCTCTTTTTTTGTGAACATTACTCATATTTAGAGCTTTGTTTCAATTCAACTTTACCCAATGAAGCATGATTCATTGGCACCCACAGAAAACATTCTATATTATTGCAGTAAAATATAAGTCTGTGGCAGCGTTATTGAATTAAAAACAGCATACTGGAGAAACTCAGCAGGTTAAACAGTGTACTTTATCTTCTTTGGCTTGGCTTCGCGAACGAAGATTTATGGAGGGGGTAAATGTCGACGTCAGCTGCAGGCTCGTTTGTGGCTGACAAGTCCGATGCGGGACAGGCAGACACGGTTGCAGCGGTTGCAGGGGAAAATTGGTTGGTTGGGGTTGGGTGTTGGGATTTTCCTCCTTTGCCTTTTGTCAGTGAGGTGGGCTCTGCGGTCTTCTTCAAAGGAGGTTGCTGCCCGGCGAACTGTGAGGCGCCAAGATGCACTGTTTGAGGCGATATCAGCCCACTGGCGGTGGTCAATGTGGCAGGCACCAAGAGATTTCTTTAGGCAGTCCATGTACCTTTTCTTTGGTGCACCTCTGTCACGGTGGCCAGTGGAGAGCTCGCCATATAACACGATCTTGGGAAGGCGATGGTCCTCCATTCTGGAGACGTGGCCCACCCAGCGCAGCTGGATCTTCAGCAGCATGGACTCGATGCTGTCGACCTCTGCCATCTCGAGTACTTCGACGTTAGGGATGAAAGCGCTCCAATGAATGTTGAGGATGGAGCGGAGACAACGCTGCTGGAAGCGTTCTAGGAGCCGTAGGTGATGCCGGTAGAGGACCCATGATTCGGAGCCGAACAGGAGTGTGGGTATGACAACGGCTCTGTATACGCTTATCTTTGTGAGGTTTTTCAGTTGGTTGCTTTTCCAGACTCTTTTGTGTAGTCTTCCAAAGGCGCTATTTGCCTTGGCGAGTCTGTTGTCTATCTCGTTGTCGATCCTTGCATCTGATGAAATGGTGCAGCCGAGATAGGTAAACTGGTTGACCGTTTTGAATTTTGTGTGCCCGATGGAGATGTGGTGGTAGTCATGGTGGGGAGCTGGCTGATGGAGGACCTCAGTTTTCTTCAGGCTGACTTCCAGGCCAAACATTTTGGCAGTTTCCGCAAAACAGGACGTCAAGCGCTGAAGAGCTGGCTCTGAATGGGCAACTAAAGCGGCATCGTCTGCAAAGAGTAGTTCACGGACAAGTTTCTCTTGTGTCTTGGTGTGAGCTTGCAGGCGCCTCAGATTGAAGAGACTGCCATCCGTGCGGTACCGGATGTAAACAGTGTCTTCATTGTTGAGGTCTTTCATGGCTTGGTTCAGCATCATGCTGAAGAAGATTGAAAAGAGGGTTGGTGCGAGAACACTGCCTTGCTTCACGCCATTGTTAATGGAGAAGGGTTCAGAGAGCTCATTGCTGTATCAGACCCGACCTTGTTGGTTTTCGTGCAGTTGGATAACCATGTTGAGGAACTTTGGGGGGCATCCGAGGTGCTCTAGTATTTGCCAAAGCCCTTTCCTGCTCACCGTGTTGAAGGCTTTGGTGAGGTCAACGAAGGTGATGTAGAGTCCATTGTTTTGTTCTCTGCACTTTTCTTGGAGCTGTCTGAGGGCAAAGACCATGTCAGTAGTTCCTCTGTTTGCGCGAAAGCTGCACTGTGATTCTGGGAGAATATTCTCGGCGACACTAGGTATTATTCTATTTAGGAGAATCCTAGCGAAGAATTTGCCTGCAATGGAGAGCAGCGTGATTCCCCTGTAGTTTGAGCAGTCTGATTTCTCGCCTTTGTTTTTGTACAGGGTGATGATGGTGGCATCACGAAGGTCCTGAGGCAATTTTCCTTGGTCCCAACAAAGCTTGAAAAACTCATGCAGTTTGACATGCAGAGTTTTGCTGCCAGCCTTCCAGACCTCTGGGGGGATTCCATCCATACCTGCTGCTTTGCCACTTTTCAGTTGTTCGATTGCCTTATATGTCTCATCCTGAGTGAGGACCTCATCCAGCTCTAGCCTTAGGGGCTGTTGAGGGAGCTGGAGCAGGGCGGAATCTTGGACTGAGTGGTTGGCACTGAAAAGAGATTGGAAGTGTTCTGACCATCGGTTGTCGCTGAGGAGGACTTTGCCGTCTGAGCTGCGCAGCGGGCTTTGGACTTGGGGTGAGGGGCCGTACACAGCCTTTAGAGCCTCATAGAAACCCCTGAAGTCGCCAATGTCCGCGCTGAGCGACGGAAGGCTTGTTTCTTCTCTGGACAGGACAGCTTTGTAAGGTGAGCCTGGTGGGCAGCTCGCTTCTTTGCCATCAGCTCCTGGATTTCCTGGCTGTTTTCGTCGAACCAGTCCTTGTTTTTCCTGGAGGAGAAGCCCAGTACCTCTTCAGTGGATTGCAGTATGGTAGTCTTCAGCTGATCCCAGAGGGTTTCAGGGGACGGGTCCGTGAGGCAGATTGCATCGTTGAGCTTTGCTTTGAGGTTTACCTGGAAGTTTCCTCTCACTTCGTCTGACTGCAGGTTTCCAACATTGAACCTCTTTCTGGGGGCTTTACTGTTCCTGGGCTTTGGGTTGAAGTGAAGGTTGAGCTTACATCAAGATATGAGCAAATTGCAGGCAGGTGCATGAGTAATAATATTGTTCATGCACCTGTCTACATTTTGCTCATATCTTGATGAAAGGCTCAAGCCTGAAATGTTGGCTATGAATCTTCATCTTTGCTAGATTACTGTTCTATCTGCTGAGTTTCTCAGTATTGTGTTTTTACTATATTATTGCTGTGCAATTAATAAGGATCAAGTTTGGGATCATACTGTATATTACCAGCTCCTAAAGGGTTAATTAATGCGTGTACTCAGGCAAAACTATTTAACTAAAATGGGATATATTAAAAAAGGTTTTTAATACCCAAATAGAAAAAATATAGTTGTACAGTGAAACCTGCTCATAAGAAGTTATAAAGAAGCTGGAGATTTAATGCCGGATCTATATTGGATGCAATCAGGACGACTGGCTGAACTACTGCCTGCAACTACAACACCATCATCCTGCAACTACAACACATGTAATAGATTAATAATATGAATCATTAATAAAAGTTTAGCTCCAGCTGATTTGACCCTGTCTTCATTAACTTTGATAAATCACTTTTCTGTGAAATTGACCTGTTTTTTTTTTCATTACATTGTGACAAATCATGATTTTGACAGATGATTTTCATTCCTGCTGTACCCAATCATGGTTAGTTGATTGAGGGCAACTTGATATTGTTGTATATTTGTGGCAAGAAATAGAAATGTTCCTAGCTCTTTTCTGGGAAATTACCCTAATAAATAGCCAATGAGAGAACAGAGATTTGCAGGTGGCAATTGAGGTCAGTATGAATGTGCCATTTGAAAAAGAGCCACTCATCATAATTCCATTCTATATTACTTGGTTCATAACCCAGAAGCTTCAGGTAGATTTTCAAGTACATTTTAAATTAATGATTTTTTTTGTCTCCACCATCTTTTCAGGCAGTGAGTTCCAGACTTCTTAACATCCTGTGGTTGAAACCATTTTTCTCTATCTTTCTTATGATCGTTTTAATAATTACTCCACAGGAAAAGTCTCCTGTTTTTGACCACTTCACTAAAGGAAATAAATAATTGCTGTTTCCTTTATGTTTGCTTCTCATGATTTAAAACATCTCAATTAAGTATCACTTCAGCCATCACTGTTCCAAAAAAAAATCTAATCCTATCCAATCTTTCCTCTTTGCTAAACTTTTCCAGGTTTGGAATCTTCCTTGTAATCTCATCTGCATCCTTTCCAGTGCAATCACACTTTCCTGCAAAGTGGACATCAGAATTTTACACAATGCTCATATTGTAGTCCAACTAGGAATGTATACAGTTCAAGCATAATTAGCCTGATCTTATACCCTGTGTGTCAGTTAATAAAGAATGCAGCCCATCACCAACTCTTCAGTCTGTGGACACATGCTCCAAATACATAGTGCCTGAAACATTAATGGATCGAATGGAAGAAAGGAAATGCGCTGACCTGGAGAAATCAAGATTCATCAAAGTTAACAGATATTTGCTCGAAATGAACTGGGAACAGAAATTCAGTCAGCAGTGGGGAAAACGAGATGAAGCAAGTTCAAAATAGTGATCAGTATCACTAATTGCACATTGCAATTTCCTCCCTGCCTTTCTTCCCTTGCATGGGTGCCAGGGGCTAATCTTGCAACCTCATGCTGTTCCCAGCTCTGATCCTAGGCTTAGACTCTAAAATTCGTCTGGCTTTTACTAATCCTCTCACGCTAAAGGAAAAATTTTCTTATGAATGACATAGACAAACTGACTTTTGCAAATTAGCACAGCACAGTTGAGAAATGATGTAAACTTCAAAAGCTGGAAAAACTGCTGGGAACCTCGAATAGAAATGGCAAATCCTGGAAACACTTGATAAGTCAGACAACATCTGTGAAGCAAGAAGCAGTGTTATTATTCTCTGTATTTGTAAATTCTGTTTCTCTCTCCATCGATGCTGCCTGATCCACTGAGTATTTCCAGTACTTTTGAATTTTAGATGTCATGAAGGCTTTCCTTTTAATGAAGCTATTTTGTGTGTCTTTAAACAAAAATGCTATGACAATTTGGATTGGTGTCATGCAACAGGTGTGCTCCTGGGTCTTCCAGGGATGCTCAGATGATGACTGCTTAACATTTTCAAACCAGGTCTTCTTTTGTTTCTTCCTGTGTGGTGGTTTTGCCTTTTTGTAAGTAATTCAGATCTTGATCTGTATCCAAATTCAATTGGCAATTTCTTCTATCACTTCCTCTTTCATGCTTCTCATCTAAAGACCATGCTAAAAAACTTAATTGTACCTGAGAAGGTGTGATAAAATGTGACTATGTAGCAGACCTGAAGTATTTTGTTTGAATTCCATTTGCACAGGATTTCTGATAATGAGGAATCATAGAGTTAAAGAGTCATACATCAAGGATCAGGACCTTTGGCCCAACTTGTCCATGCCAAACAAGTTGACATTCTGGGCTAGTCCCATTTGTCTGCATTTGGTCCATATGATTCTAAAGCCTTCATACCCATATACCTGTCTTTTGATCCCTGAAATTATACTTGCTTCTATTGTTTCCTCTGGCAACTGGGGCCAGATGCAGATTAACCTCAGTTGTTAAAATCCAGTAGTTACAGTGTTTACATTTTGAGAATCTCACTCTTCAGTTGGTATTAACCTACAGTACTTGATGTCATATCTGGATTTCCTAAAGGGGAAATAAGCACTGATTTCAACCACTGATGGAAATCATTGTGCAACATATGATAAAAGAATAGCAGCAGGGACCTTGGAGATGGAACTCCATTGAACTGTCCACCTATAACTACGATATCTTGAACTGATCCGGGAAGCTCAACGAGCCTCCCGATTCCCTGTCCAGAGGTATCTGCACTAACACACAAGCAGACTGCCTCCAAACCCTTCACAATAATCTCTGCCACTCTGGGTCACCAGGGTCTATCACTTTGTGAGTGCCCATAACCTCCTGTACTTGGCTGAGGACATCAGGGAGCAGACCTGCACCTGCCCAGTCTGCATGGAGTGTAAGCTGCACTTCTACCGGCCGGAACAAGCTGACTTCATCAAGGCCACCCATCCCTTCAAATGTCTAAGTATGAACTTCAAGGGCCCCCTTCCCTCTATGAACAGGAACATGTATTTTCTCAACATTGTTGATGAATACTCTCGAAGCCCCGTGCACCATATCCTGCCCAGATATGACCACAGCTACAGGTATTAAGTCCCAGCATAACCTCTTCATGCTCATTGGATACCCCAGTTACATCCACAATGATTGGGGGTCCTCATTTATGAGTAAGGAGTTGCGCCAATACCTACTGGCCAAAGGCATAGCTATGAGAAGGACCACTAGCTATAACCCCTGAAGGAATAGCGAGGTGCAAAGGGAGAATGGCACCATTTGGAGGGCAGTCCTCCTGGCCCTCAAGTCAAAAGGGCTGCCCATCTCTCAGTGACAGGAGGTCCTACCAGAGGCACTCCACGCCACCAGGTCCCACCTCTGTACAGCGACAAATGCGACCCGCATGAAAAATTATTCTCGTTCCCCAGGATGTTGGCATCAAGAACCATGCTACCAGACTGGCTGACAACCCCAGGGCCTGTGCTAAACTGGAGACACAACATAACCCATAAAACAAATCCCCAAGTCAAGAGGATCCACGTCCTCCACGTGAACCCCAGTATGCCTACGTGGAGAGTCTCCATCTCTGTCCAGGACCTGACACATGCAGGACCCCCCGCAACTGAGGCACTCACTGGACTGACCATGGCTGATCAACCAGTGCCCCCCATTTCCCCACGACTACCAGGGACACGGTCGGTATATGACCCCACCATTGGGACCAGTTGCACTGCCAACCCCACACCACTCCTTTCCTGATCCAGCCCCACTTCTTGACTAACCTCCCATGTCGCACCTTGTAAAAAGTCTTACAAAAATCATTGCGGACAACTTCCCCTGCCTTTCTTTCATCAAATTTCTTGGTACCCTCCTTGAAAAACTCTGTAAATTTGAATAGAAATGACCTACCATGCACAATCCATGTTGACTATTGACTCTCCCTAATCAGTCCCTGCCTATCCAAATATTTATATATCCAGTCTCTTATAATACCTCCTAATAACATGCACACTACTAATGACAGACTCACTGGCCTAACACTTCCCAAATTATTCTTTCTCGAACCTTCTGAAACAATGGAACAACATTGTGCTTTCATCCAATCCTCTGCCACCTCACCAGTGGCTAAGGACTTTCTAAATACCTCTGCTATGGCCCTGTAATTACTGAACTAGCCTCTCTAGAGTCCAAGGGAATATCTTATCAGGCCCTGGAATTTTATCCACCCTTATTTACAACCTTCTCTGTAATCTCTATTATATAAGGCCCATGATCTCACGGCTTGTTTGCCTCACTTCTACAAACTCTGGTCCAGCTCCCAAGTAAATACAGATGCAGGTCCATTCAAGATCTCCCTATCTCTTGGATCCATGCAAAGTTGACCACTCAAATATTAAAGTGACCAATTTTCAGCCTCACCATCTTTATATTCTTAATATGTCTAAAGAATCCCTTGTGATTTTACTTCACCTTGTCTGCCAGAGCAACCTCTTGTCTTCTTTTATCCCTCCTGATATTTTTCTTATGTGTTTGTTTGTATTTCTTTTACTTCTCAATACAGGTTGAGTACCCTTTATCCAAAATGCTTGGGACCGGTAGAATTTTGGATTTTTTTTTTCCGGATTTTGGAACAACAAACAATGGAGGCCTTTGAGTGCCAACATGATGCTCCCCAAAACCACCATTCCTCTCCCCCAATAGCCTGCCATCAGTCCCCACACTGATCCCACCACCCCATTACTCCCTCCGATAGACTGCTATCAATCCCCACACTCCACACCTATCCAACTGCCCCGCTCATGGCTTATCAAGCTACTTAAGGTTTGACCATGTGAGGTCAGGAGTGAAACTTTTCAATTGTGATGTCATTTACCAATGCTGAAATGTTTCAGATTTTGTATCTTTTTAGATTTTGGGATTTCAGAAAAGGTGCACTTGACCTGTAGTTCATTTGAAGGCCTCGTACTTACTTGGCAGACCTTTGCCGGAAAACTACCTGTCCAATTCACAATTCCCTGATCCTCTCTGATACCATCAAAATTAGCCTTTTTCCAATTAAGTTTCTCAACCCAAGGTCCAGACCTATTCTTTTCCATAATTATCTTGAAACTAATGGCATTTTGATCACTATATCCAAAATGTTTTCTTACACACACTTCTATCATCTACCTTGTTTAGTCCCCTACAGCAGATTCATTATAGCCCTCTCTCTAGTTGGAACCTTTATGTATTGATGAAGGAATCTTTCCTGAACACATTTGATGAACCGTAACTAATCTAGCCCCTTCACAAGTATGGGAATTTGAGTCAATGTTTTTAAAAATAGTTTTATAAGGAAGAGTTTTACTTTAAAAATTGATTAATGATGCTGAAAATGGGTGTGTCACCAAAAATAGCAAATCAACCTACCAAGTCAATCAACTTAGAGGCCTTTTTATTTCCTCTGCATGTTTGGCCCAGTGGGACTGCAACCTAGTCACAGCCTATCTTTCTAACCTTGCTCCATTTTATGGCAATCACAATATTTGCAGGCAAGCATTCTAGAGTATTCTCAGCAAAGATGGAGGCAAGTCAGCTATAATGTCTTGCTATGGCATAAATGGTATTAGACTTCCAGTATCTCCAAGTCCAGAAATTGTTAAAGTTGTAAGTCCCAGGCAATTTCCATAGGCATTCAATTATTAAACAAAATGAGCATCACTTTGCATTTAGTTTAGCTGGGGTGCAAATGATGGAATGCACATTTTATGGGATGTATACCAGATTTAAAGGACAATGTAACAAGTTGAACAATGTTAACAAGGGATTGAGTTTAAGAGCAGGGAGATTCTGTTGTAACTGTATAGGGTACTGGTGTATTGTGTGCCGTTCTGATCTCCTTAGTGCAGAGGAAGTTCACCAGGTTGATTCAAGAAATGAGGGGTTTAGCTTATGAGGAGAAATTGAATATCTTGGGTCCATACTCATTGGAATTTGGAATGATGGGGGGGGGGGGGAAATCTGATAGAAACATACAAAATAAGAAAGGAATAGAGAAGATAGAAGCAGGGAGGTTGTTTCCCTTGACTGGTAAGACCAGAATTTGGGGACATAAACACAAGCTCAGAGACAGAGGTGAGAAGGAAATGGTAATCCGAGAGTAGTGAATCTGTGGAATTCTCTGCACAATGAAGCAGTAGAGGCTGGTTCGTTGAATGCATTTAAGACTCAGATAGATAGAGTTTTGAATAATAGGAGAATTAGGGGGTTAAAGAGAACAGGTGAGTCAGTAGAGCCAAGTCCATAACCAGAACTAACAAGATATTATTGAATGGCAGTGCAGTCTCAATGAGCCAGATGGCCTACTTTTCCCCATATTTCTTATGCTCCTTTGTTCTTGTTCAGAAAAAGTTGGACCTAATCTGTACTTCAGTAATCTTAACCACAAGAACAAAAAAGAAAAGCATGGATTCCACCTATTCTGATGAAAGATCATAAACCTTTGATTAGTTGAGCTAATTTTAATTTGATTTATTGGATGGGAATCAAGAGGGCTGGGGCTTCTTGCCGCACCTCTACTGCAAGTCAACAAGTATTTCCATTTATTGACTTGAATAGAAAGTGAAACCAGTCCCGGTGTTAAAAAATGTTGTACCCAATCCCTTCAAATTCACAATGATTTTGGGTTCAAGTTCCTTCCACTGACTGCTCTTTTCTCTACTGATGTTCTTTGCCCACAAGTTCTCAGCATTGTCTGCTTTTATTTTAGATTTTTGGTTTGGTCTGAAGACAAATATGATGTTTGGCTCTTCTCCATCCTTCTGTTTAACTATTGCTTTTTCATGTAAATTAAGTCTCGTTAGTGAGTGCCTTGGCTTTAACTGTAAACACAATGTCTTTAGATCCATGAAGACATCAACTGTGTGGTAGGCATTTAACCACACTTGGACAGAATGTACCATTTACTCCGGGGGATAAAATCTCCATGTATTATTTTTAATCTTATTTCAGTCTGCACCTTCTTTGATCATTATATCATTTCTTAGAGGGCAGAGAGGCAATCAGTGCCTGCCGGATGGAACATTTCAAAGGTTTCCACAAACAAGTCTCCGTCCTTGACATGAGTATCTTTCACAACATTCCACTATTACCCAGCTTAGCAATAAGTTGAAGACACCATCCCACAGCTGAAAAATAACAAGGCTGTTAAAGCCGTTTATGTGTCAAAATATATCATAGAAACATTTTTGGCACAATAGCATAATATCATCTCCCTCATCTGATGAGAGCACACAGCACACCAGAAGATCTCAGAAATGGCATAACTGCGACCAATTTCAAGAAAAGATATGTTCAGCTGAGCTGTTAGTCACAGAGAAAGTAAATCATGAAAGGGCTTCCATCAAGACAGCAGGTGCTGACTCTGTCCATTAGGCCATTTGTGTGTATCACGTCATGCAGTGTACATGATCTTCACCACATGTAAGATCAAAGAAAAATACATGGATTAGCAGTGGTAGCTCCAGTCTATTCTAACTTCTCTATTCTAACTCTATTACCAAGAGAGATTACAGATAATTCTTCATAAACATGGAAATCCTTAAAAATTAACAACCATTCTTCATATAATATATAATGTCATGCAATCCATGATCCTGATCTCAGACCAGGTCTATGTGATAAACCAGTCTTCTCAGTCATGTAATAATCAGGATTTGCAGCAAGATTCTGGAAAACATGGAGTCACCTCTCAGTGAAGGCAGATATTGATGCTCAAATTCACCTTCATCCCAGTATACTATACGACCTTTGGTTGATTGAGGAACACAGAGTTTTATAGATCAGATTTCAATTAGCATATGGAGTTATTGGTCATCAGAGCCTAGTGGTAATATGCACAATCTGTTGTGGTTGTCTCTGAATAATCCTCCAAATCTGGTGGCAGCCAAGGGGAACCAATGCCAATACACTTTCTGAGGCCAATATCTGAAGAATCAAAGATTTAATTGTGCACAACCATCCCTAGACTTACAATAAGTGATTTACAAGACCACAAAGAAAGTTGTTCATGGACATTCTCTAATTCTCCTATAAAACATATCACGTCCCATGTGACTTATGGAATCCCTGGTCCATGAATGCTCAAATTAGAAAAGATTTATCCACAGGCATTGAGAACTAAATTACTTTGCATACAACCCTACGATTCCATTTTTTTTGGCCAAGGCAGTTTTTCTAATTTACTGGTAAAGTGTAAACAGTACTCTAAGAAAGAACTGTAAACAACCTGACTGTGTTAATACAGAAGTATAAATAAAATAATGAGAAAAGTACGAGTGCTTAATTGAGTCTCAGAATGAGTCCGTTGTTTGGGAGTCTGATAGTTGAGGGGTAAGCGACTATTTCTGAACCTAGAAGTACAAGTCATTAGACATCAGGACATAAGAAATAAAAGCAGGTCCATCTGCCCCATTCCAACTGCTTTGCCATTCAATAAGATCATGGCTGTTCTGATGATGGGTTCATCTCTATCTATTCCATATTCCTTAATTCCCCCACTATGTAAAAATCAATCCAATCTTACCTTAAATGTATTTATTAAGGTAGCCTTCACTTCTTTAATGGGCAGGGAATTCCATTGATTCACCACTCTCTGGGAAAGCAGTACTCCTCATCTCTATCCTAAATCTAATACTCAGAATCTTGAGGGTATGGTCCTAGTTCTCATCTCACCTACAGTGGAAACAACTTACCTACCACTATCTTATTTATGCCTTTCATAATTTCTATAAGATCCCCTCTCACTCTTCTGAATAGGTGAACCCCCTCATGTTTGGAAATCACCTGGTGAACTTCCTCGGTACAAAAGCTAGTATATCCTGTCTCGAGACAAGAGACCAGAACTTCATGCAGCACTCCAGATGTGGCCTCACCAGTACCCTGTACTATTGCAGCATAACCTCCCTGCTGCTAAATTCAATCTCTCTAGCAATGAAGGCCAACATTCCATTTACCTCTTTTTAAATATTTTATTTTAAAAGACTTAAGCAAATATATACAAACAATATGAGACATTTTCGTATCACATAATATATTATAGTGTCCAGTATTTCCCCTACCCCACTTCCCCAGATATTAAATAATCCATAAAAAGCAAAGAAAAGAATAACTAAAAATTAAAATTAAAAATTAAAACACATCTTCTGTATTACAACCTTAATTCAGTCTCTTCTTTATTTATCTGTCAGGATGGCTTGTATCTTAACTCATTTCTTAAAAGGGGTGGGGGTATATATCATATCTGTGCACTTATGTGCCTTAGATACGGCTGCCACACTTCAGTGAATGTGTCATATTTCTTTTTTAAGTTATAAGTAATCTTCTCCTGGGGAATGAAACTCTGCAATTCTGTACTCCATCGTGTAATACTCAGTTGAGAGTCAGACTTTCATGCAACCCATGATACACTTCCTGGCTACTGACAAAGTGATCTTCACAAATTGAATTTGGTGTTTAGATAATCTAAACTGTACTTCACTAAAATCTCCCAGAAGGAACAATTCTGGATTTTGCGGAAACTCCACTTTTATAATTTTTTTTATGATAGCCCCCAGGTCTACCCGGAAGGATTTCATCTCTGTACATAGCCAGGTGGAGTGGATAAAGGTTCCAACCTCTGCACTGCATCTGAAACACATATCGTAATTTCCGATTTTGATTTATATAATTTTTGCAGTGGGAAGTACAACTGACACAGAAAATTGTACTGCACCAGGATGTATCTAACATTGACAATCCCTGTTTAGACACAAGTTTTCTTACCAATTTTCATTAATCATTTTACCCAAGTCTAACTCCCATCTCTCCCTCGACTGGTGTAATCCTGGTTTTAGCCCCTCACTCTAGAGTATGAAATGCATTCTAGAAATAAATTGGAATACATTCTCCTATCAAATTAGAATCTCTATGGTACTACACTACAGAAGAGTCATTGTTTATCCTAATTCATCTCTTAAGAAAGATCTCAGTTGTAGGAAGCAGAGGAATGTTTTATTAGATAACCCAAATGTAATTTTCAATTGCCTGAATTACATTAGTTGCCCTTGATCATAAAAGTCCTTGATATACCTGATCCCTTTCTGGCACCAGGTGTCCAGGATCCTGTTGTCCAATGTCATGGGTATTAAATTGTTCTGAGCCATTAGAGTATCAGGGAGACAGCTCCACCTTCAATCTAATGCATTGATGTAATTTTTTGCCATATATATGGGGTTATTTGTCTTTTTGGGAATTAATTTGGTGTTCCATTTATATATAAATTCTCCTGCTGTCCTTTCCCCTATCATGTACCCAGGTAGGTCCCCTCCCCTCCCTCAAACAGTGAGGTGATTAATCTTGCCTGGGAATAATACTTTTTTCAAATCTGGCAGTTTTAGACCACTAAATCTTCCTGTGACAGCTCATCGCCACAGTGAGCAAGCCAGTGCTCTGGGCAGCAAGTGCAATGTAAAGCCAGCAGACCGTACAGCAGCACTGATCCCAGCAAGTGAACAGGTGGACGAATGGCTAAAGCAGCCCAAAGGGCCAGTGACCCTAAAATGGCACTGGCTCCACTGTACAGCTAACAGACTGGGGTAGCATCCGGGGAATAAGGTATTGTGATGCAAGAGTGTACCCACGTGTGGGAAAGCATCCCTTCGCCATGCAGAATGTGACATCAGTAATCAGGGCAAACAGCAGAAACTTGAATTATATAAAAGTCGGACTTGAGTCCTAATAAACCAGAGCTTAACATGAGCACACTTGTGAGTGTCATTCTTTCTTGTAGCGCGCGGCTACAATTCCATGTTAATTTTTCCATGGAGACTCTACCCACCTTCCCATTCCACAAAAGCTTTTTGACACATTCATTGAGATTTTATAAGTTATTACTATAACTCCATTTCCCTTCTTGATAGCACCTGCAAACCAATCTTTTGCAATTAATGCACACACACTCCCAAGTCCTTCTGCAAACCAGCATGCTGAAATCGCTTGTCATTTAAATAATAATCTGATCTTCCATTTTTCATTCCAATATGGATAACCTCACATTTGTCAACTCCATCTGCCAGATCCTTGCCCACTTACTTAACCTATCTATATCTTTCTGCAGGCTCCCTCTATCCTCTCCACAATTTACTTTTCCACTCAATTTAATTCTTTTAGCAAACTTAGATGGACTGTACTCTGTCCCCTCTTATAGATTATTAATGATCCATATTGCTCACCACTGATTGCCAACTAGAAAAATACCCATGCATTCCAATGTTCTGCTTTCTATTAGTTAACAAATCCTCTATCTGCATCAATATATCACCTTCAAATCTATGCATCCTCAACTTATAGATAAGTCATTCATGTAGCACCTTTTCGAACGCCTTCTGGAAATCCAGGGAAACACCATCGATTTGCTTCCATCTATCTGCTGCTCTCATTATATCCTTCAGTAAGGTGAACAGAAAGCGGGAGTACTCATCAATGATAGGGAGGAAGAAAGTGTTCCCATTCATGGAGGGGAGAGGTCCTTTAAAATTGATACTGAGGCGTTCGAAAGGCCTGGATGACTTGATTAGATGTGCCTTTGTGGGGCGGTAAAAGTGGGTAACATAACATAACAATTACAGCACGGAAACAGGCCATTAGGCCCTTCTAGTCCGCACCGAACCAAACACCCCTTTCTAGTCCCACCTCCCTGCACAATGCCCATAACCCTCCATCTTCTTCTCATCCATATACCTGTCCAACCTTTTCTTAAATAATACAATTGACTCCGCCACCACTATTTCTCCCGGAAGATCATTCCACACGGCTACCACTCTCTGAGTAAAGAAGTTCCCCCTCATGTTACCTCTAAACCTCTGCCCCTTAATTCTTAACTCATGTCCTCTTGTTTTAATCTTTCCTCCTCTTAACGGAAAGAGTCTATCCACATCCACTCTGTCTATCCCTTTTATAATCTTAAATACTTCTATCAAATCCCCTCTCAACCTTCTACGCTCCAAAGAATAAAGACCTAATCTGTCCAATCTCTCCCTATACTCTAGATGCTTAAACCCAGGTAACATTCTGGTAAACCTTCTCTGCACTCTCTCCACTCTGTTTATATCCTTCCTATAATTAGGCGACCAGAACTGCACACAGAACTCCAAATTAGGCCGCACCAACGTCTTATACAATCTCAACATCACCTCCCAACTCCTATATTCCATGCAATGATTGATAAAGTCCAGCATGCTAAAAGCCTTCTTCACCACCCTATTCACGTGAGTTTCTACCTTCAGGGAACGATGTTCCGTCACTCCTAAACCTTTCTGCTCTTCTGTATTCCTCAATGCTCTCCCATTTACCACGTATGTCCTATTCTGATTCTTCTTACCAAAATGAAGAACCTCACACTTATCAGCATTAAATTCCATCTGCCATTTTTCAGCCCACTTTTCTAAGCAGCCCAAATCCCTCTGCAATCCTTGAAAACCTTCTTCATTATCCACTATTCCACCTATCTTTGTATCGTCTACATATTTACTAATCCAATTCACCACCCCATCATCTAGATCATTAATGTATATAACGAACAACAATGGGCCCAATACAGATCCTTGAGGCACACCACTGGTCACCGGCCTCCAACCTGACAGACAATTATCCACTACCACTCTCTGGCCTCTCCCTTTCAGCCAATGTTCAATCCATTTGACTATCTTAAAATTTATACCTAAAGACTGCACCTTCCTAACTAACCTTCCATGTGGTACCTTATCGAAGGCCTTAATGAAGTCCATATAGACAACATCCACTGTGCTACCCTCATCCACATTCCTAGTCACCTCTTCAAAAAATTCAATCAGATTGGTCAAACATGACCTTCCTCCCACAAATCCATGTTGAGTGCTCCTGATCAGACCCTGTCTATCCAGATGTTTATAAGTACTATCTCTAAGAATTTTCTCCATTAATTTACCTACCACAGACGTCAAACTTACAGGCTGATAGTTGCCAGGCTTCCTCCTTGAACCCTTTTTAAATAACGGAACCACATGCGCAATGCGTCAATCCTCTGGCACTATCCCCATATCTAATGACATTTGGAAAATTACTGCCAGAGCCTCTGCTATTTCCTCCTTCACTTCTCTCAATGTCCTGGGGAAGATCCCGTCTGGTCCCGGAGACTTATCCACCTTTATATTCTTCAAAAGCCTTAAAACTACACCTTTTGTAATCTCTATATTCCCCATATTTACCCAATTTGCTTTTTTTATCTCACATCTCCCAATATCCTTCTCCTTAGTGAATACCGAAGAAAAGAAACTGTTCAATATCTCCCCCATTTCTCTAGGCTCCACACACAGTTTTCCGCTCTGATTTTCTAAGGGATCAATTTTGTCTCTAGCTTTCCTCTTACCATTAACATATTTGTAGAACTCTTTTGGATTAGTTTTCACCCTGCTTGCCATAGTTTTCTCGTACCTTCTTTTAGCTTTCCTAATTCCTCTCTTAAGATTCCTCTTACATTCAATGTATCTTTCAAACATCTCCTTAACTCCATGCTTCTTATATCTAATGTACGCCTCCCTTTTTCTTCGAACCAAGTTTCCACTATTCCTTGAAAACCACGGCTCTCTCAAACCTTTTGCCCCTCCTTTTAACCTAACAGGAACATAAAGCTTTTGCACTCTCAAAATCTGATCTTTAAAAGACTTCCATCTCTCTACTACATCCTGCCCATAAAACAAATTGTCCCAATGCTGTTAGGTCTGCTTTGTTCATGAATGAGTGAGACAAACACCAGGCTGAGTCGAAATCAGGGTTCTTTGTTCTTTATTACCGGATTGTAACACTTGCGACTAACCATGTTAGTCGGAGAATGCATTCTGCCGTTATCAGCAAAATGGTGATTTTTTATACCCTTGGATATGTGCTTAGAACATCATCATATCATTACTTGTCCAATGACTAAAACTGTTGCTATCCTTTCCCTGCTAGCTTCCTGCCTCTCAATCCATCAATGTCTCTCTTATCTTGTAAGTACAAGGATGCATTCACATCTTGTTACAGCCCTGCACATTCCCATCTCATGATGTTTTACCTAACAGGAGTACAAGGACACCTCCCCTTCTTGTTACAGCCCTGTACAGGGTAACTCCTTACACATTCCCATCTCATGATGTTTTACCTTACAATGCACACCCTGCAAGTCCTTTCGCATCTCCTCAAATCTAGCTTTTCCCCAATCAAAAACCTCAATCCTTGGCCCTGATTTCTCTCTTTCCATAATGACATTGAAGCTGATGGCATTATGATCACTGGACCCGAAGTGCTCGCCAACACTAACCTCCGTCACTTGACCCATCCCATTTGCCAACAGTAGATCTAACACTGCTCCTTCTCTGGTCAGCACCTCTACATATTGTTGTAAAAAACTATCCTGCACACATTTCACAAACTCTAACCCATCCAGTCCTTTCACAGAATGTGTTTCCCAATCTATATGTGGAAAATTAAAATCTCCCATAATTACAACCCTGTGCTTATCACAAATATCTACTATCTCCCTACAGATTTGCTCCTCTAGGTCTCGGTCCCCTCCGGGTGGTCTATAATACACCCCTACAAGTGTAACCTCTCCTTTCCTACTCCTCAGTTCCACCCAAATAGCCTCCGTGGATGTGCCCTCTAATCTATCCTTCCTAAGCACCGCTGTAACATTTTCCCTGACAAGCAATGCAACCCCACATCCTCTTGCCCCTCCGACTCTATCACACCTAAAACAATGAAACCCAGGGATATTCAGTTGCCAATCACATCCCTCCTGCAACCATGTCTCACTAATCGCTACCACATCGTACTTCCAAGTATCAATCCACACCTTCAGCTCATCCACCTTTTTTACAATACTCCTGGCATTAAAATATATGAATTTCAGAGATTTCCCAATTTTTAATCCCTGTTTTCCCTCATCTTTAATAACAACATTATTTACTTTTCCTGCCAATTGCCCTTCATCTTCTTCCAGAGCATTTCCCTTCTCTATCACCTGCCCATCCATATTCAAATACTTACTACAAACTTTCTTTGTTTGCATTCTAACCTTCTCCTTACTGCTCTGTACTATTTTGTTCCCTCCCCCCAACCATTCTAGTTTAAAGGATCCTGAGTAGCCCTAGCAAATACCTCTGCCAGGATTCTGGTCCCCCTGGGATTTAAGTGTAACCCGTCCTTACTGTACAAGTCATATCTCCCCCAAAAAAGGTCCCAGTTATCCAGAAACTTAAAACCCTGCCCCTTACTCCACCCCTTCAGCCACGTGTTAATCCTCCACCTCATTCTATTTCTATTCACACTGTCACGTGGCACAGGGAGTAATCCAGAGATTACCCCCTTTGCGGTCCTTCTTTTTAACTCCCTACCTAACTGCCTGTACTCACTTTGCACAAACCTGGCAAGACCTGGTCGTTTCCCTGACATTTTCCATGGAGTAGGGCAGATTATACACATTGACAAAATGAGCCATGTGAGTGACCATTGGATGGCAGAGCTCATTATGCATTTACTGCAGTTGACCGGTGGGGGCAGAGGCACAGTTTCCTCTGGATAAGGCATCTGGAGGGTGATTAAGGGCTCCTGGCTAACAGGCAATGTCATCATTGTTGGTGAAGAGCTCGATCCTCCACCTCGCAATCTTGTCATTTTTGATTTTATCCCTCTTGACATTATTAATCATGAATGCGACTGAGGGCTGGTCAGTGAGGAGTGTAAATCTTCTACCAGCCAGATAGTGTCTCCAGTGCCTCACGGCTTCTACAAGAGTTTAAGCCTCCTTTTCCAAAGTGGGGTTCCAGAGCTTGTGGCCTTGCAATATCAGAGAAAAAAATGCATTCAGCCTGCCCACCTGGTTGAGGTAGCAGCCAGGGCTACATCGGAAGCATTGCTTTCCATTTAGAAAGGTATGTCTCATCCTTTGAATGCATGGTGGCTTTTGCAGTTTGGTTTCAGAGGTAGTTAAAAATCTACCTTCAGCTTCAGCTGTGAGAAGGGAATTAGTGGGTTTTATGAGAGGGTGAACCTTATCAGCGTATTGAGGGATCCACTGGGCGTAATATGTGAAAAACACCAGGCATCTCCTCAAAGCATCTGTGGTCCTGGGAACAAGGTTCTCTAACAGGGGGCGCATTCTATCGGGATCAGGGCCAGTAATACCATTCTCCACCATGTAGCCAAGGATAGCCAGACATTTAGTCATGAATACACTTGCTAGAATTATAAGTGAGATTCAGGGCTTTTGCCATGTGGATAAAGCTCTGGAGGTTGGCATTATGGTCTTCCAAGGTGTGGCCACAGATGGTGACATTATCAAGGTAGGGGAAGGTAGCCTTCAATCCCATACTTGTCCACCATTCTGTTTATTTGCCTCTGGAAGATAGAAACCCTGTTAATAATATAGAAAGGAACCTTCCAGAATTGATAGAGATGACCGTTAGCCTCAAATGCTGTATAGGGATGGTCCTCTGAACAGATTGGCAGGTGGTGATAAGCAGCTTTCAGGTCGATGGTTGAATTGACCTGATACTGTGCAATATCATTCACCATGTCCAAAATTCGAGGGAGGGGGTATACATCCAGGAGCGTGTATCAATTAATGGTTTGGCTATAGTCAATTACTAGCCTGGACTTGTTTGTCCCCTGTAACCATTACCACTTGCGCTCTCCACGGGCTGGTGCTAGGTTCGATGATACCTTCATCAAGCAGACATTGTGTCTCAGACTTTATGAAATCTCAGTCTGCTGTGCTGTACCTCCTGCACTTGGTAGCAATAGGTTTGCAGTCAGAGGACAGATTCAGGAAGAGAGGGGGGGGGGGGGTGTTGATATTCAATGTGGAGAGGCTGCATATTGGTTCTGATTTTAGGGGCCCTCCATTCCAAACCATTACAGGGGGGAAGGGACCAGAATACTCCAAGGTCACAAATTTAAGGTGACACGGGAAGTCCAGCCCCAACAGCACAAGAGCACATAATTCATCAAGAACATACAGATGTACCTTACAAACCCCCCCCCCCCTTCAAATGACAGATGTTCTGCACAATGTTGTTGAATATGCATAGAGTGCGACTGAGATGCAAGGAATATGTGATCATTAGAAGGATACATCTTTAGCTTGTACTCTTGCACAGTCCGTAAGTCTATGAAGGTTTCAGTAGAGCCTGTGTCGATAGGGCATTTTGTGGAATGTCCGTTTACCTTTACAGTATGGAGTTGCTGAGTTGGTGAGGACTGTCCTGATCTAGGATCATCGAAGCTAGGACCCCAGAGACTCCATATCCCTCACTTGAGTAGTCCCCACTGTCATGGGTAAGATGCCATCCACATCGTGGCACGGAAAGATGGCCGCCCTCCTTCTTCCTCCAGTGATGGCATTGAAGAATTTGGGTTGCATCAAGGTGGCTGCCATGTCTTTCCACACTGTTTCCTCCCTGTTACCCTCTGTCAGCGTGTAGCGCAGCAGGTGGGTTCAGGTGAATTCGGGGCAAACAGTTTGGGGCTTGAGTTGGATCCAGGAGCGGTGCACGCCACGGACTTCCCCGGGCTTCCCTTCTTGCAGCAAACCCATGCCCAATGTCCTTTCTTGCCACAGCTGGAACACACTGAGTCTTTAGCTGAACATTGAGATCAGGAATGCTGGCTCATGCTGCGGAAAAAACACTCCCTAGTGCAGGTGTGCTCCTTAGCAATGAAAGCGGCAGCCATTAGTGAATGCAGCCAGTCCCTAGGTGAGCGAGCTCACTAGCTTCGAGGTCGTCATTCTTCAGCCTGGCCTGTTCCAACAATTTGGCCAGTTCAATGTGACTAGCCAGGTCCTTCTTACCTGATTCAAGCAGTCGCTGTCTCATGTACCTTGAGTGGACCCCTGTGTCTCGAGTTTCCTGGATCTGTTCTTCTTCACGAACACAGCCCATAGCCGCTTCGTACCTGCACTTCTTGGCAAGCATCCACAGAACCAACACATAGTCATCAATGGTCTCTCCTGGTCATTGGCAACATAGAACGAGTCAGTGGCGCACTAAGACTTCATTTTGTGACTTCAGGTACTGAGCCTTCAAAGCCTTGATGGCAGCATCAAATGTAGTGCAGTCCCTGATGACTGCATACCCTTTCGTTCCTACCCTAGAAACGAGTGAGGACCTCCTGAGTTCATCAACATCGTGGAAGACATCTCTGGTCACGTTCAGGTAGGCCTGGAAGCTGACTAGTCACTCCTCATCTGTGTCAGGGGACAGGGGGTCTATCAGCAGCACCAGGCTTGAGTAGCGCTTCCATCATTTAGGGAATAAGCTAAGAAAATTGTAGCACGAATAAAAGCTCTCATGACCGGAGGGAGAACATGACCTTTTATTAGCTTATAATTGAGAGTAGAGTTTTACAGTGGTCTTCAGACAGGCTCAAGGTTTAGGCGGGAAACCAAGGTTATATCTGGGTAGTTGGAGGCGAAGCCAGGAGGCAGAGCCAGCCATCAGTATAACACACCACCAGTGAATATCTCAGTTTGCTGCAACCAGCTACCACGTGGAGTTCAAAGAGCAAGGTCTTGATCAAATGAAAAGGGAATTAAGCACGAGTACCGATACATTAAACCTCACATATAAAGTTAGGCATATGTACAGGTTCCATGTGGTGTACTCAATAGCTTCACTTTCCCTCACTTGCTTGAAGGCAAACACATGAGCAAACCCTGAGCCCAGACATACACCATAACCATTACTGGACCCTGGCTCTGGCTACAAAACTACCATGTTTTTTTCTCTGGCTCCAGCCATCCTTTTGTTGAATCATATGCCCCAATTCTGTAACCAATTGTACAACCAATTGAAGGCACGACAGAACAAACAGGCGGAATTCTATTTGGATGGGGTGAAAATTCAGACCTCGGATGTGCAGAGGGACCTGGGTGTCCTCGTGCAAGGAAACCTAAACGTTAATGACCAGGTGAAATTGGTAGTGAAGAAAATGAATCCAATTTGGACATTCATTTCTAGAGGAATAGTGTACAAGAGGAAAGATGTGTTGATGAGGCTCTATGGGGCACTGGTGAGGCCTCATTTGGAGTACTGTGTGTAGTTTTGGGCCCCCTATCTTAGAAAGGATGTGATGTTGTTGGGGAGGGGGCAGAGGAGATTTACTAAGATGATTCCCAGAATGCAAGGGCTAACATACGAGGAACGTTTGGCAGCTCTTGGATTGTTTTCATTGGAGTATAGGAGAATGAGAGGAGATCTCATAGAGGCTTTTCGTATTTTGAAAGGTTTAGATAGGGTGGATGCGAGTAAGATGTTTCCCTTGGTGGGTGAATTGAGGACAAGGGATCATAGTCTGAAAATTATAGGCTATCCATATAAAACAGAGATTAGGAAGAACTTCTTTAGCCAGAGGGTTGTGGATCTGTGGAACTCGCTGCCGCCTACACCAGTGGAAGCCAGATCACTGGGAGTATTTAAACAAGAAATAGACAAGTATCTCATTAGTGAGGGCATCAAGGGATCTTGGGAAAAGGCTGGAAACTGGAACTATAGAGTAGCTTAGTGTAGTTTTATGGAACAGAATCGATGGGCCCAGTGGCATGGTTCTGTTCCTTTGTCTTGTGATCTTGTGAACTAGACTGTGAAAACATCAGTGTCCACTTCTCAGATCCAAGAGAGATTTTGTAAAATAACTAATCCAAACAAATACATCACAATTCTTTCCATCTGTTAATCAAAGCTTCTCTCATCTTATTTTTAGAGATCTGTATAAGGTGTGAAGTCTATGTATCCTAATGTTATTTTCAGTGACAATAATTATTTTGACCAAAGTCTAAACTGGGTAATATAGCAGCCTATTTTACATCTGTTCTTAGTTTATCTCCATTGACCTTAAAACTAAACTAAAAATTATACTGTTAAACTTTTACTTTACAAGTTCCTTAAAACTATTTAAACTGGGTTTGTGGATGAAATAGCCATGGAGATCTGATAAACAAAAGAAATCTTGGCTGTTTTACCGCCCATGTTACATACTTGGATGTAGAAAAAAAGCTGGCTTGTCAGGAACAAATGTTTTGCTGATAGGTTATTTAACAACTAAATCCCAACTGGTGATTTAATGTTGGAAGAATAATCACTCAACTACTCAGTGATCTTAAGAAGAGATCCAAAGTACAAGAGTATCTAAGTTATTTTAACACATGAGGCCAGCTATTTGCTACATCACATTTTGTTTAGCCAATAATATTAATAATGTTAGAAGGATCTCTCAGCAATAGATGAGCTGACAAATAAATCACGCCTTCAGGGAGAGAAGTCATTGAATCTGTCACCTTGAGAATTGGATATAAAGAGATTAATTCATCATCTGTGAATAAATCAGCCACTAAACCATGGGATTCTTTAGCATTATGCATTTTTATCAATTGGCGTATCTTTGGAAAGCACATATGTAGGAACAACAGGAACAAAAATGAATAAATGTGCAACACTCAGGCTCAACAGCACATATATCTAAACATCATACACAGTGTCCTGGATAGGTACAAACTTCCTTTCTAATAACTACTTCAACTCTTCCATTTCTTCCTATCATTAATAGGTGTAGTTCTGCTGGGACAGTGATCTGGAGCAGGAGAACAACCGGGAAAAGTAAGATGACCTGCCAACAGGACAAGGCTGTTCCCATATGAGAGTTCCTGTGCAATGAATGATGTACATGCGTGATTTAGACGACATGCTTTTAAGGTTTGAGGGAGGAGTGGTCTAAAGGAGATATGGAGGGGAAGTTTTTCACACAGAGTGGTACGTGCCTGGTGGAAGCTTTTGAAAGGCCTTGAGGTAGACACATGGATATGCAGAGAAGGGAAGGATATGTATCATGTTTGGAGCAGATAACTTGGGCATGTTCCAGTGTTGCACAGTTCCATATTCCATGTTGCAAGCCGGAAAGCAGAATGTGTGCAACCAATATGGGAAATTCTAAAGCAGTGGTTTTCAAACTGCCCCCTAAACTCACATTCCACTTTAAGCAATCCTTATACCATATATGTTCTATGATTAGCAAGGGATTGCTTAAGGTGGTATGTGGGTGGAAAGAAAATGTTTGGAAACCATTGTTTGAATCGGACCTAATTAACGTTATGTCCACGGTTTCATGACTCCAAAGGAAATGGGTCAATGATAATTTTTCTCAAGCAAAATATTTTGGTAACAATTGGGTCAAGAGCAGTGATTCTCAACCTTCCCTTCCCACTCACATACCATCTAAAGCAATCCCTTACAAATCACAGAGAACCTATGGCATAGGGATTGCTTAAAGTGGAATGTGAGTTTGGAGGGGGGGTGGGGGTGGTTTGAAAATCACTGTTCTAAAGCAATGTTCCTGAAATGTTCCAATGGGCTTTTGACAGCCTGCTTATGTTAAAGAAGTTTGACTAGTTTTAATGTCCCTAATTAAACTAAAATAATATACATTTACCAATAATTACTGTAAAATACTCCAAATTAATTAAAACACAAAATAAAATAATGTAATAAATCATTTACCACCCTTGCATTTTTAATCATGGTTGGGAACTCCATTCAAGTTGATCAAATACCAACTGATTTAATGCAAAGTACATCAATGCTCCACCCATTGACTTAGTGACGGCTCCAACAGTGGAGCAGAGATCAAATATGCTCGTCAAATACTTCTGGATCTTAATGTGGCTGTGCAAGTTGGAGATTTGCTGATTTGTGAGGAGAGCTTTGCTGGCCATTCTCTACAAAGCCACTACCTACAGGTACTGACCAGCCTATATTTCTTTGTCAATGAAATACATCAGCAAAACTTGTAAAATGAACTGTCTATTTACTAACATTAAGACATTTTGATATAGCAGTTTGCACATAACATCTTTGTCTGAGCTTCACACTGTTTCATTTACTGCTGCCAGCATTATTATTGGTTGATTCACACAGAAAAAGGCATATTTATCTTGGATTGCTGCACTAATAATGCTTTTGTGACATAATGATTTGTCTAATTTGACATGGCACTTGGAAAGAGAGCCACCACTTTGTGAATAAAAATAGAAAAATGCTGGAGTAACTCAGTGCCCATAAGAAGTAAAGATATATAACCAATATTTTGGACCTAAGCCCTTCCTCAAGGTATGGGCATGAGTTTTTGTGTTACATGATCATCTTGTGAGTAATACATTGCAATAGCTTATCTGGAGAATATCCACATTGTCACAACTTTTTTTCTCACCAGCACCATCTCACAGTCCTTGTCTCAGCTTTCTTTCATAACTTCTGCAGCTGAATTGAGTCCATTTATTTTGAAATAATTACAACCAACAGTTTCTCTTTCCTTTGGCACTTGGAAAATATTTGTATTTCACAGTTTTAGTAAGATAACCTTGTGTCTACAATGGAAGAATTTTTAGATATTTGTTATTTATGGATATTCTCAATCACTGAAAGGTTATAATTGGAGTAAAATCCTTTCATGATTTTTGCTTTTGTCTCATCAGGTCCTACTATCACACACCGAACAGATCTATTAAAAATGAAAGGATATTCTAAGCTCTTGCTAACAGTATCCTGAAGAAAGTGGTTACATGTAATGGATGTCTCTCACTTGGCCACATTTCATCTGTTTCATGCCACTCCTATTTTGATGTTTCAGCCTGTGGTCTCCTGCCCTATAACCAGGACCCCCAAAGCAAACTTGAGGAACAATTCCTCATCTTCAATCTGGCCACACTGAAGACTGCAGGACTCAATATTGAATTCTCCAACTTTGGATAATTTAGTTTTTTGCTCAATCAGAATTGGCAATTTTTGCTTGCATCATTTTGTATTTCTCTTATTCTGGTAGTGTCTGACTTTCCAGGCAAGTCCTACAGCCTAACCATTAGCATTATTTTACATGGAAAAGAAGCTTATTCTATTCTTTTGATCCCTTTTCTCTCCCATTCACTAAAGGAAAGGTTGTGAAAGGGATTAGTTGATTTTGCATCAATAATAATTTTGGTAATTTGTTTTTTTCCTTTCTATGTGAATCTTCTTCCAAATGTTGAGCAGATGGTGCAGTACTGGTGAACTTCTATGTTGCACCAGTTTTTCATCCCACTTATAAAGTATATGTTTTGGTACCCTCTCCCCTTTTTTATCTAGCTCTAACCTGGTCCAATCTGGTTTTTCCCTTGTTTGATAAAAATCTGATAGATATCTTAATTGTGCTGCTCTATAATAATTCTTAAAGTTTGGTAGCTGTAAGCCCCCTTGTTTGTGCCATTCTGTTAATTTATCTAGCGCTATCCTCGATTTTCCCCCCCTTTCCATAAGAATTTCCTTATTATTTTCTTTAGCTCATTGAAGAATTTCTCTGTTAAAGGAATTGGTAACAAATGAAATAGATATTGTACCTTGGGAAGATATTCATTTTAATGCAATTTACCCTTCCTATCAGTGTTAGTGGTAAATCTTTCCAATGTTCTAAGTCATCTTGTAATTTCTTCATTAATGGCTGATAATTTAATTTGTATAGATGGACTAGATTATTATCTGGTCTAATACCTAGGTATCGGATTGCTTGTGTTTGCCATTTAAATGGTGATTCTTTCTTAAACTTTGTGAAATCTGTATTATTCATTGGCATCGCTTCACTTTTATATGCATGTACTCTGATACTTCTCCATATTCCTTCAATTTCTTATATAATTCTTTTCTTGATAATTCTGGTTCTTTTAAGCATACTATGATGTCATCTGCAAATAGACTGATTTTATATTCCTTCTCTTTTATTTTTATCCCTTTTATTTTATTTTCTGTTCTTATCAGTTCTTCCAAGGGTTCTATAGCTAAAGCGAACAGTGAGGGAGATAATGGACATCCCTGCCTAGTTGACCTGCTTAATTTAAATTGGTTCGATGCATATCCATTTACTGTCACCTTCACGAATGGTCCCTTATAAAATGCTTTAATCCAATTAATATATTTCTATGGTAGGTTGAATATCTGTAGTACTTTGAATAAATAATTCCATTCTACCCTGTCAAAGGCTTTCTCTACATCTAAAGCAACCACCATTGTTGGTGTCTTATTTCCTTGTACTGCATGGATTAAGTTAATGAACTTACAGATATTGTTCATTGTTCATCTTTTCTTAATAAATCCAGTTTGATCTAGTTTTACTAATTTTGGTACACAGTCGGCAAATCTGTTTGCTAATAGTTTTGCCATTATCTTATAATCTGAGTTAAGTAGAGATATTGGTCTATATGATGCTGGTGTTAGTGGATCTTTCCCCGTCTTTGGTATTACTTTAATTATTGCTGTTTTACATGAATCTGGCATGTTTTGTGTTTCTTCTGTCTGGGTCATTACTTCCAGGAGAGGAGGAATTAATAACTCTTTAAATGTTTTATAGAATTCTATTGGGAGTCTGTCCTCTCCAGGCATTTTATTGTTCAGTAGCTTTTTTTAATATATCCTATATTTCCTCTATTTCAAATGGTTTTATCAATTTGTTTTTCTCCTCTTGCAATTTTGGTAGTTCAATTTTAGCTAGAAACTCATCTATTTTGTCTTCTTTCCCTTCATTCTCAGTTCAGTATAATTGCTCGTAGAATTCCTTGAAGTTTTCATTGATCTCTGTTGGGTTATATGTAATTTGTTTGTCCTTTTTCCTTGACGCCAATACCATTCTTTTAGCTTGTTCTATTTTAAGCTGCCAAACTAGTATTTTGTGCATTTTTTCTCCAAGCTCATATTTGAGAAATAATTTATTATCTTTTGAACAAATGAAGTACAAATATGGTATAACTCATGGAAGAATGTTTGCATACCACCAACTGAAAACCTACTTGAAGGACAAATTGGGAAGCAGGCTAAGGTTACCAGAAGGAAGCAACTTTGAATATGTGATTACAGACACAATGATAATTAAACATGTACATCAAGCTGCAAGAGAAAGAGAATGATGAAATAAGCTGTAAACCCAAACAAAAGTGGGAACAACATCTAAATATAAAGATAAAAATGAAAAATAGGAAAAGCTATGCTCCAGAATTATGAGAAATACAATAAACACGAGGTTACACATGATACAATATAATTGGTTACACAGGCCCCAAAAGTTAAATAAATGGGACCCAACAGTATCAGATAGATGTTTTCGTTGTAAGAAGGAAATGGGAACAACAGTACATGCAATTTGGGCATGTGAGAAAGTGGAAAAGTTTTGGGAAGATCTAAATCGGGTATTAAATAAAATCACAAAAAGCAACATACCAAAAAATCCAGAGATCTTTCTTCTAAGTAATATAAGAAGTAAAGAACTAGGCCTCAAACTGGATGAAGTGCAAAAAAGATTTATTATGATAGCCTTAGCTGAGGCAAAAAAAATGTATAATGTCAACCTGGAAATCAGAAGAGAGCCTGAGAGTACAGCAATGGTACATAGAAATGAATAAATGTATTCCATTGGAAAAAATAACATATAATTTAAATAATAAAGCCACAGTATTCGAACAAATTTGGGAACCGTACATGGAACACAACAGAGAGGGCCTACAGCGGATCTCCGCCCACTAAAATGATAGAATAAGAAGAAGACGAAAGAACTGACCCAGTGTGTAAAAGTAGATGACACAATTTTCTTGTTTATTTTCATTGTGTGATGACATTGTTTAATGGGTTTATTGTACTGTATATGTTGAACGTTTAGTGGGTAGGGAGGGGGGGGTGGGAAGGAGGGAGGGAAGGGAGGGGAGAAAAAGGGGAGAAAATGACACTGTGTATATTCAAGAGGGAAATGTTTGTGTGTATTTTGGTTAATATGGTTCACAGTGTGAAAAATAAAAAAAATATAAAAAATAAAGAAATGAAGCTTATTCTGCCCCACTATTACATTTATTTTCTTTCAGTCCCTTTTCCCAACTTTCCTGTTACCAAAACTAATGTGTTCCTCTCCTTCCCAATTCTGATGAAGAAGCCTGGACTTGAAATTTTAACTGCCTCTCTTTCCATAGGCACTGGCTGAAAAGTTGAATGTTTCTCGCATTTTTTTGTTTTGATTTCTATTTCCTTGTATCTCAGAGAGATGCCTGGGTTCCACTTTCACTAATTATCCCTTTATATCGACAGTCGAAATCAGGAACTGAACAATACGGACTTAAAGCATTACATTTTCTTTACTTATGTTGATGAGACTCTTGGATATTTTTACATTTTCTACTTATCATAAATAAAAATCTATTAAATTTGATATTATAGAAGTGCATATTTGTATCACAATTCACGGAGCCATCAAGCTCCCTCTGCCCATTTGCTCCAGTTCATTTGCATTTGATCACAACAGATGTTGTGGAAGATTAAAACATTTGATTATTTTCCTCAGATTGATAAGTTTGAATTCTATTTGAGGCAGAGAAGTTGGTGCCTTTCAAGCACAATTAAACATTAAGTCTTTTCAGTGTAAGTTTGTCAACAAGCCGTTTTCCATACCACATGAGACCTATTACCAAGGCAGTCAAAAACAAGATCGAAAGATTTAATTAAGCTGTTCCTGATGGAAACCAGATGAAACAATCTGGCATATCAAAGGTCATGAATTGGTCTTTTTTTCCTGAAATAGTATGTCATTTCAGTGACAATTGACCAAACTCAAAATCAAACATTCTGAATCTTATTGTTATTTAACAAAATTCAAATTATCATGTTCACCATCTTGATATAACACTTTATTTATAATTAATTATGTGTGTGCTTATTGGAAAGGATTTCCTTTGATATATCAAGAAGAACAATGAGAAATTACTTCATCATACACTCTTCAAGATTTATTTCTCCAATATTTACTTTCAAATTCATTGCATAATACCCTTTCCATCATTTTCACAGGTAGGATGATTTTTAAGAGCGAACTTTTATTATCCAACGTGACCCAATATCATTCAGAAAAGCACACAGATTTTCTGGACAGGTCGTTTATTCTTGCAAATGTTGATTCATTGTGCCAGTCCCATGAAGAATGTGGCACTTTGTAGCCTAAGGCCAGGTGCAGAAGTATCACAAGACCAGCAGGAGGAAGGAAGTAAAAAGTTATTAATTATACTCTGACCCACTAAAAATAAATGGATGTGGCACATCATTATTGCAAAGCATTTTATAATTATTGAATCTGTAGAATATAGGGCATTCAAATTGATCCAAAGAGAATTGTATTCCAAAGCTTGCAGAAGTAATAATACCTACATACCTTCAAGTATGGTGTTGAGATCCTTTTGTTCTCATAAGGAGGCTTTCTTACATTGTGGAAGGATGGGGACAGAACATGACTAGGAGGTGCAAGGCTCATGTGGACCCACCAACTGTGGAAAACTGTGGGTCCCTCTTGCATCCCCCAGGCAGCTAGTCATTCAGCAGTCTGGGCAATATCAAACTGCAATATGAGGCCAGTCATCTGCAATCCTTTTCCCTCACTGAAAGATTGCTTGACTCATAGAAACATAGAAACATAGAAGATAGGAGCAGGAGTAGGTCATTCGACCCTTCGAGCCTGCTCCGCCATTCAACGAGATCATGGCTGATCTTACCCGTCCCCGCCTTCTCTCCGTAACCTTTAATACCCTTACACTGAAGAAATAGATCTAATTCCCTCTTAAATATATTTAATGAACCTGCCTCCACTGCCCTCTGTGGCAATGAATTCCACAGATTCACCACCCTCTGGGTAAAGAAATTCCTCCTCATCTCGGTCCTAAATGGTTTGCCTATTATCCTCAAACCATGGCCCCGGGTTCTGGATTTTCCCATCATTGGAAACATCCCATCTGCATCCATTCTGTCCAGTCCTGCCAGAATTCTCTATGAGATCCCCTCTCAATCTTCTAAACTCCAACGAGTACAATCCCAATTTGCGCAATCTTTCCTCATAAGTCATTCCTGCCATTCCAGATATCAGCCTGGTGAATTGCCTCTGCACTCCCTCCATTGCAAGAACATCCTTCCTTAGATAAGGTGACCAAAACTGCACACAATACTCCAGGTGTAGTCTCACCAAGGCCCTGTACAGCTGCAGTAAGGTATCCTTGTTCCTATACTCAAACCCTCTTGATATGAAGGCCAACATACCATTTGCCTTTTTAACCACCTCCTGTACCTGCAGAGATTGATGTACAAGTACCCCTAGGTCTCTCTGCACTTCCCCATCTCCCAATCTATTGCCATTCAAATAGTAATCTGCCCTCCGGTTTGTATTACCAAAGTGGATAACCTCACATTTATCCACATTGTAGTACATTTGCCATGTATCTGCCCAGTCCCTCAATTTATCCAAATCACACTGGAGCTTCCTGACCCCCTCTTCCATGCACACAACCCCTCCTAGCTTAGTGTCATCTGCAAATTTGGAGATATTACATCCAATCCCCTCATTCAGATC
Organism: Narcine bancroftii; assembly: GCF_036971445.1. Taxonomy (NCBI): domain Eukaryota; kingdom Metazoa; phylum Chordata; class Chondrichthyes; order Torpediniformes; family Narcinidae; genus Narcine; species Narcine bancroftii. Next base: position 74,307,843 of record NC_091471.1, read on the forward strand.
ATTAATGTAAATTGTGAACAGCTGGGGTCCCAGTACAGATCCCTGTGGTACCCCACTGGTCACCGCCTGCCACTCAGAAAACGAGCCATTTATCCCAACTCTCTGTCTTCTACCTGCCAGCCAGTTCTCAATCCACATCAATACTTTGCCCCCAATCCCATGAGCCTTGATTTCAGAAGCCAGTCGTTTATGCAGGACCTTATCGAAGGCCTTTTGGAAGTCCAGGTACACCACATCCACTGGCTCTCCCCCATCTATTTTACCTGTCACCATCTCAAAGAATTCCAATAGATTTGTCAAGCACGATTTACCTTTTGTAAATACATGTTAACTCCGTCTGATCCCTTCTCTGCTAGTCATATGCTCCGCTATTACATCCTTAATAATGGATTCCATCATTTTGCCCACTACTGATGTAAAGCTCACCAGCCTATAATTCCCCGCTTTTCCTCTACCCCCTTTTTTAAATAGTGGGGTAACATTAGCTACCCTCCAATCCATGGGTACTGATCCTGAGTCTATCGAGCTCTGGAAAATAATTCTTAAAGCATCTGCTATCTGAATGGCCACTTCCTTAAGTACCCTAGGATGTAGATTATCAGGCCCTTGGGATTTATCTGCCTTCAATCCCATCAATTTCCCCAAGACCATGTCCTTAGAGATACTGATTTCTTTCAGTTCCTCCCTTGCATTAGTCTCTATGTTTCCCAACATCCTTGGGAGGTTATTTGTATCCTCTCTTGTGAAAACAGAACTAAAGTAAGAATTTAATTGGTCTGCCATTTCCTTATTCCCCATTATATATTCCCCTGATTCTGACTGCAAAGGACCTACTCTGGATTTCACCAATCTTTTCCTCTTGACATATTTATAAAAGCTTTTGCAATTGGTTTTTATATTTGCCGCAAGCTTTCTTTTGTAATTTAATTTTGCTCTCTTGATTAATCCCTTTGTCCTCCTTTGCTGCATCTTGAACTGCTCCCAGTCTTCGGTTGCGGTACTTTTTTTGACTCTCCAAGTTGCTTCTGCTGAATACTTGCTTCATTTTCCAGCAGTTGTACCTTCATCTGTAAAGGATGTCATGCTAACTCTCGGATCCCCTGATGAGGAGGAAGGAACTGAAGAAAGCCTCCACATGAATGCCTTTTTGAATCTTGCCACCAGTGGTTCTCTGAAACTAATTTTGCTGAGCTTTATTTTGTTCTTTTGCTAATGTATAATTTTCCAACACTATTCTAATCTTAGTTATCTGATAGGACAACAGTATGTATGCATTAATGACATTAAAAAAAAATCTGTGGATAAAGTGATAATTAACTATGAAATAAGAAATATAGCTCCGCTCCAGTACAAATCATGTAATGGGAGACAATGAATAGTCACTTACCTGAAATTTAACTTTATTCCTCTCCCCACATATGTTGCCTGACCTGTTGAATATTTCTAGCTTTTTCACTTTCTATTTCAAAGTCCCAGCAGCATCAATTTTAAATGTATCAAATGAAATGTTGAAAGCACTTTTTTCAGGTAAAATGTTAAACGGCATGCCCTTCTGCTTGCTCAGACAAACTGAAAGCTGAGAGCAAGCATTTCCAGTGCTCTGACCTGGTCCAACCACAATGATGTGATGGTCAAGAATCCACACCAATGCCTCAGTTTTCTTAGAAATCAAAGGAAGTTCCACATGTTTCCCCCATGCCCCTCAACAACCTCTACAAGTACGTCGTCAAAAGCACACTGGCTGGATGCACCACACCTCAGCATGCAAACTGCTTTGCCCAAGATTGGAAAATCATGGGAAAAGAAGTTCCCACCTAATTCAAAAGGCCATCAATCATCCCGGTGTCCAAGAAGAGTAGTGTGAGCTGCCTCCATGACTATCACCCAGTAGCACTAACTTCTACTGATGAAATGCTTTAAGAGGCTGGTCATGGCCAGAATGAACAGGTACCTAAGTAAAGATCTGGGCCCACTGCAATTTGCCTATCATCATAATCGCTCCACAGCAGATGCAGTATCAGCTTTCCACTTAGCTCTGGAAAACAACAATTCATACATACGGCTCCTCCTCACTGACTACAGTTTGGCCTTTGAATACCATTATTACCACAGTGCTGGTCAAGTAGCTACAAACTCTTGGCCTCTATTCCTACCTCTGCAGCCAGATAGTTGACTTTCTCATCGGAAGAGCACAGGCAGTATGAATTAGAAACAATGTCTCTGATTATAAACACAGGCGCACCCCAAGGATATATGGTTAGTCCACTGCTCTACTCATTATACACCCATGACTGTGAGACAAGGCACAATTCCAATGCTACCTACAAGTTTGCTGATGATGCCACAGTTGTTGGAAGAATCACAAACAGCAATGAGGAAGCAAACAGGAGGGAAATAGATAAGCTCATTGAATGGTGCACTGAACCAAGGAGATGATTATAGACTTCAGGAGGAAGTCAGGGGACCATGACCCAGTCCTTATCGAGGGCCCAGCAGTGGAGAGGGTCAAGAACTTCAAATTCTTGGGTGTCAACAACTCCAAGGATACGTCCTGGAGCCTCCATGTTGATGCAACCACAAAGAAATCTCATCAGTGGCTATACTTTGTGAGGTGCCTGTATGTCACTGAAGACCCTTATAAACATCTACAGATTTACCATAGAGAGCATTCTGGCTGGTTGCATCACCACCTGGTATGGAGGTGCCAAGTCTCAGGACATGAATAAACCCCAGAAGATTGTTAACTAGGCCTGTGACATCACAGGCACCAGACATCGAGGACATGTACACGAGGTGGTGTCTTAAAAAAGACCCCCACCACCCACGCCATGCCCTCTTCATTCTGCTACCATCAGAAAAAAGATACAGGAGCCTAAAATCAAGCACTCAACAGCACAAGGACAGCTTCTTCCCCACTGCCATCAGATTCCTGAATTATCAATGAACCAAAGATACTTCCTTACTTTTCATGCTCTATTATTTTTATTTTTTGGTCATGATGTAAGATGGTTATAATATGAATGTTTGCATGAAGTTGCTACAAAACACTGAATTTCATGACTTGTTCATGACAATAAATCCTGATTCTGATTCTGAAGAAGCTGATGTGAATCCAGCCCAGAACATCACGTAAACAGCCCTCCCTTCCATCATCTTCTGCTGCCTAGGATAGGAAGCCAACATACTGTAGGACACATCCCTTTACTTTCTTCTCCCTCCTCCCATCGGGGAGAAGATTAAAGATTGGGAAATCACCCACCAAAAGGCTTAAAGTCAGTTTCTTCCCCACAGCCATCAGGCTCCTGAATGAACCTCATAACCGTGCTATCATGATACATTTGTTATGTGTAATTCAGCACTTTACTGTAATTGTGGTATTGCTCTCCCTCATACTTTGTATGCTTGTATACCTCGACTGTTTGCTGAAAAACCCTTCTTACTGCACAATGTGACAAAAACTTAAAACTGAACAAAAATATTCCATGAAATTGCTTGAAGCGAAGCAAGCATCTTGAGAGGCACTTAAATCTCAAAGAATGTGCTTGAAAAGAACGTTCACAAAGGATGTTTTTCAGTTTTTAACTACATCAATCTTTTTGGATTTTACAGAGAACCTCCTGATTTCCATATATCATTGCCGTTTACCTACATTTCAAAAATCACAATTATTAGCATTAAAATATAAACTTATTGGTGGCGAAACTCAGCAGATCAATCAGTGTCTTTTATAGAGCAAAGGTAAAAATACATAATCGACATTTTGTAGTTGAGCTATGAAAAATGTCAGCAGGCGTCCGAACAAAAGATTGGAGGGGGGGGAGATGTGGTCACAAAGGGAGGAGGTAATAGGAGGAGAAGGGTGGGAGAGCACAGCAGTAATCCAGGAGAGGAGGGATGGCTAGGTGAATAGAGAGGGAAGGGGAGAGGAAAGCTGGAAAGGAGAAGAAAAGGGGGTGGGGAAAGGTGGGGGGGGTGGGGGGAAAGATATGAGGTCAGCAGAAACTGGAAATGTCAATGTTAATACTATCTGCCTGGAGAGTGTCCAGAGGGAAAATCAGATGTTGCTCTTCCAGTTTACAGATGGTCTTGGTGGGACAGTACAAAGGCCATGAACACACATGTAAGTATGGAAGTGTAGCGTGAATAAAAGCTCTCATCATCGGCAGGAGAACAAACACTTTTATTACCTTATAATTATGAGTAGGCCTTCAGAAGGATTTTGGGTTTAGGTGGGAAACTAGGGTTATATGTGAACAGATGGGTGTCGAGCTGGGAGGAGGGGCCAGCAGTCAGCACAACACCCTACCAGTGAATCCCTGTTCACTGCAGAATTTAGGGTCTGTGCCTGAAGACAGAGAACGTAAATTCAGAAAAAAAGTAAAAAAACATACAGGTATTACAAATTTACAGACTTAAGTGGTCCAGGGGTGTTGAGATCCTGGTGGAGCGTCTTAGTACTGGGGGGCCTTGGACTCCTTGGGTCTCCTGGTCCCCTTGTGAGGAAGGAGAGGCGGGCTGGCTCTCTGGCTCAACGGTGGAGGGGGATGAACTTTCCTCCTAAACCAGATCGTCTGAGGTCCTGACTAAGGGTGGAGAGCATGAGGCCCATGGTTCACAGGGCACTTGATTCAACTCTGTTCTGGTGGGAGCCAGGTCCCTGATGGAGATGGTATCCTCCCTGCCATTCAGGTACTCTACAAAGGCGTATGTGGGATTGGGGTGGAGCAGTTTCACTCTTTCCACCAGGGGATTGGTCTTGCTTCACCTCCCATGCTTCCTAAGAAGGACTGGACCAGGAGTTGTAAGCCAGGTTGGGAGTGTGGTTCCTGATGTTGACCTTCTTTTGAAAATGAATAGCAGCTCGTGAGGAGTAGTGTTGTCATGGTACATACTAGCGAACATATGAAATGGAGTGCCATAGGGACGACTTCATGCCAGCGTGAGTCTTTAAGGCCTTTTGACTTCAGGGCCAGTTTGACAGCCTTCCAGAGAGTGGCATTCTCCTTTTCAACCTGCCCTCTCCCCCCGGGGGATGTAACTAGTAGTCCTGTTGGATGTGATGCCCCTCACCAGCAGTTACTGACGTAGTTCATCACTCATAAAGGATGAGCCCTGGTTGCTATGAATATAGCCGGGAGTGTGTCACAGAATTAAAATGGTTGGCTGCTGGGAGGTCTTTGACACTGTTGTGGACAGAACGAAGATGCTGAGTGAAGCAATCTCTCAATCTCCACCCAGTCTCTCTGATGTAGAGAAGGCCACAAAAGGAGCACTGGATGCAGTGAATCAGTCCTGTGAATCCACAAGTGAAGTGTTGCTTCACTTGAAAGGCTTGCTTGGAGCCCCAGACTGTGGTGAGGAAGGAGGTGTGGGCACAAATATGGCATCTCCTGCGGCCACAGGAAAAAGTGCTGGGGAGGGTGCAATTGGTGGGGAGCGATGAGTGCATGAGGGAGTCACGAAGGGAGTGTTAACATTTCCTATTTATTATATTTTTATTTATATTTATTATATTAGCATTAATATTTCCCCCAAATTAAAATATGTGATATAAAGGCATCTTTTGTGTAGGTTTTTGCCATGAAATGTGGAGTATTGCAGAAAAGGATCTACGAATGCAGATAATAATTCTTTAAAAGTGGCAACGCAGGTAGATAGGGTAATAAAAAGAGCTATTGGCTCGTTGGCCTTCACAAATCAAAGTCTTGAGTACAGCAGTTGGGATGTTAAGTTGATGCTGTATAAGGCATTGGTGAGACTGAATTTGGAGTATTGTGTGCAGCTTTGGTCATCTATCTGCAGGAAAGGAATGAATAAGATTGACAGAGTGCAGAGAAAATTTACAAGGATCTAAAGGACTTGAAGAACTGAGTTATAGGGCAAGATTGAAGAGGTTAGGATTTTATTCTCTGGAGTGTCTGAGAATGAGGAGAGATTTGATCAAAGGCAAATAAAATTATGAGGGGCATAAATGGAATTATGCAAACAGATTTTTCCCACTGAGAATGAGTAAGGCAAGAAATAAAGGACATAGAGTAAAGGTGAAAGGTGAAATGTTTAAAGGGAACATTGGGGGAAATTCTTCACTCTGAGAGCTTCCAAAAAGCATGGTGGATGCAGGTTTGATTTTGACATTTTAGTGGAGTTTGAATAAATACATGGATGGGAGGGGTATGGAGGGCCATGATCCAGGTGCACGTCGATGAGACAAGGCAGAATGAATAGTCTAGCACCTTTCAGATGGGCTGAAGGACATGTTTCTGTGCTGCCATATTCTATGGTTCCATGGCTCTATTTCCTAAAAAGGAAAACATTGATGGCTTCATTGATCATAACTCACTCTTACATTAATGTAAACATAACATATAAATAAATGATGCAATCAACAATATTGATAATACTGAGAACATTACTTAAAACCAACTATTTATCCAAGGGAATGCAACATTTGTTTTATGTTATACTATATAAAGTATTCAGAGATTTAACAGTATGATTACATGAGTGGAAAATTGGTCCTTCAATTCCATTTTCCTTGTACTAAATGAGGAATTCAAAATGGAACTGGCTGACAAAGGCCTAAACCATGACACAAATGCACTTTGGGTTATTTTCCGATTATATAAACTTTTAAGTTTTTTTGCTAAATGTTCTTGCTCTTTGAAACGACCCCTACTGATTTTTAAATTATGAATAGATTAGTGGAAGGTGTGGATTTAGGTTTTGGAATAAAATATCTGTTATGCATTCTTTTTATCATAGGGATAGATCACTTGTATAATAACATTAAATACTGCCATCACTAAGTGTAAAATTTCCTCTCTGCTTCAATGTTGAAACTCCAGTTTATTATCCAGAATAGGTTCCCTCACATCAGCTGCCTCATTCACCATAAAAAAAAGTGATGTGACCAATTTGGGGAAATTAAATCTGGTAAAATGTTTTATCAATGCTGTATTTATTGCAGTTGGTTGTTTTTCCAGACTCTTTTGTGTAGTCTTCCAAAGGCGCTATTTGCCTTGGCGAGTCTGTTGTCTATCTCATTGTCGATCCTTGCATCTGATGAAATGGTGCAGCCGAGATAGGTAAACTGGTTGACCGTTTTGAGTTTTGTGTGCCCGATGGAGATGTGGGGGGGCTGGTAGTCATGGTGGGGAGCTGGCTGATGGAGGACCTCAGTTTTCTTCAGGCTGACTTCCAGGCCAAACATTTTGGCAGTTTCCGCAAAGCAGGACGTCAAGCGCTGAAGAGCTGGCTCTGAATGGGCAACTAAAGCGGCATCATCTGCAAAGAGTAGTTCACGGACAAGTTTCTCTTGTGTCTTGGTGTGAGCTTGCAGGCGCCTCAGATTGAAGAGACTGCCATCCGTGCGGTACCGGATGTAAACAGCGTCTTCATTGTTGGGGTCTTTCATGGCTTGGTTCAGCATCATGCTGAAGAAGATTGAAAAGAGGGTTGGTGCGAGAACACAGCCTTGCTTCACGCCATTGTTAATGGAGAAGGGTTCAGAGAGCTCATTGCTGTATCTGACCCGACCTTGTTGGTTTTCGTGCAGTTGGATAATCATGTTGAGGAACTTTGGGGGACATCCGATGCGCTCTAGTATTTGCCAAAGCCCTTTCCTGCTCACGGTGTCGAAGGCTTTGGTGAGGTCAACAAAGGTGATGTAGAGTCCTTTGTTTTGTTCTCTGCACTTTTCTTGGAGCTGTCTGAGGGCAAAGACCATGTCAGTGGTTCCTCTGTTTGCGCGAAAGCCGCACTGTGATTCTGGGAGAATATTCTCGGCGACACTAGGTATTATTCTATTTAGGAGAATCCTAGTGAAGATTTTGCCTGCAATGGAGAGCAACGTGATTCCCCTGTAGTTTGAGCAGTCTGATTTCTCGCCTTTGTTTTTGTACAGGGTGATGATGGTGGCATCACGAAGATCTTGAGGCAGTTTACCTTGGTCCCAACAAAGCTTGAAAAACTCATGCAGTTTGGCATGCAGAGTTTTGCCACCAGCCTTCCAGACTTCTGGGGGGATTCCATCCATACCTGCTGCTTTGCCACTTTTCAGTTGTTCGATTGCCTTATATGTCTCATCCAGGGTGGGAACCTCATCCAGCTCTAGCCTTAGGGGCTGTTGAGGGAGCTGGAGCAGGGCGGAATCTTGGACTGAGCGGTTGGCACTGAAAAGAGATTGGAAGTGTTCTGACCATCGGTTGAGGATGGAGATCTTGTCGCTGAGGAGGACTTTGCCGTCTGAGCTGCGCAGCGGGCTTTGGACTTGGGGTGAAGGGCCGTACACAGCCTTTAGAGCCTCGTAGAAACCCCTGAAGTCGCCAATGTCCGCGCTGAGCTGTGTTCGTTTGGCGAGGCTAGTCCACCACTCATTTTGGATCTCCCGGAGTTTGTGCTGAAGATGGCTGCATGCGCGACGGAAGGCTTGTTTCTTCTCTGGACAGGACCTCACAAAGATAAGCGTATACAGAGCCGTTGTCATACCCACACTCCTGTTCGGCTCCGAATCATGGGTCCTCTACCGGCACCACCTACGGCTCCTAGAACGCTTCCACCAGCGTTGTCTCTGCTCCATCCTCAACATCCATTGGAGCGCTTACACCCCTAACGTCGAAGTACTCGAGATGGCAGAGGTCGACAGCATCGAGTCCATGCTGCTGAAGATCCAGCTGCGCTGGATGGGTCACGTCTCCAGAATGGAGGACCATCGCCTTCCCAAGATCGTGTTATATGGCGAGCTCTCCACTGGCCACCGTGACAGAGGTGCACCAAAGAAAAGGTACAAGGACTGCCTAAAGAAATCTCTTGGTGCCTGCCACATTGACCACCGCCAGTGGGCTGATAACGCCTCAAACCGTGCATCTTGGCGCCTCACAGTTTGGCGGGCAGCAACCTCCTTTGAAGAAGACCGCAGAGCCCACCTCACTGACAAAAGGCAAAGGAGGAAAAACCCAACACCCAACCCCAACCAACCAATTTTCCCTTGCAACCGCTGCAATCGTGTCTGCCTGTCCCGCATCGGACTTGTCAGCCACAAACGAGCCTGCAGCTGACGTGGACTTTTTACCCCCTCCATAAATCTTCGTCCGCGAAGCCAAGCCAAAGAAAGAAGATTTATTGCACAATCTACTGTCATTCATTACCAATAAGAAGTATCTGTTGACTGTTCCTTGCAAAATGCATCTCCACAGAAATAGCAACTGCATTTAAATTGTTCGAACTTGTCATCTTTGAAAACCTTAAGCATTAATATGCAAATCTTTAATCATGCCTTAAAGAATTTTAGAGTGTATTTAAAGTATGTTTTGTTAAAATAATATTTTTTTCAATGAATCTGTAAAAATTGTTGTTGTTAATATTGCACAACACAATTGAACTTTATTTTCAAGAAGCTAGAAATATTTGCATTCTGTTCACGGAGCAAAACCAAACAAAGCAATTAAAGGGCATTGATCTTAAAAATTGTTGATGTAGTTTGGAAAATATTTGGGCTCTCCCAAAACATATGAATCAGTAAAACTTCAAAATATTTTACACGTAGTGGATCAACATCTGCATAAAATTGAGATCATTTGAGTTTGGACCACATTATATTGTAATAAACAATGCCTTGCACAAAATGAGGAATCACTATTCAAGTTAAGAGTATTGTACCAGTCTTCATTGTACAATTTTACACTCGAATCACATTCCAATCATTCTTAATCGCAGACATTGAGGCTGATCTTAAATCCAGTAGGTCACTATAAATACATGATATTAATCCATCATGAACGAACACATAAGTCAAAAATAAATCAAGAATATTTGTATTTGAGATTCGAGGAAATCATAAACTTGGACTAACAAAAGCCTAACTTGTAAATATCTAAAAAGTCTATTTCGAAGATTAAATTTTGCCAGCAATTGTTCAAAAGAGGCAGAGTTATCCAGAATAAAAAGATCTTTATAAGTTTTAATACCTAATCTATACCATTCTTTAAAACCTGCGTCCAACACAGACAACTGAAAAAGATGGTTATCTATACTGAGACTAGCAAGAGAAAAGCTATTATAACCAAAACATTTTCACGATTGAGCCCATGTTCTCAAACTATTTCTCATTAATGCATTATGTGTCAATTTAGAAAAGGAAAAGGGTAAAAAGGTACATAAATTTTCCAACATATATGATATTTTAGATAACTTCAGTTCCATTTCAACCCAAGAAGGGCGATTCACTAATTTATCAAAATGTAACAATAAAAGTAAATTATGGATATTTATTGCCCAATAATAAAATTGAAAATTTGGAACTGATAATCCCCCATTCCTTTTAGTCTTTTGAAGATGGGCTTTATTTATATGTGGTTGTTTTCACTGCCATATTTATGAAGAAATAACTGAATCTAATAAATTAAAGAATGATTTAGGAATGAAAATTGGTAAAAGGTACAAGAATTTAGGTAAAATGTTCATTTTAATTTAATTAATACCATCCAATCATTGTAATGGATAAGAGTGATCATCCCAATAATAATACTTCAATCTGATTAAGTAATATCAAAAAATGTTCTTTCAATAAATTTTTATAACTTCTCTTAATTGTAATTCCTAAATATTGGAATTGGTCTTTCACTATTTTAAATGGGAAATTAGGATACCTTGAAAAATATCCTTTTAGGGGTAATAGTTCACTCTTGTGCAAATTTAACTTATAGTCCAAAACAATGGCTAAATTGGGCAAGCAAAGTTAATATATTTGATATAGAGACCTCAGCAACCAGGAGAAAGTTTTAGCTTTTACATGTTGATAGCCAGATGTCTTGGGTAAACTTATACCTCTCATTTTGTTTGTTTTAGAAACATAGAAACGTAGAAAATAGGAGCAGGAGTAGGTCATTCAACCCTTCGAGCCTGCTTCGCCATTCAACGAGATCATGGCTGATCTTAAAGTTCAGTACTCCGTCCCCACCTTCTCTCTGTAACCTTTAATACCCTTATACTGAAGAAATAGATCTAATTCCCTCTTAAATATATTTAATGAACCTGCCTCTACTGCCCTCTGTGGCAATGAATTCCTCCTCATCTCGGTCCTAAATGGTTTGCCTATTATCCTCAAACCATGGCCCCGGGTTCTGGATTTTCTCATCATTGGAAACATCCCATCTGCATCCATTCTGTCCAGTCCTGCCAGAATTTTATATGTCTCTATATCCCCTCTCAATCTTCTAAACTCCAGCGAGTACAATCCCAATTTGCGCAATCTTTCCTCATAAGTCATTCCTGCCATTCCAGGTATCAGCCTGGTGAATCGCCTCTGCACTCCCTCCATTGCAAGAACATCCTTCCTTAGATAAGGTGACCAAAACTGCACACAATACTCCAGGTGGGGTCTCACCAAGGCCCTGTACAGCTGCAGTAAGATATCCTTGTTCCAATACTCAAACCCTCTTGATATGAAGGCCAACATACCATTTGCCTTTTTATCCGCCTACTGTACCTGCATGCTCGCCTTTTAGATTGGTCACAGTGTTTTGAGCTACCGAAAGAAAATAGACACCCAAAATAGCAATTAGAGGAGGAGCTAGAAGCCATGCGACAACGCTGCTCCATGATGGGAGAGCGGGTTGCCACTCTCCTTTGAGAAAGAAAATTCCAAAGACAATTAGCGCTGCGAGCAGGATTGGTCTCAAGATGTTTCGCCGAAAGAAAGAGGTGAGCCCTGAGCAGTTCTTGATTCCTGGATGGACTTCCAAAGACGATGGGTTTGGCATGTCGGCCAATACCCTGTCTTTGTTGGGAACACCCATTAGTTGGGATGAGAAGTTAGATTCATCAAGTGCACCGCTGGAAGAGCAGGTTGCCACTCTCCTTCGAGAAAGAAAATTGAACTGCTCTCGGTGTGTGTGTCTATTTTCATTCGGTAGTTCAAACACTGTGACCAATCTAAAATGAACAAAGTGAGAGGTATAAGTTTACCCAAGACAATTGGCGCAGCGAGCAGGGTTGGTCTCAAGATGTTTCGCCGAAAGAAAGAGGTGAGCCCTGAGCAGTTCTGAACTGCTCTCGGTGTGTGTGTCTATTTTCTTTCGGTAGTTCAAACACTGTGACCAATCTAAAATGAACAAAATGAGACGTATAAGTTTACCCAAGACACCAGACAAGCAATTTTTATGAAATGGAAAGATGACTCTTCACCTATTCATATACAGTGGTCACATGATGTAATGTCCTATTTAAGCTTGGAGAAAATTAGATACAACATTAAAGATAGAAAGTTTAAATTTGAAAACATGTGGGGCCCATTTATAGAATACTATCATGAATGGAAGATTTAAGAAGTTTGGATACTCCGCAGATTCTCTGACGAGTGTCTGAAGGTCAATATTCGATCCATATCTTTACAACTCTTTTACAGCTACCCTTGATTAGAGGGAGAAGATAGATTAGATATAGATTTAGTTTTTTTTTAATTCCTTTTATAGATTAACTTGTTAAATATGGGTTTATATATGGTTGTCATATCATTAAATTAGATAGAATTTACCCTTTGTTTAGATCAAGGGATTGTCTAATGTAGTTTTCCTTATTTTCTGTCCAGAATTATTTTTAAAAAATATTGTTAAATAAACAATTATGGAGAGGTTTTGGATTTACATTTATATTTAATTTGTGATATGTATATCACATGAACTGTTATTTGTTTTATTAGAAGACTTTGTATGTAGGATTTATATATTAAACTCAATAAAAATATTTTAAAAAGAAATATTTGCATTGTAAATCCCAAATGCTTAACTCAAATCCTTAATTTCTATTTCCCCTAAAATGTGATTATTGTGTTTTTTCCAAGCCTGAAACATCAGTTTAGTTGAATTGATAAGTTGAGTGATGCATGTTCTAATCACATAATTACAACATGATATGTGAGATGGTTTTAGTAAGCTATAATGTGCAAAATATCACTACAATTCCTTAAACTAAGTAGAACAAATGTGTTCTGTCATCATGAGCCAGCTTGCAGCCCTATATATTATGCTTGCAATTTTGCACAGAACTCCACACTATATGCAGAATAGGAGGTAAAAGGCAAAGAATTCATCACTCAACTGCAGCGCTTCCATACAGTTTATTGATAGAGACTTCACAATGTGTCGTTCAGATCCTTAAATAATATGTACTATAATTTCTCATGAAAGACATCCACAGGCCCCTGACATCTGCGATAATAATTATTGTGGAAATGAGGGTTTTTTTTGCCATGGCCAAAATTCAAGTTATTCTTATTCACCATTGGTGAATACCCCATTGGGGTATTTATTTAAGAAATTTGATTTAAAAACTGCAGTTTTTCTCTTTTTATAAGTCATAGGCAAAACGCCTAGTGCTTTCTTGTACCAAGGGGAACAGAAAGTTCTTGATAATGAAACTCTTTACATTTACCATCAGTATTGCTTCAATATTAGTTTGAGGGTGGAATCATTCAAATTGGTAACCTAAAACATGCTAATTTCTCTATTTTTGAATTGAGCACATTTAATAGATCATTCCTTTGAAAGACAGCACTGAGGATGTGTCGAGGGGGAGGCCACACTTCAAAACAATCATCTTGGAATTCAAAAGTATTGGTGTGCTTGAGTATTTTAATATTTGAGTGATGAGACCAAGTATGCATTTTACATTTTACAAAATATATCCAAAAAAACAGAGTAATTTTTTAAAGGGTCATTCTCTCAGTTGCCTGGCCCTCATTAGATTGTTGGTCAGCCAGTTTTTTTTTGTGAAGAGGGGAAAGTAACAAGCTACTACAAGCCTACTGTGGGAATCTGACACTTTTAGTGCCTCGTGACATATGATCTGTGAAGACTGGGCCTTCTTCAAAAAGAAATGCCATGTCAATATATGGGATGTCAAAAACTTTAAGGAGCTACAATTTCTCAGATTGACCTGACTCTGTTAACCTCTACTTGAAATGAATAGAATGCAGCAAGAAGAACAAGGACTTGTGTAAACAGAAGCAAGAATCTTAGACTAATCACTTTATTTTACAATAAAGTATTGAAATGACATATTCATCAAAAATAATGTGATTTTGAAGAAATATAAAAGCATCTGCATAAAATAAACCAGCAAGAAAAAGAAGCTTTTGGAATTTCTATAGGGCAGTCATTTCTACACCCACAATGTTTGTCTCAGCTGAGTTTAAAAGGTTTGGGTCAAAAGGGAAATAACTTATGTTACAGATCCAAGTTAAAAATACTCTTCCTCAAAGGTTCCTTCCACAATAGTACTAAACATGAAATCCTGCAATTATTTCCAAAAGTGATTTAGAACTAAGCAGATCTCTCCCTATAAAAATCTTTCTCATATAACAAACAGTCTGTGTATTTTGGTTAATTCTATTTCAAATGACAATTGTAATGAGAATTTCAAAATTCTCAGGAAGGAAGACATTTGGTAATGAATCAACACTTCCAGATAAAAATTGCTGACACCAAAAATTTCTTTAGATTTAACTCTAAATAAGCTTAGTGTGATTTAATATGCATTAAATGCCATTCAAAATAGATCCAATGTGGCATAATTAGGATTCTGCAATATTACAAGGAGTAATATGACATAGGTGAGGTGCAATGCTATTTCCCTTAGTGCCATGTTCTCCATGTAATATAGAGTGACATGGATGAAAAACAGCACCAGGAGATTGCAGAGAGTTGTAGAATTGTATAGCACAGAAACAGGTCATCTATGCCTTGGCAATTCAAGCCCTTGACTAGATATCTAGATGATGTGAAGGTCTCTGCCTCCACCATCCCCTCAGGCCATGCAACCAATGTCTGGGTGATAGAATATCTTGCTCAAATCCTCTCAATCTTCCCCTCCTTCCCCTAAGTCAATGGTTTCAAGTTTTAGACACCTCTGCAATGGGAAAATACTTCTTATTATGTATAATAATATAATTTAATATGACTCAATAAAGATAAATGTGCATTGCTGGGAGCTTAGTGTGCTGCCATAGAGTGAAAGGAGTGGCATTTGCTGTATATCAGATTTCAGGAGTTGATCTTGGGATTTTTTTAAAGAAAACTTTGGTGTAAAGAGTCTTATCTCTTTGATTAAATTTAAAAGGTTAAGTAAATATATAACTACAGCATGATATATATACATATATATCATGCTGTAGTTATATATATATATATATATATATATATATATAAAATGAGAGAGAGAGAGAGAGAGAAAGAGAGAGAGAGAGAGAGAGAGTGAGACAGAGACAGAAAGAGACAAAGACAGAGAAAGAGAGAGAGAGCGAGAGAGAGAGAGAGAGAGAGAGTGAGACAGAGACAGAGAGAGACAAAGACAGAGAAAGAGAGAGAGAGCGAGAGAGAGAGAGAGAGAGAGAGAGAGTATAAATGATAATTATTGTTAACAGTACGTTCAGTTCTACTGAAAATTTCACATCACTGTTATGTCAGATGACCTGGAGCTGAACTGGAATCAGCTGGTATTTTCCAATTTGACTGTGTTATGACTTCAACAGCTGCTAAGTGAATGTTATTTTACAAATTGCCTTTCAATGCGTGTCCAGGTTTAGAAAAGAATGTTCTGTCAGAACTCCTCTAATATTAAAGACTTGACATATATTCATTGATTGTTGAGCAGGGTGGAACATAATAGTTATCACAGTTGTCAGGTCTGGACCACAGACCTGGAGACATAGGTTTGAATTCCGCAATCAGAGGTGGGAAATGTAAATTCATGTTATTAAATAAATCTGGTACTGTAGCGGGGTCGCTACGGTTATAGCTTGAGGTATAATGGGTTATCTTCTTCTTTGGCTTGGCTTCGCGGATGAAGATTTATGGAGGGGGTAAATGTCCACGTCAGCTGCAGGCTCGTTTGTGGCTGACAAGTCCGATGTGGGACAGGCAGACACGGTTGAAGCGGTTGCAGGGGAAAATTGGTTGGTTGGGGTTGGGTGTTGGGTTTTTCCTCCTTTGCCTTTTGTCAGTGAGGTGGGCTCTGCGGTCTTCTTCAAAGGAGGTTGCTGCCCGCCAAACTGTGAGGTGCCAAGATGCACGGTTTGAGGCGATATCAGCCCACTGGCGGTGGTCAATGGGGCAGGCACCAAGAGATTTCTTTAGGCAGTCCTTGTACCTTTTCTTTGGTGCACCTCTGTCACGGTGGCCAGTGGAGAGCTCGCCATATAACACGATCTTGGGAAGGCGATGGTCCTCCATTCTGGAGACGTGACCCATCCAGCGCAGCTGGATCTTCAGCAGCGTGGACTCGATGCTGTCGACCTCTGCCATCTCGAGTACTTCGACGTTAGGGATGTAAGCGCTCCAATGGATGTTGAGGATGGAGCGGAGACAACGCTGGTGGAAGCCTTTTAGGAGCCGTAGGTGATGCCGGTAGAGGACCCTATGGGTTATAGGTTGAGGTTAAAAGAAGTCTTGCACACCAAGGGAGTGTAATCGACACAAGCTTTATTTGGCTGCAGCTCTGCTTTTTGTAGGCAGCCAGTCGCATCACCACCAGGGCATGGCTTGAGCGGGGTCGGCTGCTGATTGGGTGTTCTGGATGCGCAGGCCCGGATTGGAACCCCTGCAATCTACTGGTGGTGATTTGTTGATATGACCGCTATTCCTCCGGCCTATGGGAGCGGGCATCTCATCCCACATGCTGTCTGCCTGATTGTCGTGTTCGACAGCTGTTTCCTGTGTTGGCCCGGAGAGCGGGCCGTGGGCCACTACATGAACCAACCCCCCCTCACCCCTCCCCCTCCCCATAACCAGTGAATGGGACACAGACTTTTTGTGGCCGACCCCTGCACCGTGGGGTCGGGTGAGTGACTGGTTGAATAACGTCCAAGGGGCTGGTTTCAGCCAGACGAGCGTGAAGGTCTCTTCCCTGCCGTCTATGTCCAACATGCATGTGGAGCCATTTTGCCTGACGACACAGTATGGACCTTCATAAGGCCATTGAAGAGGTGGCCAGTGGGTCCCCCATCGGATGAATATGTAGTGACAGTCTGCACAGTTCTTGGGGACAAAGATGCTGACTTACTTATGAGCTCTTGGCTTAACAGGGGCCAGTGAGCCCAGGCACTCGCGCAGTCGAGACAATATGGCTGCCAGTAGCTCCCCCAAGTTCTCAGAAGCCACCACAAATTTGCCTGGGATGACTAGGGGCATGCCACAGACAAACTCAGCGGAGGATGCCTCAAGTTCCTCTTGTAGATCCCTAGAAGGACCCAAGGGTGTTCATCGGCCCAGTTCTGGTGAGTTGGGCCATCAGAGCAGCCTTTAGGTGCCTGTGGAACCTCTCCACCAACCTGTTGGCCTGCAGGTGGTATGCTGTGGTGTGGTGGAGTTGAGTCCCAAGGGCATTTGCTAAGGTGGTCCACAGGCTGGAAGTGAATTGGGCCCCTGGTCAATGTTAAGTGTGCATGGACCCCCAAAACGTGCCATCCAGGTATTCAGTAATGCACATGCATGTCTCCGTGGAGATTTCAGGTAGTTGCACCGCCTCTGGCCATCTAGTCATCTGGTCAACCATGGTCAATAGATAACATGCACCTCTGGGTATAGGTAGGGGCCCCATAATATTTATGTGCATGTGGCTGAAACAATGGCATGCTGGTTCAAAGGACTGTGAAGGGGCTTTAATGTGGGTCTGGACCTTGGATGCCTGACACTGAGTACATGTTTTGGCCCACTGAGTGACCTCTTTTTGGAGGTCATGCCAGACGTACCTGTTAACCACCATTTTAACTGTAGTCCTGATAGTGGGGTGAGCCAAATTGTGGACCGAACTGAAAACTCACCTCCTCCATGCAACCAGAATGACAGGGCATGATTTACCAGTTGAGGGAGCAGCATGCGGTTACCTGGGGCAATCTGGATGTCCTCCAGTTGCAGGCCCATAAGTGCTGTCTGGTATGCCAGTATGTCGGGGTCTGCCTGCTGCGGATCCACCAGGGCCTCATAGTCAATATGTGGGGCAGGGTCGTGCACTGCTATGATAGCCGGATGGGATGGGGCATTAGTTACCTCATTGAACTTGACAGCGATATGTTCAATGTCTGTCGAAAATTCAGATACCTGGCTGACCACAGGTCTGACACCTTTCTGAAAGCAAAGGTAAATGGTTTGTGGTCTATGTAAATTTTGAATTTCTTGCCCTCTAGGAAGTAACTAAAATGCTGAATTGCCAGGTATAATGCTAACAGCTCCCTATCAAAGGCCCTTTATTTGAGCTCTGGTGGCCTGAGATGTTTACTGAGAAAGGCCAGTGGCTGCTACTGTCCGTTAACCAGTTGCTCAAGGAACCCCCGACCGTTGTGCTGGAGGCATCTACCTTGAGGGCGGTCAAGGCGTCTACCATGAGGGTGGTCGAGGCGTCTGTCCTGGGATGCAAAAGGACAATGGCTTTGACCAGGACATCTTTGGTCGCTTGGAAAACCTTTGTCACCTCCTGTGTCCATTGAATGTCTTTACTGGGCCCTGCCACAAGGGGAAATCGTGGACTCGTGATGCAGCCCACTGCAGGTATGAAGTGATGATAAAAATTGACCATACCTGTAAACACTTGCAGTCCCTTCATGGTTGATGATCTGGGGAAGGAACGAATGCATCCATTTTGGTGAGTAGTGGCCTGGCCCCATGTTGGTCAAAGTGATGGCCCAAGAAATCAATTGTCTCTTGGCTAAACTGGCATTTGGCCAGATTAATGGTTAAACCAAACTCATTTACCCTGGAGAACAATAATCTTATGTGAGCGGTGTGCTCAGTGGGAGTGTGGCTGGCTATTAAAATGTAATCGAGGTAGATGAAGACAGTGCAGATCCAAGCCCACTGAGTCCATCAACCTTTGGAAAGTCTGAGCCACATTTTTCTGCCCGAATGCCATGTGGAAGAATTAAAAAGTCCAAAGGTGATTATGATGGCAGTTTTGGGAATGTCATCAGGATGGACTTGGATCTGATGATAACCCCTGATGAGGTCCACCTTGGAGAATATCTGTGCCCCTTGTAGGTTAGTGGTGAAGTCCTGGTTATGGGGCACGGGATACCTGTCAGGAATGGTGGCCTCATTTAGGTGGCAGTATTCTTCACATGGCCTCCAACCTCTTGTCGCCTTAGGTACAATACTGGGGTGGGGTGGGGGGGGGGGGGGGGAAGGCTCATGGGCTATCGGAATGCCATGCAATGCCAAGTTCCTCCATCTTTTGAAATTCTTCTCTAGCCAGGTTGAGTTCCTCGAGATGGAGACGCTGCACCCTGGCATGGAGGGGAGGACCCTCCATAATAATTTGATGTCTCAGCATGTGTTTAGTTCCGCAGAGTCGAAATGGGGCATTGTAATGGAGGAGAATTTGGCCAAGACTCAAGTGAATTCATTGTTGGTAGTACTCCACAAGTGCAGATGGAGGTTAGTAAGTTCAGTTCCCTTGAGCGAGAATGTCTGAAATGTCTAGGTGCCTCCTTAAATGTTCACCAGTAGTGAGTTGGCTCTGAGGAAATCGACACCCAGTAATGGTTGATGTATGGCTGCCACTATAAATTTTCAAGTGAATTATCTGTCCTCAAAACAGAGAGGAATTTTATGGGGGCCTAATGTCTGCATGTTGGAGCCATTTGCTGTTCAAAGCTCTCGGCCAACCTTGCCGCTGTGACCCTCAAGGCTGGATAAGGGGAGGACGCTATACTGTGCCCTGGTGTCCACCAAGAAACGTTGGCCTGACAGGGAGTCTTGGATGTGAAGGAGGCTATGAAGATGGCCGGTCATCGCAGCCATCAACAACAGCCAGCCTTGGCATTTCCCTTGAACATGCAGGGGGAGCTTCATTGACGGGCCTTGGAACCCCGTCATTGTGATAGAAACAGTACTGTTCACCGGTGGAGTGTGTCATTCAGGTGGTCGGTTGGTCAGGTTGTCGGTTGGATGGTCGGTCAGACGATCGGTCGGACAGATTGTCGGCGGGCTTCCTTGCTGGGAATTGTTGACGAGGTGACATCATCTGTTTGAGAGAAGCGCAGGCATCCCTCTTCACCATGCATAGCACATCAGCTCAGGCAGCCACTCTCCTGAAGTTGTCGAAGTCATCCTCTGCGATGAGCAGCTGGATCTCTTTAGGCAGCCACTCCAGCAAGGTCTGCTTGAACAGTGGGCAAGAGGTGTGGCCATTGTTGAGAGTGAGCATGTTGCTCATGAGAGCGAAAGGGGCCCTGTCCCCCAAACCGTCGATGTGCAGCAGTTGGGCCGCGCGCTCACGCTTTGAGAGTCTGAAATACAGTTTAATAGCTCCTTGATGGCCACACACTTCCCTTGCTCTGGAGGCTGTTGGAAGAAGTTGAAGATGTGGGCTGCACTGTTTTGATCGATGATGCCAACCACGAGGTAGTAGCACGTGTTATCTGCAGAGATCCGACGAATGGCAAACTGCGCCTCGGCCTTCTGGAACCACACCCATGGTTACGACATCCAGAAGCCCGACAGCTTCAATGCTATGGTGTTGATTGCAGGATTTTCTTCCATCGTTGGGACCAAAATGCCATTTGGACCAGTCGGGGTCACCACTGTAGCGGGGTTGCTTGTCATAGAAAATATTACAATGGTGCTTAGGCAGGATAGACAAGAGGGCTCATCCAGGGAGGCTATTTGGGCAGAATTGATGAAGGGGAAAGGTATAGTTACACTTCTAGGGATGTTATAGACCACCTAATGGGGAACAAGAACTAGAGGAGCAAATTTGTAGAGACATAGCAGATATTTGTAATAAGCACAGGGTTGTGATTGTGGGAGATTTTAATTTTCCACATAGAGATTGGGAAACCCATTCTGTGGAAGGGCTGGATGGGTTGGAGTTTATAAAATGTGTGCAGGATAGTTTTTTAGCAATACAGAGAGGTACCAAAGAGAGAAGGGGCAGTGTTGGATCTGCTGTTGGGGAATGAGATAGGTCATGTGATGGAGGCATGTGTTGGGTCCAGTGATCATAGTGCCATTAATTTCAATTTAATTATGGAAAGGGATAGGGTTGAAGTTTTCGATTGGGGAAACGCTAGACTGGAGGAGATGTGAAAGAATTTACGAGGAGTGGATTAGGACACTTTGTCTATGGACAGGATGTAGTAGAGAAAGAGGACTTTTAAAGGTGAGATTTTGAGGGCACAAAATCTTTTTGTTCCTGTTAGGTTGAAAGATAGGATCAAAAGTTTGAAAGAGCCATCATTTTCAAGGGATATTGGAAATTTGGTTCAAAAAAAGAGGGAGACCTACAATGAATATGAGAAATAAGGAATAAAGGAGATGATCAGAGAATACATTGAATGTAAAAAGAATTTTAAGAAAGAAATTAGAAAAGCTAACAGAAGGTGGCTATAGCAAGCAGGGTGAAAATAAATCCAAAGGGTATCCTCAAATATGTTAACAGTAAAAGGAGAGTGAGAGATAAAATTGGTCCTTTAGAGAATCAGAGTGGACAACTGTGTGTGGAGCCATAAGAGATGGGGGAGATCTTGAACAATTTATTTTCTTCGATATTCACTAAGGAGAAGGATATTGAATTGTGCAGGGTAAAGGAAGCAAAGAGGGTAATTATGGAAACTATAGAGATTAAGAAAGAGGAAGTACTCTAGGTGTCTCCCTGCCTTAGCTCCTCCCTTAGTCCTTCCCATGTGACCCCGGGCCATAAACATTGAGTCCCTTCTCCTTCTCGCTCATTTTCCTAGCCTGGACCCGGGTCAGCAGTCTCTAGCTCAATAAAGCCTATCATTCCCCTCAGTCTTCTGTATGCATCATTATTGGGGCTACCAATAGCACCCAACACTTTGTTTAAAAAGGATTCAAGAAGAAAGCGTAGAAATGATCAGCCTGTAAGTTTGACATCTGTGGTACGTAAATTAATGGAAAACATTCTTAGAGATACTATATATAAGTATCTGGAGTGACAAGATCCGATCAGCAACACTCAACGTGGATTTGTGCATGGAAGGTAATGTTTGACCAATCTTGTTGAATTTTTTTGAAGATATGATTAGGAATGTTGATGAGGGTAGAGAAGTGGATGTTGTCTATTTGGACTTCAGTAAGGCCTTTGATAAGGCTGGAAGGTTAGTTAGGAAGGTTCAGTCATTAGGTATTAATTTTGAAATAGTCAAATGGATTCTACAGAGGCTAGAAGGGAGATGCCAGAGAGTCGGCGTGGATAATGCTTTGTCAGGTTGGAGGCAGATGACAAGCGGTGTGCCCATTGATGTTAATCATATACATTAATGATCTGGATGATGGGGAGGTAAATTGGATTAGTAAATATGCAGATGATACTAAAATAGGTGGAATTGTGGATAATGAAGAAAATTTTCAAAGATTGGAGAGGGATTTGGACTGCTTAGAAGAGTGGGCTGAAAGATGGCAGATAGAGTTTAATGGTGATAAGTGTGAGGTGCTTCATTTTAGAAGGAAATATCAAAAGAGGACATACATAGTAAATGGGGGGGGGGGCATTGAAAGAAACAGTGGAGCAGAAAGATCTAGGAATAATGGTGCATCGTTCCCTAAAGAGAGAATCTCATGTGGATAGGGTGGTGAAGAAGGCTTTTGGAATGCTGGCCTTTATAAATCAAATCATAGAATAAAGGAGTTGGGACATGATGTTGAGACTGTACAAGGCATTGCTGAGGCCAGATTTAGAGTACTGTGTGAAATTCTGATCACTGAATTATAGGAAGGATATTAACAAGGTAGAGAGAGTGCAAAGAAGATTTACTAAAATGTAACCTGGGTTTCAGCATCTAGATTACAAAGAAAGATTGAGTAAATTAGGTCTTTATTCTTTGGAGCTTAGAAGGTTGAGAGGGGATTTAAGTTTATAAGAAGAATAGATAGAATTGATGTGGATAGGCTTTTTTCCATTGAGAGTAGGAGAGATTGAAACAAGAGATCATGAGTTATAAGTTAAGAGGCAAAAGTTTAGAAGTAACATGAGGGGTAACTTTTTTACTCAAAGAGTGGTGGCCGTGTGGAGAAGTAGTGGGGACAGGGTCCATTAGTCATTTAAGGAAACATTGGATAGGTATATGGATGGGAGAGGAATGGGGGGGGGGGGGGTTATGGGCAGGGTGCAGGTAGGTGGGATTAGAGGAGAGTACATAGTTTGGTGCAGACTACAAGGGCCAAAATGGCCTGTTTCCATGCTATAATTGTTATATGGTTATAGCTTTAGGTATGATGGGTTGAAAGAAGACTCATACACCAAGCAAATGTAATTGACACTAGCTTTATTGGGCTGCAGCTCTGCCTTTTATAGGCAGCCAGTTGCATCACCACCAGGGCGTGGCTTGAATAGGGCCAGCTGCTGATTGGCTGTTCTGGATGTATGGGTCCGGATTGGACCCCCTGCGATCCGCTGGTAGTAATTGGTCAATTCAACCACTTTTCCTGCGGCCTATGGAGGAGAGTATCTCATCCCACATGCTGTCTGCCCGATCGTTGTGTCCGATGGTCGTTTGCTATGTTGGCCTGGAGTGGGCTGCTGCAGTTCTTCCTTCTTTGAAAAAGCTAGTATCAGTAATAACGAAGCAATGGAACTGTTGTTGAAAAACTCATCTGGTTCACTAATGAACTTAAAAGGAATAAAACCCACAAGGCTTACTCAGTCTGGTTTATACCCATCCACTGATCTGGCATCTCAATTTAAGGATAATTAGGGATGAACAAAAGATACTGGCAAAAATTGATATCCATGTTTTATGGAAGAATAATTTGCGGGTGGGTTAAGGTATTAGGTGAAATATTTTAAGGGGAACATTAGGGAAAAACACCATCATTTAGAGAGTGGTGAGAGTGCGGAAAAAGTTGCTCATGGAAGTGGTGGATATGGGTTCAATTTCAACATTTAAGAGAAGATTGGATTGGTACATGGATTGGAGGGGTATGGAGAGGTCCAGGTCAATGGGACGAGTTGGATAAATAGTTCGCCACAGACAAGAAGGGCCTGTTTCTCTGCTGTAGTGCTCCATAAGTCTAAGTAAAAATCTCTGTTTGACATATCAGAATCAAAAAATTAGGCTCAGTAGTACCCCAATATTCCATTAAATGAGAATAAGAATGCACAGATTTGGGAGTAATACTCAAGAGGACTGTCCAGCAACCAGATTACAAATAATTGAGATAAACTAGTGATTTTTGGAAAGGAAATCAGTAACTACATCTCAGTGTTTATGTTTCAACTACTTAGAAACTGAATGAATGACTTGGATGAAGAAGTGAGTGTATTGTAGCCATTTTTTTTTAATACAGCATGGTAACAGGCCTTTCCAGCCCAAAACCCATGCTGCCCAAACACAACAATTAACCTGAGCTTGCTCGTAGAGCTTGCCCACTCTGGACCTTTTTATTTCCAACTGCTGCCAAGACATCAACCATCTCTACTTTACCACCCCCCTCTCGTATTCTAATCTTTCTTGCTCTGAATGTTCAGTCCACCACTCTCTCTGCAACAATCTCAACCTCACCATCAAACCCGCAGACAAAGGTGGTGCTACTGTGATCTGGCGCACTGACCTCTACCTTGCCGAGGTCAGTCAACAGTTCTCAGACACCTCCTCCTATCGACCCCTTCCACAGGACCCCACCACTAAACATCAAGCCACTGTCTCCAACATGGCCTCCAACCTGATTCTGCACCAAAGGCCCAACCAGTCACCCTCCACCCCCACCCTCCTCCATCTGGCAGAATGTCCTCACTCGAAATAACTTCTCCTTTCACTCATCCCACTTCCTCCAAATCAAAGAAGTAGCCATGGGTACCCGCATGGTCCCAGCTACACCTGCCTGTTTGTAGGCTTTGTGGCGCAATCCTTGCTGAACCATATACAGGCAAGACCCTCCTCCCCCCCCCCGCAACTCTTCCTCCAGTATATAGATGATTAAATAGGAGCTGCCTCATGCATCTGTGATGAACTTGTCAACTTCATCCACTTCAGAGTCAACTTCCATCCCGATCTCAAACTCACCTCATTCATCTCTGATAACACTCTCTCCTTTGATTTCTCTGTCTTCATCTCGGGAGACGAGCTTTCCACCAACATGTAACAAACCTTCTAACTCCTACAATTACCTGGACTACTCTTCTTCACACCCTGTCACCTGCAAGGATCCCATCCCCTTCTCTCAATTTCTGTTCCCAAGATGAGGTTTTCCAGTCTAGATCTTCCGAATATCTGCCCTCTTCCACAAATGTGGCTTCCTTTCCATCACCATCAACTCAGCCATCTGCCCTGGCCCCTTTTTCCCCCAGATGCAACAAACATAGAATCCCTCTCACCTTCACCTACCACCCCACCAGCCTCCACATCAAGCATATTATCTGCCGGAATTTCCGGCACTTAGTACAGGATCCCACCACCACACATTTTTCCTGCTCCTCCCCTCTCGGCCTTCCGCAGGGACTCTTCCCTCCATGATCCCTCATGCACTCATCCCTCCCCACATATTGCGCCTCCCCCCAGCCACAGTACCTTCTCATGCATACAGGAGGTGCAACACTTGCACCCACACATCCTCCCTGACCATGGTCTGCGGCCCCAAATAGGCCTTTCAAGTGAAGCAACACTTCACTTGAATATCCACAGGGCTTATTTACTGCATCCAGTGTTCCCTTTGTAGCCTTCTCCACATCAGAGAGACCGGTCACAGACTGGGAGATTGCTTTGCTCAGCACCTCCTCTCCGTCCTCACCAACAGCAATCTCTCAGTAGCCAACCATTACACTTCCGAGTCACACTCCCAGACTCAATGTCTGTCCATGGCCTTATGTACTATTCTACCAAAACCACCCACTGATTAGAGGAACAACACCTTATTTTCTGACTGGATGCTCTTCAGCCAGATGGCATTAACATTGACTTTTCGGCTTCCTACTAAACCTGCTCACCTTTTCTTTCCCCTCCCCCTTTTCTGTCTTTTTGGTTCTCCCCTCCCTTCCCCCTTACCCACCCAGCCATTCTTCCTCCCCCTCATTGGTGCTGTCCCCTCCCTCCTTTCTCCACTTAACATCTCCTGCCTTTGCCACCCCCTCTCTCCCCCTAATCTTTTGTTCAAACGCCTCCTGGCATTCTCTCATACCTTGATGAAGGGCTTAAGCCTGAAACATTGGTTATGTATGTTTTACCTTTGCTACATAAAAACAACTATTTGACCTGCTGAGCTTCTCCAACGTTTTGTGCTTATTTACCAATTAACCTACAAATTCTGAAAGTCTTTTCAGGGTGGGAAGAAACTGGAGCCCCCAGAGGAAACCCTCACAGGCATGGGGAGAATATATAAACTGCTTACGGTCAGCAACTGATATGAACCATGGTCACTGCCGCTGCAATAGTTTTGGGCAAACTTCTAGGCTAACTGCAGTTGGTGGGTAGGTTACTAACCCTATCTGGGCAAGTCAACCTATTCTTGAGTGTATGTCATGCAAATTAAAAATACAGACAACAGGGTAACAGAGAAAAAGTTCAGTGAAAGTAGTGCAAGGGCAACATAATTTTACTGATGAAACGTTATTAAATAGTTTGATAACAGCCGGGAAGAAACTAGTTTTGAATCTGATAATGTGTGTTTTCTGCCAGACTGGGGGGAGGGAACAAGAGTGCATGGTTGGAGTCTCTCAGCCTTGAATATACATAACAGCTGTGTTTCAACAGTCCCTCTCCAGTTGAGAATTCAGATTCAAAGCCCCTTCATTTCAAGAAATCTCTTCTTTTCTCACTTCTAAGAGGCTGACTGCTAATCATAAGACCAGCTCCAGACTCTCCAGTCAGTGGAAACATTCTTTCAACATTTCTTTTACATCAATTATGGTCTTTAGACTGCAGCCATGTAATGGCACAATCAAGGAATTTTGCAGGATTCTGCAGGAATAGTGAGTCAATTCCTGCACCATGATTTATCCTGCAGGAAGTACCCCTCCAACTTTTTGGTGGAAGCCTACAGTTTAAATCATAGCAGAAAAATTTGAGCAGGACTGTTGGACTCATGTTCTTCCAGTCTAAAAAGGCACTCAATGTGAATGACCATAAGGGCAGTAACTATGTTAAATTTTTCTGCAATTTTCCCAATATTGCAATTTAAAATCCATAAATGAGCTCATTCCTCATTCAATCATCATCAAAATACATGGCCTATTATAGATTAGCTCTCTTATTTCAGTGAACCATTATTGCAGGGCCTCTAAAACAAGTTTGTACTTCTTCAGGTACGAGAGGAAAACTTCCCAAAGATATCTATATGTGATCACACCTTTCATAAATGTAGCAAGATACTGTAATTCCTCATCAATGCAGACCATATAGTTGGTCTTGCTAATAGCATGGAGTACCTTCAAGTAAACTGGCTGTGTTTTAAACATTGGAATACTTAAATTCCTCCAAAAACAATAGAGAATATTAACCATGAAGTTGTAGTCAGCAGGATGTCTTCAGCAATTTACTCTTACTGTGCAAGGCTCTCCTGGTGTGAACGTCTGGAGAAAAACTGACATGATTCTCAGGGGTAAGGCACCAACATAGAAATAAGGTTTCCTGCAACATAAACGTCATCAATACCAGAACAAGCCCTCTGCACAAGAAACCAAAAAACCATGCTAACTAAAACCATAGATGACTACAACACAGAAACAGGTCCGTCTGCCCATCTAGTCCGTGGCGAACTATTTATTTCACTACTCCCATCAACCTGCACCCAGACGATAGCCCTCCATTCCCCTCCCATCCATGTACCTATCCAATTCTCTCTTAAATATCAAAATCAAACCCACATCCACCATCCCCAGTGGCAACTCTCACCACCCGCTGAGTGAAGGAGTTCCCCTTAAACATTTCACCTTTCATCCTTGGCCCATGTCCTCTAGTTCTTCCACCCCACCCCCCCCAACCTCAGTGGAAAGAGCTTACTTGCATTTACTCTCTCTATACCCTCATAATACCTACCTTTGATGCCTATCTATGCTAATTACATTTACCAACTTTAGCCCTGAACCTTCTATGATTTTCTTGTCCAAGTTTCTGTCTAAATATCCTTAAATGTTGTAATTGTATTTTCTCCACCACCTCCTCTGAAAACTTGAATATTCTTGGTTCTAATCTACAGAAATATTCAAAAACACTCAAAATAATTGGAGTTATTCATATTATTAATATCGAATTGAAAAGGAAAATTGCAAAATGAAAACATACCTTAACCTCTCAAAATTGTTCTCTTCTACAGAAATCAAAAGGTACCAGGTCTAACCAGCTCACATAGCTTTAACATCAGGAATTCAAGTCATCTCTGCAAATCTGCACTCCCATCCCAATTCTACGAGGAGTTGGTTGTAAGAAAACAGTTACAAAATAAGTGCCACTTTCCCTCAACTAAATTCTGACCATTATGATCTTGTGTCCTTTTCAGGACTTGCTGTTAATGACAGCACCACTCTAATCTGCTCTCTCATTCTATAATTTGCAATATAAACTACTAAAGGAACAATAACCATGTTATAAATGATTTTGCAACACAGTATTTCATTGATCTCAGTGTAAATATAGATTAAAGTATTAAATTATGTAACAATGCATCAATCAGCAACAATAAATATTTACAAAGTGGGGAATTTATAAAATATTTTGGAATTCTGTAATGAGAGATATTCATATATATTAGAATGAATTGATATATGTTGTACATAGCAGAATTGATTGGACATTGTACCTCTTGGAATTATTTGTTGACGGCTTCTCATAAATTACTTTGTAAATAAAGTGGTTATTCGACGGTAACTTTGCAATAACTTGGTTCTGGTGAAATTAACCGAGTTAATTTGGAAAGTGATACAGTTTGAGCTAAGTATTACATGCTCCAAATGTCGGAAAATTGTTGAAAATAACTTTCCAAATACTGTTCATGTTTCCAAATATATGATCTCAACCTTTCACCATTATGTCTCAAGAGATTTATGTATAATGCATGTAAGTATTAGAAGACCTAAACACAAGGGAAAGTCTTGAGTTTGAGACACATTGTAGGCAGAGATTTCGTGAACATTTTCCAGCATACATTTCACTCCTCCCCCCAAAAAAAAACATGGTACATGGTGGAAGAGAATGTTTAAAGATTTCAGAGAAATGTATTGAAGCATTGTATTGATCAATCGAGCGACACTGACAATTCTCTAGACGGAAAGCAAACACACAATATAAATCCAAGTTCTTGTCACAATCTTTTCTTGATGTCTAATTATTATGTGGAGATCATCGTAAGATCATTAGAAAAGCTGAGTGATAATTGTGGTTGACCAGAATGGGAATAGGTGTGGAAGATGCAAAAAGTATGGGTATAAAGCTGGTAATATACATCAAATACATCAAATATACATCATATATTTGGAAACATTTGGAAAGTTATTTTCAACAATTTTCCATCAAATATTAGTTATTAATCTGGCTCATCATTAATGACTATGCTATCATTTAATGTGCAACATGGAAGGCACACAAAATAAATAGAACACATGGGTAGCTCATAAAATTAAGCTTTTTACTGTATCTTAGCTCATGGGACAATAAAAAATTCACATTTACATTCATAGAATGTAATACAGTACAAAATAATGAACAAAATTGCACAAAATTTTACAAATGCTTGAGAAAAAGAATGTTTTATGGTTTTGATCAATCTGCACATCAGAATAATCAAAATAGACAATTGTTTAGCAACAGTTAAAAACTTGTGGTGTAACATATGCAGTCAAGCATTGCTTAATGTCCACAATAGATTCTGTGAAATTGAACGTTATGCAATTTTGACATTGTGTGAACTCCATATTATAGTAACATAGGCATTTATTATGACTATCAAGGCATATGTATTATAGGTTATATGTGCACTGTACCATTATACACCCCACAGTACAATCACTTTGAATGCAAGAGACATGAGATGCACATGTTGCGTGCGGGAAACCATATGTCCTGTTCTCTGATCAGGATTTCTGAACTCTATTATAACCTTATGGGAACATAGACATGTATGCAGTCAGACGTTGCCCAAATGGACATTATGCGGTGCATGACTGCACTTTGGATTCCATTTCCTCTGTGATCGTTTCTTCTAATTAATGTTATTGCACCTTTGTAAAGCTAAGCATATTGTTAATGTTAATATAAATCAAATGGTTGGGTCTTCCCAGAACACTTCAATTCAAAATCACCAACTTGTAAATTTCCACTCATTCACTGTCAAATACAAAAATCCAGGGCTCACTTGAGAAAGTGAGTCCATTAATTCTTCCCATTTAGGCTTCCCTCTTTCCATTTGTGGAACTCATCTTGATAAGAGAAATTCTTTTTTTTTTCCCCATAGCAGTCTTATTCCACTTAAATAAAACTTTAATTTTTAATTTCTTCCTCCCATAGCAGATAATATCATATTTACCTATATTTTATTCCATCTGGCCATGACTTCCCTAGTCACTAAAACCTATCCTTGTGTCCTGACCTGTCTAATTTGCATAAGCTAAACAACCAAACAACCTTGAAAAAAAATGCAATGTCCTTTTTATCTTCTCTCCATCGTCCCAACCCCAATGAATTACCTGCAGAGCTGGAACATAGGTAAGTTGTGGGTGCTCAGATTGGCAGGGGATCAAAACCATAAAACATTCTTGTCCTCACCTGCCACTCCACCAGCCTTCACAACCAACATGTCATTCTCTGCAATTTCCACCATCTACAATGGGTTCCCACCAGACATATATTTCCTTCAGTTCCCCTCTGCTTTCTGTGGGGATCACTCCCTCTGTGACTCCCTCATCCATTTATCCCTTACCCACTAATCACCCCCTTGGTACCTTACCCCAGTGACATCAATAAATGGTACACTTGCACTTACATCTCCTCCTTCAGTATTATTCAGGGCCTCAAAAAAATTCCTGGAAGTGAAACTCTCATGAATCTATAGGGATCATTTTCTGCATCTGGTGCTCCTGTCGTGGCCTCCTCTTCACCGAGAAGACTGGAGGAAAGCTGGGAAATTGCTTTGTTGAGCAGCCTCGCTTTATCTGCTACAACAGCAAGGACATCCCAGTGGCCATCCACTTCAATTCCACACCCCACTGCCACACTAATATTTCTGTCCATAGTCTCATGTCCTGCCAATTTGATGCCACCTGGAAATTGGAGAAACATCATCTTATGTTCCAGCAGTCTTCAACTAAGTAGGATCAATATCAACCTCCAGTTTCCATTAACCCCTTCCCTGATTTCTATTTTCCTCATCCTTCCTTCCTCCAGCTCCTCACCCCTTTCTCTTCCTTTTGCTATCAGAGAGCTAGCTTTCTTAGCCCACCAGCCTCTCCCCAATCCATTCTCAGTTTCTTTCTCTTCAACCCTGCCTCTTGTATCCACCTATCATCACTTACCTGTTGGCATGTGATCCTCTCACCTTCTCCTCTACTTTCTCCTTCCTTCCCCAAACATTTTTTTTTTATTTGGGCATCTCTCTGATTTTTTATAATTGCTGAAAAAGGGCATGAGCCCCAAAGTTTGGTCAGCTTTCACTTTCTATGGATGCTGCATGACTTGCTGAGCTACTCCAGCTCTTTTGTGTACAGTACTGCAGGGGAAGTGTAGGTCCTTTGAGGTCCAACAGGGTAACCTATGTGTACAATCAGATGATGTGAGCTCAGTCCTAAATGAATGCTTCACATCTGTGTTCACAAAGCAGAAGGACATGGAAGATATTGAACTCAAGGAAAAGTACATGGATAATTAGAAGCAGGTCAGTATTAAGATGGAGGAGGTGTTAGAAATCACAGAACCTATAAAGATTGATAAATATCCAGGGCCAGATGAGATCTATCCCAGGTTATTATGGAAAGCAAGAGAGGAGATAGCTGGTGCTCTGAATGAGATGTTGGCATCCTCATTAGCCACAAGTTAGGTTCAGAAGAATGGAGGGTTGCTAATTTTGCAGACGATGCCGCTTTAGTTGCCCATTCAGAGCCAGCTCTTCAGCGCTTGACGTCCTGCTTTGCGGAAACTGCCAAAATGTTTGGCCTGGAAGTCAGCCTGAAGAAAACTGAGGTCCTCCATCAGCCAGCTCCCCACCATGATTACCAGCCCCCCCCACATCTCCATCGGGCACACAAAACTCAAAACGGTCAACCAGTTTACCTATCTCGGCTGCACCATTTCATCAGATGCAAGGATCGACAATGAGATAGACAACAGACTCGCCAAGGCAAATAGCGCCTTTGGAAGACTACACAAAAGAGTCTGGAAAAACAACCAACTGAAAAACCTCACAAAGATAAGCGTATACAGAGCCGTTGTCATACCCACACTCCTGTTCGGCTCCGAATCATGGGTCCTCTACCGGCATCACCTACGGCTCCTAGAACGCTTCCACCAGCGTTGTCTCCGCTCCATCCTCAATATCCATTGGAGCGCTTACATCCCTAACGTCGAAGTACTCGAGATGGCAGAGGTCGACAGCATCGAGTCCACGCTGCTGAAGATCCAGCTGCGCTGGATGGGTCACGTCTCCAGAATGGAGGACCATCGCCTTCCCAAGATCGTGTTATATGGCGAGCTCTCCACTGGCCACCGTGACAGAGTGCACCAAAGAAAAGGTACAAGGACTGCCTAAAGAAATCTCTTGGTGCCTGCCACATTGACCACCGCCAGTGGGCTGATAACGCCTCAAACCGTGCATCTTGGCGCCTCACAGTTTGGCGGGCAGCAACCTCCTTTGAAGAAGACCGCAGAGCCTACCTCACTGACAAAAGGCAAAGGAGGAAAAACCCAACACCCAACCCCAACCAACCAATTTTCCCCTGCAACCGCTGCAATCGTGTCTGCCTGTCCCGCATCGGACTTGTCAGCCACAAACGAGCCTGCAGCTGACGTGGACTTTTTACCCCCTCCATAAATCTTCGTCCGCGAAGCCAAGCCAAAGAAAAGATTTAAGAAGTACAGCAGGGATTAACCAGGTAACTTCAGGCCAGTTAGGCTAAGGTCAGTGGTGGGAAATCATTGGAGAAAATCCTAAGATTTGTTTACATCTAGAAAGAAAGAAACGGATCAGGGACAGTCAGCATTGTTTTGTGAAGAGGAAATGCTGCTTCACTAATTTGAGCTTTTGGAGAAGATAGTGGAGAAAATTGATGAAAGCAAGGAGGATGACATTGTTTATATGGATATTCATAAGCATTTGACAAAGTCCCACAAGATAGACTGGTCCAGATGGTTCAGGCACATAGAATCTGGGATATTCATAAGCATTTGACAAAGTCCCACAAGGTAGACTGGTCCAGATTGTGAGGTGAGCTGCTTAATTGGATCCAGAATAGACCAGTTGGTAGAAAGCAGAGGGTCGATGCATGCTTTTCTGAATGGAATTCTGTGACCAGTGGTGTACCACTGCTGTGTCCCTTGTTGCTTAGATATATTAAGGGTGGCACAGTTGGCATAGTGGTTAGCACAACACCTGTAGAGCGCCAAGAATTGAAACCAGACCGGGGTTCAAGTCCCTCACTGTCTGTAAGGAGTTTGTATGTTCTCCACGTGTTGCCGTGGGTTTTCTCTGGCGGCTCTGGTTTCCTCCCACCACTCAAATCATACCGATAGTGTAGATTAATGTGGTGGAAATTGGGCAGCACGGCTGAAATGGCCTGAGACTGTCTAAATTTTAAAATAAAAAAAACTTAGCTATGGATGTAGGAGGTATGATCAGTAACTTTGCAGCTGACTCTAAAGTTGGTGGTGTTTTGGATAGTGAGGAAAGTTGTCTAATGCAACTGGAGAATATAGAATTTAATCTTGAGAAATGTATTATAGGAAGTCAAATAGGAGTAGGATATATACAGTAAATGGTATTGGGGAATGGATGGGCCTTGACATTGAAGTGTATTTTCCCTGAAAGTGGTAAGAAAATAGCTTGGTTGATGAAGAAGCCACATAGACTGCTTATTTTCATAAGTCAGGGAATGAAGGATTTTGGTAATGGGAGAGATTGAATAGACTGAGCTTGTTTTCCTGGAGTCAAGAAATCTGAGGGCTAGCCTAATGGAGGTATGTAACATTGGAAAAGGCAATAATAAGGTAGATGTAATATTTTTCCGTGGTTGGGATATCAAAAACAACAGGGCATATGCTTAACGTGAGAGGAAGAATTAAAAATGCAATGGAGTGGCACATTTTTACTTTGAGAGTGCTTGATATCATGAACCCGCTGCCAGAGGAATGGTGGGCCAAATGACACATTTGTATAACTCGGTGACTATTTCCAGATTTTGAATGGTTATTTCTGGGAATATATTAAACAAAGCACATGGTTACAGTTAGGAGGTGGAGTTTCTAATAAATTCCTTTGTTAGATGGTCAGGAAAAAACAAATATAATTACATATGAAAGACAATCATTTTAATTAATCAGAATGACTATTGGAAACCATCATTAAAGTCTTGCAGAATATCAGAACTTGCTAGAGTGAAGTTTGATTCAGATTGCTGTCTGGAAATTACACATGTTGATCTGCTGTTTATTGTAATTGATGTGCAGGAGAGGGAGGGGTTGGTTTATTTAATTTTCACTTCAGTTGCCTGAGGCTTCTTAAGTCTTGACTGACTAGAACACTCTTTGTAGGTGATGTGCTTGACAACTCTATTGAAAAGAACATGATCACTGCAAAGTTATTGATCATCTGTAGTTGATTACTAATCATTTACTGTCACTTCAGAATATGTCCTGATATACCTATTGTCCCAGAAATCTTAAACCCCAAACCAAATCATTTCCATTTTTGTATTTAAAAACTGCATCATATTTAATTTACACTTTTCCAGAAATTATTCTGCTGACCATTTCATGAATTCTTTGTTTTTGAGGCAATTTAATTCTGTTGATTTCTTCGTAATATGGCTGTTTCAGATTTTGGACTTCTGGTCTAACACCACACAAGGTAATGACTGAGGAATAAACTGATATTTCGAGGAAGCTATTGTCCAATGTCACAAACTCTCATTCAAGCCAATGAAATGGGAAGTATGCCTTTCCTCTAATCAATCTAAGAACCACAATTCTTTGGCTTGGCTTCGCGGACGAAGATTTATGGAGGGGGTAAAAAGTCCACGTCAGCTGCAGGCTCGTTTGTGGCTGACAAGTCCGATGCGGGACAGGCAGACACGACTGCAGCGGTTGCAGGGGAAAATTGGTTGGTTGGGGTTAGGTGTTGGGTTTTTCCTCCTTTGCCTTTTGTCAGTGAGGTGGACTCTGCGGTCTTCTTCAAAGGAGGTTGCTGCCCGCCAAACTGTGAGGCGCCAAGATGCACGGTTTGAGGCGTTTTCAGCCCACTGGCGGTGGTCAATGGGGCAGGCACCAAGAGATTTCTTTAGGCAGTCCTTGTACCTTTTCTTTGGTGCACCTCTGTCACGGTGGCCAGTGGAGAGCTCGCCATATAACACGATCTTGGGAAGGCGATGGTCCTCCATTCTGGAGACGTGACCCATCCAGCGCAGCTGGATCTTCAGCAGCGTGGACTCGATGCTGTCGACCTCTGCCATCTCGAGTACTTCGACGTTAGGGATGTAAGCGCTCCAATGGATATTGAGGATGGAGTGGAGACAACGCTGGTGGAAGCGTTCTAGGAGCCGTAGGTGGTGCCGGTAGAGGACCCATGATTCGGAGCCGAACAGGAGTGTGGGTATGACAACAGCTCTGTATACGCTTATCTTTGTGAGGTTTTTCAGTTGGTTGTTTTTCCAGACTCTTTTGTGTAGTCTTCCAAAGGCGCTATTTGCCTTGGCGAGTCTGTTGTCTATCTCATTGTCGATCCTTGCATCTGATGAAATGGTGCAGCCGAGATAGGTAAACTGGTTGACCGTTTTGAGTTTTGTGTGCCCGATGGAGATGTGGGGGGTCTGGTAGTCATGGTGGGGAGCTGGCTGATGGAGAACCTCAGTTTTCTTCAGGCAGACTTCCAGGCCAAACATTTTGGCAGTTTCCGCAAAGCAGGACGTCAAGCGCTGAAGAGCTGGCTCTGAATGGGCAACTAAAGCGGCATCGTCTGCAAAGAGTAGTTCACGGACAAGTTTCTCTTGTGTCTTGGTGTGAGCTTGCAGGCGCCTCAGATTGAAGAGACTGCCATCCGTGCGGTACCGGATGTAAACAGCGTCTTCATTGTTGGGGTCTTTCATGGCTTGGTTCAGCATCATGCTGAAGAAGATTGAAAAGAGGGTTGGTGCGAGAACCACAATTAAGAGGTTGCTAAATATCTTAAGCCTGAAAGCAAAGTCATCTGCAAGATTGAGCAATGAGGTTAAAGGCTATCTCAACAAAATCTGGAAAAACATGATATAATGGTGTGCCATAGTGCCATAATACCATAAAGATGTGCCATAATGCATAATTTCCCATTGAAATGTCACTTATTGCATAATATAGAAAAAAAAAACAATTATGATGGGATATTGAGGCATGAGGACAAAATGGCCATTGGACCAAAGATGGAATTGGTGATCGACAGTTTGGTTCAGAAGTGTGGGTTTTAAGAAGGGTCTGAAATAATGACTGCTGCCGATAACACAGGTAGTCATATCACATGCCAATGCAAAGAAGCCTTTGGCCATCATTAATCCAGTAGATCGGTTTTCCAACTAGGAAAGATTAGAATAGATTTATGGTGGTTTTAAGACCCTTGCTCTTCCTATAATCTGATTATCAATGCTAATGGCAGGTTTGGTCCAGAATATCCTGAAAGTCCTATAAAAGCCGCACATTGATCACCAGTGTTATGAATGGAACTTAACCTTCTCTGGACAGTGGTAAGGAAGGAATTAAAAATGTCTCAGGAAGATACCATGGGAAGGTGAGAGACTGCTGGTAATGACTGAGGAATGAACTGGTATGTCGAGGAAGCTACTGTCCAATGTCACAAACACTCAATTTATTAGGATTTTTTGTCAATATCATATTCTGCATTTGCTATTTATTTTACAGTTTTCTTTAGATTGTGAAGATAGAAAAAAATTGCTTGAATACTTCACAGAACACCTTTGAGACTGAAAGTATGACTGTCACCTGACACTTTTAATTCTCTGGCCCACTCCCATATGACCTTTGTTTTTCAATATAAATCTAGGTTGTTATACTTCTTTTTGACCAAAAAATTGAATCTTTGAATGTCCCAGTATAATTCAGTTTTGCTTTGATATATCATTAATATCTTCTTCATTCCATATCATCCTTTTTTTAAACCTTTCTTCTCCTTATATTTCCCCCATCTCTACATCTTATGACTTGTTTTGAGTTATGATGGTAATAAAAGTTATTACCTGATGGATATTCCCAACAATTTTCTCTTTTCATTTCAGATTCACAGCATCCATAGTTTACTAGATTGTTGTCACAAGGTTTGGGTCAGTCAGAATAACTTGGCTTTGCAGAGATAGCTTCATTACATGTCAAAATTATATTTTTTTGGAAATTCTGCTTTTCAAACCAAAGCACCACAGCAGCAAAAGCAAAACTGACCAACATTAACTTGGTCTTTCAGAAATGTACCCCTTATATATTCCAATGGTCTGTAGAAATTCTTTTGACAAATAGTCTACAAGGTAAAACATTGCAGTGACATATACAAAACTGTCAATATTTATGGTTATGATTGTTCCTCGGTTTATCCTGCCAACCTGATAAGGAAGACTGGCAGTTCAATTTATTTTCTAGCCAATTAAATTTCTTACAGATATTATGAAAACTTCACTGTGAAAAAAGTGTAAGCTTGCAAAAATGGCTTTAGAACTATTGCAGATACACACATTTGTTTGAGACGAATTTCGCGTTTGAATGATCACTGATGTATAAAACATAGGTCTATGTAAATTGTATATACTATATATGAAACATTACTTTGGCAATTGCATTTATCCCAGAATTCACCTTGAAGAATAAATTGAATGAATTAAGAATGTGATTTGCTAAGTATTTCCATTAGAAGAGATATTTGAAGATGAATTAGATTTAATCTTCTGATATCCTGAGTATGATTGACTGAATATTTCAAACAAAGAACTACATATTTCATTGCTATTTGAATGAAAAAGACCTGAAAATTGAACTATTTTGTAAAGAGCTTCACAATAGTTTTGTAACGTTTTCCATATCCTTTCTTCAATGTACTCCTATCATAACAATTGTTTTCATTCCTTAAGCTTCCACTCCTTAGACATTTTTATTTCCATTCTTTTACAATGGTTTATATCCAATCCACAATACATTGATTACAGCAATGAAGAGAAGTGGATAGATCTCCAGATTAAGTCTTAAGATAGACTTATTATAAGGGCAATGTTTTAAAAACATTCGTAAACAGAGCCAGCTTGCTGTTCAGCTCTTAGTGAAATCATATTGCTCTGATCATTCATTAGTAAGTAATTGAGGTAGGAAAGAGAGAAGTATCCGTTTGACCGTTCTTACTTTTGATGCTGAGGAAAGGTCTCATCTCGGCAACACGATCCATTCTCCTCAAAGTACCTTTCCAAGACAGGGAAGTCCACCATCGAGGAGTTAAATGTTTTTGTTAAATCTTGCATCAGCTCATCCAAACCTTTGAATTTATTGGTTCTTGAGAACTTTCATGTCTCAGTATGGTGGCAAGCTGGCACCAGGTAGTTCTACCAATGGTTTGTCAGAAATGTTTTCTATTTATAGGTTGTCTCACAATTTACAATAGAATCTACTAACAAGTAACATCCTTGTTTATTAGGTTAGAATTATATTTAATTAAAGCAGAGTAATATCTGACAACTAAATGGTGCTTTACACACTTAAGATTAAAAGTAACCATTTCAACCTTATTCAAAGAAACCTAATAATATGACATGTAAATAAACACTGCTTTGTTCATTCTGAACAAAATAGCTTTCAATTCAAATTTGATATTTAGGCCATACCAGAAACCATAATGAAACATAATGACCTTAAAATTACACCCAAACCAATAATCAGGCTAATGCCTTAAGTTTCATCTGGTCACATATCATTCATTACTTGCCTTATCATTTCGGTTACTTGTTACAATATAATACAATAAGGGAGAAGCTTTGCAGGTTACACCAAGCAATTTAGCATTCAGATAGTAAAGATGAAGTCAATCAATCCATTATTAATTCACTTAAATACACTATTTTATGCAATTCTTTAATTTTTCCAAGTTTGAAATCATTTACCATAGCAGTACAGTGACGGTATTTAAAATTCTTGAAAAGTGATCAATACTGAAGGTTGCGCAAATTAAATATACAAGACCTCGTGAGATCATCACTAACACTTTTAGATGTCATTCTGACATTTTTGTTTATATTACAATGAAAAAATGTATTAATGGAAAACAGATATGAATTCAAATACTAATATCTCATTTATGCACCATTGATCACTGTTGCATAACTGGTTATGTGATTATATGGTTTGCTGGCTTAGGAAACCACTGAACATTATTGAAGAGGTGGTTTATTTAAAGTCAAAAGTCATAGTTTAATGTAGCAAGTTGCCACTAAATGGGTCTCCTGAATCACTGACATGTGGTCATGTTTTGGTTAGAGAGTGGAAGGACTTGTGTTGCTCTGGGAAGCAAATAAAATTGCTTGTGAGGGTCACAAATACAGAATATTGGCAAAGAGTGAAATAAGCTGATGGATTGTTCAGATTCTCCAAACTTAATATATTCTATTAATGGACAGTAACAGAAGAAATATTTACAGACTTTGAAATCTTGCTCTTTGTTATTGGTTTCAAAACGAATAACACTATATCTATTTTATATTTTATACACAGTTAAAAGCACAGTTCGTTTTTGTGCAATCTGTTGTCAAGCTAAAATGCACTCTTTTTCCACACAATTTATAGATTGAACATTTCCACTGACATGCAGTCACTCACTTCTATTGACTGTATTTACAATACAATATTACATAAGAAATTTCAAAATGAAACTTGCCCATTCTGGAAACAATAAATGTGGGCAGATGGAACCACGGTCCAACTATTTTGGTTTTGCGATAAATGTAACTCTTGTAAATGAGAGAAAAATGCCAGAATATTGACACTGAAAATGTCAGATGTGGGGTTGAAACTAAAAGAGAAAACTTACACCAATGCCATTTTTATCTCCAGTAGTGACATTAAATGAAAAAATCAGTTTAATATAAGGTTCATACCTAAACATATTCAAGAACTTTATTATCCAAATAAAGTTGCATTGATATATCATTTGCTGATTACAATGTTCAGAAGTTTAAAATGCAATAGAAGAATATGACAAGGGCTCAAAATTTCAGAACGCCACCAAGCGCCATATAGGTTACTGACAATATAGACATGGAATGGTATCGAGTTACCAACAAGAAGGCACCGGAGAAGACAAATAGCTGTAGTAGTGCCTTAACTTGCCTCTTGAAGGACAATCACTCAAAGCATCATGCGTAAAAAGAAATCAAAAACAGAACCAGGCACCGTCGTTTAAACTTGTAAAAAGTACAATGTTCTTCATGTTATATAAAGTGACTTTAATGGCCAACTCCGAGCTCCCTTGGATAATATTATCGAGCATAAAAGAAAATCAATATGGGACATTTATCTCAGAAACTGGCCAAAAGCATAACATCAGGCAACCCTTCATCTTTGAAATAAGTTGATATTTACGGGGGGGGGGGGGCGGAATGTGTATTTGCAATTGTTCAAAGTTTGAAAAATCATATTGAAGTAAATAGTATAAGTTATAACGCCTGCAAGAAACTAAAAGAGGATTCCATACTCACTAAAGGGAGAGTTCTCCTTTTTCGTTCCGCTGACTTGGCCATTCCTATCGATCTTGAGAAAATACTTGGTGAAAGAGAACAACTTCCTCCACCGCACATCTCCTTCCAGGTATTTGTAGCTGCGCACATGCCTTCCCAGGCTGAACGAAGAGCTTGTGCTATTTGGAGACAGCATATCTCTGCTGATGTCATTGCAGACAACAGACGAAGAACAGATCAGGAAGAGGAGAAAGACATAAGCCAGGTGTGTAAAGGCTGAGGCACCCTTTGTCAGTATCCATTTCCACATTGTACTGAAGCTCTTGGCACTAGAAATAGTCTCATAAAAAGAAACATGCTGGAAGACCGAGGACACATATGCGGCAGGTTGTGTGTTTGTTGATGGTCTTCTCTGTTTGACCTCTGTTATCCTTTGAATGAAGTTCATCAATATTCATACTTCAGGTGATAAATCATATCCAATGTGGGCTTCCTTCCTTCCACGCTTTGCAGATTAATGTGCTCTTTAAATATTTCCTTGTTGCTTTTATTTTTATTTCTTTGGTCATGTACAAATCGTTTCGATTAATGTCCTTTTCTGAGTATTGGTTGATAATGTAACTCCAGAAGGATGTACAAAGTCCTGCAGCGACTTCACTTTCCCTTGACCACGACCTGCAAACCGAGTTCAACTCTGTTGAGGAGACCGGACAGCTCAAGGGAAGCTAGTAGCTTTGAAAAGACAGGAATGTTTTCTCTCAGAGTAAACAGGTCAAAATAAACGGTGCAAACTCTCAGTGATTCCCGCACTGAGCTGGGATGTGCTTACCGCAATGGTGCGTCAGCCAGTTATGGATCGGGCAGCAGTGGACATCTGAAACCATGGACTGGAAGAAAATGCTTCTGAGGGAACGATGCAGATCACTGGTTGTAAGCCTTCTGGTGCTTTCGGTCTTGCTAATTGCCGTCACTGTTCCTCTTCCCTCGGACAGGCGGCCACCAGCATGGGTTGTATAATCATGCTTTACTAATCTCACTCTCTTCCGGGCTGAACCCAACTCCCTCTCGGGAGCCCCTTTGGACTTTCCAGCGTGGGCTTTTTTGGCAGCGAAATACTTGAGAGCCACCTGGAGCTTGCTGACTGTTCATGTGAAGGAGACCAGTCGCAGAGTCCTGCAAACCAGATTATATACTGATCATGAAAAGCAGATAGATACAATTAAGTTATTTTGTTTAACCTCTGCCAACTTTGAAGGAAGTCCTAATTTAATTAATCATTTGAACTTAGCTTCCGTGGAGGAAACATTCACACTTCTTGACGCAGCCTTTTATCCCTTCTTTTGAACTATCCAAGGTTTTCTATCCAGGAACTCCTTTATATTTACAGCATTAAATAAAGCTAGATGAACAGATTGTGACTGTTAACATGAGTCATACATTGAGTGCATTCTTTCTTCAGAGCTCTTGCACTTTTTACCATTAGAGATGTTTAGATCTAAAAAAAATACAAATCTGTATTTCAATATAGTATGACCATTACACACAAAATAGATTCTAATCATTTTATTATGCTGGCTATCATAGTACACGCATGTAAGTCCTTCAAATGGTATAAACTTTTCAATCTTTCAATCACATCTACTGCATCAATAGGAATGTCCTAGTGCCCTCAGTGTCCTAGTCCATTGTATTGTTTATTCACCTCAGGATTAAATTGAGAAAGCCTGAGAAAAGTTCCAGAGCAAAGATGCACTATGTAACAGAATTCAATCTCTCCCAATAGATTCAAGCTACTACCATAAATGTATGAATGCAGATTATATCTCTGTAATGAGGCCTGTTCAAAGGCCTGAAATTCTACCTCCCTCTTAGTGGTAACAATCAGATCTTAATAGAGTCCATTATTAATTGTTTTGCTGCCCTCTTTGAATAAAATGTCCTCAATATAAAGTTTCAAAGTTAATGGTTGCATTTAAATGAACTTATTTACTTATTTTACCTTAAAATGCAATACATTTTTCAATACATTCATTAAAAGGCACCATAACAAATGTTAGTCCATTTGGTCAGTCAATAATTAAGACTTAACTCCTGTACTATCAACTTTTTTCCTGTGTGTGTGAGTATATAATCTATCTGTGATCTGATTGATCTGATTGATGAGGCCCAAATCTTTCACTGATTTTAAATATTCTGATTAAATGAGGAAGGTTGGTTCAATTCAGGGCAGAGGTGGCTGCACTCTTTTTGGAGACAGAAAAGGAACAGGAGCTCTCCAGCAGGGAAGCTGTGTAACCTGTCACTGTGCTCTCTAAATTCAAACCATAACATTATTCACTAAACCACAATGATTGAAATTAACTCTCTGTGAACTAATAGATGCGTCACACCTTGGCCACTAAGACAGACACTAAATCATTCAACTTTGAGATTACATAACTGAGAATTGCTTCCAACTACTGCCCTTTTCTAGGATTCCCCAAATCTTTGAACAATGCTTACAATTTTGATCAACTTCACCATGAACATATGTAATAATGTCAAACTTTTGTTATGAGTAAAGGCATGCCTAGGCTGTTCTTTTTGGATATGTGTATCAGCTTCTTCTTTGCAAATATACCTATTTACATAAACCTAATATTAAACTAAATGTCAAATTACAGACTTGGGAAGTCAGTGTTCATATACTCTCGTCTAGATGGCTCAGAGGTAGAATTGACAGAAATCTCTTTCTACCATAAGCTTTACCCTGC
Organism: Narcine bancroftii; assembly: GCF_036971445.1. Taxonomy (NCBI): domain Eukaryota; kingdom Metazoa; phylum Chordata; class Chondrichthyes; order Torpediniformes; family Narcinidae; genus Narcine; species Narcine bancroftii. The sequence continues at coordinate 74,351,417 of NC_091471.1, forward strand.
AGTGCAGTTAAAAGGAAGACAAATTGCAAAGCATGTGCTGTGAACTATTATCACTGACAATGGTACAACAACTCTCCCTTCTGGCCATGAGTTCCATATCAGGGGTATACTCACTGTTTTTGCTGTGGAGTATATATTATCGTCACATCACAGAATTTTGCATTTGATGGTGTGCAAAAATACTGATAGTTTTCATAACAAAAATTTAACTCAAAATCACCCAGAAGCAGCAACACTGGCAGTTACAATGGGTACTAATGATACATCTGTGATACAGAGTTTAATGCATTTCTCATTTGCCACATGTCCACAATTCAAAATTCTAGATATTATCTTGGATTTCCAATGAAAAATATCAAGTTTATTTTACATTTCAAGATAAAGAAATATTGTGAATATAATTCCAGTAATAATCAGAAGAGTTTCTCACTGTGCCAAAGTTTCTTTATGAAAGGGAAGTTTTGTCGGGAGATTGAAGGCTGCATTTTTATATTGAGAAAAAGGCAGTGGGTTCAACAACTCTCATACACTTATTGGGTGATATGACTGAATTTGGATGAGAAATTGGACAATAGCAGATTTTGTATTACAGTTCTTAACTGAAACCAAAAGGTACCTCTTAGACATGGCTCCCAGTGGTGACTATTTTAAAACTTATATTCTTAAATACAATGAGTAAAGGTCTCAATAAATAATGAAAATGGATTTATGTGGAAAAAAAAAGGGTCACTGAATACATTAAATATGTGCACTTCAGACTGGTACTGAAGCTATTGCATAGAAAATATGAAACAAATTCTCTAGGTTGAAATTCATCAGACTAGGTGCTGTACGATGCATACATTGTAAATAACTATAGCTCTCAATGAAAGTGATAGATTTTCTACACAGATTCTAGTTTGGGTCAACAACATCTTATCTCAGCAAAACTGATATTGTGGATCTGTTCAATACATTAACTATATGATTTGATTGAATTTCATGGCCAATTAGTGACACCATTATTCATAGTCAAATTTACTGCTGAAACTCAGCATCTGAAAATCCCAACAGTGTTGCTCTTGGAACCATGTGTGGCTTAATTCTTCTTGTTGGTTTGAGGCTCAATTGGAGACCCAAACATTTAGTTCATGTGACTACATTTTCTTCCCATTGGAGATCGCCTAATGACAAATTCCAGAATATTTCTTCATAAACTAGACATTTTATAACAGCAAACAAAACTATATCAGCTTATGGCCTTTCTTTCTCTAAGGAAACATTTTCCCAATTCTTCTTTACAGAAACAATTTGCACCATCCTAACAAATCCATATACGTCATTAAGTCAAGTGTTCTGGACTACTATTAAATGAGCCCAAGAACAGTTTTCCAAATAAAAGGTGTATGGTCCAACCAGAGAGGTGCAACACCTGACCTCCTTTTAAGAAACAAAACAGGGCAAGTAACTGAGATGTTATTAGGGGAGCATTTTGGAACCAGGGACCATAAAAATGATTAATCTTACAATAGTAGTGGAAAAAGTGCATAAAATAGTGGATACAATAGGAACTTGCAAACATTGATTGGGAGAGACTGGTCACAGGTAACAAGTAGAAGGCTTTTAACGGTGAGATAAGGAATGTTTGGGATAGCACATTCCTGTTAGAATGAAGGGTTAGGCTGAAAAGAATGGGAAATGCTGAATGAGTAGATATATTAAGATTCTGGTCAAGAAAAAGGAAGCATATGGTTAGGATCAAATGAATCCTTTGGGGAGTATAGAATATAGGATTATATTAAAGATTAAAATCAGGAAGGCAAAGAGTGACAAAGTAGAATAGGGACCACTTCCCCCCTGACATCAGGTTCTGAATGGACAATTAATCATAAATACTATCTCACTTTAGAACATGGAACATACAATATTTTCTCTTTATCACTTTTTTTTTCCTACACATTAATTTATTTTTAAATGTAGTGATGCCACAAAATAATGCATTTCATGACACATTCTTGACAATAAATTCTGACTGATTCTGACATGAAATGGCTCTAGCAGATAAGATAAAGGAGAATTCTATGAGCATATTCAGGGAAAAAGAGTAACAAAGGAGATAATGGAACCCTTCAATGATTGACAACTTGGAGCCGCTGGAGATGGGCACAAAGAAACGAATAGTTCTCATCTGCATGAACAGGACTAGTAGAGAATGTTGTAAAAGATAGAGACTTGGGAGTATGAAAATCAAGACAAAATGATAGTAAAGAAGACAATTGACATGCTTGCCTTCATCAGTGAGTTCAAGGGCCTATTTCCTGGCTGTAAGACTCTATGAGTCCATTGCTATTGATTTAAAGAATGCTGGGGTTTTGTATTAAAATAATTATTATATTGATCAGCAAAATGTTCAGTGATAGTCCAGGATGTATTAATGGATTTTAAAAATTAAATCCATGATTGGATTGCTAGTGGATTCCCCATTGATAAGGCCTAAACTTGCTGAAGTTCTGCACATTACACTGAGGAACCACTGCATTGATTTTGCTCCAAGACCTGGTTTAGGATCCAAAACCCCAATAATTTTAGTGAAATTTGTTGGGTACACATTCAGAAGGTAGGAAGGAAGACAAAGCCCTGTTGGGAAAATTATGTTGATTTTGATAATTTCTAAACATCTTGTGTTTCTCATTTAAATAATTTCTTATATTACTAAATTACTAATATTTAAAAAAATATTTATTGATTTTAAATATCTCTAATTACCAGAGATCTCTCAACACTATTAAAATAGCAAAGGTGAAAAAGCTTTACCTGGTTTCAGGGGTGATTATAATTGCCCCATGGACTCTGACACTGGATTCCAGTGAGATTGGGGCTCTGCACATAGCATAGATAAATGTGAGAACATGGGAAGTTTTTCTGAGCTGCTGGCTTGTTCCAGTAAGACTGAGGTCTTTGAAATTACTGGCTTGTTATAAAACTCCATCTGTCCTATATTTGGATAACATATTTTAAAATTTCTTGTAGATCTTTAAGGTAGACAGTCCTGTTAAATAGAAATTAAATAGGGCAGCACAGATAGCATCATGGTTAGCACCTCGCTATTACAGTGCCAGTGACCTAGGTTTGAATCCACTGCTGTCTATAAGGATTTTATATGTTCTCCCCATGTTTGTGTGGGTTATCCCGAGTGCTGCAGATTATTTCCACTCTTCAAGGGTATGGGGTTGCAGGTTAATTTGGGTGTAACTGGGAGGCATCAGTTTAAATGGCAGGAATCAGCTTCCAAAGTGCTGTCAATAAAATTTAAAATAAATTCAGTCTCTGTTCAACCTTTAGTTAAAACCTAATGCATTCATTGTAGTGTGTGGGCTATGTTGAGTGTGGAGTAAGAATGACACACACACAGCCAAGTCGAGGTCTAAGACTGATTTATTGCTCTGCCAGCTCTGTTTATATTCACTCCCTGCCTCTGACTGAAGGAGTGACATCATTGCAGCACCAACCTACGAGTGGCCGGCGTTCTTGCTGTTTCCTGCTGTGTGGGAGTCCATGCGGGATAACGGCTGTTGGTCCCTGTGGGGCCCTCACAATCACCGCGTTCACTAGTCATTTTGTGAGCTGGGTCATGAGTTAGGAACAAAGAACAAAGAAATCTCAAGTCAAGTCAAGTGAAGTTATTTATCATCAAATTGTACAAGTACAACCCAATGAAACAGTGTTCTCTGCTTCTCGATGCAAAACACGCAGACATACAACCAGACATTACATACATATAGGCAAACAATACATATTAAGGGTAAGTATTCATCTATACCAATAAATAAATAATATTGTTTCATGAATATGAGAATCGCGATTGGTTAACGTGAGCAGTTCCTTTGGTCGTTCAGTATTCTCGCTGCCCGTGGGAAGAAGCTGTTCCTCAGCCTCATGGTGCTGGTTCTGATACTCCTGTAGTTCCTTCCTGAGGGGAGCAGCTGAAAGATGCTGTGTGTAGGATGGAAGGGGTCAGCAATGAGTTTGCATGCCCTCTTCAAGCAACATTCCTGGTAGATTATGTTGATGGGGGAGGAAGACTCCATTGATTCTCTTTTCCACTCTCATAATCCTGTGGATTGACCTCCAATTCATTTCTCTGCAGCATCCGTACCACACTGTGATGCAGCCAGCCAGGATACTCTCAATAGAGTTCCTATAGAAGATTGGCATAATGGTGGCCAGTAGCCTTACGTGCTTCAGTCTTCTCAGGAAGTGCAGTCAATGAGGAGTTGTTGAGTGTCCCTGATAAGTCACTAGTTAAGTGAACTACAAGGAACTTGGTGCTCTCCACTCTCTCTACACTCTGTTGATGTGTAGTGGAGGATGGTCATTCCTGGTCCTCCTGAAGTCCACAATCATCACCTCCTTTGTCTTGTCCATCTTGAGACTCAGGTTGTTCCTCTTGCACCATTTCATAAGATTTTCTACTTCTATGTAGCTCAACTCATCACCATTGATGATGAGGGCAACTAATGTTGTGTCATTGTCACGCTTCCAAGTGGCTGGTGCAACCTTGCATGCCACCATCTTTTAATCTGAGTCTACAGCACAGTACAAGCATTTTAGAATAAGGGCAGAGAAGAATTATTAGGATGTTGCCTGAAATAGAGAATATGTCATATGAAGCAAGGTTTACAAAGCGAGGCCTTTCCTTTATTGTGCAACTAAGTATGAGAGGTGACATAATAGATATATGTAAGATTATGAGAGGCATGGAGAGAGTAGACAACAAACATTTTTTTTTATCCCAGGGTGACAACAACAAATACCAGAGCACATTTGGTTAAGATGAGTGGAGGGAAGTTTTGGGGAGATGTCAGAGTGGTGATGCCTGGAAAGCATTGGTGGGGGTGGTGGCGGTGACAATAGGGGTATTCAAATGACTCTGAGATAGGCATATGTATGTAAGAAAATTTATGAGTTATGGGTGTGTGTTAGGGAAGGATGAGCATGCTGTGGGGTAGGTTTACATAGCTCAGCACAGCATCATGTGCTGAAGGGCCTGTAGTGTGCCATAATGTTTTAGTTTGGACGTGGACAGGTTAATGGTGATACTCCTACGAGTTTGAACCTCGCAACCATCTCTACTTCAGCACCCTTAATATCCATAAGGATATCTGCTTCCTGAAGTCAATGACCAACTCCTTCATTTTGTTGACATTGCAGAAAAGATAATTATCCTGATATCATACCATCAGACTCTGTCTCGTCATTGTTTGAGATCTGGTTTGCAGCAATGTGCAAATACATAAATGGGATAGGAGCAGTGTTCGGTCACACTGTCATGGATTTATAGGGAGTACAATAAGGGCCTGAGTACACAGCCTTGCAGGGAATCCAAACAAAAGATTATGGTGGAGGAGGAATTGTCACCAATCCTCACTGCTTGCGGTCTGAAGGACAGGATGTTGGAGAGTGCAGTGTTGAGACCAGAATTTGAGGATGGGTTTGTCTAGGACTATGGAGTTGAAGGCAGAGCTGTGGTCAATAAATAAGAGTCAGACATTGGGCTCCTTGTTATGCAGGTGACACAGGGCAAGTGCAGGAGCAGGGAGATGGTTTCTGCCATGGATCTGTTGTGATTGTAGGTGAATTGTAGCAGATCGTGGCTGTCCTGGAGATCATGACCAGTCTTTCAAAGCATTTTGTGATGATGGATGTCAGAGTATATGCAAGTGATCTGGGGAACTAGGCAGATTTGGAGTTGAAAGTAAGTTTAGGGCTGAACAGATTTGTGGGCTGTGCACCTGATTCAGCCTGAATGAGCAACAATAAAGTGTAATGTAAAGCAGTTTTAATATTTCTAAACATTTGAAAGAAAGTTAACGTTGAGCAGAGGTGGACAAAGAGTTTGTGGATCCCATTGGTAGCAAGGTTACAAGGAAAATCACACAAGCAGTTTTAAATTTTGGCTTCACTTTCCTTGTTATGTCACAGCATGTCGATAGTAAAATGAAAATGACATTATCTGCCCCTCTTCATCACCTTTGATGCAATAGCACAGCCTTGAGGATAAAGAATAAAGTTCATGATTTATTGGGCAGCAGAGCTCCCAAAATGTGCCAAAGGGCCTGTTTCCGTGCTATAGAACTCCATGCTTTTGAGATATAGCCCTTGTACAGTGGGCACCTCAGCAATGCTACCTCCTGAAATTCTTCCAAACCCAGTGGAGAGGTGAGTGAACTGATGTCAGTGTCCTCTCCCAGACTACAGCATCAGAGCCCTATTTACATTCAGTGCATTCCACTGGCAGGGGCATGTCACTCACATGTGCAACAGAAGTGGCTAGAGCAAACATTTCATTCTGAGCTATGCTACAGGAAGGGATCGCCAAGTGGACAGAAGGGAAAAACGATGCATTAAAAGCAATGTGGGGAAAAAATGCAAAGTCCCCACTGATTCTTGGGAATCCCTTGTCCATGATCATTGAAAGTGGAAAAGAGGCATGTGGAGTGGTGTTGAGAACTCACTGTTTTTTCATCAAGAGCACACAGAAACACTGCATAAATGCTGGAAGGAGTCCATTATCTACACATCAAGCACTTTCTGCCCCATTTTGGTAAAGTCTGCATTTTCTACACTGCCTTTGGTAATGATCTCAGAACCAGACTCAGGGCAAAACATCTTCTTTAAGGACTGACAAAGAAGAAAAATGTAAATGTTCCATTCATTAAAATCTCATTTATTCTACAGGTAAAGCGATGGTTAGCACATTGTATGAAAGAGTATTCAAAATTCAAGTAATGAATTACATTAATTCTGCCATTTATCATTGTGTTTTGACTTGAATGCCACTTTCAATTTAAAATGTTGCAAGGGATTATTTGGGGCAAACACCTGGATTTGTGGTTCCATGAAAAATAGCCTGCCACTCTCACTCAAATTTTTATCATTCACTGCTTATATTTTAACTAGTTCACCAGCTTTCCGAGCAGATGTTCCACTACACATTGAATAATAAGAGTGAGTGAATTGAATATGTCTTAGTGTACAGAGAATGATATAGAATTTGAGGAACAAAGATGGATTACATGATTGTACAGATTTTGCCAGTGTTTACACAAAGTCCATTTACTTTATCTCACTGTCAACATATCTGTTTAATATTTTATCCCTCATTTAGTTGTCCAGATTCCTTATAAAGGCATTCATCTCTTCAGCTCAATCATTTATTTGGACAGTGAATAGAGTATATAATTTTACTGCAAGGAAACAGGCCCTTTGGCCCATCTTGTCAATGAAAATCATGTTGCTGATTGTGTGTGTGTGTGTGTGTGTGTGTGTGTGTGTGTGTGTGTGTGTGTGTGTGTGTGTGTGTGTGTGTGTGTGTGTGTGCGTGTGTGTGTGTGTGTGCGTGTGTGTGTGTGTGTGTGTGTGTGTGTGTGTGTGTGTGTGTGTGTGTGTTGGCCTGTACTTGACCTATATTTCTCCAAACCCTTCCCATCCAGGATCATAGATGACTTTTAAACATTTTTATAGTGCCTGCCTCTTCTACATCCTCTGACACACATACCACCATGTGAAAAAATTGCCCCTTAGGACCCTTTTAAATCTCTTCTCACTCATCTTGAATCTATGGCCTTTAGTTGTAGACTTCCCCGCTCTGGAAAAATAAGACTATGACTATTTACCAAGGTACTTTTCTCTAAAATTTATACTGGCTCTGCCAGTGATGAGCACATATTTATCTGAGGTAATGGGAAGGAGCAGAAACAATACAGTTATAGAATGTAGAACGTAGAACATTACAGCATAGTACAGGCCCTTAAGCCCTCGATGTTGTGCTGGCCTATATATTCCTACCAAAATATATTCTGAATCCTTCCTAAAGAACATGATGTATTTATTTCTGCAATATATTTGTTTTCTTGCTGGTTATGAGCATTGGTGTGTTATGGTGGTGCATTTCAAAGCTAGTTTATGTGGATTTTAAGAACACACTCATGGTTACGATCTGCGCTATGCTCTAACGTGATGCCTTTATCTCTGCCTTCAGTTTGTGAGCTGATTGAGATAGAGCCACAAATGACAAATCCAAAAGACAACTGTCCCAAAATGAAATTGTTCAGGGAATTAAGGGACATGTGATATTAGCAGAGAAGAGAGTTGATGCTTGGTCAGATCAGCTCTGAGGGCATTGAATGGCATGGGTAGGATTGATGGACTAAGTGGGTTACACCTACTCCTATGTTCTTGTGTTTTTATGTTGTCTTGAGTTATCTTTTCAAGGCTCCAGTAAAGAGGAAGTGTACAATTGATACACAGATGTGCCTGGTATCATAAGTTTTACGATTATTTTAGTGGATTGGAAAAAATTGGCTTACAACATAATTTTAACTATTAGATTTTTTGTGTTCCATTCAATTTGTGTCAAATCTTCCTGTCAGGAAAAGATAGATCTGTGGAATTCACTGCCTAAGGAAGCAGTAGAGGCTGCCTCATTAAGGTACAGATAGATTTTTGCATTGGAAAGGATTTGTGGGGTAAGGGCAGGTAGGTGGAGCTGAGTTCAATGGCCAGAGTAGTCGTGATCTTGTGGAAAGGCAAAGCAGGTTTGAGGGAACAGATGGCTACTTGAGCTCCTGTTTATTATGTTCTTACTAAGATATGTATGCTTACTAGTCACTTAGCTGCATAAAGAAAATTGTTCTTTAAAATTAAATAAAAATATATATTTTATGAACCTGCTAATTGGGTTTGTAAAATACTTTGGACAAATTATTTTTGGAGAGAATGGAAAATAATTGCTTTCTCTAAGGGTATTGAAAAGAGGCGGATGCATAGTGAAGGGTTGGTCGAATTGTATAAATTCCACTCTCATGGGAGTTGTGCCTATGGCAACTTTATGAGGCCAAATTGTTCTGTCACCAAAGAGTTAACCCACATACAAAGTTTACTTGGAGCAACTAAAAAAAACTGTTCTGATAAAACATGGGCAAATTAAATTTCCTACAGTTCAGCAAGAAACTTATGATGCTTTCTTTCACATTCAAGAATTCCAGGGATTGCAGCCAATTTAGCAAGTTAAATTGAAGATACTAGTGTTTACAACTAAATATAAATCTGAGTTACAGAAAACCAGAAATGTTTAAGAATGCCTGTTTAATATTTCAGAAGAGGGGTACTCTGGTTTATGCCTTCGCAAGCTTTATGCATTTACTACTCTGTACCTTTGCTCTCTCCCTTTCACTTTAAGCAGTCTTTGTTCATTGTGTTGAGAGCTAACAAAAGGAACTGCAAATCTACTCCTTTGTGCAGATGGTTGGATACCATGTCAAAGTGCTCAGTTAAGCCAAATGGAACTTGCACCTCTTTAGCCATTGGTTGGTTCTCCAGTTGTGGTTTGAGACTTATCTGAGTAACTTGAGAGTTCTGTTCAATTTCCCTTCGCTTACTTTCACAGACCAGTACTTTTTATTTCACCTCATCTGTCTGCTATCATGTTAACAACCTGAAGTGAATCTTTGCAGTCTATTGACAACATAATAAAACAGGATTTGGATTTCATCTTGTGAAGAATGACTCACTTCTTGGGTTTTAAAATTCTAGCTAGGTGCTTTCATCTGCTTCAGTGATCAAAACAGCTGACATAGCAGATGCCTGAGAGAAACAAAAAGGTAACTTCGTTTCATTGCCCAAATAAAGGGTTTGTCCTCTGTATTGATCTGCTTACAGCTATCTAGTGTAAAAATAAGAAAGCAATGACTGCAAACTTTTCATCCAAGGTGAACAGGTACATGTGAGGGGAAGGGGAGAGTGGCAGATTAATAGAGAAAAGTATCGACATTACTTAAAAAAATAACTTCCTCCCCAAATCTGGAGAGGAATTACCTATGTAAGAATAATAGAGTGTAATTATAATGAATTACACATATTACACATATAACTGAAAAAAAATGTCCACTTTTACTTATTTGAACATTAATTGATTCTCTAGATTACTGTTGCTGGGTAAAATCATCAGGAATCCTTGATGATTTCCTGATGATTTTACCCTTCTCTGGTGAAGAGAACGTTGGTGTTAAAAAACAAATGGTGGCACATCTGGAGCTGCTGTAATGGCAGCGCTGCTGCTGGTGTGGAATATTAGAGAGTGGGGAGTTGAGACACAGCGCTCCCCTGCAGGATACAAATGCCCAGCCTGACTGCCATTGGCTCTGTACAGGCTTTAAATGGCCTGTTAAAGGAGCAGGAGGTTGTTTACTTTAAAATCCTGCGACAACAGGGCCTGGGCCCAAGATGGCGGTGCTTATGTTCAGCAGAGGCTTTGAGGGGTTGCAGACTCCTGAGGAGTAGAGGACTAGTGCAGGGTGCCTGAAATCAGGAAGACCACCACCCTAATTTGTGAAGAAGAAGCAGAGGAGACATCTTATGGGATGGTCACCACAGCACCGAACCAATGAGAAGCTGAAGAATACACAGATGCCGAGCTGTTGGTGGCAAGGAACTCGTGCGGGTCACAGGTTGCTGGTGATTGGCTCAAGACTGGTTGAAGGGGTACCAGTTATTGGAACCTGTGAGAGGATGCTGAGGGCAAGAAGAGTTCTTGATGGTCCTTGGGCACTGAAGGCTTCCTGAATGTGTTGGATCTAGAGCTTGGGTTCCCAATGGTTTGGGCTGGTCTGTGTGGTTGCAGAAGCAATGTGAGTACTGGAATCACTCAGTGTCTCTGAAGCAACTCTCTTTTTCTTTTCTTTTTCTGACTTTTAGGGGTGCTGGGCTATTTCTGCTGATGGGAGATCTTTGTTTGCCTTACTGAAGACTAAAGGAAATTTCATGTAATGTTACTTTTACTGTTTTATTACGTGACCATAAAACAATCTTGAAGTCTTGAATTAAACTGGTATTCTGGTTATTCTCTGGTACTTTGTCACAGTAATGAAGCTTGAGACAGGGCAATGAACACTGAATCACACCTCACTCTGGGAGCATCATGGCCCATTTCAGTCCACTGCTCACTCAATTCACTTAGCAACATCAATCATATGAACAAGAGTGAAGCTCTGGGTTATATAAAGCATAGATCTTCAGTCTTTGGAGAGATTAGCGAACTTAAGACAGAACCTGTGAACTTCAGACTAAAAGAATTATATTATTTACACACATCAATTAATTTTAGATAAATCATCTATCAGAAGTCTTTATTGCAACTAAATAATGCAATTTATTATCTTGATAATAAGACATAGGAGCAGAAATAGACTATTCAGCCCATCAAGTTTGCCCTTCCATTCAATGAACTGATCCATTTTCCGACTCAGCCCTACTCCCTGTCTTCTCCCCATAACTCTTGATGTCATGACTAATCAAGAACACATCAATCTCTTCCTTAAATGCACCAAATAATTTATCCCCCACAACCACCTGTGTGTAGCAACAAATTTCAATTTCTCCACATCTCTGTTCTATGAGGACATCCTTCAAATCTGAAATTGTACCTTGTTTTAAATTCTCCCAACATGGGAAACAACCTTTTTACTTCTTCTCTTTCAATGAGAACAGGTGAAGAGCTGTCAAACACGCCTCATGACTGTATCCTCAGATCCAGCTCTGACAGTGTCAACAGGTTTTCAGATAACACAACAGTAGTCGGCCTCGTCAGCAACAGCGATGAGTCGCACTACAGAGAAGAGGTGGAAAATCTCATGATGTGGTGCATGAATAACAACTGAGACTCAAAATGGACAAGTCAAAGGAGATGATCGTGGACTTTAGGAGAACCAGGAACGACCAGCCTCCTCTACACATCAACAACTCTGTAATGGAAACACCAAATTCCTTTGAGTTCACTTGACATATGACCTTTCTAGACACACAACATTCCTCACTTGTCAGGAAGGCACAACAGCAACTACACTTCCTGAGAAAACTGAAGCAGACAAAGCTACCAGTCACTATTAAGTCAACCTTCTACAGGAGTTCTATTGAGAGGGTCCTGATAGGCTGCATCATAGTGTGGTATGGTTGCTGTAGAGAAATGGATTGGAGGTCAATCTACAGGACCATAAAAATGGCAGTGAGGATCACTAGAGTTTCCCTCCCCTCCATCGACAGAACCTACTGGGATCATTGTCTGAAGAGGGTGCGCAAAGTCATTGAGGACCCCTCCCACCCCATGCACAGTATCTTTCAGCTGGTCCCATCAGGACAGATACATGAGTATCAGAGCCAGCACCACTAAGCTGAGGAACAGGTTTTTCCAACCAGTATTGAGAATGCTGAATGACCAAAAGAACTGCTCATGCTAACCATCCAAGGCTCTCATTTTTATGAAACAATATCTAATTATTTATTTGAATATTGTGGTGGTACACTACCGGCCTACTGCAGGGGGAAACCCCTGTACCTGTAGGAGTGTAAGGGGACAGGACAACACCTGGGCGGCTGTCAATCAGTCGGTCTGAAGGGATCAAGTCCCACCCCGGTTGGGTGACACCCTCCAGGATCTAAGCCTGCGCCAGCCTCCCGAAGCCTCACTCAGAGTTGCTGCAGCTACAGCCAGCCTGGCTCTGTGGAAGTCTTTGTGGATTAAAGCCTGTTGTACAGTCTTTACCTTGTGTGCGTCTGATTTCTGGCTAACAGCGCACCACAAATATATGAATACTTGTCCTGCATATGTATTGTTTGTCCGCATGTGCATTATGTCAAGTTGTGTGTCTGTGTGTTTTGCACCAAGGACTGGAGAATGTTGCTTTGTTGGGTTGTAGTTGTGCATTCAGATGACAATAAACTTGACTTGATTGATATGATAACACTTTCATTCCCGGAACATCCTTGGGAATTTCTTCTGAACTCTCTCTAATGTCAGAACATCTTTTTTGAAATGAGGTGCCCAAATTGCTCACAATGCTCCAAATGAAGTCTCGTCAGTGTCTTATAAAGCCTCAACATCACATACCTGGTCTTTTATTCTATTTCTCTTGGAATGAATGCCAGCATTGCATTTGCCTTTTCTTTACCACCAACTCAACCTATGTTTACCTTCAGTGTAACCTGAACAAGGACTCCCAAGTCCTTTTGTATTTAGTTATTGTCAATTTTCTCCTTATTTAGATCATAGTCTGCCTATTTATTTCTTCTACAAAAGTGCATGACCATATAGTTTCCAACATTCTATTTCATTTGCCCATTTTTCTAATTTGTGGAAGTCTTTCTGCAGCCTCTGTTTCTGGAGCATCATACACAACCAAAATAATGTTAATTTCTGTTTTTGTATTGTTTCTGCCTGGCTTTTTTCAGTCCATTTAGATAGAGTTCATAGGGCTGGTGGAATAAGGTGATCTGCAAAACTGTCCCAGTCGGGTGCCCGAGGGATCAGTGAGAGGATCCCTGAATTTTTTTACAATTTATGTTAATGACAGATAAAGGGCTAAGTGTAATCAGTAAGTCTGCTGATTCTATAATGAAATGCTAAGCAGGGGTGGTCAAACTTTTAATTTCTAATTTAGACACACAGCATGATAACAGGCCATTTCGGCCCACGAATATGTACCAGGGGTCTAGGTTAATTGGCCAGTACAGACTCATGGGCTGAAATGGCCTGTTACCATGCTGTATGTCTAAATTAAAAAGTTAAAAGGTTGGCCACCCCTAGGTTGGAGGATAAATATCGTCTGTAGAAGATTTAAGTGGGTAGGCAAATAATAACTGATGGAGAATGTAGGGGTAAATGTGAGTTTGTGAAAAAAATAAATGCATGGTATAAAATGAATGCGGTAATATGCTGTTTGGAAAGATCTGGATGTCCTTATACGTGAAATGTAGCAAGTTAGCAGGTGGTATAAGCAATTAAGGCAAAAGGGTAGAGAGACAAATGCAAGAGAAGGAAGCTAGACAAACCTTTGTCGAGTCCATATCTAAAGTATGGAGCACAGAACAAACCCTTTGGCAAATTAAGTTTTTTTTTAAACCTACTCCACAACAATCTAATCCTACTTAAGCATACCCCCATAATTCTTTATTTTCCTTTTTGGTTTTGGGTCTTCTTACTTGTCATGATAGAGTGCTAGAGATTATCTTGACCACTAGAGGGAGTTAGAGATGAGCTGTTGCAGCTAGGGGTAGATTCAAAATGCATGCCCCCATGAGGATGTGAGTTTAAAAGCTAATAAATTATAGTTATTATAAAATAACCCAAATTTCTTTATTACAATAAGGGAATAATCACATGGTATCAGGAGTGGAAGCAACACCAGGTGTGAGCAGAGTGACAATCATTCAACAGCAGAAAACATGGAGAGTGTAAATCATCCTGAAGCTGTAAATTGCATTGGAAATGTCAACCATGAGGGCGGTTGTTCAAACAACGATTTATGCTGTAACTGCACGCCATTGGACTTGATAGCAAAGCTGATTCATGGATGACTGCACTTCTACTTACTGTGGCAGGACCTCAAGCACTAGACAAAAAAAAAGCATATTGAGAGTGCTTGGAATGATCAATTCAATTGGTAAATTCATACCAAACCTGTCTTCCAAAACAATATACCTAAGGAAGTTGTATGTGAATTCAAGTGGACAGCCAACCATGAGGAAGTGTGGGGACAATTCAAGAACATTCTAACGACAGAACCTGTACTTTTAACATTCTTTGATGCATTCAGAAGGACGAAAGTATCCATAGATGCTTTAAAGATGGAGTAGATACTGTACTACTTCAGGCTATAGGAGAAGGCTGGAGGCCAGTAGCATACATATCAAAGATGATGACAACATCTGAAGGTTGATATGTGCAGATAGAGAGAGTGTCTAGGTCTGGTGTATGGATTTGAAAAATTCCACTCTTCTGTCAACATTCATGGTCGAGACAAACCACAAGCCATTAATAGTGATAATCAAGAAAATCTCAGTGAACTGCCACTGCGAATCCAAAGACTGATGATGAAGCTACAACATTATGACTTTGAATTGGTGTTCACACCAGGGAAATGTATTGGGTTAGCTGATGCATTATTCAGGGAAACAACGCAGAGTGAAGCATACAATGGAAGTTCCACAGAGACAGATGTGAATCTCCACATAAACCTGATCACTGAATCTCTTCCTGTATTTGGCATGATCGTAGCTGAAACAGAAAAGGCCACAGTTCTACTGAAGGTCCTCAAGAATCTGAATGAAGGATGACCTAGAGGTGAATGTTAGCCATACTGCAACATCAGAGCTGAGCTGAGTGTTGTCAATGGGCTTCTACTCAGACAGAGCAATTACTGTGACAAGAGATGTTGAAAAGGGTGCATGAGGGGCATCTTGGAATGTTAAAATGTAAGAGAAGGGCCAGAACTGCTGTCTATTGGCTAGGGATAAATGCTGACATTAACATTATGGTTTCCAGCTGTGAGATCTTTTTGAAACATCACGCAAAGCAGACAAAGGAACCCATGATCATAAGTGACTTACCAGCAGAACCATGACAGAAAGTTGGGACTGATCTGTTCCACATGGATGGAAATAATTACTTGCTGGATATTGATTATCTATCGAATTATCCGGAGATTGTGCTGCTTCCTCGCATGTCTGCTGCTTGTCTGATCAAATATATTAAATAAATCTTTGTAAGGCATGGAATTCCTCAAATTGTCTACAGTGACAATAGATCATACTACAGCTGTAGAAAATTCCAGCACTTTGTAGAAGAGTATGGTTTTCAACATGTGACTCCAAGTCCTCTGCATCCACAGTCAAATAGCAATTCAAAGATAGGAATTCACACAGTTGCTCAAGAAAGCACAAGACTGTGGCTTAGATCCTTATCTATCTCTATTGAGTTACAGAGCTTCACCACTTGAACATGGCATGTCACCTACTGAGCTTCTGATGAGACGTAGACTACACACTACACTTCCCTACTCTGCAGATCCAAACCATAACAGAGATGTTGAAGATGTCAAACAGAAACAAAAGCATCTGTAATGTAGACAAAAAACAAACTATGACAAGTCAGCAAGAAGTTTAGGGCCACTGGCACAAATGACCCCGTGAGATTCAGAGATTGCAACACTTGGGATGAAAAGGCTACTGTTCTAGAGGAAGTTAATCCAAGATCCTACAATGTCAGAACAGAGAATGGTCAAATATTGAGGAGGAATCAAAAGAGCCTTCTGAAAACACAAGAGAGATTTCAGAAAGAGACAAATGCAGAGGATCCAGCCTGCACAGCAACAGAGGAAACAATACCAGTGCAAGACAATAGTGGACCTGACAGGCTGAATCTCTAAAAGAAAAAGAACTGTACACTTTAAAAAGTTTGTACTGCTGACATTTTTGTTTACGTTTGTGTTGAACTTTAAAATAAAATGAATACTGTATTAGTGCGTCATGTTGTTAGATTAAGCATCTCAAGGAAAGGGGATGTAATGATAGAGTGCTAATGATAATCCTGATCACTAGGAGTTGGAAATTAGTTGTTGAAGCTAGGGGTAGATTCAAAATGGATGCCTCCATGAAGTCATGAGTTCTAAAGTTAATAATTTATAGTTGTTATAAAAGAACCCATGTTTCTTTATTACATTAAAAGAAACCACATTATTTAAGGAAGGATATGTTTCCATCAGCGACGGTATATTGTAATGGAGGTTTGTTCTCCACAAGAAAGATTAACAGAATGTTTGATTCTCTGAAGTTTATAAGAATGAGAAATAATTATGACATTCTGAACAGGTTTGCAAGATAGATTGCTGGAATGATATTTCCTCTTGAAAGGGTGGGGGGAGTGGGGTGGGAAGAATAAATGTTCAGGATTAAATGTTGTTGATGGTGACAGAATTTCTTCGAGTTCTCTCCATAGAGAGCTCTGATTGGTGAGTTACTGAGATGGAAATGTTTTGGATTAAAGAAGAATCAAATTTAATGGGAAATTTACAGAAAAATTCATTTGATGTCACATATCAACCTTCCATTCTTAATTAATAAAGACTGTTCAATTAATTTATCAGCTGTAAAGGATGTTTTGAGGTTGTATGAAACCCATTCTAAATTACAATCTTTCTTCTTATAGCACTAACAATTTTGATGACTAAAAATGTTACATATCACAGAAATTGTAAAGCAATTAATAAAATGTATAAAAATCCACCTTTCTACTGAAATTTTGTTGAATAATATTTTATAATGCAAATTATGGTTTTGATAAGGTTCAGCATATGAGGCTTGTGTGCAGAGGTACAGCAGGCAGGATTGGGGATCATGTACTGACATGCAAGAAAGAGCATAAGAATAAATGCATCTTTTTCTGGGTGGTAGCAAGTGACTAGTAGAGTGCTACTTGGAGCAGTGCTTGGGCCGCTGCTACTCATGATGTCTATCAATGATTTGAATACGGGGACTAAATCTATCATTTCTCAGATTGCATATGACACAAAACTGAGGCACACAAGAGGCTAAAGATTTTGGACAAAATGGTGGAAAAAAACAATCTTCTGGAGGAACTCAGTGGGTTAAGCAACATCAGTGGGAGATAAAGGATGTGCACATCTGACCCTCCACCTGATCTGGAGTTACAATGGGCAATGGGATTGGATATCAACGATTATAGATCTATTTTCCTATAGCTTTGTTCATGATGGCTGGTTTTAATGTATAACATACTCATGTGAAGCTGTATGCTTTATTCTCCCAATAATATGTAATGTATAGACCTGCTTTGATAGTTACCTGCTATATGTATTGAGCGTATCTTGAAGTATTATAACTATCTATCAGAATTTCCAGTTTAAAAAAATGTTTGTTCATTTCAATTCAATAAAGAAATCCCCAAGAAACAATTGCCTTTCTTTCATGCTAATTTTCATATTCAGACACTTCATGCTTCATGACCAACAACAATAAAACTCACATTTCTCATATTTTATGATGATACAGAAGGAGACCACTCGACACACGAGTTACGCTTGCTTTCAGACAAAACCGACCCATCTCATACTCTAACTTATTTCCCTACCACAGGTTCTCTCTTGTATGCCCTCCTATTAATTCCCTGGGTGTTTTCAATGTCCTCCTACCCATCAGTACAATTCTGAACACCCAGAAGAGCTCTTGCAGTTGCAGAGAAAATGTGCAGATTTCTCACAGATAGCACTCAAGGTCAGAATGAACCAGAATTAAATGGAACTGTAATTGGGCTGCAGTACGCTTGACCTATTGATAAAATGTAGATAAAATAAAATTGCATAACGTGTTCCCTCATATTTTTGTTGCTCCTGATGGCCAAAGCTGAAATGAAGGTCCTTTGTGCCTTTTCCTGATTTGTGACGGCATTGTACAAGGATACGGTTGACGTACCCTCTGATTTGTATTCTTGATATTTACCTTCATCCTAATACTAACTCCTTCAGAACAGAGTGGATGAAAGTGTCAAAGCTGAGTTTCTCTGTCACATTTTGATGTCCTTTCACAAATCATCCAGTTAAGGGTAACCCCCCCCCTCCCCCCCGGCGATGGATAGTTGCTCTCTCTTTCCCCGAAGAACATTTTATGACTTCGTATAAAATTGATGAAAACTCCTTTTCAGCAAATCTGCTCTTGTGAAATGAAGATGTATATGAGTGATTCCAGAATGACTGATGAACTTTGTAGGAGGCGGATTAAGAACTGTCAGGACTAAACTGATTCTAGACATTGCAGGCAGAAAAAATAGACATGCAATCGTACTGTTCAATCCAAAACACATCCGGTTGTAAAGCAGTATTTGAGCTGGGGATGCTAACTTCTCGAAGTCATTGAATGCATGCAGCTTTGTGGTGTCTAGTTGGCAGCCGGAGGTGAAAGTGTTTTTGATTAACTTTAAGCGATAATGAAAAACATAACAGTTCTCTCACGATGGCATTAGCTCTTTCTGATGTCTCATATAAAACTGCGGATGTCTGACTGTATTTGCACTCTTTCTGAATGTTAAACACAAATCAGGTATGGCTGTTTTTCAGCATAATTTCATCAGCTTTGTCAGATGTTCTAGAACCAAAGGTTCAATATTGCTGTAGGAGATGAGGAATTTCAATGGGCTAATGAGTAAGCGGACTCCATTATTTCTCAGTCTATAATGTGTATTTCAAAGCCATTAGGTGCTAGAAGTAAATCAAAGATTATTAGCTTTGTGTACAGATGTCAGAATAATGGGTGGTGTGGTGGGGTGGGGGGAGTTTATGCATATAATTTTGCATTAAAAATCCTTTATAGGGGAGCACAAGATAATTCTGTTCTTGTGAAAGCATGCTCGTATGGATGATAGAAATAATCAAATTTCATGAGGTATTACCTTTTTGCATATAGATTTTCTTTCTTTCTGTATTGTGAAACATTTTTCTAATGACACAATGCCACGACGCCACAGGCTAAAACGTTTTATTCATATTGTAGAGCACGACATGTTTTCAAACAGTAATCTGCTCGCCAGAAGGTGCAAACTTGCAAACAGATAACTAATTGTTCCTGTTGGTGAAAATTTTACAAAAGCAGAGAATGGTGGGGCAGCATGGTTAGTGTCGCCATTAGAGCACACTTGTTATAGCACTAGCAATCAGGAATGGGGTTTGAATCCTGCACTGTCTGCAAGACTTTGTACATTCTCCGCGTGCCTGCATGGCATTTCCCCGGGGGCTCCAGTTTCCTTCCACCCTTTGAAACATACCGGGGGTTGTAGGTTAATTGTGTGTAATTGGACAGCACGGGCTCATGGGCCGAAATGGCCTGTAACCATGCTGTATGTCGCAAAAATAGATATTTTTTACAACATTATTCCAACCTGTAAGTAATACTGCTTTATTTATAACTGTGTAAAAGGAAAACAATAGGAATTATGATGATCTGCAATTAATAAAGGGGAAGATGAAGAATTACTCTTTTGGCAGTGTCTAAATAATGTTATAAATGGTTGAGTTATTTTTCTATTTACAGCAGAAGTAGGAATTCTGCCTTTCAAAATGGATTCAAGGTTTCAGACAAACACCTTAGCAAAGGAAATCCCAAATAATGATTGGAAGTATCTAGTTAGAAATTAATCTGGCTAAACTTTGGAGTATATTTTACACCTTGTAGAACTGGAATGATGGCATTGTACAACTATTGTTTAGCTATAAATCTTTTAAATTGGCAGTGCACACTGGCATAGTCAATAAACTGGGATTTGTGATTAAGCAAAGTAGTCATGGATCCTTAGCTAAACTTTCCATTTCTTTTATATTACTGAAACAAAGAAAGCAAAACTAGTGACAAATATTAAATAGTATAATTTTTAATTCCATTTGTTGGAATGCACTGAACAAATGTGTCAAATTTAATATCTGCATTGCAGAGATGCCAATAATCCACAAATTAGATTGTAATGGTCAGGATCCAGAGTTCATTGTTTAAGGAATATAATCTGTTAGTTTAACAGCACAAATCAAACTCTTCTGCTGAACTCATCCATGCAGACTTGTCTCATTTCTCTGAATTTGGAATATATCCCTCTAAACTTTCCTATCCATCTACCTTTGCAAATGTCTTTTAAACATTATGAATCTACCCATCTTTACTGCTTCCGCTGGCAGCTTGTTGCACATGGTCACCGCCTGATTTCCTTCTAACAGATGGTCTTCCGTAGTATCTGGACAAAGATGAAAAAGTCATAAAAAAGCATTTAAATAACAAGTGAAGCTAGAAAATGGGGAGCCAGATTTCTGGCCAAGACTCGAGAAAAGCTCCACACGTGAGAGGGTTTAATTCATCTGAAAGAGGGCACAATTAACAGTACATTTCTCTAAATACTATTCCAAGTTTAGCTTCTAGGTTTTTTTTTGTTAAGTGTTCAGGACTTTGGACATCTTTAGAGAGGCCAGGGTGGGACAGTAGGGTTTCTGAACTATGTCACTGGGAACAAAGTAAGGTGTATGAGAAGAACATGGAAATAAAAAGAAGAAATACAAAGAAAGATCAAAGGAACTAGGAGGACAAGATGTCATGTTCTACAATATTTCATAGCATTGTTCTAGAGGGAGGCACGGACACACATTCTGCAAGTTCTCAGGCATATTTTTGTAATAGTTAAACTTCAAAGTGCTTTATTTTTGATTTACAGCCAAATATAGATATTACTGTAAGGCAGAGGATAACAACTGACCTGGAGATTAGTCTTTTTGTGGTAGCTTTGTAATTCTGGGGAGAGGCATGGATCTAGGAGGTTGTGAAACAGGAAGCAGTAGAGCTTGAAAAAGTGATTGTGTTGAGTAGCTAACTTTTTTAAATTTAATTTCAGCTTAGGGCAAACCAGGGTGAAGCAGTAGATATTTACTAAACACACAGCAGGTCATTTTGGATAGCTTTGTTTTGTATGGTGGGGCCAGCCGGCCATACATGTGATTCCTCCTCAGATTTATCAAGTGTTAAGAGTGGAATGTGATCTCAAGTCCTGAGGACTAAACAATAGTCTTCTTCAAACTACACATCTCATTCACTTCACCCCTTGAGGCCAAACATAATTTTGAAGGCCACGAGGCAAATTATTTATTTTCTTTCATAATTTAAATCACTCTTTTGCTAGAAAATTAATGAACCACAGTCTCTACCCTGCTTTTTTTGTAATTCCCTGTATATCCTGTATCTTTACCTTTGTTATATAAAGGACACTGCTTGACCTGTTGAGTTTCTCCAGCATTGTGTGTTTATTACCATGCTGCCAATTTTATTTAAAACATACATTTTCATAGATGCATTCCAACATCATAGTATTCTCAGTGAGACCTAAGACACGAATGCGTTTGTTACCTCATCTTTGCTCCAATTGGTAGCGCTGCTTCAGTGTTCCGCACATTCTGCACATTCTCAGGCATACTTTAATTACACTACATAAGCCTGCAAGTAGTGTTTTTTTTTTTCTCTGACTAAAGATCTAATAAACATAATACAATTTAGACTTTGAATGGTGCGGATCAACAGACTTTGAAGGAAGATTACGAGCTTGTTGCGGTGAATTGTGGGGTGAAGTATATAAACCTCCCCTGTCAATGTAATATGACTTCTATTAAACATGATACAAAGTCCAATGATTTGATTAATTAGAGATGTCCTTAAAGTTAACATCACAGGTGTAGAATATAAGGATAGAATTACAAAGTGAAACACCAGTTTTGAAATTCTCCTGGAAATATAACAGGCATTTGGAATGTTGGCCTTCATAAATCGGAGTATTGAATTCAAGAGTAGGGAGTTTATGATGAAATTGTAGAAGGCATTGGTGAGGCCAAATTTGGAGTACTGTGTACAGTTTTGGTCACCAAATTATAGGAAAGATATAAACAAAATAGAGAGAGTGCAGAGAAGGTTCACGAGAATGTTGACAGGATTTCAGGGTCTGAGTTACAGGGAAAGGTTGTGCAGACTGGGGCTTTTTTCTCTGGAGCGTAGAAGATTGAGAGGGGACTTGATAGAGGTGTTTAAGATTTTAAAAGGGACAGACAGAGTAAATGTGGATAGGCTTTTTCATTTAAGAAAGGGGGAGATTCAAACTAGAGGACATAGTTTAAGATTGAAGGGGGAAAATTATAAGGGGAACATGAGGGGAAATTTCTTTACGCAAAGGGTGGTATGGATGTGGAATGAGCTTCCGGCAGATGTGGTTGAGGCGGGATCATTGGTTACATTTAAGAATAGACTGGATCGTTACATGGATAGGAGGGGACTAGAGGGGTATGGACCGGGTGCTGGTCAGTGGGACTAGGAGGGTGGGGATTTGCTACGGCATGGACTAGTAGGGCCGAACTGGCCTGTTCTGTGCTGTAATGTGGTTATATGGTTATATGGTTATAGTTAGTCAGCACCTGAAAGGGAAAAACAAGCTAATCTTTTCCTTGAGGAACTTGATTGGATTGATTCAGATGTTAAAGCTTCATTTAAAAAAAAACACTTGTAATTCACCTTCAAATACTGACATAACCTGTATGAATTTTTTAGGCTTCGTGACAGTTAACTTATGCAAGAAGCAGAACTGAGCTACTGAATTAATTTACACCAAAAAAAAATGGCATTCATCAAGCTCAGAAGAGAGTATAAGTGACCGAAGAATTGAGAATTTTTTACAGAGGTAGCAGATGCATGGAACTGACTACCCTAAAGTTAGAGAAGATGGACAGCATCAGTCAATTCAGATGGTAGCTGTAGAATTAATTTTATATATATTTTTTAAATTTTAGAAAAAATTTAGACAAACACCACGGTTAACAGGCTCTTTTGGTCCATGAGCCCATGCCACCCAATTATACTCAATTGATCTACAACCCGATATGTTTTCACTGGGTAGAGGAAACCAGAACACCTGGAGGAAACCCATGCAGACAGGCAGAGAGCATTCAGATTCCTTACAGACAGTGCTGGATTTGAATCCCAGTCCCTGGTGCTGTCGGGTTTGGTGCAAAAGAGGGGGCATCTGCAGGCATTGCCCCCCTCAAATGAGGTGCTGTGACCCCCATACGGTCATGACCATCGCTGGCCATCAGTCCCTCCCCCACTCCCTCCCACATCACTAGCGTCTATCTTGACGCACGCTAGTGACTCTCCACCCGCCTCTGGCTGCGTAACTAGCATGTGTCAAGTGCCAATAGCATTTAGTGATGCTTGATGCAATAAAAGGAGCACCCTCGCCTCCTATATCAGAGGGGTGGTTGGTGTTAGCGACAGGTAGGTCCTGGCAGCCAATAACAACACCCCACCCCACTGCACAGGTAGGTCCTGGCTAGAACCCCCCCCCCCGTGCTGAACAAGCCCCCCTCTAATGCATTAATGTCTCCCCCTCTAACATTTGTTCTGGCTCTGAATCTGGGTGCTGTAACTGTGTTGCGCCAACCTCTATGCTAATCATGCCACCCATGTAATGAAAAAGTGACTGAGGAATTTTAAAGCAGAATGAGATTAGCAGTCATGAACTTTGAGATTAGAATGAGTGATCGAAATGCCTTTACTGGATCTTACCTTTGTTTTTACGTATAATCATTCTCCACTGAGCACATTTTTAACCTTAAGTAAGACAGCTACACTTTGGGCAAAGTATAACTTTACAAAACAATATTGATGTGCTTTTCCTTCCAAATTATAACTTAATTGATAAATATCCAGACAAGATATTGTGTTGTGTGTGTGAAGAAATGCCTGTAATGTTCTAAACATGAAGTGGAAAAAATTCCTCTCTGTTCATGTTTGAAAAAAAAACTAGAGGTTACAGAAATTAAGCTATATTTAGCTTACAACTAAACAGCTCTTCCAGTGGAAGAACATGGGAATCTTATTTGACTTTGTCTATTTCTCCACGTCAACTTCAAACTTGCTGGAATAGAATAACTCAGTCCTGTTACTTGTGTCATCAGAGCATCTTTTGGTCTAAAGGACAAATTGGTTTCTATATTTGTGTCCATAATTAGTTTTGTGGTCATTAACTTTTAAAAACTACATTAAACAATGAGTCAACAGCTGAGTTTGTCACTGTTCTTGCTAAATTTCTTATATACATTTCTTTGAACAGAAGACACTGGACTTTGATCAAACATGGGAGTCGTGGGTAGCTTTCCCAAGTGCAAGGTGTCAGCCAACCTAACTTATAAGAGGGATCTCTATAAAGGTGTATGATCCAGTACCACTATTTAACTAGTGCATTTAACAGTTAAGGGAACTTGGCAATTATTATTTTTCTAAATAAATCCTCAATTGCTTGTCTGGTAATTAAATAAATTACCTGTAGTGTAATTTCAATATCATGGATTCAGCTGATAAAATTTAAAACCCAACAATTAATTCTGACCATTTCACATTATTTGAAATAATGTACCCTGTGTTTCGCACATGAACCTTCGTTAAAATTGGATAAGATTACTAAACATTTTTAAATGTGTACGCATCACACATATTGGTAAATCTGTTTTCCATTGCCCTTTTAGATCCTTATTGAAAATCAATTACATTAGAATTAAAAACAAGAGGGAAAAGCTTAAGCTAAAATAGATAATATCTAATTATATATTGATACAAAAACAAAATTCAAAATTCAAAAAATGTTTTCTATAGCTTATATTCTACAGCTAAATAAACCTTGGAAATAATTTATAATCACAACACCATTACTAATATATATAAATATCTGACTCAGGCATTTGCTGGAAAGAATGATCAAAGGACAAAATGTGTATGAATTAAATTAATTTAACTTATTTTACATCAAAGGTAGTTTAATACAAGTTGATGGGAAGGTATTTAGTACATGACTACTATTTTTATTTTCCCTGTACCAAGTAACCATTTAACAGCCAAATAACTCAAAGACAAAATTTCTAGTGGGAGGGTAAAGTCCTAGAAAATAATACTCCCAAAAATCTGTAGAATTAAATAAATTGCTGCCCAGCAACAATGATTAAAGTCACACACTAAAAACATCTAAATCATCTCCCTTTCCTGTATAATAATAACAGAGGTGCTAAATTACAAGGCATCAATTTAATCAGCTGTAGTTTGAAATGTTCCTCTTGAATTAATTTATACTTCAAATTGGCATAGCATTAAACAAATTCATGTCAATGTCCATAGACTGAGAAAAAAAGGACTTTCAGTTATTAGTGATGTCACTAGACCAAAGATTATTTGACCAAAGACAGTGCTCCAAATCTTTTTGAAAAACAAGTATATGAGCTAATACAGTGACTTATTTTGAGTAGATGCTTCTAAAGTATAGCAAGTACCTTTACTATACTATACAGATCTAATGTTTTAAAGAATTTAAACTACTGGGGATTTTAATTGTACTTTATTCATGCAACATTTTTTTTAATTTTTAGCATAAAAATTATGAAACAACTTGGTATTTTAAGAAAAAAATAATTTCATGTTCAAATATGACCATAAAACAAATTATTGCAAACATTATTTGACTTACGTAGAAAATTAGATAGTGAATATTATTACTGACTTCAAAAGCAGAATGTGTTCTGGTGTCATCTATTTTCAATTACGATTCTGCCTATTTTCCCATTATAAAAACAATTGAATGGGTCAATTCCCATCCACTACTCTTCTCATTACAACTGCACATAAACATTAATGTTAATCTTGTGCTCCTCTAACATTTTTTTTCTGGCTAAGAGAACTCTCCAACACCATAAAACCATTAGCCTTTTTCTTCCATTGAAAGTGTTCACCAATTGAACAATCATGTTTGATGGAACATTAAATCAGATGAAAGCTATGCCTTGTGACAATAATGAATGGAATTCCAAAGGGCTTTACTATGTCTCATGTGGTTTGCATGCCCATAGAGAGTACTAAAGAATAAATACAATTGAGGATAATATGTGAGGCAATATGGATTGAGAAGTGCCATTACTGTCAGGTGTGCAAATGAATCTTGCACAAAGCTATTCTATATAATTTTGTGTGAAGTCGCGTTTAGAAAAAAAATTATAATTTCTTTAATCACTTACATAAAATGTAGATCTGTTTAGGAAATACTATTGTAAGTACAGCAAATAGTTCCATATAATTTCACAACATTTTCTTCCACTTTTCTTCTTTAGGTTTATCCATTGAGAAAGATGACTGTCATCTACTTCGCAGAATCTACTCAGAATTTTTGAATACTTTATATATGGCTAACCAAATCGTTGATCTATCAGGAGATTAACTAATCTGCGATGAGTGTCAATTTTGTTACAGCATTTGATGTTACCTTGCTTTTTAATTATATATTGTAACTTCATCCAATTATACTTGAGCATATTTGATACAAAGCAGCATGGAAACATCTCAATAACTTTTCCCCAAGACTTTATTTATAAATATCACACAATTTAACTAATACTGTATGAATCTGTTAACACCTTAGTTCTTTAAAATATTTACTACATGTTTTCAAGATAAAAGCAGCAATATACTCACCCTGCAGTGCAGTGGTTAAGGGAGATCACAGCAGTCTAGCTTCTCAATCTGGAACTCATTAATATCACAAAACAGCAAATCCTACTTGGCAGCAGGTAGGTGTCTCCACAGTTAACAACCTCAGTGAATTGCACCTCACCAGCTTGTAACAGTTAAGTAATCTCACCGTAGCTCAAGAATGCCTCAGTGCACAAATTGTAACAGAGGTTGGTGTTAGTACAGCAACCAGTATTCAACTGAAATCTTCAAATTTACTCGAGTATTACAGTATTTAATTTGTGGTGGGAGCTGGGGGCAGGGTGTGTGTGGAATTGATGCCCCTCCTCCTTGAAGTTATTCCAACCTGCCCTCTTAACTGAAGTGTGAGACATGTCAACTTGTCAGCGCTGTACTGAGATGAGACATTGTGCTGCTGTTACTGCAGTTTTGCTCTTGTCTTTATTTTCTCCTGGTATTTGAACCACATCTGACTGTGTTTGCTTCAGAGCTCTGCACCCATTACGTTACCAGTTAAGGAACAGAAGAAACTCAACCATGTGAGCTAAATGCAATTGCCGTAGGGCAAAATGCAATCCTTTGAACTGTGCTGTGATGTTATTTCACAGGTTGACTAAAAAATGAAATTAATCTGTAAATAAATTTTAACATTGACAGATGGTATAAAGTTGATACCTATTTAACTGAGAAGCAAATTCCTATTATTCAGTTTCAAATTTTGGAAAGAGATTTTTTTGGTCGAAATCATGTAAATGATCTGCACTGTCTGAAAATTAAACTTGTGACGATGAGGCCAAAAGTGCCTTCAAATATTTAGTAATGGAAACTTCATGGTTGGGGCAGGTACTCAGCAAAGCTGATAGATTCAAGTTTTACTACTTCACTTTTAACGTCATGAGAACAAATGTCAATTAAGAACAATAACAAATGAAAGCTGTGAAGACACATCAATGTCTCTATAAGAAGTCTGAGCTAATTTGGCATTCCATCAAATACTTTATCAAATTTCTACAGGTGCACTGTGGAAAATACATTGACTGGTTGCATCACAGCCTAGTTTGGTCATTCTATTGCCCAGGAATGAAGAGGACTACATGAGGTAGCAAACATAGGTCAGTCCATTACAGGTTCTGACACCCATTTACTAAAGACATCAATGTGAGGTATTGTCTCAAGAAAGCATCCAGCATCTCATCACCTAGGTCACAACTTCTTCTCACTGTTTCATTTAGGAAGAAGGTAGAGAAGCCTGAAGACCACCACCTCTAAGTTCAAGAATAGTTTCTTTCCAACAGCTGTCAAGTTCTTGAATGTCTCCTTATAAACTATTCATAAAATACTCCAACACCACAAAAGGCCTGTGAAATATTGTAATGCCACTTTTCTTGTCTTGAACTATGGCAACTGTGAATATTTGTTTATTATGAATACTATTGCAGTTATTTTCAATGAAAATAGTTCAGTTCAGTTCATATATATATAATATATATACATGTTGACTTGCCTATGGTTAAAATATATACATCCAACCCCAACCAACCAATTTTCCCTTGCAACCGCTGCAATCGTGTCTGCCTGTCCCGCATCGGACTTGTCAGCCACAAACGAGCCTGCAGCTGACGTGGACTTTTTACCCCCTCCATAAATCTTCGTCCGCGAAGCCAAGCCAAAGAGACAAAGATATACATGTTATATATATACATGTTATATATAATATATATACAAGTATATATACATATACTTGCCTATGGTTAAAATATATTGAATTTTGCAAAGCTGCTGAGCCTCCAGTGTGATGAGGAACTACATACATCATAACAAATTAAATGTTGTCCTTTCATGTTAAATACTTTGTTAAGTAATACAACTTTTATGATTAGTAAAGATTTAACTGAGAGCTGCTGCAGCAGATTGTCTTGCTATCTTTTCACCAGCTTCCTGTTCATGCTATGGCAACCCCATTGAAAGGAAGCCTGTAACCTAATAGTGAAAAATGTTTGGATCGGATCATTCAAGTCTGGGGTCAACACAGCTAAAAATTAAGGCACCTAAATTTTTATACTGATGCCCCAATTCTCCCCTTGGTCATCCAGGGTCCATAAGTCCAAAGAAATGCTAAAGCCCTTAAGTGACATGATTATTGGCATGTTGTTGTTGCTGCACAATAACATTTCAACTGTTAATTCTCTGACATTGGTCTTAACACATTTATGCAGGTATCGATTTGTACCCACTCACATTTAATGCCTGTATCCTCATCGGCTCATTTATCTTGGCGCCATTTCCCAAATATAGCAGTCTTGCTTGAGTCCCTCAAGACCTATAAATTTATCAGCCTTATTTAATTATACACAGCAACTTAGTTTCCATGGATCTTTTGAGTGGCGAATTCTAAAATTTCTCACCTTCGAGATTAATGCATTTCTTCTCATATATCTGCTGAAATCACTGCCTCTTTATAGATAGCGTTGAGCTGAAGCAGAGGAAGCACCAACTCTCTATTTATCTTGTTAAACTCCTTCAAAGTTCTATCTATTTCAATGAGATTACATCTCATTATTTTATACTAAAGAGAGAGCAGATCTAATGTATTTAATCTCTCTCTTTATGGCTGCAGAAAATCCCATATCAGTACCAACAACACAAGAAGAAAGAAGGATGATATCTTAGAAGCAAACTTTAGGGCAGTTAAAAAGCATTGTCTCGAGGGTGATCATCTCTAGATTACTCCCAATGTCGAGATAGTGAGGTGAATGTACAGTAAAATATATGGTGTAGAAAGGATGGCTTTAGATTTCTGAAGAATTGGGTCTATTTCTGGAGATGATGGTGATGATCTGCACCTCAACGGAAATTGGACTTTTATCCTCACAGAGAAATTGCTAGTACTTTGCAGATGGATGTAAAAGAGTTTGGAATGAAAATGGTAGAATCAGAAGGAACAACTGCTAGCTGTAAATAGAAGGTTGGGAAATAGGTGAATGGATATAGATGAATGGAAAGAAAAATAGTGGGGAGGTCATGAAGCATATAAGGATAACCGAGGAGGTAATGATGGCTGTGTTAAAAAAGATAAAGGTGGATAAATCTCCCGGACCGGACAAAATATTCCCTAGGACACTCAGGGAGGCTAGTGGACAGTTAGTGGGGCCATTAACAGAGATATTTAAGATGTCACTGGCCACGGGGGTGGTGCCAAAGGATTGGAGGGTGGCGCATGTGGTTCCTCTGTTTAAGAAAGGGTCCAAATGCAAACCTGGGAATTATAGGCCTGTAAGTCTGACGTCTGTGGTGGGCAAGTTGATGGAAAGTGTTCTGAGGGATGCTATTTACAAATTTTTGGAGGTACAGGGATTGATAGGGAGTAATCAGCATGGTTTTGTCAGGGGTAGATCATGCTTGACAAACCTGATTGAGTTCTTCGAGGGGGTTACAAAAAAGGTTGATGAAGGGAAAGCTGTGGATGTTGTCTATTTGGACTTTAGTAAAGCTTTTGACAAAGTTCCCCACAGGAGGTTAGGAAAAAAGGTGGAGGCATTAGGTATAAATAAAGAGGTAGTGAAATGGATTCAGCAGTGGTTGGATGGGAGGTTTCAGAGAGTAGTGGTAGAAAATTGTTTGTCCAATTGGAGGCCGGTGACTAGTGGAGTTCGACAGGGTTTGGTCCTGGGTCCACTATTATTTGTTATATATATATTAACGATCTGGATGTAGGGATGGAGAATTGGATAAGCAAGTTTGCGGATGACACAAAAATTGGTGGTGTTGTGGACAGTGAGGTAGATCACCGTAGATTGAAAGGTGATTTAGGAAGGCTGGAGGTGTGGGCTGAGAAATGGCTGATGGAATTTAATACAGATAAATGTGAGGTGCTACATTTTGGAAAGGCAAATTTAAATAGATCATATACATTGAATGGTAGACAATTGAGGAGTGCAGAACAACAAAGGGATTTAGGAGTTATGGTAAATAGTATCCTCAAGGCTGATACTCAGGTAGATGGTGTGGTGAAGAAGGCATTTGGAATGTTGGCCTTCATAAATCGGAGTATTGAATTCAAGAGTAGGGAGGTTATGATGAAATTGTACAAGGCATTGGTGAGGCCAAATTTGGAGTACTGTGTACAGTTTTGGTAACCAAATTATAGGAAAGATATAAACAAAATAGAGAGAGTGCAGAGAAGGTTCACGAGAATGTTGACAGGATTTTAGGGTCTGAGTTACAGGGAAAGGTTGTACAGACTGGGGCTTTTTTCTCTGGAGCGTAGAAGATTGAGAGGGGACTTGTTAGAGGTGTTTAAGATTTTAAAAGGGACAGACAGAGTAAATGTGGATAGGCTTTTTCAATTAAGAAAGGGGGAGATTCAAACTAGAGGACATGGTTTAAGATTGAAGGGGGAAAATTATAAGGGGAACATGAGGGAAAATTTCTTTACGCAGAGGGTGATGGGGATGTGGAATGAGCTTCCGGCAGACGTGGTCGAGGCGGGATTATTGGTTACATTTAAGGAAAGACTGGATCATTACATAGATAGGAGGGGACTAGAGGGGTATGGACCGGGTGCTGGTCAGTGGGACTAGGGGGGTGGGGATTTGCTACGGCATGGACTAGTAGGGCCGAACTGGCCTGTTCTGTGCTGTAAGTGGTTATATGGTTATATGGTTATATGATTTTAAAGTTTGCAAAGGGAAAGAATCAGGTAGGGCAATAGTAGGGGGGGGGGGTCATTAAAACTGGAGTGTATTGATAATGGACTGAGTGTAAAAGAGTACATTTGTAATTAGAGTTAGATTAAGAAAAACTATTGGAAAAAGCTAAAAGGAATAAATGCTCAAAGAAATAGTAAAAGAATTCTTACTGGATTGGGTATGGAAATGAAATAAAATCAAATCTGGTTAAATATATGTGAAAATGAAGGTGTGAAGGTCTGGACTGACTGCAAACGGTATATTGCTGGCTCTCCAATCAGTTCTTGATCACCTCGAAAACAGAATTCATAAATACGGCTGCTCTTCATTGACTACAGATCAACCTTCAACACCATTATTCTCTCAGTGCTGGTCAAGAAGCCACAAACTCTGGGTCTCTGCATCCCTCTCTGTAACTGAACCCTTGACTTCCTCATCGGAAGACCACATTCAGTATGAAATGGAAATAACGTCTCCTCCTCACTGATTTTCAACACAGTTGCACCTCAAGGATGCGTAGTTAGCCTACTACTCTACTCATTATACACCCATGACTGTGTGGCCAGGCACAATTCAAATGCTATCTATAAATATTGCCGATGACACCGCAGTTGTTGACAGAATTACAAAAGGCAATGAGGTACAGGAGGAAAATAGATCAGCTCAATGAGTGGTGTCACACCAACAATCATGCTCTCAACATTTACAAAATCAAAGAGATGATTGCGGATTTCAGAAGAAAGTCAGGGGATCATGACCCAGTCCTCATCGAGGGTTCACTAGTGGAGAGGATCAAGAACTTCAAATTCTTTGGTGTTAAGACCTCTGAAGATCTGTCCTGGAGCTTCCATGAAGAAGGCTCACCAGA
Organism: Narcine bancroftii; assembly: GCF_036971445.1. Taxonomy (NCBI): domain Eukaryota; kingdom Metazoa; phylum Chordata; class Chondrichthyes; order Torpediniformes; family Narcinidae; genus Narcine; species Narcine bancroftii. The sequence continues at coordinate 74,383,874 of NC_091471.1, forward strand.
GGCTATACTTGGTGAGGTGCTTGTGGATATTCGATATATCACTAAAGATTCTTGAAAACTTCTAAGGTGTATCGTGGAGAACATTCTGGCTGGTTGCATCACTCTCTGGAGGTGCCAACTTACAGGACAAGAAAAACTCCAGAGGGTTGTTAACGGCCTGCAACATCACAGGCACCAGCTTTCACTCCATCAAGGATATCTACTGGAGACAATGTCTTAATAAAGCAGCCTCTATCCCCCACCACCCAGGCCATGCCCTCTTCACTCTGCTATCTTTGGGAAAAAAAAGTACAGGATCCTAAAAATGAGTACTCAGTGGCACAAGGACAGCTTCTTCCCCACTGCCAAAGACGCTGGTTTACTTGACGTGCACTATTTTGTTTTTATTACATTTATTGTTGTAAAGTGGTTTATATGAATGTTTTTATGATGAAGCTGCTACATAACACTGAATTTCATGACTTGTTCATGACAATCAATTCTGATTCTGATTCTGATGAAGCTGGATGGACTACAGCTGTAGATCACTGTGGAAATATGATGTAGTAGTGATAACAGAAACAGGTTTATAAAGGGTCAGGGCTGGGTATTCAAAATTCATGGATACAAAGTCATCGTCATCCTCAAAATGTTTGTAAAAGACGAGGAAGGAGTGAGTAGCACCACTGAATAGTACTGGAAAGAGAGGATAATGCAGAAAACTCAAAGACAGAATCTGGTTCGAGCTAAGAAACAGTTAAGAGAACCTGCTGGGTGTATTCTATATATCACCAATGAGTGGGAGTAAAATGGAGGAGCAACTATACAGATAAACTAGAGAATTGCAAAAACAACAGGATATTTATATTGTGGACTTTATTAATCTCAATGTAAATGGAGATAGTTATTATGTTAAGGATTGAAAAGGTGAAAGGCTTCCAAGCTGTATACCAGGATAACATTCTAGATCTGCACGTCTGATCCAAAGAGCAAAAAGGCATTGTGGGATCTGCTTCTCAAAAATAAGATGGGCCAAGTGCATTAAGTTTCAATAGGGAAACATAGAACAATACAGCACAGTATGGCCCTTTGCCCATTATGTTGTGTTGACCTATGTAAATCTACTCCACAACAATTTTACCTTTGTTTGCTATCCATATAATTTCCTTGAGCGGAGAGTGTAGAGGTAAGATACCCACTGTAAAGAGATGAGAAGGAGAAGTGACAAGGAGATAAATGGAACAAGGTTAGGAGGTAGATGATGGGTAGATGGAACTAATGAGGGGGAGGGATGCAGTTGGGAGGCAATGAGATAGATAAATAGAGAGAAGAAAGAAGCAGATGGAGTCAATTAGGAGTGGGTGGGAAGGTGGAGGTATAGAAAAGGTGGCAGGTGATGTGGAGGCAGATGAGGCTGCAAATCACTGGAAGTTGATAAGAAAGGAAGATGATAAGTGGAACCTGTTAATGGGAGGATGAAGGACAGGTGAAACCAGCTCAGGCACTGGATAGGAGGCCAACTAGGTAAAATGCATGGGTGAAAGACAGAGGAGTGCAATGAAATTGGAGGTTGGGGGAGTTGGAAAAAAAGTTGAGAGAGGGAACCTGTGCGTATCAGAGAGAAGGAAGCACAGAGGCATGTGCTGTCTGAAGGTGGAAAATTCAATGCTTAGATCATTGGGTTGTAGAGTAATTACCCAGAAAAATATGATGTCCTGTTTCTTTAGTTTGTATTTGGCCTCACCCTGGCAGTGGAGAAGGTTGAGGATGAATAGGTTGCTATGGGAATGGGAAGTGAAATTGAAATGGCATGCAACTGGGAGATTGGGATTGTCATTGTGGACAAAGTGCAAGTGTTTGAGATGGCACTTGAACTCTGTTTGGTTTTCCATAGGAGGCTATATTACTAGTAGAAATAGAGAATGAGCCATACAAAGTAAAAATAATTATTTTGAATATTTTCTTGGAACCAAACATTGACAGGAAAAGTTGGTACAAGAATTGGATACCTTTAAAGGAGAGGAGGTTCAGATTGAAGCATTTTTCCCAGAGGGTTAAAACACGATGAGACAAATCTATAGCCCCTTGACAAAGTACAAACAGAGGAAGATAAAAGTGGCTGCCAATTGATGTGTTGACTGAGCAGACTGATTACCAAGACATCAGAGGGCAAATGAAAATTAAAGTAAGGCATCCTGGCCACATTCTCTACTCACTGCTAACTTCAGGTAGAAGGTACAGAAAGTCAGGCACCACTCGGTTCAAGAATAGTCTCTTTCAAATAATTATCAGGCTCTTGAATCTCCCTACACTATCCTCACCAACTCACTGACTCCAGGACCACCACTGCATCACTGACTCAACACAAGTTTTTGCATTGTGGATAACGAACAATATGCATTATTTGTTTTTTCTCTTCTTTTTATATTAATGGTGTTTTATTTCTTTTCTTATGTGTTGTGTGTTTTACGTACCTGGATAGCTACAGCAAGTAAGACTTTAATTGCATCATTAATACACTGTATTTATGACGATATGACGATATACTTTCTACAATATTTTGTTTATAAATTTAAAGCACAGAAAATCACATACATTACAAATCCTTAAGTCAATTTCAAATACATGTGGCATATAAAAAGAAAGAAAAAAAAGAAAAGGAAAAGAAAATCCTTACCTATCCTTTCCCCCCACTAAACCCAAGAAAGAAAAGAAATAAAGGAAAAAAGAAAAATAAGACTAAAGTTTGTCAGCAGGGTAACTTCCAGTATTTAATGCCATCCAATAAGAGAGACCACCAAGAGATATAAGAATGCCAGAATTTCAATTAAACGTTTATACCCATAGTTTGAAAATATGGGCACCATATTTTCCAAAATATGTGATACATATTCCTTAAATTGTAAGTAATTTTCTCAAGTGGTATGCAACTCCAAACTTGCACATACCATCACTCCATTCCGAAATCCATGTCGGATTTCCAGGTTATAGCAATGCATTTCCTAGATACTGCTAAAACAATTTTAACAAATTCCATTTAATACATAGTCAATTTTAATTTAGGCCTGATTCCTTTAATATTACATACTAGAAATAGCATTGGATCCAGGGGAATACAACTCCTGTTATTCATTCCAATAAATTGCCCACTTCCATCCAAAAAGGTTTAACTTAAGGAAACTGCCAAGTAGAATGCAAAAATGTACCCACTTCCTGTCCACATCTAAAACACAATCTAATAAAGTATGATCCAATCTATTTAATTTTTGTGGAGTTAAATATAACTGTTGAATAAATTATGTTGTAACAACCTATATCTTACATTTATTATACTTTTCATACTTTCTTTACATAAATCCTTCCAACTATTCATCTATTTGCCTATTCAAATCTATTTCCCATCTTTTCCTTGATTTATGGACCCCTACTTTGCAACAAATTATACATTAAACAAGATACTTAAACATAAAACTTGAGAGACAAAAAGCACCTGAGAAAAAGCTTAGCTACTAATACAAATGTGAATCCAGAAAGGTTCTGTAGGCTTATAAATGGTGAAAGAGCAATCTCATGCAGAAATGAGATCCATTCAGGACAAAAATGAGAATGCTGTAGGTAATGTTAAGACACTAAATGAATACATTGCATCAGTCTCAGCCAGGGAAGTGAGTGCTTCCATCATAACAATAAAGGATGAGATAGTTGAGATAGTAGCTATGTCAATTATTCATAGCATGGAAGTATTAATAAAAAAGGTGACTGAACTTAAAATAGTCAGATTTCTTGGAATAGGTGAGATGCATTCTGGGATTTTGAGGGAATTATGGGAGAAAACTCCATGGGCTCTGACCAAAATCTTCCAATACCCTTCAGACATATGAGAGAGTAGCAAATATTACACCTTTGTAAAGTAAGTAAGGTTAAATGTAACAAACTCAGATTAATCAATTTAGTCTCGGTGGTGGGACAGCTCTTAGAAACATTGACAGCAGAAAGGATTAACTAGGAGGGGAATGGATTAATGAAGGCAAGTCAGCACAGAATTCTAATGGGCAAATCATGTTTTACCATTTGTTGATGAGTTAATCAATAAGGTTGACAGTGGAAATTCAGTTGGCATGGTGCACATAGATTTCAGCTGATTTATCAGCAAAAATGGCAGAATAGAAACATGTGTATGTGGCACAGTTGGAAGTGTTAGCAGTGGTAAATGGGTTTATTTCAGGAAGGAAAATAATGGTTCTTTTCAGACGGTTTTAGCACTATTGCTCTTTTTTCATCTATAAGTATAATCTGGATTTGAGAATACATGCACAATTTCTGATTCTGCAAATTGCATAAAACCTGGCAGCTCTGAGAAGAGAGAAGTGGAAAGCAATAGACTGTGCAGGATATAAACAAGCTAGTGATGTTTAATGTAAGAAAATGTGATGTCATGTGAGTTGAAGAATAGAGAAGCAATATAGAGCAAAGAATACAGTTCCAAAAGTGCAGAAGAGATTTCTGGGAATAAATGGGCATAAATTGTTGAAGGCAGTTAATGAGCATGCAAAGTAATAGACTTTGTCAATAAATGGATGAAGTATAAAAACCTGGAAATTTGCTGAATCCTTTAAAAAACTTGTATGGCCTTAACTGAAATACAGTATGTTATGTCTCTGGAGATACTTGGGAGGCTTCTTAAGTAACTTAGATTCAAATAATAGAAGAGATTTTACTTATTGATCTCTTGCACCATGTTAGGAAACTATTCATACACTCATATACATATACATACGCCACACAGTGGAGCATACAGTTACTACAGTAACTGGGGATATTCTTACATGGTGACAAAAAAGTTCAATTATCCTTCCTTCTCAAGATAAAGAAAAATGTAGTGTTCTTTATCATTTTCTTTCCAGTGCAACTTAAATAACTTAACTTGTTTATTTACACAAATATTTTTAAATAGTTCTTATCCATATCACACTAGTGGCAGTATGTTGCTTTGCCATCTTGTGGATTTGGCTGCTACCAGTGGGCTCTGTGTTGCTTGATACCTCACTTGATATTGGTGTTGCAGGCTTTGCTAGTATTAAAGCTTTCTGCTTTATCGCATCTTGTGTTGGCTGGATGTGAATTCTGTTCCTCCTCAGCTGATTGCCAGAGACTGTCAAAACAATGGATGATCTTGGTGTCTCAGCTACTTTGATGACCTTTTCTGGGGTCCATGTTTTCAACATGGGCTCTTCAATATGCACATGCTCCCCTCTGAAGAGTTCTGGCAATGTTTGTTATAATGCTGGCGTCCTTCTTCATGCATGTCAGGCAGTCTTCCTCTGGTTTCCTCCTGGTCTCCTGGAAAGCATATTTTGCTTGGAAGAGTTGTTTTATATCTCCTGCCATTTAGAAGTTCTGCCGGGGACTTCATGTCAGCCCTTAAAGGTGTTGCACGTAATGATAGAGGAGCTAGGTATGGGTCTTCTTTTGTTTTGTGACATTTAACTGGTATGCGTTTCACAGTTTGCACTTGTGTTTCAGTGAATCCCTGACCTTTGTGGAAGTATAGAGATGATGTAATGATAACAAACCCATACTCTGCAGCCAACTTTCTGAATTCTTGTGACATGAACTGTGTTCCATTGTCGCATATTACTTACTCAAATATTCCTTGTTCAACAAGGAGCGTTCTCATTTCTGAAGTGATGGTTGACGCTCTCAGGTCTTTCACCCTTTTGATGAATGGAAACTTAGAGTAGTAACAGGCTACTATTAAGCACCACTCTTGATTCTCGGTGAACAAGTCTGCTCTCACTGTGTGCCATGGCCTGGCAGGTACTTCTGTTGAAATCATTTCCTCTTTTTGTTGTGAGTTTCTGTACCTTTGGCATATTTTATTCACCTGGATCTCATAATTGACAGAGATCAATTGCAACTCCCGGCAGTTATCCAGACCTAGAATTTCTGGTCGATTTACATCTACCATATAGAACGTACAGAGGATGTTCTTTCCCTTATGGCAGCCATTGCTCTCCCTTGCTGCTTGATCATGGGACCACTATAGGCCATTTATGTGACATTTGCTGTTTCCAATACAGCATCTTTTGGATACCCCTTTATTATGTGCTCTGGGAACATCTGGTGGTAGAGACTGAGTGGAAGGACATTGCTCTGTGATCCAGTATCCAGCTTCACCTTTAGGTTGAATATTGTAGGATTGTTCTGGATTATCCTCTGTATTTGGATCCTTGTGTGCAACTCACTTCCCTGTTTCATCTCAACCAACAACTCGTGAAGGTGCATGGATTCTATGCCCAGTATCTGGGTGTCAGAGTCCTCATTGTTGTTTCCTTTTATGTGGTGGATCTTCTTCTTGTCTTCTTTCTTCACTGGTATCACTGTTTTCTTCATACCAGACTTGTACATCTTCGCCCAGTGGTTTGCTTTATCATAGGCTCTACATTCAGAACCATATGTGGGGCTTTTGTTTCGATCATCGAAGGGTTATTGTTTGCCACACTTCCTGCAGGTTTTGGAGGGACTTTGCAATTTTCTGATTGTGTTTTTTATAGTGTCAACCCCTTCCTTCTCTTTGCTGTGGGTGGGTCTGCATACATAGGGATTTTATTTGCATCCTTGTGGCTTCGAAGGCTTTGACTGTGTCTATAGCTCCAGCCAGCTTCAGGCTACACTTCCCTATAAGGGACTTCTGCATTTCGGGATGGGGATTCCCCCATATTAGTTGATCAACTAATCTTTCCTCTATATCCTTAAATCTGCATTTTTGGAGCAACAATTTTTAGTCTCGTGAGGAAATTATCAACAGTTTCATCAGTCTCTTCCATTAAGCCTTGAAATTCATAGCGTTTAATTTTATGATTAGACCTGGGTTCAAAGTGAAAAGCAAACTTTGCAAAGATCTGCTCTGGATCATTTTTCTCCACCTCTGTAAGCTCCCAGGTATTAAAATAAGTCAAGGCCTCGCTCCCCTGTCTAGAGAAGTATTTAACTGACCATCTCCTCTGCTATTGCATTTTTAAAATAGCTTTTGAATGCTAAATTGCACTTCTTCTGAACCTTTGTAAACAATTTAACAATGTTTTCAGCCTCCCAGTCCATCACTGGGTGAACTGCTGTTGTTCCAGCCATTGTTTTCCAGTAATGTTTTTTCTCTTCTTCCCCTTTATATTTCAGTGACTTACAATTGTATACCGCTGCAACCATATTATGTCTCTGTGTTACTTGGGAGGCTTCTTAAATAACTTAGAGATGCAAGATTCAAATAACAGAAGAGATTTTACTTACAGATGTCTTCCACCATCTCAGAAAACTGCTCACACACTCATAAACATATACATTTGCCCCATAATGGGACACTGCAGTTACTACAGTGAGAAGGGTACATTCTTATGTGGCTACAAAATAGTTCAATTATCCTGACTATATAACATAGTAAAACCCCTGGTATCCATCACCTATGGAGATTATCAGATGCTGGATAATATACCTCCATTAAGAATAAACAATTAAAAAGATAAAAAGACAAAATACTATACTGTACTTACACTGAAGAAACTTTACTTGTATGAATATATAAACCTTAAAACATTTTACAATACTTTATTTTCAGTCACAATCTTTGAAAACATTTAACCACCGCTTTATCTGCAGGTTCTTCCCCCTCCACTGAGATGCCCAAAAGACAAACAATAACATTAAAGATCATTAACCCCACCCCCATTTCTCCAAAATTTTATGGATAAAGCCTCTTACCCACGTGACTCTGTAGTGAACTGGGATTCACTAGAAATGTGCTGTACTGAAGACTGGTTCCGCATCCTGGCTCCTCCCCCTGGAACCTGTATATAATCCTGGTTTCCTGCCTAAACCCAGAACCCCTCTGAAGCCTGTTCGTAAACCCTACCTGTGTTGAAAGCTAATAAAAATGTTAGTTCTCCCTCTAGTAGAGTGTGAGCTTTTATCTTCGCTACAATTTTATTAGCTTACAAACAAGGATGGAGGCGGTGCTTAAGCCCAGTAGGTTGCTAATGGACCCCCAGACCCCCGACATGGCTGAAGAGTTCACATATTGGCTAGACTGCTTCCAGGCCTACCTGAACGCGATCAGGGACATCTTCTGTACAGACTAACTCATGAGGTCGGCGCTCATGTCAAGGGTAGGGATGAAGGGGTATGCAGTTGTCCGAGATTCCCCGACATATGAAGCCACTGTTGAGGTGCTGCAGGCCCGCTACATGAAGGCCCCGAGTGAGGTCCTAGCGAGGCACTGGATCGCCCTATGCCACAAATGACCCAGAGAGTTGATTAACGACTACTTGCTGAATCTGCAGATGCTGGCTAAGAAATGCAGGTATGAAGCCGCTTTGGGCCGCGTCCGGGAAGGTGAACAGGTCCAGGACACTCAAGCCGCAGGAGTCCGCACAAGGTACGTGAGGCAGTGACTGCTCAAGTCGGGAAGGAAGGACCAAATCATTGGAACAGGCCAGTATCGAGAATGACGACCTTGAGGCAAGCGAACGCATGCTCTCAGGTGAGCACTTCCAAGGACCAGCTGCTCCCACTATGGCGGACCCCGCTCTAACGACTGCTGCTTTCCGAGCTGTGGAATGCTTTTACTATGGCAAGGGATAGCACCTCTATGCCCGCTGGCCAACCAAAGACTCAACATGGTCCAGCTATGGAAGAAGGGACATTGGGCAAGGGTCTGCTGCATGAAGGGAGGTCTGGGGAAGTCCATGGCCTTTTCTGCTTCAAGATCCAATTCCAGCCTCAAGCTGTCTTTGCCGGACTCATCCAAGATAACCTGCTGCGCAACCTGCCTCCTAAGGAAATGGCATGAAAAGTCTCAGTGGTCATCTTGCAGTGGTCTGAGGTCGGCACCATCTTACCTGCACAAGTCGACTTGGGAGTGAGGGGGCCACTTGAGGGAAGAACACGGTGTCTCCAGCAACCTGGCATTGCTGGTCCTTGACCAGAATAGACCTTACCAGCTCAGCAAATCGATGATGATGGTGAATGTAAACGGACATTCGACCAAGTGCCTGATTGACACAGGCTCCACGGAAAGTTTCATAGACTCACTGATGTGCAAAAATAAAACTTAAAAATGTACCCCTCTAATTACCAAATCTTCCAAGTGTCTCAGTCCCATTCGGCGTGTGTACAGAAACATTGCATAGTTCATCTGTCATTTGAAGGGGGGAAAATTTTATAAACTTCACATGTATATTTTGGATGAATTGTGTGCTCCAGTATTGTTGGACTTCCTGAGTCACTTTAAAAGTGTGATCTTGGAGTTTTCTGATCCCCTTCCCCGGTAACGGTTCAGAACGGAGGGCCCTCAAAACCAGGACCCACTTGCAGCCTCTCCACATTGAACACCAAACCCCAGCCTTTGTTCCCAAACCTATCAGCCAACTGTAAGCCCATCACCACCAAGAGCAGGAGATACAGCGCGGCAGACAGGGAGTTCATAAAGACGGAGTCCCAGCACCTGCTAGAGGAGGGGATCATCAAACCCAGCACCAGCCCGTAGAGAGCGCAAGTGGTGGTAGTAAAGGGGGAAAACAAGTCCAGGTTAATGATTGACCATAGCCAAACAATTATCAGATACACACACCTGGACGTATATTCCCTCCCTTGCATTTCGAATATGATGAATGATATCGTGCAATATCGGGTCCATTCAACCATCAACCTGAAAGCTGCCTATCACCAGCTGCCAATCCATTCCGACGACTGCCTATACATGACATTTGAGGCTAACGGTCGACTATCTGTTCTGGGGGTGTCCCTTTCAATATCACCAATGGAGTGTTTATTTTCCAGCGGCAAATAGACAGGATGGTGGATGAGTACGGGTTGAAGGCTACCTTCCCCTACCTCAACAATTCCTCATCTGTGGCCATACCGTGGAAGACCATGATGCCAATCTCCAGAGCTTTCTCCATGGAGCGAGAGCCCTGAATCTTACGTACAATTCTGACAAGTGTGTATTCAGGACTACAGAACTGGCTATATTTGGCTATGTGTCTTTGGCCACAACCCTGATAGGATGTGCTTCCTGTTAGAGCTTTGCATCCCCAGGAACACAAAGGCTTTGAGGAGATGCCTGGGGTTTTTCTTATATTATGCCCAGTGAGTTCCTCAATACGCCAACAAGGTTAATCCCCTCTTAAAGGCTACCACTTTCCCCCTTTCAGCCAAAGCCCAGACGGCTTTAAATTACCTGTAAAGTTACATTGCAAAAGCCACAATGCATGCAGTAGATGAGAATGTACCTTTTCAAGTGGAAAGTGACGCTTCGGACCTAGCCCTGGCCGCTACTCTCAATCAGGCAGGCAGGCCAGTTGCCTTTTTCTCACGGTCGCTCAAGGCCACGAGCTCCAGAACCCATCTATGGAAAAGGAGGATCAGGCCATTGAAAAAACTTTAAGGCATTGGACGTATTACCTGGCTGGTGGAAGATTTACGCTCCTCATGGACCAGAATTCTGTTGAATTCATCTTCAGTAATGCTAAGAGGGGAAAAATCAAGAATGACAAGATTGCTAGGTGGAGCATCGAACTCTCCATCTACAATTTTGACATCGCCTACCGGCCAGGGGCCCTCAATGACCTCCATATCACTAGTCCAGGGGATGCTGTGCCTCTGCACACACTGGTCAATTGTGGACCATCCAGGAGTCACCCACATGGTTCATTTTGTCAAGTCCCTCAATTTGCCCTACTCAATAGAAGACGTCAGGGAAATGACCAGGTCATGCCAAATCTGTGTTTTGTGTAAGCCACACTTCTTTCACCCTGTGAAAGCACACCTGATTAAATCTTCCAGGCCTTTCGAACGGCTTAGCGTTGATTTTAAGGGACCTCTCCCCTCCACGAATGGGAACATCTACTTTCTCTTGGTCATCAATGAGTACTCCTGCTTCCCCTTCGCCATCTCATGCCCAGACATGTCCGCCTCATACGTTATGAAGGCCCTAGACTCTATTTTCACCCTGTTTGGGTATCCCAGCTATATTCATAATGTCTGGGGCTCATTCTGTATGAGCGACGAGCTGTGTCAGTACCTGCTGATGAGGGGCATCGCACCCAACAAGGCTACCAATTACAACCCCCAGGGAATTGGCAGGCTGAAAAAGAGAACGCCACAATCTGGAAGGCTGCCAAACTTGCCCTGAAACAAAAAGGCCTTCCAGACACGCGCTGGCAGGATGTCCTCCCCATCGCACTCCACTCAACTCTGCACTGTGACCAATGCTACTCCTCATGTTTACATTTGACAGAAGGTTGCCATCAGGGACTACACTCCCTGCCTGGCTCACTAGTCCTGGTCCAGTCCTTCTCAAGAAGCACGTGAGGAGAAGCAAGACTGACCCCCTGGTGGAAGGGGTGAAATTGCTTCATGCCAACCCCACTTACACCTTTGTGGAGTACCCGGATGGCAGGGAGGACACTGTCTCCATCATGGACCTGGAACCCACCGGAACAGTGGATCCATGCCTCAGGTGCCCCACGAGCTACCGAGCTCTTACTTCCCGCCCCTGCTCAGGGCCTCAGGGAACCCTGTTCTGGAGGAGAGTGAACCCCCTCTATCTTCGAGTTGGAGCCCCAGCCCACTATTCTTTCATCACAAGTGGACCAGGAGACTCAAAGATCCCAAGTCCCCCAGTGCTAAGGTGCTCCACCAGGATCTCCAGACCCCCAGACTGCCTGAATCTGTAAATAGTATGGTAAATATTTTTCTTCTGTGTCTATTACCGGCTTCTATTCCTTGTTCACTTCATCCACAGACCCTTAATTCTGAAGGAAAAGGTGAATGTAATGAACTGGGTTTCACAAGAAGTGTCCTGTACTGACAACTGGTCCCACCTCCCAGCTCCTCCCGTTGGTGCCCGTATATAACCCTGGTTTCCCGCCTAAACCCTGAACCCCTCTGAAGCTTGTTCATGAACTCTGTGTTGTAAGCTAATAAAAGCGTTAGTTCTCCCTCCAGTCGAGTGTGAGTTATTATCTACACTACTGTGGTGGTATACCATCGGCCTACTGCAGGGGGAAATCTCTGTACCTGCAGGAGTTTAAGCCCCGCCTGATCAGGTATCAATCACCCTCCAGGATATAAGCCTGCGCCGGCCTCCCGAGGCCTCACTCAGAGTTGCTACAGCCACAGCCAACCTGGCTCTGTGGAAGTCTTTGTGGATTAAAGTCTGTTGTACAGTCTTTATCTTTGTGTGTGTGTGATTCTGGCTAACAGTGCAACATAACTACAGACTCTTACTAAGAAGGGATAAAGAGGCACTTTAAGAGAGTCACACCAATAAAGAATGACATCAACCAGCTCTTCACCCTTGGTGATGCCATTGGTGTTTCATGCAACTTTATTCATAAAGCTTCTTTGAGCAATGCATGACCAAGGCCTCTCTGCTGGCTGAATACTTGCTTTTACCTTCACCAAAGGGTTTTGTGTTACTTCAGAGAACATTTACTTTCACAATTTTAAACTTAGGTATTTTAACCTATTATTTTATTCTAATTTTTAAATTTTTTTTTAAATTTATTTTCCTTGATATTTTTGTCAGTTGCTTGAGGCTGCCAGTTGCTTGCATTCCAGGTACAAGGGAGTTTTATTGTATTGTGTTTAACTCTGGTTGCCACCATGTACAAAGTATTTGAAGACTTACAAAACTTGTTCAAATTGTCTAGCAGAGCTTGTCTTATTTGCCTGCAGTTGGTCCACATTCCTCTAAACCAATGGTTCTCAACCTTATTCTTTCCACTCACATACCACTTTAAGTATTCCTTATGCCATAGGTGCTCTGTGATTAGTAAGGGATTGCTTAAGGTAGTGTGTGGGTGGAAAGAAAAAGTTTGAAAACCACTGTTTTAATCGTACCTAATTGACTCATTATGTGCACGGTTTCATAACTCCAAACGAAATGGGCCAATGACAATTTTTCTCAAGCAAAATATTTCAGTAACAATTGGGTCTAGAACAGTGATTCTCAACCTTCCCTTCCCACTCACATACCACCTTAAGCAATCATTTACTAATCACAGAGCTCCGATGATATAGGGATTACTTAAAGTGGTATATGAGTGGAACGAAAAAGATTGAGAACGACTGCTTTAAACCTTGCTTATTCATATAAATAGATTTGTACCTATCTAAATGTCTTTTAAACATAGCAATTGTGTCTGTCTCTACCACTTCCTATGACAGGTTCTTTCACGTACTTACCACCATCTGTATAAAAAAGAAACATCTGGATCCCTTAAAATCCTACCCTCTCGCGTTTTGGACTCCATTTCTGTGCAAAAGAAATATTACAAATTACATTATCTATGTCCCTCATGATTTTTTATACATCTATATGTCATACCTCTGCTTCCGCTGCTCTTGTGAGAAAAGTCCCTGCCTATCCTATAATTCAAACCTGCCAACCCCAGTACCATGCTCATAAATATTTTTGAACCCTTTCCAGCTTAATATCTTTCCTATAGTTGGGACCAAAACTGCACACAGCACTCTGTCTCTAATACATTAATGTCTTTTCAGATGTCAGGTTTTTTTTTCAGATATCAGATACTATTTATTGTCATGTAATAAAACAGAAATGTAAAGCAGACAATGCATTGACATTAGCATTGGCATTGCCTGGGACCCCTTATATTTAGAGAAAGAGAGCAAAAGGGAGTCACTGAGTGTCTGTGGACTCACCAGTGCTCCCCCAACCTCTGTAGCTACACAGGACTCCAGTTCTGTTCAAACCATTGGCAAACTGAGCCCAGATCCAAACCTCCGACCACTGCATAAATTAATGGCAGATTCTCAAAGGAAATGTCTATCGGTCTGCTGAAAGTTGATTGAGCAAACATGTACCAAACAGTTTCTATTTGCCTTGTTGAAAAATAGAGTAAAATGGCAAAATAATGTTTTTTGTAAAAAAAACTATCAATGACACATGACATTGTAAATGTATGCAAAGTGATTTTAACCATGAATCTAAAAAATCCTTTCATAGAAAATATGTCAAATAAGACTCTTGTGCAGTGATATATTGCTGTACATTGGATAAAAGAAGTAGCTTGTTACATTTAGCTGTCAATTTATTAGACATTCACAGGCATACAACAATTTTTTTAGCAAGTAATATTAACTAATAGAAGCAGTGAACATCAAAGTATTGGTCTTTTGATAAACTACTTACTGCCTCCAAGATCCAATTCACGGCAGATGATTTTGAAAAAAGTTGCCTTACATTTATGTTATTTTTGAAATTGCCCAATTAGTAAAATTGGAATGTACCATGGTTCTTATAATTTTCAAAACATTTACATGATATTGCATAAAAAGGACTTCAATAAAAGTTAAACAAAGAAATTTGCAGATGCTGGGTACCGTGCAATACACCAAGAAGAAATGTATTTTCAAGTAATCAACTTAAGTGATAATTTTTGCTCCTATTTAACAGAAAGGAAAACATCCTCTGAGTTAAATAATACATTAGTTTATCACTCATGAGGCTACATATTCATTGAATAATTATCATATGATTTTTGATGCTTTCACAATGAAATTTTAAGGAGTATAATGCTTCAAAAGGGAATATAATGGTCCAGATCTCGCTGGTAAATACTAAGAGTGTTACTCTAGAACTCCTCATGGAGTCAAATGAGGGAAGAGAATCATGTTGCATTCCCTGGCATTATTAATAAAAAATATAGTTTCAAAATAAGTAACTTTTTGTGGTCTCAATCTTTTGCCCTGCAATTCCCTTTGAATTTAAAGGATTCCTGAGGTCTGCTTTGGGTCTGAGTGCAAGCAGGATCCAAGAGATTATTTTCAAATGAATGGACATGGTTATACCCAACAGTGGGGAAAACTGACAGAGTTCAGCCTTCCAAGTTTGTCATTAAGTCATGGGCCTCCTTATTTAACAGGTCATTCACAGAAGTCTGGGCTTACTTCAATTGAAAGGCTACACATCAATAGTTTCAATTGGAATTGCAAGCAATAGTTAGTTAAAACAGATCCCAACTTTAATAAAGAGATTTTTAAGATCATGTGGCAAGCATACAAAATGTGCAAATTAAGTGAAAGGCTAATAAAGGCAGAGAGATATAATATTAAGTTACATGGCATCATAGAGTGTAAAAGTGCCCAAAACAATGGAAGCACTGTGTATAAACCATCAGTAACTAATAAGCATATACTGTAGTTGAAATTAGTTTTTTACATTTTTCTCTCCACAGTTTTGTGAAGGTTATTTTTGAGATTGGTAACTTTCAACAAAATAATATTGAAGAGATCCAGAGTGAATCTGTGTCCTTGAATTTCAATTAGGACCCTTTAACTCTTGAATACTTAATAGTATTTTTTTAACTCATCCTTGATTGGCAAGCAAACACTTTGAATTGTGTTTGAGACTCTCTATGGCATTTGACCAAGAGACTAGTGTGTTCATAATGTCCCGGGTTACATGAGATGATAAAATAAAATAAGCTTCAACATGAAAAGATTGGTTTCACTGAATTCCAGAAACAGGTCACAGCAAATAAGCAAATATAATTGTCCATTTTAGAAAATGTTTTGAGGACCAATTTTCAGTAGCTATCTTTTCATTTAAAGAACCAGATTTTAATTCTGACTTTACAGTGGGATCGCGAGCATGAGTATTATCCTGGGACGTGATTGGTTCATGACATTATAAAGTGTAAAAGTGCCCAAAACAATGGAAGCTCTATATAATCAACCTTCAGAATTAGGCTTAAAATTAGACAAAACTCAAAAAAGATTTATTATGATTGCTCTCGCAACAGCAAAAAAAATGCATAATAACAACTTGGAAAACAGAAACAACCTTAAATATACAACAATGGTACATAGAAATGAATGTGTATTCCATTAAAAAAGATGACCTATAATATAAGGAACAAATGTGCTTTATTTGATCAAATTTGGAAACCATGCATAGAGAATACTAGAAATCACCAATTTCAAACCTCCATCTCTTAAAATAATAAACTAAAAATATAAAAATACTTAAATATAAAATTTAAGATGACACAACCTCTTTTTCTTATGTATTCTTTTACTGTTTATTTCTTTTTCTTTTTTTTTCTTTTACTTTAGCTTTTTATTATAGGGGTAGTGAGGGAGGTACGAAAAAGGGGAAAATGTCACTGTGTATATTTTAATGATGAATGTATATATTATTATTGTAGTAGTTCACAGTGAAATATTAAATAAATAAATAAAGAGATCATCAGCGGCTAGTTTTGGAAATAGACAAAATACTTAAAAGATTTATGCGGAATTGTAACAACTAAATCCTTAGGGAGATTAGGCACTTTTCATGGATTACAATGAACTTCAATGCATGACAATTAATAGATAAATGCAGTTTGTTGATCGATATGTCATAAAAGCATGCAAATAGGAGTAGAAGGTTATGCAGCTCATCAGATGTGCTCTGATATTCACTAAGATCATGGTTAAGGTTCAACTATATTGTTCCACAGCCAAAGGCAAACAGAGTTAAGTGCATCTAAGTTCTAATTTTCTATTCATCTAATACCATACTCTTTCTTCTTTGGCTTGGCTTCGCGGACGAAGATTTATGGAGGGGTATTGTCCACGTCTGCTGCAGGCTCGTTGGTGACTGACAAGTCCGATGCGGGACAGGCAGGCATGGTTGCAGTGGTTGCAAAGGAAAATTGGTTGGTTGGGGTTGAGTGTTGGGTTTTTCCTCCTTTGTCTTGTCAGTGAGGTGGGCTCTGCAGTCTTCTTCAAAGGAGGTTGCAGCCCGCCGAACTGTGAGGCACCAAGATGCACGGTTGGAGGCAATATCAGCCCACTGGCGGTGGTCAATGTGGCAGGATTCAAGAGATTTCTTTAAGCAGTCCTTGTATCTCTTCTTTGGTGCACCTCTGTCTTGGTGACCAGTGGAGAGCTCACCATATAACACGATCTTGGGAAGGCGATGGTCCTCCATTCTGGAGACGTGACCCACCCAGCGCAGTTGGGTCTTCAGCAGCATGGATTTGATGCTTGCAGACTCTGCCAGCTCGAGTACTTCAATGTTAGTGACGAAGTCATTCCAATGAATGTTGAGGATGGAGCGGAGACAGCGCTGATGGAAGCATTCTAGGAGCCGTAGGTGATGCCGGTAGAGGACCCATGATTCGGAGCTGAACAGGAGCGTGGGTATGACAACGGCTCTGTACACGCTGATCTTTGTGTGTTTCTTGAACACAGGCCACCGTCACCAGGTAAACCCCGGCAGCCCGCACAGCCCGACCGTTGGCAGCCAAGCCCTGGGCTGTGAGCGGCCAATGAGAACTGTTTAGTGTATTTCACACCTCAAAAACCAATAGTCTAAACACTAACAACTGTGAACTCCATTGCAGAGTTCCGTCCAGTCTTAAAAAAAAAAATTCTACTTGAACTTTTCTTTCTGATCCTCAACCAATGCTGCATCCCCTTTACTTGGCCGTGGCAGGAATAAACACACGCAGGCTGATTCCAGGGTGCACCACTCCATAACTGTGGACAGCGGTCGTAGATCTCCAGAAATGGTTCATCCTAAAAGGGGAGGCAGGCCTCTTCAGCCCAGTTAAGCAACCTGCATAGGAGAAGGTCACTCCGATATAAAACCTACGACCCAAGGACCTCGCTGCCACGTCCCAGCTTGCTTGGCCACGGCACATGAATACCATAATACCACTGAAATAAAGACATTAAACCATCTGGTTGGAAGTATAAAGGACTGAAGAAGATTTACATGTCAGGACTTCACTTCCGTCAGAACTCATTGCAGGACCCCCTCATCTTCTTTGGCGAGCATGCAATTTTGGAAAATCATTAAATTTTGAATTTCAACTACAGGTATTTTACTGGGATTTAAGATTTGATCTTGACTTTGACCAGTCAGATGAAGAGCATCCACCATGCTCTGAACTTTCACTGATAACATGAGCATAGGTTGGGACCGAAGTGTCCTGATCAAGAAATTAATAAAGTAGAAGAGATCCTGGTTGAAGCCTAGGATTCTATTGTGCTCTCTCTCTCTCTACGCCAGCTATCTTTTCAATTAAAAAAAAATGATGAAACTGGAGTACCCAGAGAAAACCCAAGCAAGTCACAGGAGACTGTACAAACTGTTTACAGACAGCACTAGATTCAAAGCCACTACACTAATCGTGCTTTCTTTCCACTGAAAAGTGTGGGAGAGGGCAAGATAAACTCTGCACATGACTTGAAGAGGGCTAGACTTATTTTAAATGAGACCAAAGCTCCAATAGGTTATAAGAGAACCTACAAATCAATCTAATATTGAGCAGCCTTTAGAATTAATTGTCAATGCTGCATAAATATAAGTAACTTTTACTGAGTTGA
The DNA here is from genome assembly GCF_036971445.1 of Narcine bancroftii. Classification (NCBI taxonomy): domain Eukaryota; kingdom Metazoa; phylum Chordata; class Chondrichthyes; order Torpediniformes; family Narcinidae; genus Narcine; species Narcine bancroftii. The sequence goes on from NC_091471.1 coordinate 74,402,255, forward strand.
TCCTGCACTTTGATTAGGATTCTCTATCCCTTTTATTTTTTCATCCACAAGGGCAATTGTTGAGAAGATGTAATCATAAATGTACAAGATCAAAACAATTGGAATGGTCTAAGGTCATTGAGTGATACCTGAGCAATACCTGTGCTTTTTTTTTTTTACCTTGCATATGTTGCATTATACTAAGTTATAACAGATAAATGTTATGGACACAAGATTCTAGAATATTTGGCTATATTGGATGCAAGCATACACCACACAGAATGAACTGCCAGAGGATTATATAACCAATCGTGGGAGAAATATCACTTCTGAATTGCAGAGGAAGTAATATCTTCTAATCCTCTAGAGAATGGCCAGAAACATTAAAAAGTATTTGCAAGACTCACAAATGTTTGAGCAAATTCCTTTTGAAATGTAGAAAAGATGATAAGACCTAGTAAAAGTTATTGAGTTTCATCTCATTTGCCAATGTGTTCCCTGTAAGTCTAATGCTTGCCTTCTTCAGTCACTGTATCTTGTAACCATTATGTTGGCATTTCCCTGGCTATTTCCCTTATAAAGACTGTTAAAATATAGGGATTTCAATTTCCAACTTTTTGGTGGGAGAACTCTTCTCTGCATCTGTTATGCATTCCTGGCGCACATGAAAAAAAGCTTCACTTAAGTTTTTGGGTGTTTTCTTATGTTCCTTTTTATGGTTTTCAATAGTGTCTTGGCAGCCCTCAACTTAGCTTTACAGATCTACTTGTCCTATTCTTTTCCTAAACATAAAAAAATGTTTGCTTTCTCCTCCTTTCTAATCCCCTTTATATTTTTGCTTGTGACTCAAATTGATCATTACATTTATAGTCTCTAGCATTTGAGAAATACAGTAAATTGAATATTCATCTTAAAAAAAAAAGCATCTTGCCTTCTGCATCTTTTCATTCCAACATGTTTTTGGATTTTCCATTTTACAGATCCAACATCATTTTATGTGAACTAGAATTTTTTTATTGCTTTTATTTTGTTTCTTTCCTGCACATTTACTTCCAAAACAGAAGAGTATTCCGCTGTAACATACCTCAACTTTGCTAACTTTTAATATACTTATTCCTACTCTCCCAATTAGTCTACTGTCTGTCCACTCATCCCCTTACCACGAAAGTTCAAATCCCTCACTATTACTATATTTAACCATCCCACAAATTCATTACTTAACATGAGCTCAGTTCACCAAATCCGTTTGAAATGCTAGGTAACTTTTTCTTCCTCACCATTTAGCAAGTTATATATTAATTTGTCCTTGCCTAATTAATTATAGAAGAAATAAATGATCACAATCACCATTTTATGAGAAATCTTGGTCTAAAGCATCCCACTTTAAGTAATCCCTATGCCATCAGTGTTCTGTGATTAGTAAAGGATTGCTTAAGTGGTATGTGAATGGGAAGTAAAGGTTGAGAATCACTGATCTAGACCCAATTGTTACTGAAATATTTTGCTTGAGAAAAATTGTCTTTGGCCCATTTCCTTTGGAGTTATGAAACAATGCACATAACAAGTCAATTAGGTATGATTAAACTTTTTTCCACCCACATACCACCTTAAGGAATCCCTTATTAATCACAGAGCACCTATGGCTTAAGGAATATTTAAAGTGGTATGTGAGTGGAAAAAAAAATGTTGATAACCACTGGTCTAAAATTTTGAGCTTAATCCTGCTTTTGGAAGATCTTTGCATTACATTTTCTTGTGGTTTATTTTTGACATGGATCAGCACTTCTGGTTATTTTTGTTTTTTAAATTCTGGAATAAATAAATGCATTAGTTGGGAATTTGTGGCTATGGTTGCAGAAATGTTATCTATCCCTGCAATACTTGAATCTTCCATCAGCTTCATTTTCGCTTTGGTTTTCCCTGGTTAACTATTTTCTCCACAATGCCACACCAATGCATAATGTAACTGTAAGTGTCACAATCTTATCAATTTGTTTGTATCTTTAATAATGTGCTGACCAGCCACGCCAATCTTGAGCCTACCACGAAACAATTTTATAGGGCCTTAGTGCCATAACCCCATGAATGGTTAGGATGTAATTTGTGTGATTGTTACTTGATCACTGGGCAGTTGAGAGAGGAATTCAACAAAGTTAGGGACTGCCAGAGTAGATCAGTTAAGTTAAAAAAAAAATAAAGGGACTCTTCCTGAGTTTGATTCCCAGTACTGCATTTGGTCTTATTTCTCTCTCAATAGCATTGCTCCAGAGGGAGCAACATTGTGAAGACATGCTTGGTCCATCAGAGGCAAGCAATGGGTGCAATGCAATGGAATTGCACAGGTGCACTAAAGAACCATGTTGTTGGGCAATAATGCCATCTCTTGTGTGGCAGATGTTAAATCCACTAGAAGTGGTTGGCTCTATTTCTGGAGTATGGCAACACAAAATGAAGGTTAGAAAGTTTTAGGCATGGTAATTTCCCATTTTTAAAATTTTTCTTCCAGATGGTCATTCATTGTCTTTGGCTTGGAATGATATTTTCAGAACTTTCTCCTCATGTTTGGTGAAGTGGGTAGTCGACTGATTTGGGAGCTTATTTGAGCAAAACATCTTTTCAACACTACAGGTTTATTTCCAAGATATTGAGGGGGGGGGGGGGAAGGGAGCAATCCAGGTTACATTATATATCAAGATCTCTTGACAATAATGATGTTTATTGCCATACACATTTGTGCAATGTACATATGCACTGAAATTCTTGCTTGCTGCAGCTGACAGGCATTTGTAAAGAAAAACTAAAAGTAAATTAAATGAATTAAATTTAAAGAGACAATAAATACTAAAGATAGATATATTAACATTAATCCTGGAGCAAAAAAGTGAATTTCAATAGTGATAACAGTCCTTTTGTGTCCTCTACAACACTAGAGGTTAGCCAGAAAGTTAAACTAGTAAAATGATTTATTGAGCAGAATACATTACAGAGAAGGGCAGAGCATTGCTTTTATTTGTGCTTATATCCCAGACAGGCCATTGGAACAAGTCAGTTCCATATTCACAATGTAACAATTAATATATGGGGAACTGTTGATCACATGGTGCATTCTTAAAGGGATACACACATCTTGTATATATATTTTTAATAGGCAAACCTGCTTTTGATTTTTAAAGTATGAAGGTTTAACTTTATTGGAAAGAACGAGAACCACTGGGGAAAATAATCCAGTAATATATTGCAGAAGTTTTACTGCGGATTCACTCTCCAACATTTCTAATAATGTTGACACCATATATAGATTCTGGTCTACTATACCCCAAATAACAATGTATCAAAGTTGGTACACAAAGAATGAAGGAAAAATGCACATTTCATTCACATGTGAAAGACAGCTGTTAGCTTCCTATAAACACTGACATAAGACAGATCCACTAGTCTTGCTTCTCTGTTGGTCAAAAGTTGTTGCTACTTTGATTGATTATTTATCATAAAGTAGTCAAAACTTTGTTTTGCTTAATTGAATATGTGTTGGCATGTCACAATAAAATTATACAAGATGTTAGAGAGCTCACACTTGGAATATTTTGTGTAATGTTTGTACAAAACATTGGTTACCCTTTACTTCCTATAAATGCTGTGTGACCTGCTGAGATTCTCCAGCCCTTTTGTGAAATGCACTGGAAAAATTAGGTTTGTTTTCCTTAGAGTGCAATAGGTTGAAAAGGGATCTTACTGAGATTTATAAAATCATAAGCGGATAGATAAAGTGAATGGTGACTGTCTCCTTTCTTAGAGGGCATAACTATCAGTGAGGGGAGTGTTATTCATTCAGAGAATGGTGGGCATATGGAACACAGTGCTAAACAAAGTGACAGAGGCAATTATGTTAGCTTCCATGAAGAAGCACTTGGATAACTATATGGATAGGAGGGGATTAGAGGAGTATGGGCCTGATGTGGGCAAATGGTTCATGCAGGAGGGCATGTTGTTTGGCATGGACAAGCGAAGCCTGTGAGCCTGTTTCTGGGCTGTTACGACTTTATTACTTTATGACTCTAATTCTGGTTAAAGAGAGCATCATCTTCTCATACTGATAGCCCCAAAACACCTCTGCTTCTGGTTTGATTTCATTTACTTACACAGCCATGATAGGCTGTCAAGAAATGTGAAATTTTTGCTTACTGCCAAGTCACAAACCGTGTTTCTTCCTGCAACAAATCTTTTGCGAAACATTACCCTCATTCCTTTCCAACTTCAGAAGATTCCAAGTTGTCCAAAAAATTTATATTAAGATTCTATCCTCACATTAAATTTTGTTCTTCAGCAACCTACCTCAGGAAGGAATCTTCCTTCAGTGTTTCAATACACATGTATTTCCTTGATCTTCTTCCAGATTGTCCTGGATCCAGATATCTAGTCAGACCTGCTGTACAGAGTGCATGGATTTCATTTATATAGATATGGAGGGCAAGACAAGGGAATATTCTACACCCAATAGAGACACCCAAGTGAGGCAGAGCAAGTTCTGAGTGATGAGTAGACCTTGTCTGTAAATCCAGTGGCTCTCTCACCAGAACTTCCTGACTGCCTTTGACAACTTGTCAAAATGAGTAAAATTGATTTAAATAAATGAAAATGAATAAAAATTTCAATAGGAACACTCTATATATATAAATACTGGATTTTAAATAAATAAATAAGCACTTTTATATTTTTTCCGTTTTCCATAATAGCTACCCATTCAAACGAGATAGCTATTTCAGTGGCAGTCCTTTTTAGCATACGACTAAGGACCAGAGCGCAGTGGACCCAGATTCTTGATACTGGAAGCAATTGTCCACTGTTAGGTTCAGTAGTAAGTCCAGATGCATCAGATGTATCAGTTCGTCTGAGATTTATTAAGCCACCAACAGCTGATAGTAGTTATCTTTGGAGTTACCAGTAGTCTGACAATAAGATCTCGATAATTTTCCCTGGAATTTCTACTCTAGACTTTGGAGTTCTGTAACTTATTTCTCCGCTTTCAACAACCTATTCAAAATTCCTCTTTTTGATCTGAATTTTATAATTTCTTGCCTGTAAGTGGGCCAAACCAAATTTTTTCCCTATGTCCTTTCAAGTCAGGCGTCTTCTGTTTCTCTTGATTTCTTTTTTGTTGAGAAATTGGCAGAGTAAGTGAGAGGAAATTTCTGTGATGGTTTTATATGCTGAACCCTTTATGAAGAAGTTCAAAGTTCTGAGGGCACATGGATTACCTCCAACAATGACCTAAATTACTTCAGTAAATTATCCAAACTTTATAGGAGCATTCAGAGTTTAATTTAGTTGTAACTTCTGCAGTGATGCACTGACCTCTACTTCATCGAGGTGAGATGGCATCTCTCAGATACCTCCTTTTACTTACTCTTTGAAAAGGACCCTATCGAAAAACATCAAGCTACTGTCTCACCAACTATCTCTTCCCTTATCATTTCCAGTCATCTCCCTCCCACAACTTCCAACCTCATTGCTTCCCAACTCTGTAATGCCTGGTTAATCTCCAACACATTATCCACAAACCCAGTAGACCCTTTATTTCCCTGTTCTCCTGCCACAACAAACAGCTATCATATTCTTCAACTCCAATTTGTTTCACAGTGGTCCAGTCCCTCCCTACCTACATCCACAATACCTGACATGGCCTCCATCAGAGAGGGTGGCATGGTTGGCATAGTGCAATGCCGTTACAGTGCCAGTGATCGGGACATGGGTTTGAATCCTGTCCTGTCTGAAAGGAGTTGGTACATTCTCCCCATTGCTGCATGAGTTTCCTCTGGGGGCTCCAGTTTTCTTCCACCATTCGAAACGTACCAGGGGTTAATTGGGTGTAATCTGAGCCTGTGCAAGCACGGGATCATGGGCCAAAATGCCCTGTTATTGTGCTGTATGTATGTCTAAATGTCATGTCATTTCATGTCATCATTTCAACAATTTCTAATTCCCTGAACTGTGCTGCCACATTTTCTCCATGGATAATCTCTATGCACCTCCATCCGCCATACAAATCTCAAAGCCATTTGTTTCTTTCTCAACCACAGACCAAACTAGTCCCATCCATCAACACACTCCTCCACCTCACAGAACCTATTCGCACCCTCAATAACTTCTTTTTTGACTCATCCCACTTTCTACAATTCAAAGAGGAGCCATGGCTGCCTGCATGGGTCGCAGCTATGCCTGTATTTTTGTTGGTTCTGCAGAGCAATCTATGCTGCAGGCCTTTACAGGCAAGACTCCAGAACTTGACCTCTGCTACATTCATGACAATGTTGGTGCTGCCTCATGCACCCATGAAGAGCTCGTCAACTTTATCCACTTTGCTGTTACTCTCTCTCTCTCTCTCTTTCTCTTTCTCTCTCCATCTCAGGACATTTACAGACATTTTCTATAAACCCACCAATTCCCACAGCTACCTCGACTACACCTCTTCACACTCTGTCCTCTGTAAGGATTCTATTCCTTTCTTTTAATTCCTCCATACTTGTCACATCAACTCCTAGGATGAGATCTTCATTCCTGAACATCCAAGATGTTCTTATTATTCAAAAAGCATGTCTTCACTTCTACTGCTATCAACTCAGCACTTATCTTTATCTCCTCTATTTCTGGTACATGTGCCTTAGCCCCTTCCAATCCTAGATGCAACAGGATAGGATTCTCCTGTGGCAGGCTGCACCAAAGGAAAACACAAGCACAATGCACTTTGGGGCAACACAGCTTTATTCCACTCACATAAAGATAGCTGGCTGCCATTTGCTTGTAGCAATGATCTCAGGGAGAGAGAGAGAGAGAGAGAGAGAGAGAGAGAGAGAGAGAGAGAGAGAGAGAGAGAGAGAGAGAGAGAGAGAGAGAGAGCACACGGTCCGGATCTCGGCTTTAATCCATGTGAACTCTAGGCCCACCTGGTGGTTAGATATCATTAGGCCGGGTGCCGTGTCTCGAGGCCACCTGTTGGCCGGGTTTCAGGCACTTAATTACTGCTGCCGTGGACACATCTGTGCAAGGGCTGGTGAAGGGGAACCGGGAGAACTCATCTATCACAGTGAGCAAGTAACAGTTGTTTTTGGTGGACAGGATGCTGAAATACTCTAATGGCCAGGTGGATTTGATAAGGGCTGCCTCGGGCGGGCAGTAGAACTGTGGTTTGCATTCTGCACATATACAACAACCCCTTGTAGTAGTCCTTACCTCTTCTGCCAAGAATGGCAGGTTGGCGTTCTTAATGAAATGGAACATCCTGGTCACTCCGGGGTACCCCAGCTCACTGTGGATGTTTTGCAGCTGGGACATGTGTTGAGTGGCCATGCAAGCACCCCTGGACAGCGTGTCTGGGGGTTCATTGAACTTACTGGGGCAGTATCGGATGCCATACAAGTAAGTAGACAGTTCAATCCTCCAACGTAAGATTTTATCATTCTTAATTTTCCCCCTGTTCTGGTTGTCAAACATGAAAGCTACCGACTGTTGGTCTGTGACCAGTGTAAAGCAGCTGCCTGCCAGGCAGTGCATCCAGTGCCTTACTGCCTCACTATGGCCTGGGCCTCTTTCTCCTCTGCTGAGTGCATGGTTTCTGAGTCCTGCAGCGTTCAAGAAAAGAAAGCCACTGGGCATCCCTCCTGGTTCAGGGTGGCTGCTATAGCTACATCTAAGGTGTCGGTCTCCACCTGGAAGGGGAGTATTTCGTCTTCAGCCCTCATGGTGATGTGTGCCAAGTGATAGCGCAGGCTGTTAAATGCCTGGACCACCTCACTGGGCAGGGGGAATTCTTTTGCTCTCATCAGTGGACGGGCTCTTTCTGCGTACTGGAGTATCCACTGCGCATAATAGGAAAATAAGCCCAGGCATCTTTTGAGCGATTTGGGCATAGTGAGGATGCGAAGGTCCATCAGGGCCTGCATGCGAGCTGGATCTGTTCCCACCTCCCCGTTCTGTACTACATAACTCAACAAAGCCAGCTACCTAGCCCCGAATACACACTTGTCTTTGTTGTGTTATTTGACTGTCTCCAGGAATCTCTTTAGGTTTGCGTTGTGGTCGTTCACCGAGTCCCCGCAGATGGTAACATTGTCCAGGTACAGGAAAACAGCCTCCAGGTGGTAGTTGTCCACCAGTTGGTCCATTTCCCTCTGGAACAGTGATACCCCATTAGTGACTCCAAATGGGAGTCGGAGGAACTGATAGAGTCGGCAATCAGCTTTAAACGCCATATAGGGCCTGTCACTCCTCCTGATGGGCACCTGATGGTACGCAGCTTTGAGGTCGATTCTGGAGAAGACCTTATACTGGGCTATTGTATTCACAATCTTACTAATCTGGGGTAGAGGGTATTCATCCAGCTTTATGAACTTATTAATGGTCTGGCTGTCGTCGACCACTAAGTGTAGTTTCTCCCTCATCTTTGCTAAGACTACCTGGGCTCACTATGAGCTGTTGCTGGGTTCAATAATGCCCTCCTGCAGCAATCGGCGTGTCTCCATTTTAATATAAGCTCTGTCTCTGGGGCCGTACTTTCTGCTCTTTGTGGCTATAGTTTTACAGTCTGGGGTGCAGTGGGTAAATAAGGGAAGGGGCGCTCGATATTAAGACTGATAGCGCAGAGCACTTTTGGCTCGTAAGCACTAGCGGGGGCTGTGGGCCATTGTGGACTACCGTGAGCCTCTCCAGTTGCCACTGGAAGTCTATTCCTAACAGCTCTGGGGTGCAGAGCTGTTCCAGGACCAGCAGACAGAAGTCCTTATACTCACTCCCTTTTATTTCTAGTGTCACGACACAGTGCCCCTTTACTTCCACTGACTGGTTGTTGGATGCTAGGAGAATCTGCCTGTTGCTGGGGTATATGGAAACCCATGGACTTTGGCTAATTTCAGCTCTATGAAACTCTCCATACTACTGCTATTCAACAGACATTTAAATTTCAACCCATTCAACTGCATGGAGACCATAGCCTGTGACAAATTGTGTGGACTTGCCTGATTGATCCTGAGGGAAGCCAGCATGCACACCTCGGTCTCCTCGTGGTCTCCATAGTAGTGGTGCTCCTCCTCTGGATCCCGGGTCCAAGATGGCCACTCCCTCTGGGCGCACATGGCGTCCCTTCCTGGCCAACCTGGGAAAGAAGCAGGGTTATCCCACAACCCATTTACATGACAATGGGACTTGGCGGTCGCCCGTGGCCTCCTGCAGACCCGAGCATAATGGCCTCGTTTTCTACATTTCCAGCAGTCCGCATCTCTTGCTGGGCAGCATGCCCGGGGGTGGGGATTTTGGCCACAGAACTGGCATCTACGGGTCGCATCTGGCTGAGCCGCCATTGCTGCAGCCATTGACATCTCCACATTATCACCCCAAACTTGGCGGGGTGTCAGCGAGTCTGGCAGGGTTGGAGTGGGGGGCTTGGTGCTGTGGTCAGGGAGGTATTCCCCGAGGTTGTTTCTAGCTGTCTCCATCGCCTCTGCCACCCTCACAGTCTCTTCCAGGGACATCATCTTTTGTTCTAACAGCCGCTGGTGGATTTCATTTGACCAGACCCCCGCCACCAGTATGTCCCTCATCAGGTCCTCCACTATTTGCTGTGGGGTTCTAGCATGGAAGTTGCATGCCCGTGCTAGGGCTCTTACTGAGAGCATGAAATCCCGGAAGGACTCCTCTGGTTTCTGTCTTCTGGTCAGGAGATGGTGTCTCGCATGTACTTTGCCTCTCCCTTGGAGATAGTGGAACTGGAGCATACCCATAGCCTCATTGTTTGAGGCACAGTCTTGGACTAACATATACGGGAGATCTCCCAGCTGGGCCACCAGCAGCATGAAGAGGTCTTCCGGGTGCGCAGTCGACCTCATCAGGTGAGCGTAGTTCAAGAAACAATGTCTCCAGTGGCTGAAGTGTGTGTGTGCATGTGCAGGGGGCCCAGGGGTCTAGTTCCAGGCAGTCCCGCCGTAGCATCGTTAAGAGGTGCTGCCATTGATTCATTTCTGGGCACCCCAATAGCACTGGGACTGGAGACTGTTGCCTCTACTGATGGTCGTGGGACTCCCCAGGGACAAGTGTTTCCTGGTAGGCGTCCGCTGACATTCTGGTGTCCTCGGTCTCATTCCCATGTCTGAGCTAGTCTCCACCAGGTTTGGGGGGGTGCTTTCACACATCTCAACCATGAAGGGTTTGTCCTCCTCCTCGATTTCCTCCTCATGCTTGGGTGGGATCGCCCAAATTTATGTGAGTGGAATAAATTGTGGCAGACTGCACCAAAGGAAAACACAGGCACAATGCAGTTTGGGGAAATACAGCTTTATTCCACTCAGATAAAGATAGTTGGCAGCCAGCTGCTTGCAGCAGTGACCTCGGAGAAAGAGAGAGAGAGAGAGAGAGAGAGAGAGAGAGAGAGAGAGAGAGAGAGAGAGAGAGAGAGAGAGAGAGAGAGCACACGGTTCAGATCTTGGCTTTAAACAATGGGCCCTCTGGACTCACCTGGTGGTCGGATGTCATTCGGGCAGGTGCCGGGTCTCGAGCCCACCTGTTAGCTGAGTGATGTACCGTAGCATAACATCACATCCTCTTGTCCTCATCTACCTCCCTAATGTTTCTGCATCTAACATCCTCTGCAATTTCTGCCATCTAGTACACATTTTCTCCTCTCCTTCCCTTTCCATTTTCCATAGGAACTGCTCTTTCTGGGACAATCTTGTCCACTCATCCCTTCCCACTAATTGCCCCCTCAGTACTTACCCCCATGACTGCAGGAATTGCTGCAATTACACCCACATCAGCTCCCTCACCACTATTTGAGGCCTCAACACATTCTTCCAAATGAAGGAACATTTTACTTGTAAAAATACTGGAGTCATCATCTACTGTATCCTGTGCTCCCATTGTGACCTCCTCTATATTGGAGAGATTTGTGCAGACTGGGAGGATGTTCTCTTATTTTCCGCGATTGCAGGGAACTCCCAGTGGCCAATCATTGTGATTCCACATCCTATTCCCACACCGACATGTCTGTCATGCACTGACAAACTGAGACTTCCTGCAAATTGGAGGAACAACACCTCATATTCCATCTGTGCAATCTCCAACCAGATGGCATTAACATTGACTTCTCTGGTTTTCTTCAGGCCACTCCCCCTTTTCTCGCTCTATCTCTCTGTCTCCTTTCCTCCAGCTCGCACCCCTTCACTCTCCATACAGAGAGCTACCCCTTCCCGCTATCACCTCAGCCTTTTTTTAATCTTCTGCCCTTCCACCCATATCCATCTATAGAACTTTTGCCCATTGCCCTATGCTCCTCCCTCTGCCCCTTTCTCCTTCCTTTCCTCTCCTCTCTGCACCGTTTTATCTAGGTGCCTGCCTGCTTTTTTTCCTCATATCTTGTCAAAGGGCTCGGGCCCGAGACATTGGGTACCTTTGCTTCCTATAGATGCTGCAGTCCTGCTGACTTTCTCCAGCACTTTTATATATTGCACTACAATCACAGGATCCCTGTTTAACTTACATAATACTTGTCAAGCATTTACTTTCTGTAATAAATGGAAAAGTAATGAAAACCTGATGTAGAAATTAAGACTTTTCTTTATTCAAGGCATGTCATCCCAGATTGCTTTAAAAACAAGGTCTTGCTTCAGTTTCTAATTTATATAGATGGTTTCTTTGTGAGGCAATGGGAATACATGAGTCTTGAGATTTTTTTTCACTCACATATGATAAAGAACAGTAGATTGTTTGCACATCAAAGCAACCATGAAGAAGTTATACTAACATCTTCACTTTCTAAGGAGTTTTAGGAAATTCATCACTTCTACAGGTGTACCATGGAAAGTGCACTAATAGGTTGCATCATGGCCTGGTTTGGAGACTCAAATGCTCTGGAATGAAGAACACTGCAGGAAGTGACAGGAAATGTCTTCCTGAGATGCTGCCTCAAGATAGCAGCTGCAACATGATGGACCCCCATTACTTAGGTCATGTTCTCTTCTCACTGCTAACTCAGGCATAAGGTATAGAAGCTGAAGCCCGACACTTCTCATTTCAAAGAAGTCCTTTTCTAATAGTTATTTGGCTCTTGAACCTCCCTGCCCGAAGAATAACACTGCTCCAAGGGCCACCAAGGTCTGTCTACACTACTGGTGCAGCACATTTATTACAAAATAGGCCAACTGTCAATATTTATTTTTTTAATTTTTATGGTTATTATCATTTTTCTCTTTGTAGTGTCTCATATGTTAATTCTACTTAAATTGTTAGTATGTTTATATGCCTTTGAACCTTCAGCAAGTAAGACTTCCATTGCATCTATACCCTCTAAGTCCTTTCGTAGACATAGGAGCAAAATCTGGCTACTTGGCCCATCGAGTCTTCTCTGCCATTCAATCATGATTGATTCATGCTTTCCTTCCAGCCTAATTCTCCTGCCTCCTCCTTGTAACTCCCAGCACCCTTTACTATTCAAGGATCTGTCAACCTCTGCTTTAATGACTTGTCTTGCACAGTTGTTTGTGGCAACAAATTGTACAGGTTCACCACCCTCTAGCAAAAGAAATTCCTTCTCGATATTGTCATATACTTCATGATATGATCATAAACATTCAATCACTCATTTATTTAAAAAAATACATTTTCTCCTGTTTTTACAGAGATTGCGGGATATCTAAATGAAGGCTTTCACCAAAATGGTGAATAGGATGTTGTAGTAAAACAGTTTGGCAAATTGATAACATGGTAGCAGCATGGTAACAGGCCATTTCAGCCCACAAGCCCAGCCGCTCAATTACACCCAATTAATCTACAAACTCGGTATGTTTTAAATAGTGGGAGGAAACTGGAGCCCCCAGGGAAAACCCACACAGACACGGGGAGAATATGCCATCTCCTTATAGACAGCGTGGGATTTGAACCCCGGTCCTGATCACTGGCGCTGTAACGGCATTGCACTGACGGCTACACCAATCGTGCTGCCCATCACTGTGGAATTCTAGTTTGTTATTCTCATAGAATCCTTGAGTGAATAGTCAATTTTATTTATAATGCTGTGTTTTTGATGGTTTTGTGATATTAGTTGAAGCATATAAATCTCTATTTTCAATCAAAAATACTTTTCAAGCTTGAATCATTATGTAGAGGTTTATGTATTATTTTCTAAACTATCAATATCACTGACAATGCATAAACTACTTAAAAGCAACCAATAGTTAAAGAGACGTTCCACTGGGTTATCATTTATTGTGTTACATTTTATACTGGAGGACCAGATGGAATAAATCCCATCGGTAGATTTCAATTGGTTCAGCAACCTTGCCAAACTTGGATAGAAAAGGAAACATTTCTACAGCTTTTTGCTAATCTTACATTTGAATTGAATCTCCACTTTCATAGGGTGGTAACTCACTTGAAAATCTAGTATACTTCAAGTGCTTTAGAAAAAGCTGAATGGGTAACCAAATATGAGCATCAAAGAGCACCTTTATATTTGACTGGATTCACCTGCATAATTCTTTTCAGGGTTTGTCATTTCAACAGGATTAGCAAATTAATATGATCTTACTGATAAATTCTTTGTTGTGAAGCTTTATTTTCTTGTGTTTGAAGAGTCAATGTGTAAAAGGAACTCTGCAATTGTGAGATCACTTGATAGCGAGTACATTTCCTTTTGTCTTTCACTGTTCTATTGCACTTTCCATTCTCCGCGCTGAAAATAATGACAACATTTGCATGTAGCCATCATAGTTGGAGTTTATTATTTATTATGTTTTTTACTGAATCTTCCTCTCATTCAAATCTGAACATTTCAATACAGATGTTTCCAATTGCTCGCTGCACTTTTCCTTTTGTTTTAACAACTTGCTCATTTCTTTGGAATGTTCTTTGTGGTGCTTAATAATTACTTTCTGAATGTACATTTTACCACAATGGTTGTTCTAATTGTGATCCTTAATTCAATGCCTTTATAAATTGCCATTGTTCATAAATACTAGATCAACTCACCACATCGTCTTGTCATTTTTGTAATAAAGTCTAGAATTAGAACCAGTGAATGGAACAACAGTTGCAGTGTATCAGATGGTCTAAATAAGCAACTGTTAAATTGTCTGCAAATTTGAGTAATTAATGTCACAGATATATTTTGTTAATGCCCTTTTCATCAATAATACTGATACCAAAATAATACTTAATATGTATATGACATTTAAATACAAGCTTGCAACATTTTAAAATGTCACAGTCATTTTAATTTGAGGACATGATTCACCTTAATCTTTTTTCAAGGTAGCTGTGATTTTGAAATATTTGAAATCTATTAGACTCTCATGCTTCAGCTTATTTTTAAAATACTGTGTATGAATATTTAGAATCAAGTCAAGTTTATTGTCATCTGATTATACAAGTACAACCTGATAAATCATTCTGAATTGCTTCTGCAAGTGGTTCTATAGTTAAAATAAATAAAGCTGAAGATAAGGGACATCCTTGTCTACTTGTCCTCGCCAAATGAAATGGTGCAGATACTTGTCTGTTAAAGTCACTACTTTAGGTTTAGGATTATTATACAGGGCCCTAATCCAGTTTGCAAAAGTTGATCTAAATCCAAATTTATCCAACACTTTAAACAAAAAGTCCAATTCCAGTGTATCAAATGCTTTTTTCTGCACCTGGAGCCACCGCCACACTCAAATCTCCTCTTTTTTTTTGCACTAAATGGATTATACTAAGTAATCTGGCTACATTTTCAGCTGATTATCTCTTTTTTACAAAATCTGTCTGATCCATATTGATTACTTTAGGTAGCAGTTTAGTCATTTGATTTGCTAAAAATGTTGCAAGTCTTATAATCTACATTTAATAATGAAATAGATGAAGAGTTTAAAGTTCTCTGTCTTTTTTAGGTATCACTGTAATTATTGCCATCGAAAATGATTCTGAGAGTTTCCTAAGCCTGATCTAATACATTCAGAATTATGGTTTGTGATAGTACAGATCTATCACCAATGTGCATAGTGTATATAGTTACTGTATCTAGACTGTGCTTACAGCGATTGGCTGAGAGCTAAGCCACGCCTACTGTCTGGGCCTTAAAGGGTTGTGTCCCTAGCCAGGTCGGATCATTCCGGACTGGTCGGCCACCTGTGAAGAGCTCCTGTCTTTTGCTAATAAAAGCCTTGGTTTGGATCAACAAGTCTTTGGTTCTTTCGACGAGCTCTACAATTTTATTAGCAAAAACAATTTTTTTTTGAAAGGGATGGACCGTTTAACTCGGCCAGAAAAACTTGATATCGACCCACAGTCAGCTACAGCCTTCAAAGCCTTTAAGTTCTGGCTGCTGAACTTTGTAAACTTCCTGAGATTCGTTGAGGTGGAGGAGGATAGCCAGCATCTAACAGCATTGATGTCTTGAGAGTCTACGAGAACATCCAGGATGAGACCACTTACACCGCAGCCATAAAGTTACTGAAAGAACTGTATAATCAACCAGTGAACAGAGTTCATGCCCGGCTCGTGCTTGCGTCGAGGAAGCAACAGCCCGGCGAGTCCAGCAGGGCATATTTACAAGTATTAAAGGCGTTGGGCAAGGACTGTAACTGTGTGGACAAAACTGCTGCCGAGATCACAAACGATCTCGTCCGGGATGCCTATGTGGCCGGGCTCTGATCGAACGAAGTGAGGCTGCGCTTGCTCAAGCAAGTGGTAGAAAAACTAGAGGGCGTGGCCCGGATTGCAATCACAATGGAGGATGCAGCCTTAAAGTCCACCGTGCTCTCTAGGGACTGGACCCCTCGTTCTGATATGAGTAGAGTGCCCTTCTACCCTACCACCCCCCGAGATACTTACGGCCATCGACGAGTACTCCCACTTCCCGTTCACTGTGCCCTGCCCAGACACCACTGCCACCTCAGTGATACAGGCCCTTAACAGTATTTTCGCCATCTTCGGATACCCCAATTCCATCCACAGTGATAGGGGGTCCTCATTCATGAGCGCAGAGCTGCAACAGTACCTTCTGGAGTGTGATATCGCTTCAAGCAGGACCACGAGCTATAACCCACGCGGTAATGGCCAGGTCGAGAGGGAGAATACCACCATATGGAGAGCGGTTACACTGGCTCTCCGGTCTAAAGGTCTCCCCACCTCTCATTGGCAGGAGGTTCTCACTCGTGCCTTACACTCCATCCGCTCTCTCCTATGTACTGCAACAAATGCCACCCCCCACGAAAGGATGTTCCTTTTCCTGAAGAAATTTGAATCAGGAACCACTATACCAGCATGGCTCACCGTCCCTGGCCCCGTCCTTTTGCAACACCACGTCCGGTACTCAAAGAACGACCCCTTGGTCGACAGAATGACTCTACTCCACGCGAACCCACATTATGCCTACGTTGAGTTCCCAGACGGGCGGGAGGACACTGTTTCAGTGCGGGACCTAGCTCAGGTCAGACCCAGCAAACCCCCCAACCCAACCTTCCCCAACTCTTTATTCCGCAGGCCCCGTGCCGCAACAGAAGGACCAACAGCACCCCAATGACCCGGGCCACCCTACCGACAATACGACTGGGGAATTGAGCGACGGAGCAGTCGCACCCGATGAGCCCGCTGGCCACACCACCCCAGCGACCCCAATCCCAGCACCACGGCGGTCACGCCAGATGGTCAGACCCCCTGACCGCTACAGTCCTTGACCTACCCCTTCCTTTCATTCTCTCCCTCGTTTTTTGTTTTTTATTCCAGGGTCAGTTCTCCAAGAAGGGGTGAATGTGATAGTACAGATCTATCACCAATGTACATAGTGTATATAGTTACTGTATCTAGACTGTGCTTACAGCGATTGACTGAGAGCTAAGCCACGCCTGTTGTCTGGGCCTTAAAGGGTTGTGTCCCTAGCCAGGTCGGATCATTCCGGACTGGTCGGCCACCTGTGAAGAGCTCCTGTCTTTTGCTAATAAAAGCCTTGGTTTGGATCAACAAGTCTTTGGTTCTTTCGACGAGCTCTACATGGTTATATTTGACTCCTCAAAAATTATTGGACTGCCGTGTATTCCCCAGCTCCTCCATTTACTTACATTCCTCCTTTGCTAGGCTGAGCTTATCAGGAGGGACTTGGCATGCCCTGGCATGGAGTTGGGGACCCTCAGTCAAAATGAGGTGCCTTATCCTTTGGCTCGGCCGTGGAGAATTGTGGAGCCAATATTGAGGAGAATGTAGATGAC
This sequence comes from Narcine bancroftii, assembly GCF_036971445.1. NCBI lineage: Eukaryota > Metazoa > Chordata > Chondrichthyes > Torpediniformes > Narcinidae > Narcine > Narcine bancroftii. The sequence continues at coordinate 74,419,456 of NC_091471.1, forward strand.
ACTTTCCTTATTCTTATACATCCTAATTTCAAAGTATCATTTTCCAAAGCATGAGCTGTGATATCCCAAATTTAGATCTCTTTAATCCACCAAATCAAACTCTGTGGCTGCTACTTGATGTCGATTTAATTTGTTGATAGAACAGATAGCTTTGCAGCAAGACTTTCATAATAGTGAAAAACAAAGCATTTACTGTATAAAGATAGTCCTTCAGACTCTAATTAGTCAAAGGTTGTCTTAACGAAAGCAACAGCTAAGACTGCTATAAAACACAAAGATATATAGAAATACAAATTTATAGAGATACAAAATGTAAAGAAAAATTTCTTGTGTTCACGCTTCCTTTATATCTTGTAGAATGGAAGCAAGCAGTGGATATCCTCAGTGGATATTATTACATATTATACCATAAACTATGGTAACATTACAAACAAATGTTCTCTTAAAGAGACAGGCACAAAATTAACTAAGAAGCAAAAACACAAGATTTTAACCTTTACAGGGAATTCCGCCAGGATGTGCGTGAATTCATTGTCTGAAAGTGTTATACAGTCCAGGTGGGGCGGGGGGGGGGGGGGTGGGTGGTAGCTTGGCTTCTCTCAGAGGCAGAGTCTGAAAAGTGCTGGTGTGAACCTTTGAGTTCAACAAACAAGTAAATGGCATGAAGGAAGTTGGCCCCCAGGGATGGTTTTGCCACTGCTGCAAGGGAGAAGCTCCATTTAAGGCTGATGTCATACAAAGGTGAATGGTGTGGGTACCAGAAGTCCAAATGGAGCAGGTGTTGGCTACCCTCAATGCTGGGCCCTACTTGCCAATGTGGGTGTTGAAACCTGTGGGGGGGGTAGGATGCTTATCTCAGCACCAGGGACGACCAGGAAACATCTGCCAGACGACAAGTCCCAGACATAGAGGAGGCTATCATATGGGCTGACCGCTGCAGCCACCAATAACAGTTGGCCAGGGCATTTCCTGGAAAATGCAGGGTTGGCGACATCGACGGGCTTCTGCACCCCATTGTTGATGATAGTAGCAGCATTGTCCCAGGGTATTAACTTACCTCTCCACTGGTCTTGGTCTCACAGGTGGCTGTTTGTGGGGCTTGCTGATGTGGTCTACAATGGCACTGGTGTCCTTCTTCACTCTCCAGAGCATGTTCACCCAGGCTGCAGCCCTCCGAGGGTCGCTGAAGTCCTCGTCCGTGATCAAGAGCTGGATATCCTTGGGCCTTCATTAAGGTATGAGCAAACTGTAGGCCTTGTGTTTTTACTTAAATCATGGTGTCTGTAGGCTTTCGTGTTAAACATTTCTCATAGTTGTGCTTGTGAAAGAGATATTAGTTTCTTACATTCAGTCACCAATCTCTCTTGCCTTATCCTCACTATTCTAATACTTGTTTGTTCAGTATTATTTTTATTAATTTTGAACTCCAGAACAAAAAAAGAAGTGTGGAGGGTCTGTTCATGAAATAGGCATCAGTGTGTCTAAACAAAAGTCTGTGCTCAATGAAGTTAAGAGTCTACATGTAGCCTAAACAATGATCCTAAAGGAATTGTCGAAGTCCATGACATGATTGCAAAACTCCTGGAGCAACTTCACGCCATAAATTTCCATTTTGAATTTTAATACATGTTTTGACTTCAGGAAAGGAAATAAAGATATTGCTTCTAAATTTAATTCTCCTACTAAATTCAAAATTGAACAAAACTGTAAAGCTAAATTGTATGAAAATTCAAGAGGGATGAATTCAGTACTGCCTTTCAGGAGTTTGTAGGTTTTCTTTGTGAAATGGGTGGGTTTCTTCTATGTCCTCTGGTTTCCTTCAACCGTCCAAAAACGTATGGGGTTGGTAGGTTAAATGGGTGGAATTGAGCAGCATGGGTTTAACGGGCTGGAAGGGTCTTCTACTGTGCGGTATTTTTAAAATTAAAAATAAATTTCATTATTTTAAGATGCCAAGTATGTTTTCAGTCCAGAGGTTAAAATTAGGACTTTAGCTTTTGTTTGAGGAATTTCAGAATGCTGATATCAAGAAATGATGACATAATGATTACATCTGAATTGAGCCACAATTCCAGGCAATGAAAGCAGCAAGTGGCCAAGGTGTAATCAAGATGACCAAACCAAGTTGTTTTGGTTGGTAAATGGATTATGATTAGAGAATTGCCAACAGTAGTTCCATCACCAGATTCAGCATCCCAGGAGAAATTACTTCTTGTTTTATCTGGAGCTGATAAAAAGAATCACTTGGGAATGGAAATTGAGATTTTTGAAGAGGCAGATTTTTCTCTATCCTGACATGGAATTTGATTGTTTTTCCCTCATACCTTGATGAAGAGCTCAAGCTTGAAATGTTAGTTTTGTATCCCTATCTTTGCTATATAAAATGCATTGTCTGGCCTGCTGAGTTTCTCCAGCATTGTGTTTTTACTTCAAATCATGGTGTCTGCAGGCATTCATGTTTTACTCAATGGAATTTGAACTACCTGGCCTCGAGATATGCAAAACATTATTTTGTGTGTCCTCAGCTAGTTTGCAAGAACTTCCTTTGGTGCTTTAATGGAGTTAAGCAAATTGTAATATTTAAGAAGTATTTTGATGGGAGGGGCATTGAGGGATAGGCATTGAGTGCACATCAGAGGGACTAGGCAAAAAAAAATGGTTCAGCACAGACCAGCAAGTCCAAAGGGGTCTTTTTCTGTGCTGTAGTGTTCTATGGTTCTAAGATTAAGGCACAAGAGATCTGAGATGGTTTGGTAAAATGGATTCAAAATTGACTTCATTGTAGAAGACAGAGAGTAGCTATTGGTGTAACCATAGAGATTGTGCTGGGACCTTCGTTATTTTTAATAAAGGTATATATATATCTTCATCTTCTTTGGCTTGGCTTCGCGGACAAAGATTTATGGAGGGGTAATGTCCACGTCAGCTGCAGGCTCGTTTGTGGCTGACAAGTCCGATGCGGGATAGGCAGACACGGTTGCAGCGGTTGCAAGGGAAAATTGGTTGGTTGGGGTTGGGTGTTGGGTTTTTCCTCCTTTGTCTTTTGTCAGTGAGGTGGGCTCTGCGGTCTTCTTCAAAGGAGGTTGCTGCCCGTCGAACTGTGAGGCGCCAAGATGCACGGTTTGAGGCGATATCAGCCCACTGGCGGTGGTCAATGTGGCAGGCACCAAGAGATGCCAGCATGTGGAAATGCACCATGGGCAAACTATAGGCACAATTTAGGCAGTCCTTGTACCTCTTCTTTGGTGCACCTCTGTCTCGGTGGCCAGTGGAGAGCTCGCCATATAACACGATCTTGGGAAGGCGATGGTCCTCCATTCTGGAGACGTGACCTACCCAGCACAGTTTGATCTTCAGCAGCGTGGATTCGATGCTGTTGGCCTCTGCCATCTCGAGTACTTCGATGTTGGAGATGAAGTCGCTCCAATGAATGTTGAGGATGGAGCAGAGACAACGCTGGTGGAAGCGTTCTTGGAGCCGTAGGTGATGCCGGTAGAGGACCCATGATTCGGAGCCGAACAGGAGTGTGGGTATGACAACAGCTCTGTATACACTAATCTTTGTGAGGTTTTTCAGTTGGTTGTTTTTCCAGACTCTTTTGTGTAGTCTTCCAAAGTATATTTTGGTATATAAGTCGAGTCGTAATACCTTCAAAAATCATTCAAAAAATGGGGATCACTTATATGCCAGATTTACTTTTGAGACCTTAAATTAACTGAAAAAAAAACAACAAATTGGCATATAAGTCAATGTTGGAAGCACCTCCCCACCGCCGGCGCCACCTCTCCCTGACACCTCCCCACTGCTGGGCACCACCATTCCCCGACACCTCCCCACCACTGGGTGCTCCATAGCCGCTCCTACCTGTGACCCTGACATTGCCGTTGCCGCTCCTGCCTGGTAGGTCAAGGTTTCTGCTCCCACCAGGAGCACGATGTTGCTACTCCAGCTCTGTTGGCCATTGCTGCTGCTGTCAGGTAAGCTGAGGTTATTTTTTTACTTACTTAATTTACAACTTTGTTACCTGTGATTGGGGTGTTTTAAAACATTTTGGGTTGTTCCTGGGAGGCCCGGGCAGCCCATAAAATAGGACCTTCTCAGTAAATCAAGAGTCTGCACTCCACCATCAGTGATCAGTGGTGCAGTCATACAGAAGTGAGCAGCTGACTTCTGGAAAAGCACAGATGGTGATGTGTGCTTGTGCCTATAGTTTGCCCATGGTGCATTTCCACATGCTGGCAGCAGCAAGATGTTGAATCTGTATTTTCTGTTGCCCCTGATACAGCACATCGTTGCATCTTGCAACTGTTTCTCAGTCTGTACCAATGAATTTCATATTTTTTCCAAGTCCTCTTTGAAGCACTGTAAGTGTGGTGATACACCACTAGCCTGCTACAGGGGGCAACCTGTGTCTCTGCAGAAGAGCACTGGAGGACAAAGCAACACCTGGCTGGCTGTCAATCAGCCAACTTGAATGGACCAAGCCCCACCCAGTCAGCTGCCGATCACCCTCCAGGATACAAGCTAGATCCAGCCCTCGAGGCCAGTCTCAGAGCTTGCAACAGTATTCTCACAGCCAGCTCTGTGGTTCATGTTGAATAAAGCCTGTAGAACAGACTTTATGTTTTGGTGTGTTTGCTTCTTTTCGATAGCGCACCACAGTAGGGGAGTAATGTTTGGATGTTTGACTGTCCAAAAACCCGCATGGCTGAAGTTCTAGACTGCTGTAGTAATGCTGCACCTCATTTGCAACTGCTTGAACAGACACACTGTTGAATTGTTCAGATTTTCTGAGTTCATGCTACCAAGTTTGGAAAGTTTGTAGCTAAGACCACTAAAATATGAACAATTCCAAAATAAAATTTGTGTAAGGGTTAACAGCATTTTTGGAGTAAAACTCCTTAAATGAAAGTTGCAATAGATTTTTTTTCTAAAGAGCAATGAAAGTGGGTAGATATTTTTATTTTATTAATCTACAAGCAGTCAAAGGTTAAATCCAGTGGTTTATGAGTCTGTGCCACAGATATTTTCAAGACTAAAAACAGGAACTATTTGAATATACAAACAAGAGGAAATATAAATTAAAATGTTGAACACAAGCTTAGTGCAAAACTATACTTTTAGCTTTGGGATCTGAGTCTAGGCTGAAAATCTTCCAAATGTGCAGATTGTAACATTTTCAGCATTAGTCTTGACCGACATCAGATTGTCTGTTTTCATTGGCTGAAAGGCATGAGCAATTGAAACAGTTAATGCTGGGAAGATGTCTTAGCTGCTATTCCAAGTTCAGGTACACTGAAAGAGATTTCACATATTCACGTGTTTTAATTTACTGTGCTCACTACTAATGCTTGTTGTCAAAATTACAAACATGTTCTGTTCTCTAACACAACCATCTTGTGTCTTAGTATTAATTCAAGTCGTCAAATTATCTTGGACCTATCTTAAAGTTAAAATGAAATTTAACAGATCTGAATTAGAGAAGGGACCGAAGCAAAAAGACACCAAGTTTGGATTTAAATTATTATTGATTCTGCCATATACTATTATCTGAAAACCTTTATCATAGGTCAAATGAGAATAATTACAACAGCTTGAAATAGTGCTTCCAACACTTCTCATTGTAGGTGTAACTAAATATCCCACTTTGAGTATCTAACTGTATGTACTCTTTCTTTCAGTCTAATTTAGAATGGTGACATAGTTTAATTATAACATTAGTTTGAAAAGTAATGGGATATCACAGAGGTCCTAATTCAGAGTTGTGCTATTAATATCTAGATGGATCAGAGAAATCAATGATAGTTATAAACAAACTTAATAAGCCATTAAATGCAAAAGAAAATCTGCTGGAGGTACTCAATGGGTCAAGTATCATTACTGGGGAAGAGAATTTTTTTTATGTTGGTGGGTTGAAATCCTTCATCAAATTGGAGGTCAAAGACTAGTGATATTCAACATGGATCTGTTCTTGAACCCCTGCTCTGTGATTTTTATAAAGGACTTGGTTGAGGAAATGGATGGGCTAGTGAGTTTGTAGTTGATATGATGGTTGAAGATTGTTGTAGGTTACAACAGGATAGAGACAGGATGCAGAGTTGGGAAGAGACATTAATATGGAAAAGTGTGAATAGCAGGATTCTTAGCAGTATGGAAGAATAGAAGGATCTTGGAGTCCTAGTCCATAGATCCCTCAAAGTTGCTGCGCAAAATGATTGGGTGGTTAAAAAAAAAGTGTATGGTGTCAGAGGATTGAATTCAAGAGCAGTTCTATAAAACACTGGTTACTCTACACTTAGAAAATTGTGTTCAGTTCTGGGAAACCTGTTACAGATTGATCAATCGTGATTTTTATTTCATAAATCCATTTTGACTCTGCCTATTCTACAGTGTTTGTCCTTTCAATGTGTCCTGCTATTACATTTTTGAATACAGAGTCCTACATTTTTATCAATGATTGACATTCAGATTTCAGGGCTGTATGTTCGTTCCTCTTTTCTCTTTCCCTCCTTTCTCAAATGAAAGGGTCACATTTGCTATTCTCCAATTCACAACTGCAGAATTCACAGAAGTTTAGTAGTCTACTATCTCTATAGACAGTTCTTTCAATACTAAGGGATGAAGATTATCAGGTCCTGAGGATTTATCAGTATTCAAGTTCATCAACCTCCATATTTTTACTCAAACTAATCTTTGAATAATGGTTAGTTTCTTCAGTTCCTCATTCACGAAAGGCACTTGATTCTCTGATACATCTGGTATGCTTAGAGTATTTTATACCCTAAAGAAACGGAGGAATTATATCACCTCATCTGTGACAGGTATGGTAATCATGTCACAATGTAAAGATACCTTACCCCCTAAGCCACCCAGTCAAAATCTTGGAGTGACACAAATTATTATCAAATTTCACCCTGGGAAAATTCATTTTTTGTTGCAAGACACTAAAAAATGTTAGGTGATTGAATTTCTAGCCAATTCATGATTCATCATTTTAAATCTATAATACAAAGTTTCTTCCCTTCTCTTTGCTAGGTCGACAGGATTTTTATTCCTCAGGCTATGTTTTTGCTTCTGTCAAGATAAACTATTCCTTCCCAACAAAAGAGCTTCTTCTGCAACAGATTTTTTCATTCTCCTCCAACAATCCAGTGGCTTGATTGGAAAATGAATTTGTGGGGAAGAAAACAAACCATGAACTGAAGTAATATGGAAAGTTTAGTTGGAGGGGTGATGAATAGGGAACTGATGATAGTCAAGGTTGGTTAGCTGAGGGGAACAAAACATTGCACAGCAAGTAAAAGGCATTTTGGGTAAGTAGATCATGAAATTTATTGATCTCAATCCAAATAGAGAGGGATCTTGGAGGTATGTTTTCCCCTCTTGCAGGTCCTAAATTTCCCTGTTTGTCCCAAGTTATGATTTTGAACAATAGCACAGGACAAGCTCTATGGACCTAGTGAGCATTCATTTATTCATTTTTATGCATGAACAATGATAAATTTTCAAGAACTCCTTACAAGAAAGGAAGATTGACAACTAGGAGTCAAGGCTAAATTCATTATCTATTATCTTGTTAAATATTAAACATTCTTGCTTAAATACACCAAAGGCATCATGAGGAAAGCCTCTACTTCCTCAGGAGTTTGCGGAGGAGCTAGTGGAGTTGTTCAAGTGAACCGGTACAGATTTGAAGGGCCGAGATGGCCTGTTTCCGTGCTGTAAACGGTTATATGGTTATATGGTAATGGCACTTGTCCATCTCTCCTTCTTCCACTTTATATCTTTCTCTTCCCAATATGAAATGAATGAATAATTCAGATAAATCAAGTTTGAAACTTATTATAGGCATCCTGGAATTTGTATTTTGCTAAATAAAGAAAGAAATAAATAGCTACATCTGGAGAAAGGGATTGAAATTCTGATCCTAAAGCTAGTGCATTACAACTACAAGAAATGATTTGCTTCCAATTTTTTCAAAATTGTTTATCAAAATAGTTGCACCACCAAATTGTTCAGGGTGTTCCTCAATGAGAAGCTCTGGATGAACAATGAAATTTGGAACCTAGTGAGAGCCAGATTACAGGCATTGAAGTCTGGAGATCCAGGTCATTGCAGAAGGAGCAGGTGTGACCGACAGAAAGCCATCTCCCAGACAAAGTGGAGTTTCTGGACAACAATGGAAACCACAAGGGATACCTAACAGCTATGGCAGAGCTTAAATGACGTAACCTGCTACGAACAAAATCTGGTGCAGTAGAAGATGGGAAAGCTTTACTCCCTAACAAAGACAATGACTTCTATGCTTGATTCGACCACAAGGACAAGACAGAACCACGACTGCACACACTCATGTCCCCTGATAATCCTTTCCTGTCCATATCCAAGGATGACAAAAGAATGAATCTGAGGGAACCATCTGGTCTGAACAGAGTACCCAGCTGAGTATTAAAAACCTGTGCTGAACAATTTACCAAATAATTCAAGGATATCTTCAACATCTTACTCCAGTAGGGCGTGGTATCTGCCTGTTTTAAACAGGCATCAATCATACTGCTGCCCAAGAAGAGTGTGGTAACCTGCCTAAATGACCAGTGGCACTCACATCAACAGTGGTGAAGTGCTTTGAAAGGCTGATATTTTACCATATAACCATATAACCATATAACCACTTACAGCACAGAACAGGCCAGTTCGGCCCTACTAGTCCATGCCGTAGCAAATCCCCACCCTCCTAGTCCCACTGACTAGCACCCGGTCCATACCCCTCTAGTCCCCTCCTATCCATGTAATGATCCAGTCTTTTCTTAAATGTAACCAATGATCCCGCCTCGACCACGTCTGCCAGAAGCTCATTCCACATCCCCACCACCCTCTGCGTAAAGAAATTTCCCCTCATGTTCCCCTTATAATTTTCCCCCTTCAATCTTAAACCATGTCCTCTAGTTTGAATCTCCCCCTTTCTTAATTGAAAAAGCCTATCCACATTTACTCTGTCTGTCCCTTTTAAAATCTTAAACACCTCTATCAAGTCCCCTCTCAATCTTCTACGCTCCAGAGAAAAAAGCCCCAGTCTGCACAACCTTTCCCTGTAACTCAGACCCTGAAATCCTGTCAACATTCTCGTGAACCTTCTCTGCACTCTCTCTATTTTGTTTATATCTTTCTTATAATTTGGTTACCAAAACTGTACACAGTACTCCAAATTTGGCCTCACCAATGCCTTGTACAATTTCATCATAACCTCCCTACTCTTGAATTCAATACTCCGATTTATGAAGGCCAACATTCCAAATGCCTTCTTCACCACACCATCTACCTGAGTATCAGTCTTGAGGGTACTATTTACCATAACTCCTAAATCCCTTTGTTGTTTTGCACTCCTCAATTGTCTACCATTCAATGTATATGACCTATTTAAATTTGCCTTTCCAAAATGTAGCACCTCACATTTATCTGTATTAAATTCCATCAGCCATTTCTCAGCCCACACCTCCAGCCTTCCTAAATCACCTTTTAATCTACGGTAATCTACCTCACTGTCCACAACACCACCAATCTTTGTGTCATCCACAAACTTGCTTATCCAATTCTCCACCCCTACATCCAGATCGTTAATATATATAACAAATAATAGTGGACCCAGGACCAAACCCTGAGGAACTCTACTAGTCACCAGCCTCCAATTGGACAAACAATTTTCTACCATTACTCTCTGACACCTCCCATCTAACCACTGCTGAATCCATTTCACTACCTCCTTATTTATACCTAATGCCTCCACCTTTTTTCCTAACCTCCTGTGGGGAACTTTGTCAAAAGCTTTACTAAAGTCCAAATAGACAACATCCACAGCTTTCCCTTCATCAACCTTTTTTGTAACCCCCTCGAAGAACTCAATCAGGTTTGTCAAGCATGATCTACCCCTGACAAAACCATGCTGATTACTCCCTATCAATCCCTGTACCTCCAAAAATTTGTAAATAGCATCCCTCAGAACACTTTTCATCAACTTGCCCACCACAGACGTCAGACTTACAGGCCTATAATTCCCAGGTTTGCATTTGGATCCTTTCTTAAACAGAGGAACCACATGCGCCACCCTCCAATCCTTTGGTACCACCCCCGTGGCCAGTGACATCCTAAATATCTCTGTTAATGGCCCCACTAACTGTCCACTAGCCTCCCTGAGTGTCCTAGGGAATATTTTGTCCGGTCCGGGAGATTTATCCACCTTTATCTTTTTTAACACAGCCATCACTACCTCCTCGGTTATCCTTATATGCTTCATGACCTCCCCACTATTTTTCTTCAACTGGTTCAACATTTGTTGAGGCATATCAGCTCCTGTCTGAGTGGCAACATGAATCTATTCCAATTTGCCTATTGTAGCAACAGGTCTATAGCAGATGTCATCTCATTAGCTCTAGTCAAAGCCCTGGAACACCTGGACAGCAAAAATGCATTCATCAGGATGACCATAGGTCTGTGTTCTTAGGCCCCTGCTCTACTAGCTTTGCACCCTTGACTGTTTGGCTCGATACAACAACAACACCATCAACAAATCTGCTGAAAAAGGGGTGATGAGACAGCATACAGGAGAGAGATGAAAACTTAGCCGAATGATGCACCAACATTAACCTTGCACTCAATGTCACCAAAAACTAAGGAGTTGATTGTTGACTTCAGGAAGGGAAAACCAGATGTGTATGATCCAGTGATCAGTGAGGGATCAGACGTGGAGAGGGTGTGTAAATTTAAGCCCTTGGGAGTCATTATCTCGGAGGATCTTTCCTAGAGTCAACACACTAATGAAATCTTGAAGAAAGTACGTCAGCACCTCAACTTCCTCAGGAGTTTGCAGAAGTTTAGTATGACATCAGAAACCCTGGCAAATTTTTACAGATGTGTGGTGGAATCTCTGCTGACCGGGTTCATCATGGTCTAGTATGGGGACACCAATACCCCTGAGTGCAAAGCCCTGAAAGAGCTAGTAGATTCAGCCCAGGACATCAAAGGCAAAACCATCACTACCATCGAGAATATCTACAGGAATGCTGCCATCGGAGAGCAGCCACAATCATCAAGGATCCACACCACCCAGTATTCTCTCTGTTCTCACTGATACCATCAGGGAAAAGGTATAGGTGCCACAAGACTCTCACCACCAGGTTCATGAACAGCTGCTACCCCTCAGACTTCGCAACAATATATTCAGTCAAGGACTTATTTAAGGACTCTTACTTTTGCACTTTGTTGTTTGTTTCTTTTTTCCTTTGTATTGCACAGCCAATTATTTACATTTTTTATTTGTTTCCATTTGTACATTGTGTACAGGTTTTTTTCCCACTACCAGTAAGTGGTAATTCAGCCTGGCCCACAGGAAAAAAAGAATGTCAGGGTTGTATGTGATGTCTGTATGTACTCTAACAATAAATCTGAATTTTGAATTTCATGTGCAAATAATGCTGGAACATTTTTATTGCAACATATATTGTTCAACTAATACAGTAGGTTGATATTTTAATATATGTGTCCCTGTGGATGATGAAATTATGGAAAATAAGCAGTTTGTGTCATTATTTTTTGTGTTCTTGATTTGACATCAACACTGCATACTTTGGGCAATAATAATCCATCCAAAGTGGAGTATTTGTCTCATTCTAGGAGAGCAGCAGGTAATGCATGCAGGTTTTTCAATTTCCACCCATATTGCCTCCCCTTCAAAAGCACATTTGTTCTTCGACCAAGAGGGGTTCCACCCCTCTAAGACAAGCAGGAATGTGACAATGCACAAGAAGTTTTAATGGCAATGTCAGATACATTGGATGGTGACATGAAATTGTTATATTATGCAAATCCTCTATTCTCTCAACTTGAGTCTCCATACCTGACTACCTGGTCCAAGTTTTGGACATGGATGCCATTACCTTTAGGCTTTTGTTTCTACTGGTGGCTCCATGAGCATTGGCAGAGCTCTCTTAGTGATGATGCCATCTGTAAAAAATCAAGCAGGCCTTTTTTAGAGACAAGTCATGACTATGAGATGTTTAGTGAGTGATGGAGTACGTTGCATGGAAGGATGTGCATTAAGAAACAGATAATTTCTTCAATGACCTCCACCACACATTAAGCTTTTGCAGCACTGTACCCTTATACTTAGGATTTCTCACTGTTTTCTTTCTTTGAATCTCTGTATGCCTAACCGGTTCTCTCAAAAATTCATGAAAATCGTGATTATTTCTTTCATCACATACATTGTTCTCTTTACTCAATAATATTGTCTGTCATGTTCTACCAATACAGTGGAACAATTAAAAATGATAAAAATTTAAACAAGGTTTAATATAGATAAAATTGTAAAATAATATAACCATATCACAATTACAGTACGGAAATAGGCCAATTTGGCCCCTCTAGTCTGCACCGATCTCAGTGATCTCCATTAGTTCCATCAATCCTCTCCCTGCCCATAACCCTCCAATCCCCCCACATCCATGCACTTATCCAACCTTCTCCTAAATGAAAAAACTAACCACCTCTTCCGGAAGGTTATTCCACTCAGCCACCACTCTCTGAGTGAAGAAGCTTCCTCTCATGTTACTTCTAAACTTTTACCCCCTAACCCTTAACATGACCCCTCATTCCAATCTCACCTACCCTCAAGGGGAAGAGCCTATTCACAGCTACTCTGTATATCCCCCTCATAATTTTAAATACCTCTATCAAATCCCCCCTCAACCTTTTACGATCCAATGAATAAAGACCCAGTCTACTCAATCTTTCTTTGTATTCTAGATTCTGCAATCTAGGCAACATTTTAATAAATCTTCTCTGCACCCTCTCTACCTTATTGATATCCTTCCTATAATTTGGGGACCAGAACTGCACACAGAATTCCAAATTTAAATAATATAATTGATATTACCACATTGCTGGTTCATTGCTTATTGCAATTCCAAAATTAGAAGACGTAAAAGCAAAGCAGCACTTGCATTGTGAGAGACAGCTCACATCATCAAAAATGGCGAACATCAATCTAAACATGTATTGGCTAGTTGGGAGAGTTAAATGTTCTCTTTGCTTTTAGACAATGCAAGGCACTGAGCAGCTGAAACAATCAAAGTTCTCTATAAAGACCTCAATAGTAGGTTAGATTTACCAACCCCAAGAAAGTAACTACTTCAAAACAACTGAATGTCTTTTAAAGTGCACCTGGAGGAAGTCATGCCAGTTTAGAATTCAACTAGAGTTTACAATTGAAAATGTTATAAAGCACATTGTTTAAAAATGAGTAAGAGAAGTTTAAATTGAATATATTAATCTTAAGAAAAACGTTCCAGGTAGTTTCTTTGAACTCTCAGTATGATTTACGCCCTACCTATCAATGAAAGACAAATTTAGGCTTGCTTGGAAATTGGAAAACAAAAGATACACATTCGTTGAATTATTTTCAAATAACATCTTTAATTTTAAATTCAGGTTTGGATTCAGTGGATTGATTTTGGTGTCACAAAAAAAAGATGGCCAGGGTGTTTTAACATCTGGGCCTCCATTGCATGTTGTCAGCAGAACACCCACCCATCAGTGTAGCAAGAACAGGAAGTTCATGTTTCTGATGGCAGCCTGAGAACTTATTTGGAGCTGTTGTGTGCATATGGGTGAGTATGGTGCGCAGGCATTGTCAGGAAAAACACCAAGAAGGTGAAAGATAGATATAACCAACGTTTCAAGACTGAGCTTTTCGTCAATACTTCACATCACATGGATGCCATCACTTCATTAACTTCCAGTTCCCTGTACTCAACCGTCTCATCTTTTTAAACCCATCCATCACTCAAGCTAACTCATACAGCAGGTAGTGGAATAATAAACAAATAAATGAAAAAGAGTGCTGGTAGAATTACAAAGTCAAATTTTCTATGGCATTGTTAAAAAAAAACAAAAATTCAGATTACGGAGAAAGATTTCTCTCTGAAATCAGAAAGACTTCAAAGTCCAATTCTATTTGAGTTACTTGAGAAAAATCTTTTTGAGCATCAGATTGAATTCGAGACTGGATATGTTATTTTGAGCACTTTGGCTTTACTTGCCCTTTTATCCAATTCTCCCTTTTACTTAGACCTCTCTTTGATGTAATTGCTTTGATTCTAAATAACGTTCTTTCATCCATTTAACTTTACTTAAACTACTTTGACGTATGTTAGAGCTGATTTATTAATTAATGACTATCACCAAACTCATTGCAATTGTTTTAAGTAAGAAAATATTCCAAAGTAAGCTTTAATTTGCAAAATATGCTTCAAAGGCGTGATTTTCAACTATTAATAAAGATCAAAATAAGACAAGAAAGATGAAAGATTTGTGTGATGCAATAGGAGGCAAACTGGCAACAGAGTGACAGTTTACTCCATTGATGCAACTTGCAAGTGACTCTAGGAGTCCACTGGGGAGTGACTGTTCAGGACAGGGTTCACCAGGGAGTGAAAGCTCACTGCAGGACTCCAGCTGACAGAGTGAATGCTCACTGCAGGGGCCAACTGAGGGAGCAAATGCTCACTGCAGGAGTCCAGCTGACAGAGTGACTGCTCACTGCAGGGGTCCAGCCGGGAGTGAAATCTCACTGCAGGGGTCCAGGGAGTGATTGCTCACTGCAGGGATGCAGCTGGAGAGTGACAGTGTATATTGGGGTCCAGCTGGATAGTGACTGCTCACTGTAGGGAGTCCAACTAACCGAGTGACTGATTATCTGGGGTCCAGCTAAGGGAGTGACTCTCCTCTCTAGTGGTACATTTTGGGAGCTTCCACCCATCCTGGGCTGGAGACTGACTTTGATATAATTCAGTATATGGGAGAATTTTGTGGAGGAAACCAGAATTCTAATCTAAAGGACTTCTGAAAGTCATTCACAGAAAACTTGTTTTGTTCCAGCTGTTCTGAAATTTCATAAAAGTTTATGTTTTTTTTAGTTAAATTAGATGTTCACACTTTTCAGATTGCAGATGATCTTAATCTGCAAATTCAGGAAGCTGGAAACATTTCCTCCGAGGTACTCTCAACAACAAATGGGTACTCAAAGAACTTCACAACACATTGTGCCTGGAGCAGCTCTTTGAAAGGACTCTTTGAAATTGCATTTAGTGTCAGTAAGGGACGTGTACCCCAACCCAATGGTGTTAACTAGTAACAAACCAGCTGAGTGCCTCCAGCATTTTGGTGTGTTTACTGTAAATTTATTTGCACCCACCCATACAAAGTGGATTTTGATTCATACCCTGAAGAATAAAGGGTCCCACCACATTTGCTTGCTATCTGGCTCATGGGCTTGATTTCTTCCTGGATAGCTGGTCCCTGGGTCCCAATTGCCTGTGTATCTGATATGCTATGTACCCTGGTCCAGTCACATCAATGTTATGACCAAGAAAGTTCACCACCAACTTGACTTTCACAGAAGCCTGAGAAAATTTGGCATGTACAATTTTAACTGCATCTTTCTCTGTAATCTGAATTTTTGGTTTTTTTTAACAATGCCATAGAAAATTTGACTTTGTAATTCTACCAGCACTCTTTTTCATTTATTTGTTTATTATTCCACTACCTGCTGTATGAGTTAGCTTGAGTGATGGATGGGTTTAAAAAGATGAGGCGGTTGAGTGCAGGGAACTGGAAGTTAATGAAGTGATGGCATCCATGTGATGTGAAGTATTGATGAAAAGCTCAGTCTTGAAACGTTGGTTATATATTTTTACCTCCCATGGATGCTACAAGACCTGTTGAGCTCTTCCAGCATTTTTGCATTTTCAGTATGAGTTGACATGCCTGAAAAGTGCACAAAACAATTTTTTAACTATATCTCAGAACACGTGACAATAATTCAATTCATATCCAGTTTATTGTAACTTCTGTTCATTAATAATTTATTTCATTAATCCCTTTTCCGATACTATAATGTACTTGGTTTTTTGAAAAGGGTAACAAAACTATATGCCTCATTGTTGTAAAAGCAGTCTTCTTGGTCTTGAAAATAATGGCAGAATTTATAAATGATAGAAAATTAATAATGTTAGCAATGAAGCCAGTGCCAATATGTGCTCCTTGGTAAGTTTTGTATTCATGAAACAAGTAGCATTGATTATAAGAGTTCATTTGGCCTCAGAATGCCACCAATATTTGGAATTCCAACCAAATGATAGAAGTGGAAGTGTCATTCATGATTGTATTTGTTTTCCACAGGGAAACTGATGAACTGAAAGACTTAGAACAACAAAGTATCTGTGTCTTCATGATGTATACTGGGAGATAAGAGAATACTTGAAGAGAAAATGTATGCCATAGAATAAAGACTGTGTTCATTTTGTCTGTCACCATTGGGGCAGTGTCTGTTATTAAAGTAACTTGCTTTCTGAATGTATAAAATTCATTGCTGGTTTCCCCCAGAGAATCACAGTTTCCATATGTAGGTTTCATTCCGTCTATCCTCACTGATTTTGGTAGATGAAAGAGCAGATCCTCACTGATTTTGCGGTATGTCTGTATGCTTCTACATCTCCTTCTGAAAGCATCTCAATGTCCTGTTTCCAAGCGAAAAAGGTCATGGACCAGATGTGATGCAGCTGGAAGGGGATCTTAGCCTACATTCCTTTTTATCAGAATAGCCACAAAATAAATAATTCTAAATCATTGTAAAGAAATCAGTAAAATAGACTGGACATCACAAGTAATGTCAAGGTGTTCAAAACAGATTGTGGGACCTTTGCTTTAGTTTTACGTCTTTCAATGCTTTACCACCCAAGAAAAGTGCACAAGCAATAGCACCACAATTGCCAACTAGTTGTGAAGTTAAAATGTGGAGAACTGAGGGTTAGCACGCAGCTGTAAAACTTAGGACCCAGGGTCCCATAAGTTGTGAGTATTTGAAGGCAACAGACTTGTGGATGACAAAGATCCTGCCATTGATTCTGGTTTTTTTTTGTATTCCTAACTTTACCCTTTTATTTCTGTATGCTGAATATTCTGAATAAGGATGAGACAGTGATGTCTGCTTCATTCTTAATTCTTTATGGTGCTCAAGGTTGGCATTTCTGCCCCAGGGCTGCTCTTCTACATCTGGAAAATCTGGTGCTGAAGAGCTGACCATTCTCCCTCCAGAGAGAATTCACCTCCGTTGTCCTGACTGCACATTACATCCCAACACAGGCAGACCTTAAGCTAGCACTGGAGAATCTATACATCGTGATCAGCAAACATCTCATGGAGCATTCTGATGCCTTCTCAGTCATCACTGGCCATCTTAAAGAAGGTCCTACCAAATTACCACCGGCACATCTCTTGCAACATCAGGAAATGGAACACTCTTGATCACTGTTCACCACCATCAAGGATGCCGACCACTCCAGTCCACATTTTGGAAAGTAGCACCATCTAGCTGTGCTCCTCCTCCTTTCTTGCAGGCAGAAACTGAAGGACTCTGTGTTGGTAGAAAAGACTAGTCTGGAGTTGGTAGATGAGCCATGTCCAAGGATGAATATTTCACAATAGTTACTGACTTTATCACTACACTTGATCTTAGCCGAGAAGCAATAGTTACTGACTTAATCAAGAAATACATGGACGATCATATTTCAACTAAAGCTCTCTGGTTGTATTCCAAGCAGAAGCTATGGTTGAACCACAATATGTGCAAATCGTTGAAGACCAGATCTGTGGCATTCATATTAGATGATTCAGAAATATAGAGGAAGACCAGGTACAATCTCCGGAAGATCACCAACTCAAAAAGACAAATTCAGAACAAGCTGGAGTCTCAGAGAGATAGACAGCAGCTGCCGCAAGGCTCGCACTTCATGACATCCCATAAGATGAAGTAAAGTAGGTTCATTAACTGTGAAACATCTATTCCAGATTATCTCAATGCCCTCTAGGCTCACTTCGAAAGGGAAAACAATGATGTACCTTCATGAGCCCACAGACCCCAGTTTGTGAGGCTAATGTGAAAAGAACCTTCAGGAATATCACTCCTAGAAAAACATCCAACCCAGATAATGTACCAGGCCGCATCCTTAAAACAATCGTGGGCCAACTGGCTGAAATTTTTGCAGGCATTTTCAACCTCTCACTAAAACAGGCAGAAGACCCCACAAAAAAAGGGGAAAAAAATGGGGGCACTACCAGAGCTGCTGTAATGGCAGCACTTCCGCTGGTGCAGACCCAGGAGAGTGGAGACACAACACTGTCTTGAAGGGTTCAACTGCCCGGTCCTAATGCTGCTGGCTCCATAGTGGCTTTAAACAGCCTGTGAAAGTAGCTGATGGTGTTTATAAGTAAAGTCCTGTGACCACCAAGTCCCAAGATGTTGGCACCTGTGCTTGGCAGCAGCTTCAAGCAGTTTCAGGCTTCAGGGAGCAGCAGACCAGCATAGGGTTAGGGTTAGTAATAGGAACAACACCCTCCGTTGAGAAGGAGAAGCATAGGAGGTGAGCCGACAGGGAAGGTGACCACAGCAATGAACCAGAGAGGGACTCAGCGGCTGACCGACCCACACAGGCGGCCTGCAACATGTGGTCAGGCGACCCACATGGGCTGCAGGCTGCTGGAGTCTGGCTTATGGGAACCAAGTATTGGAACTGGGATTTGTGAGGGTGTGGCGGGAAAGAAGAACTCCCTAAGGGCTTTAGGTACTGAAGGTTTCCTGATCATCTTCAGGGGTTTGGATCTGGAGCTTGGGTTGGCAATGAATCAAACAGGAGTCTGTGCGGCTATAGTGGCCGTGGGAGTGCATGAGGTGAATCCACAGACACTCAGTTACTCTGAAGGGACTTTGTTTTGCTTCTTTTTCTCTCTTACACAAATGGCCACTCTTTGTCTGCCTTATGGCAGGCAGAATGCAATTTTGTGTAACATTACATATTCTGCACCCTTAAATGATAATAAACAATCTTCAATCTTGCCTCAGAAGAACATCAATTACACTGGAGCCCAAAAAAAAGCAAGGTGACTTGCTCGATGATAATCACCTGACCTACAATAACAATAATGGCTACCCTATAAACCTTGTACATTTTGGAATGTGGGAAGAAACCAAAGCAATGGAGAAAACCCATGCAGCTGATAGAGAGAATATATATTCAAACTGATGCTGTAAGAGCATTGTGATGCCTGCTATGTTAACCATGCTACTGCCATTTATAATAGGCCTTAATTACAATATGTTGATATCGTTTAATGGTATATTTGACCCAAAACATGCGTTTCTCTCTCCAGATGTGGCCAGACCTGATGAGCTTTTCTAGGAGTTCCTGTTAATAGTTCAGATTTCGATTTCTGTTTCTCCGACAGCTTCTTGTTCATCATACAGCTGATCAACTGAGTTCTCATGCTTTAACCTTAGTTGTAAGTCTTCTGGCTAAATATTCCACAGCAATTACTTAGATACTAACTTCCCAGAGTCTCAACAAGTCAGATGTTTGATTGAATATTCTCCTTGTCTAAGTGAGTGAAGCTCCATTAATACTCATACCTCAGTCCCATTTATCATGGAAATTAAGCATCAGTAATAGTTTCCCTTGGGTGCAAGAAGCATCAGCCAACAAATCAAGGCTTTCTCAGTTTTATCTCAACCTTAAAGTACAAGAGAATAAGGGGAACACCATAATCTTCAAGTTCCCCTCCAAGTCACACACCATTTAACTTGAAACAATGTTACCATTCTATTATTGCTGCTAAATTGAACTTTTTAAACATCCAAATTAAAGAAGCAAGAAACCAAAAAATACATTATGGAAAGCAGCAGTTTAGGAAGTAGAGCTATTGCTATCATTTCAAAGACACTTAAGTATGACCAGCAACTAATATGAGCCTTGATGGTCTTCTCAACACTTTAAAAAATAATTTTATTTCCAAAATTCTATTTCACTTTGTATGTTATGTCAATAGTAATGGTTATAAACTTGCCATCAATGGAAGCATTAAACTATCCAGTGCTGAACTAAGTTGATATCATTTGAGGGTTACAAGATATCAATCTGAGACTGCTTCTCCAATATGGTAACTATTCCACCATATGGGCGGAAGATGCCGTTGCCAAAACCTAACAATCTCACTTGTATAAAATGTAATACACTATTGAAATTCAAACTTGCCTATGAGAGCAAATCAGTCTGAAATTTCATTATTGGAATAATCCACGTCAATCAGATGCTAAATGATTGTAATTTTCTGAGATATCATTTTGCAAGCTCGTTGTTTCTATTCTAAACAATATTTATCCCTAGTTAGACATTATTAACAAAACAGATTGGACTAAATCAAACTGAATGTGACAATACAGGGAATTGTTGGCTGCTGCATCTATCTCTGTGTTTTGCAGCAAGATTCAAAGGTGTCAAAGGTGATACAGCATCTGGATCCACATTTATTTGATAGTTAAAAGGTTAAACATAAGGTGAGATTAAACCTCTTACTGTCAAAGAGTGCCAAGGCATTTCAGGGTGCATCCTTAACAATCAACCTCACCACCTGATTCAAGAATCAGGAGGCTCAAGGTAATTGTATAGAGTTGGTATGGTCATTGGGGGAGCCAGAGGGACATTATTTGATCTTAATCGTACTGTTGATGGTGTGCATAAATTGGATGCCATTGTAACAGAGATTTAAGCTGTTGAAAAAGGAAATCTTCTCTTTTCATCATTTACATGAGAAAATGCTTGACTGAATACATTAAAACATGCCGTAGTAAATATATACGATCTTGTTATATGGCGAGCTCTCCACTGGCCACCGTGACAGAGGTGCACCAAAGAAAAGGTACAAGGACTGCCTAAAGAAATCTCTTGGTGCCTGCCACATTGACCACCGCCAGTGGGCTGATATTGCCTCAAACCGTGCGTCTTGGCGCCTCACAGTTCGGCGGGCAGCAACCTCCTTTGAAGAAGACCGCAGAGCCCACCTCACTGACAAAAGGCAAAGGAGGAAAAACCCAACACCCAACCCCAACCAACCAATTTTCCCCTGCAACCGCTGCAACCGTGTCTGCCTGTCCCGCATCGGATTTGTCAGCCACAAACGAGCCTGCAGCTGACGTGGACATTTACCCCCTCCATAAATCTTCGTCCGCGAAGCCAAGCCAAAGAAGAAGTAAATATATACATCGCCAGGAAAACAATTTCAGACAAGCAGCTTTAATTCAAAGTAGACAGGCAATATTACACGTGCCCAATATAGTCCGTGATTCGGGTAAGTGTGGAATACAGTGTTGGTCTTTTGCTTAAGCAAATTATTTTACTAAATAATTTGGCATCAATTTCCCCTTTGTTTGGTTAAGTTAAATTAAATACAGTATACTGAAATATTAAATGTGATGTCATTTTGTCTTACAAAATACAGAAGTATATTTATATTTTAAATTATATATTAAATTATTAATTTTGACAGAAAAGCCAAATATATTTTCATAATGGTCTCCACAATAATCTAGATCCAAGAAACAGCTGGCGTTGTGGAGCTTGTGTGATATCTTTATTTGAGTATGTAAAGGATAATTTTTACACTGTGTTTGAGTAGAAAAGGGATTTAGTTTTGCCACAGATATATCAAGTGCATTCATCTTTGCACATATGACAACAAAGAAAAAATAGATCATATATCATTATCATTAGCTCAGAATGAGCTTTCTGACAGCCAGAAAAGGTTAATGTACATAGAGGACTAGACATTTCCCATATCTTATAGTCACTAAAAATGTTATGCTTAAATCCCCTGAGCCACCAGGCACAAACTGATACAAAACAGCACCAAGCATGTTTATTCACCAGATCCCATGGATAAGGCAGCCAAGATCACATAGCAGGCTTGACATGAATTGTGTGTCATGTGGCCTTTTCCTCTACCCCCAGTATCAGCAGCCTCTAAATACTACTCCACTTCCTTTTGCTGGTTGACGAGAAACAGACGGTTTCATTCGTGACACTGAACAAGGCAGATGTAATGAGCTGCTAAAACTTATTCCCCAGGCTCTTAGTATCTTCTTTGAGCTGGTTATTATTACCTTTAATTTTATTCAACTCATTCTGGTTCACATCTCTTCTCTTTCTATCACCAAGTGACTTGCATTGATGAACAAATTTATTTAAGGTGATTTCCTTTCTCTAACATGACAACTTAACCTGGCCAAGCCACATGTTATTGGCAGCAATTTAATTCTTCTTGAAAATAACTGAATTATTTATGTATACAAACAAAAATCTGTAAAAATTCATCCCTTGGCCTTTTGTAAGGAGAGCAAAACTAAAGATGCTGTTCCATTTTTCTCATTTGCATATTCTTTGGGGCAAATTTGTCAGTTTTGAAATGATGCTTTGATTGCAAAGAAAAGAACTGCATCAGAAAGCAAAACAGAAAGAGTTATCCTCAGTAATTATTCTCCATTTTATGTTAAAATGTTCTAAAAATCATTGTTAATTTTATCCTTTTGTATTCAAAAACTTTTGCATACTGCTGTATAATTTTGTTACATTGTACTAGCCACAGATTGTAAAGAATGTCTTGTTTTTTTATTATTGATGATAGGGTAAATTAGGCATCAGTTGAATAAAGGGGTACCATTATGTTTCATCAAGTCAGAAATTTCAAGGGGCTTCTGAATCATTATTTGATTTGAGTGATTTTTCTGCCTTGTTAAAATATTGAGCCATTTATCCTCTACATTACTCTTATAGAAGAGTCTCCACAATGCGGTCAAGTGACTTAGTAAATGTAACAAATGTTCACGAAAATATCAGTCAGCATCCTCATTTGTGATCCCATTTTTTCATCAGTTATCAGAAATCTCAATCTAAACAAAGTACTTCCATAGATCAATAAATACTGGCATTGATTAAAGAGGAATTTTGTTGGCTTCTACAGTTGTTGACAGCTTAGGTCACCCCAAACTTCTCAATGACAAAGTTTACAAATTAAATAGCATGTGTTTACCTCAAATGTTTATGCAGGCCTATATTTTTCTCTGAGAAATTCTGGATGAAATCAATTTACAAGAGTTGTATGCTGCAGTGACAATGTTTGTGTTAATGATGCACCCTAATTCCAAAATGCATCTGCAAAAATATCCATCATCCTCTATCTATGCTATCATTCAGAACCTTCACCTATACTAACTGCACGCACACTCATCAAATGAACAATGTACTGGAGTGCTTTTCTTAATTTCAGTCTTCAGGGTTGTAATTTTGATTAGAAATGCTTATTTACTCATTTGTTCACAGGATACATACATTAGAATGACAAGGTAAGGAGGCAATTGAAAGGCAATTGTCATAACAGTTATTTCAGTGCTTTATTGAAGGTTAATTTTTCCTTATGGACACCTGGTTTGTATTTTATCCTGTTTGTATATCATTTGATTACACATTTTAAAAATAACATGAACAACCTGCTTAGATTAGTTGACTGGATTCAAACTTTAATCTTTTAAATGTCATTACCTATATGGTTGTGGGGAAATTTCAGAAAATAAGTGACATCTTGTGTATTTAATGTTGACTTCACTTGAGAAAGCCCTGCTTTATTTTGCATCAATTTCAGCTACATAGATTTGAACTTAAGATAGACCAGATAAGATTAGCATGGAAGACTGTAAATTTTGGTGCAAGTTATACTTAAGTAAAAACGAGCTGACTGCAATGCCCAAAGCTCATAATAAACAATTTGTACCTTTTGCCTCAAAATTAGAGACAAAACTGATGAAATCACTCCGCATGGAAACAGTCCACTGAGTTTTGGCTGATCATTAAAATACCTATTAATAAAAAATCTGGAAACC